>NW_025814897.1:94567500-95167500 GCF_022079265.1 Lynx rufus | reverse complement strand
GAACTGTGCCCGCTCATTGTATTTTGGTTGCTAAAGTTGTTTCCCTTGAGGGAAAGAGTAACAATTCTGATACTTCTATGCATGTATACTGGAATTGAACAGCTAAGTAAATGCATGGTGGATGGTGGGAGCCAGGTTTCTCACTGTTGGAGTGGGAATTTGCAGAAAAATAAGAATAGGAGGGTAGAATAATTCATGTGGCGATGGCTTAAAGCTGGAGATATTGGTAAGATCTCATGTTTAACTTAAAATAGATGTATATGTGGTTACATGTGGAAATAATACACAGATTAATTTCTTTTTTGCTGTCTGCTGAGAGGACCTAAAAGAAGTAATACCACAGTAGCAATGAGCACATTCAAGACCCAGATCTTGGTTTCTAATACCACGTACTAGTTAAAAGAACCAGCCCTCCCTGGAGAAATGACTGATTCTGGGCAATATATGAGATGAACCTGAAGAATCTTACAGTATCAGAAAATATACAAGTGCTCAAACAAAGAAAACCACATTATGTCAAAGGGGCACAGAACCCAACTGAAAGAGCTTCCAGTGGCCAAAGCTGGAACATTTTGAGGAAAAAAATACATGAAATAATATTAGATTATAACCCAGAGTACAAAATGAATATCTGTGAATCCATGCTGATATAAATCTCAACTAAATTAATAAATAGGAGAGAAGAGACAAATCTAAATAAATTATGCAGATTCTCTGTTCTCAAAGAGAGGGATTATAAATCCTCACTCTTTTTTTTTAATTTTTTAATGTTTTTATTTATTTTTTAGAGAGACAGAGCAAGTGAGAGAGGGGCAGAGAGAGAGAGGGAGAAACCGAATCTGAAGCAGAGTCCAGGCTCTGAGCTGTCAGCACAGAGACCAATGCGGGGCTCAAACTCACAAGCTGTGAGATCATGACCTGAGCCGAAGTCAGATGCTCAACCGACTGAGTGACCCAGGCGCCCCTAAATCCTCACTCTTTAAATGTGGAGTGTGCACAGCAACTTCCTTCCAAAGAGTATAACATGGAAAAGGGAGAAACTAGAATCATTTTGTGGCGCTGAAATCTGACAAACACTACTTCAGCCAGCTAATCAAAGTCAACATCAACAGTCATAAAACATGTTGATAGAATGTACCTTTGGTATGATAAGAATGCACAAATGAAAATGTATACAGTATTTCAGTCCCCGATAGTGCTGGAGAGCCAGCTGGAGTTGCTTTCATTTGTGTACCTTATAACTCCTTTTTCTTTCTTTCTTTTCCTTCCTTTCTTCCTTTCTTTCTTTCTTTCTTTCTTTCTTTCTTTCTTTCTTTCTTTCTTTCTTTCTTTCTTTTACATAAGATGAAATCACCACTGCTTTGAACAAAGTCACTTTTCATTAAGTTTCCTTTTAGTTGCATCTTTACACCATACTGTATAAAGTCCAACATTTTTCTGTTCTGAAAATGGTTGTGAAAAGTGTAAACTGAAATGGATATTTTTGGGGCTTTTAGAAGCACGATTCTAATAATGGACTTCATTTTCCATAAAGAAAGTATTCTTTACCATTCTTTTGTTCTGTTTTTTAATAAAAATTTACAGATTAAGAGGGTCATTTCCCCCTTATCACAAGAAACGGGGTTCTATGAGGATATGAGTTTCTGTCCTCTTTTTTTTTTTTTTTTTTTTTTTTTTGCTGCTGCAGTATTTCCATCACCTAGAGAAGCACCTATTAAAGAGAAGATGGTCAATAAATATTTGATAAACCAGTGCATCATTGCACTATCTGCATTTGCCTTTTAAATACTTCGCTGTACCTGGGGAGATGCTAATTGAAGTCATGGAAGTGGCTGAGATTGTTATGTTAAAACAGATTCTTGGCATATGTACTATACTTTGGGTTAAATGAGGAAGAAACAGTGATAAAATAGACAGAGATAGTATCAAAGAGATGGAGGAGAACTCATGATGTAGTGTCATGGCATCCAAGGGAAGCCAGCATTTCCAAAATGAGGTTCTCAATGATAAATATTTCAGAGAGTAATTGAGAGCAAGCTGTTAGATTTGTTTATTTGTAACATAGTGACAAATTTTGAAAAATCTCCTGAATGATGGGAATAAATCAAATAGATCCCAAGATGTTAGTAAATAAGAATAGTTGGAAATTGAGGCATTAGTAAAGGAGTTTCTTATTAACCTCAGGATTGTGTGTTAATGTGTAAGGTCATATATGTTATGCTTCAAGTATTTCTCAGCACACAGTAAGTGTTGTTGCTGTTCTTTATTTAATAATTGCTATTTCAGAATGTCTTTCTCCTAGTTTCAGCTTAAAAGTGAGGAAATGTAGGGGCACCTGGGTGTCTCAATTTGGCTCAGGTCTGATTTTGGCTCAGGTCATGATGTTGAGGTCCATGAGTTCAAGCCCTGCATTGGGCTCTGTGCTGACAGCTCAGAGCCTTGAGCCTGCTTCAGATTCTATGTCTCTGTCTCTCTCTGCCTCTCCTCCACTCACGCTCTGTCTGTCTCTCTTTCAAAAATAAACATTTATGGGGTGCCTGAGTGGCTCAGTCAAACATTCCACCTTTGCTCAGGTCTAATCTCACCATTTGTGAGTTTGAGCCTTGCATCAGGCACCATGCTGACAGCTCCTGAGGCCTGCTTTGGATTCTGTGTCTCCTTCTCTCTCTGACACTCTCCCGCTCACACTCTGTGTGTCTCTCTCTCAAAAAAAAAAAACAAAAAACAAAAAAAAAAAAAACAGTCTCTTTAACAAATGGTGCTGGGAGAACTGGACAGCAACATGCAGAAGGTTGAAACTAGACCACTGTCTCACACCATTCACAAAAATAAACTCAAAATGGATAAAGGACCTGAATGTGAGACAGGAAACCATCAAAACCCTAGAAGAGAAAGCAGGAAAAGACCTCTCTGACCTCAGTCGTAGCAATTTCTTACTTGACACATCCCCAAAGGCAAAGGCATTAAAAGCAAAAATGAACTATTGGGACCTCATGAAGATAAAAAGCTTCTGCACAGCAAAGGAAACAACCAACAAAACTAAAAGGCAACCAACGGAATGGGAAAAGATATTTGCAAATGACGTATCAGACAAAGGGCTAGTATCCAAAATCTATAAAGAGCTCACCAAACTCCACACCCAAAAAACAAATAACCAACCCAGTGAAGAAATGGGCAGAAAACATGAATAGACACTTCTCTAAAGAAGACATCCGGATGGCCAACAGGCACAGGAAAAGATGCTCAACGTCGCTCCTTATCAGGGAAATACAAATCAAAACCACACTCAGATATCACCTCACGCCAGTCAGAGTGGCCAAAATGAACAAATCAGGAGACTATACATGCTGGAGAGGATGTGCAGAAACGGGAACCCTCTTGCACTGTTGGTGGGATGCAAACTGGTGCAGCCACTCTGGAAAACAGGGTGGAGGTTCCTCAAAAAATTAAAAATAGACCTACCCTATGACCCAGCAATAGCACTGCTAGGAATTTACCCAAGGGATACAGGAGTACTGATGCATAGGGGCACTTGTACCCCAATGTTTATAGCAGCACTCTCAACAATAGCCAAATTATGGAAAAAGCCTAAATGTCCATCAACTGATGAATGGAGAAAGAAATTGTGGTTTATATATACAATGGAATACTACGAAGCAATGAGAAAAAATGAAATATGGCCTTTTGTAGCAACGTGGATGGAACTGGAGAGTGTGATGCTAAGTGAAATAAGCCATACAGAGAAAGACAGATACCATATGGTTTCACTCTTATGTGGATCCTGAGAAACTTAACAGAAACCCATGGGGGAGGGGAAGGGGAAAAAAAAAAAGAGGTTAGAGTGGGAGAGAGCCAAAACATAAGAGACTCTTAAAAACTGAGAACAAAGTGAGGGTTGATGGGGGGTGGGAGGGAGGGGAGGGTGGGTGATGGGTATTGAGGAGGGCACCTTTTTGGATGAGCACTGGGTGTTGTATGGAAATCAATTTGACAATAAATTTCATATATTAAAAAAAAATTTTTTAATAAAAAATAAACATTTTTTAAAAAGTGAGGAAATGAATATTGTATATTATTCAGATAGTAGTTGTAATCTTTCATAGCCTTAAGCATAATCCTTAATGCACAATAAACTTTTAATAAATACATTTTCACTTGTCATATTAATGATTCTATATCCCATTTTCCTTTTTCTTGAAATCCATGACAGTCTTCTATTGCAAAATAATGGATAAATTCTATTTAATACATATACAGATAACAAGTTGACACCTCTAGCTAGTAAACAGACAAAAATGTTACTATAGTTTGGGAATAGTATGCAATAATACAAAATTCACATGTGAATCCTTGAATAATTGCCAGACCACCTTAACTTTCATTGTTTCAATGAATTTTATTGCAACCCTATGAAGAACAGGGTATGAGGGTATTATTTTGAGAAAAAGTAGTAACGTTTATGATTAGGTTGGGGTTTAGATTACTTCTAGTGCCATTTATCACTTATGATCTTTGTCAATTTACTCAACATTTCTAGCTTCACTTTCTTCTCTTCTGAAAGAGTTCCCTCCATAGACATATTGAGACAATTAGACAATCAAGTACACAAAATCTTACCTTTCCATTGCCATGCCACATACAGGCAGATAGAAATAAACCAATTTCTAATTGATTTAAAGTGAATATGGGTGAAACAAATAGAATATGTACTGGGCAAATATAATAGCTGAAATTAAACTCAATCCTTTGGATTCTCAAAGGCTTTTTCTTATGCCTTCAGTCACTGATATTTGGAAGTGCTAGCATGTTGGTATATTCTTTACTTATTACATATTGCACTTGAGTTTTAGGTCCTGAAATTTATTCAAGAATATTTTAATAATCATTCTGCTGAAAAATCTAATGTGAAGTTTGGCTCTCCAAAGGTATATTTCCACTCTCTTAATAATAGCTAGAGAAATTACTCAGAAGTTCCTTTTATTCCACAATATCTCAGAAATTGAGAGCAGATAATGAGAATGTATTTGCAGTCTTAATGTTGTAATTCCCAGTGGAGATCTTCACATTTTTAATTATTTAACGATGTCATTTAAATATTATCTGTCCTCTATGAATATTTCATGTTCATCAAAAATTCCCTGAAAAAGTAAAAATAACCTGTACATTTGTTAAAGAGGACAGTATCAATAATAGCATCCAAATGGTACTTTACTGCCTTTGGCTTGGGGAATAGTTTTTAATCCAGTGGTTCCAATCAGTCATCTAACATTTTTGTAAGAGTACACAGACTGAGGGCATGTTAACAAAGAGACTCCTGGAAATAGGGTTTGAATAATACAGTAGAACTGGAAATAAGCTCTGTCTCAAGATGAGGTGTTCTTCAGGAATATGTAGAAAGTCTCTAAAAGTCAAAGCTGAACCACCTGCATTGATTTGATCATTTCCAATGACATGTGTTATGGACTGAATTGTGTTCACTCCAAATCTACACATTGAAACCCTAACCCTGCAACGTAACTGTATATTTGGAGATAGGGAATTTGAAGAGGTAATTAAGGTTAAATGAGGTTGGAGCCTTAACCCAATATGGCTGGTGTCTTTGTAAGAAAAAGAAGAGACAGTAGAGATGTGTGCACACAGAGAAAAGGCCATGTGAGGATACAGCAAAAGGTGGCTATCTGCAAGCCAAGGAGGGAAGCCTCAGAAAAGGCCGGTGTCTTTATCTTGGACTTTTAGCCTTCAGAATCATAAGAAAGTAAATTTCTGTTGTTTAAGCCAGTCAGTTCAGTGTGTGGGGTTTTGTTAAGGCAGCCCTTAACAGGGCTGACACAGCAGACTGACACAACCTATTTCCTTTAGGAGGTACCATGGTCTGTGGAATATTAAAAGCAGAGGTATGAAGTTAAATAATTATAGGAAGTATAGTTAAATAATATGAGTTACCATATATAAAACATCTAATTTGTTTTGAGTGATTGAAACGGATATCTTTTATTTCCAAATAAAACCTATAATGTTAGCATATTTATTCTCAGTATATAGATGAGAAAACTGAGGGTTTGAAGAATTAAATAACTTTCTCAAATCAAAGAGATAAAAATTAATTGAATGAAGATTAGAACTTAGATTATTTTTTTATTTTAAAGTGATGACCTTGCCAGTGTGCCATATGCCCCCATGTCTGCATCTTTCTGCGACTGGTTTTCACTCCATCGTCTTGTACTTTTCTTAGTCCTCCACACCCCACCCCCCGCCAGTGTGTGTGTGTGGGTGTGTGAGTGTGTGTGTGTGTGTGTGTGTGTGTGTGTGTCTGCCTGCCTCTGTCTTTCCCTCCCTTTCACTCCTCTCTGTCTCTGTCTGTCTCTCTCTCTCTCTCTCTCTCTCTCTCTCTCTCTCTCTCACACACACACACACACACACACAATCTCTCTTGTCTCTTCTGTTCTGCTATCATTCTTGCCCATACATTGTCTATGCTTGGTAAATATGGTGACCTACACTAAATACACCAAATCTCCTTCAGGTTATGGAGTACGAGAAACCAAGAGGTAGATAATAGAGTCAGGAATAACTTTGTTGTGGCTCTTCTTATTACTTACTGAGGCTCTTCTTATTACTTACTTGCTGTCAGCTCAACCTTCAACCTATTTTGCCCGCTCCTAACCATTTTGTTTTCAATTACTATTTATCTTGGCAACAAAGTCAGAAACTTTAAGTGCATTAGTCTCATTGTTAATTCAATTAAAATACAGCTTCTAATTACATCCTCTCCAAGGAACTAGGAAGCAAGTTGGAAACCACTGAAAAGTGGACTATTGGAGAGCTTTTGAAGGTTATCAGAAAAGTTAAGAGGTTGGGAAACTCTGCTTTATGAACCAAAAACAAAATAATTGATAGTAGGCATAGGTCTTTCTTCCTATTCTATTCTTCCTCCATTGACCTTTATCATCTTTCCTCTACCCTCCTCCTGCCCCCTCACCTTCTCCTCTCCCATTACGGTTTCTTTGTTTGGAAACCTCTTTAGTTTGTTTCTAAAAATTCTTCAGGAATGAATGAAATTGAGCAATTGCATGTGTGCATTATTGGAAAATTTTCCAAAGTTTTATGTTGTTTTGAACTAAGGAATTTTGATGGGAATGATTCGAGATGCTTCCACTCATTAATACAGTCCTTAAATGTATTATCTCTTTTACTATTGCTAATGACCCAAAAGAATGGTTGCATGGATTATTCCCATTTGTCAGATGTAGAAATTGTGTCATGAAGACATTTAGTTACTTGTCAGAGACACATAGCCTGTAAGGGTAGAACTTAGTAGCCTAAATCTATAGATTGTACTTGTCAAAGTTCTTTATACAACATAATGAGTGTCTGTATATTATGCAATTTATAATAGTTACTTTAGAAAATAAGAAAATTACAGCCCTCTTCTTAAATTTGCACTAAGCAGTATATTTTTACATGGTACGCTATTCAAAATGGAATTTATCTGTTTACTTCTTAAATCTGATGATCCAAATTTTTTATTTTTGTGTAAATGAGTTTCTTAAATTTACTCCTGTTCTTATCTTATTATCATATTTTATAGTCAGATGTACATGTACATATGTGTCTCCTTTTTTTGAGGGTTGAAGAAAGGAGAGATAGCTAAGAGGTCCACCAGCTTTGGAGTAAAAAAGTCTGAGTTAATCCAGTAGTAAACATGTCATTTTAGACAGTCTACTTATCCATTTAGGTCTCAAGTTCTTAATTTGAAAATGGGGAGAATCATAGTATGTGCCATACTGTGTTCTATGAAATTAAATGATAAGGAACATATGTAAAACATATAATCCTTATCACACAGCAATTACTCATTAAGAGCTAGCTATGTTTCTTCCCATAGCACTTTATTTCTGGATTATTTATTCTGTGAGAAGGATGGCTTACAAGATAAATTCTCATGGCAATAAAAGACTGTCATTTAAAGTGTATATATTCTTTAGATGAAACTGAAAATAATAATGGTAATGATATCTTTTGATTATCAGCAATTGGTTGCCAGAAATTAGCAGTTCTAAGGAAAGATTATACTAAATCTTGGATGTCAAAAGTTGGAAGATAACCAGAGTTCCTTCAGTACTTCAGAGAACCTCGAATTTTGCAGGTGTAGACGTGATATGGGTGTAGATGTCCTGTTTGTGTAAACATCTTCCGTGAATGACATCATGCACTTATGGATGAAGAAATCATATGTTAATTCATTTGTCTTTGATCCATAAAATCATAGAGAGTCATTACACAAATAAAAAAATATCCAAGTATAAAATGTGTAATGCTCAAAGTTAAACAAGGGTTTGAAAAAATGAAAGTAATTCTGTATTGCACACTAAAGTAATTAGCTGTCTGAAGTCTTTAATTAGTATATATTTGAATTTAGAATTAATATTGTAGCTATTAAATTACTGCTTATTTTGGATAATTCTAGTGGCTAAATCAAATGCAGTTGAATGCAGTTGGATGTTCTCAGTGCATTATGTTGTTTTTATTAATGAAAATTAATTTAAATTTAGATTGCATAATTTTCCTGTGTATACAAAGTTAAATTTATAATTGCTAATAGATACCAATTCAAGAAATATCATGAACTCAAAATTTAAATGAATTTCATTTCCATAGTCCCTAATAAAATTCTCACATATGTTAGGGGCGCCTGGGTGGCGCAGTCGGTTAAGCGTCCGACTTCAGCCAGGTCACGATCTCACGGTCCGTGAGTTCGAGCCCCTCATCAGGCTCTGGGCTGATGGCTCGGAGCCTGGAGCCTGTTTCCGGTTCTGTGTCTCCCTCTCTCTCTGCCCCTCCCCCATTCATGCTCTGTCTCTCTCTGTCCCAAAAATAAATAAAAAACGTTGAAAAAAAATTAAAAAAAAATTCTCACATATGTTAAATATATACAAATATTTCTAGCATTTATGATCTTTATATGTGAAGATCATTCAAATTTATTTTTGGTGATTGATGATATCAGGTCCCTGAAACTTTGTTATTTCAGCATAAAAGTGAACTGAAAAAGCAGTGAATCCTGAATTGACTTGTTTTGTGATTTCTGTAATGTTAAAGTGAATTTTTCTCCAATAAGATACTGTATTTTTTGTTTTTGTTTTTGAGACACAGAGAGAGAACATGCATGTGAGTAGGGTGGAGAGAGGGATAAACAGAATCTTAAACAGGCTGCACATTCAGCATGCAGCCTAATGTGGGGCTCAATCCCATGACACTGGGATCATGACCTGAGTAGAAATCATGAGTCAGAATTGTTCAATGGATTGAGCCACCCAGGCATCCCCCATAAGATAATATATTAAAACTAAATTCTGAATGTCTATATGTCCACACTCACACAAATTGTTGTATATATTTAGTTTATATTTTATGCTGGTATGATCCTTTTTCACTATAGAAGATATAGTTTCAGGATATATTAACAAAGGCTGTTTCTTAACTTTGGAACAAGTCTTGAAACCAAGATTTAGTATATTTTGCTGGATTTTCTATCCTTAACAAACTAAGAGGACTTTTTTTTTTTGATTTTTGACTCTCTTGAAATAGTAATATATATATATATATATTTGCTGAGTAAAATATATATATATTTGCTGAGAAGAATCTAATTTAAATATATAGAATAAAAAATCCATTAAATAGTTTAGTTGCAAATATATTATTATTTTCTCAACAAACTGACACTAATATTCAGACAGAAGCCACTTGTGCTTTCCCTGCTACTGTCAAAATCTTTTTGTTAAGGTAATGTGGTGAACCTCTTAGCCTGGAATGGTTTATGATTATGAGTTTGACCTAGTCCTAATTTCTCATTCTTTTAAACTGTCCTGGTTCTCAAACATCTTTTGATTCCTCTTGGCATTCCTTCCCAGTTCCAGATAGCCACTTGTTTATATCAGTGTTAAAACTTTAATTTCCCATTATTCTTTGTGTCTACCTAGGCTCTTTCAAAGTTAATACATTTTGGTACAGAACCCATTACCTACATTGTTATTAGCTAGTTTACTGTTTCCATCCTTATTTGTTATTATACTGATTCGTGTAACTGTTAAAAATTCCTCCAGTTGTTAATATTTACTTTCTAGTAGCTTTTGCTACTGCTTAGGGTAGGGATTCTTTGTTTCTCTGAGCCACTGCAGTAAATGGCCATCACATTGTAGCCACGTACTTTCCAAAACCAGTTTCTTTTTTTTTTATGAATATAATTTATTGTCAAATTGGCTTACATACAACACCCAGTGCTCTCCCCAACAAATGCCCTCCTCAATGCCTATCACCCATTTTCCCTCCCCCCCCATCCACTGTTAGTTTGTTCTCTGTATTTAATAGTCTCTTGTGGTTTGCCTCCCTCCCTCTCTGTTTGTCTCTATTTTTTCCCTCCTTCCCTTCCCTCATTGTCTTCTGTTCAGTTTCACAACATCCACAAAAGAGTGAAAACATATGATATCTGTCCTTCTCTGACTGACTTATTTCACTCAGCATAATTAATACCTTCCAATTCCATCCACATTCCTGTAAATGGCATGATTTCATTCTTTCTCATTGCCAAGTAGTATTCCATTGTATATATAAACCACATCTTCTTTATCCATTCCTCAGTTGATGGACATTTAAGCTCTTTCCATAATTTGGCTATTGTTGAAAGTGCTGCTATAAACATTGGGGTACCCATACCCCTATGCATTAGCATTCCTGTATACGTTGGGTAAATTCCTAGTATTGCTATTGCTTGGTCATAGGGTAGCTCTACTTTTCATTTTTTGAGGAACTTCACACTGTTTTCCAGAGTGGCTGCTACAGTTTGCATTCCCACCAATAATGCAAGAGGGTCCCCATTTCTCCACATCCTCACCAGCATCTGTAGTTTCCTGATCTGTACATTATAGCCATTCTGACCAGTGTGAGATTGTATCTCATTGTGATTTTGATTTGTATTTCCCTCATGATGAGTGATGTTGAGCATCTTTTCATGTGCCTGTTGGTCATCTGGATGTCTTCTTTGGAAAAGCATCTATTCATGTGTTCTGCCCATTTCTTCACTGGACTATTTGTTTTTCAGGTGTGGAGTTTGGTGAGTTCTTTATAGATTTTGGATACTAGCCCTTTATCCGATATGTCATTTGCAAATATTTTTTTTCCATTCCATTGGTTGCCTTTTACTTTTGTTGATTGTTTCCTTTGCAGTGCAGAAGCTTTTAATCTTGATGAGGTCCCAATATTTCGTTTTTGCTTTTAATTCCCTTGCCTTTGGAGATGTGTCGAGTAACAAATTGCTGTGGCTGAGGTCAAAGAGGTTGTTGCCTGCTTTCTCCTCTAGGGTTTTGATGGTTTCCTGCCTCACATTTAGGTCTTTCATCAATTTTTAGTTTATTTTTGTGAATGGTATAAAAAGTGGTCTAGTTTAATTCTTCTGCATGTTGCTGTCCAGTTCTCCCAGCATGATTTGCCAAAGATACTGCCTTTGTTTCCATTGGATGCTCTCTCCTAGTTTGTCAAAGATTAGTTGGCCATACATTTGTGGGTCCAATTCTGGGTTCTCTATTCTATTCCTCTGGTCTGTGTTGCTGTTTTTATGCCAATACCATACTATCTTAGTGATTACAGCTTTGTACTAGAGGCTAAAGTCTGAGATTGTGATGCCTCCCACTTTGGTTTAATTCTTCAATATTACTTTGCCTATTCGGGGTCTTTTGTGGTTCCATACAAATTTTAGAATTGTTTTTTCTAGCTTTGAGAAGAATGCCAGTGCAATTTTGATTGAGATTGCATTGAATGTGTAGATTGTTCGGGGTAGTATTGATTTTTCAACAATGTCTATTCTTCCAATCCATGAACATGGAATGTTTTTCTATTTCTTTGTGTCTTATTTAATTTCCTTCATAAGCTTTCTATAGTTTTCAGCATACGGGTCTTTTACATCTTTAGTTATGTTTATTCCTAGGCATTTTATGGTTCTTGGTGCAATTATAAATGGGATCATTTGCTTTATTTCTCTTTCTGTTGCTTCATTATTTGTGTATAAAAATGCAACCAATTTCTGTACAATGATTTTGTACCCTGCAGCTTTACTGAATTCATGTATCAGTTCTAGGAGTCTTTTGGTTTAGTCTTTTGGGTGTTCCATTTAGAGTATCATGTAGTCTGCAAAAAGTGAAAGTTTCACTTCTTCTTCGCCAATTTTGGTGCCTTTGATTTCCTTTTGTTGTCTGATTGCTGATGCTAGGCCTTCCAAAACTAATTTAACAACAGTGGTGAGAATGGACATCCCTGTCATGTTCCTGATCGCAAGGGGAAAGCTCTCATTTTTTTCCCCATTGAGGATGATATTAGCTGTGGGCTTTTCGTATATGACTTTTATGATGTTTAAGTATGTTCCTTTTATCCCAACTTTCTTGATGGTTTTTATTAAGAAAGGATGCTGTATTTTGTCAGATGCTTTTTCTGCATCTATTGACAGGATCATATGGTTCTTATCCTTTCTTTTATTAATGTTACGTATCACATTGATTGATTTGAGAATATTGAACCAGTCCTGCAGCCCAGGAATGAATCCCACTTGATCCTGGTGAATAATTCTTTTTATATGCTGTTGAATTCGATTTGCTTGTATCTTGTTGAGAATTTTTGCATCCATGTTCATCAGAGATATTGGCCTGTAGTTCTCCTTTTTTGGGGGGGTCTCTGTCTAGTTTAGGAATCAAGGTAACGCTGGCTTCATAGAATGAGTCTGGAAGTTTTCCTTGCATTTCTATTTTTTGGAACAGCTTGAGAAGGATAGGTATTAACTCTGCTTTAAGTGTCTGGTAGAATTCCCCAGGGAAGCCATCTGGTCCAGGACTCTTATTTTTTGGGAGATTTTTGATAACTAATTCAATTTCTTCACAGGTTATGGGTCTGTTCAAGCTTTCCATTTCTCCCCGTTGGAGTTTTGGTAGTGTGTTGGTGTCTAGAAATTTGTCCATTTCTTCCAGGTTGTCCTGTTTGTTGGCATAACATTTTTCGTAGTATTCTCTGATAATAGCTTGTATATCTGAGGGATTGATTGTGATAAATCCATTTTCATTTGTGATTTTATCTGTTTGGGTCCTCTCTCTTTTCTGTTTAGAAGTCTGGCTAGGGGGTTATCAATTTTGTTTATTTTTTCAAAAAAAAAACAACTCTTAGTTTCATTGATCTGGTCTACTGTTTTTTTGTTTATTTTTTGGGTTTTTTTGGATTCTATATTGTTTATTTCTGCTATGATCTTTATTATTTCTCTTCTGCTGGGTTTGGGATTTCTTTGTTGTTCTGCTTCTATTTCCTTTAGGTGTGCTATTATATTTTGTATTTGGGATTTTTCTTGTTTCTTGATATAGGCCTGGATTGCAATGTATTTTCCTCTTATGACTGCCTTTGCTGCATCCCAAAGTGTTTGAATTGTTGTATTTTCATTTTCATTTGTTTCTATATGTTTTTCAATTACTTCTTTAATTGTTTGGTTGACCTATTCATTCATTAATATGATGTTCTTTAACCTTCATGCATTTGGAGATTTTCCAAACTTTTTCCTGTGGTTGATTTCAAGGTTCATAGCATTGTGATCTGAAAGTGTGCATGGTATGATCTCAATTGTTTTGTATTTATTGAGGTATATTTTATGACACAGCGTGTGATCTATCTTGGAGAATGTTCCATGTGCACTTGAGAAAAATGTATATCCTGCTGCTTTTGGATGAAAAGTTCTAAATATATCTGTCAAATCCATCTGGTCCATTGTATCATTCAGGGCCACTGTTTCTTTATTGACTTTCTGTCTAGATGATCTGTCCATTGTTGTAAGTGGAATATTAAAGTCCCCTGAAATTACCACATTCTTACCAACAAGATTGCATTAATTGTTTTATATATTTGGGTGCTTCCAAATTTAGAACATAAACATTTATAATTGTTAGCTCTTCTTGATGGATAGACCCAATAATTATTACATATGCCCTTCTTCATCTCCTGTTACAGTATTTAGATTAAAATCTAGTTTGTCTGATATAAATAAGGCTACTTCAGCCTTCTTTTGAACTTTAATAGCATGATTGATGGTTCTTCATCCCCTCATTTTTAATCTGAAGGTGACCTCAGCCCTAAAATGAGTCTCTTGTAGACAGAAAATAGATGGATCTTTTTTTTATCCATTCTGATACCCTATAGCTTTTGATTAGAGCATTTAGTCCATTTACATTCAGTGTTATTATTGAATGATATGGGTTTAGGGTGAATTCCTTTGTTTCCTAACTTTGAAGGAAGAAAGGAATTGGTAAGGTAAAAAAATTAAAATTAAAAAATTAAAAACAACACACATACAAAAAAATCAAATAAGTAATGCTATATTCTAGGTGTTTTTTGGTCTGGTTATTGAAAGGAGCTTGGTAGATTAGAGAAAAAGGGAAGAAAAAAGGAAAATGTTTGAAAATTTGAGAAAATGAATACAATGAAATAGAATAAAATGAAATGATGGAAGTAAAATAGAATTTGAAAAATTTACAAAAAAGTAAAAAATAGTAGAAAAATAATATTTTTAATAAAAATTGAAAATAAAAATAAATGTTTCTTTCTGTGTTCAAGAAAAAAAAACGAAAAAGAAAAAAAGAAAATTGAATAGACAGACCAGCAAACAGACTGAAATACGATTGAGATTACATTGGTTTCCCCTAGAAGTCAAACTATGAAGCACTTTATAGTCCATAAACTAAGCAGGCAGAGAGATTTGTGGCGTTCCTGAAGAGCAAAGTTGGCCCAGTTGTGTGGGGCTTAGTGTAATGGCTCCATCCTCTACTAGATGGAGCTGCTTAGCTTACTGGAGTAGATTGTTGTGGCACTTGTAGGCGTGTATGCGCATGTACAGGAGGGGCTAAAATGACATCACCCAGCCACCCAGACTCCAGTATCGGAAATCTGTTCTCCCCTACTAGCAATTGCACACACATCCTTTATCTCTGGCTCTGTCCACTCCCCACTTCTACACTGTCTGCGACCAAACTGTCAGGCTGCCAGGCAGCACCTCCTTCCTGAGTTTTATCTCAGATGTGGCTGTGTTTCCTGACCCCTCACTTCTAAGAGTCTGAGGCTTTGACCCACTCAGATCCTCTGAGGGAGGGTCTCACCGAGAAATGGCTCAGTGCTGGTCACACCCAGGAATGTTCACAGGCCTGTGCTGCTGCCAATGCCCAGAGACTGTGGCTGGGCACCAGCCCACCCCCAGAAAAAGTTCACGTGATCGTATAGCAGCAGCGTTTCAGGGATTATTGAAAATCACAACACACATCTGGCACCAGGCTTCACCCTTAATGACCTTATTCCAACACCAACGATTGTTGTTCTCTGGGGTCTGCTGGGATCAGGTGGCCACACAGCCTCTACCAAATGTCCTTCCACCAGTGGAACTGCTTCTCCTCATGTGGCCTGAGAACTTCCCAGACCCCACTCTTCTCCTGGGGATTCACTTTTCCCACGAGAGCACTGCCAGGTATTGAACTGTGGAGTTTCAGACTCTCCTCTCCCCTGTTTATAGAGTCTTAATGAATTTAAACCCTCTCTCCTTTCTCCCTTTTTAGTTCAGTCCCTGTGGCTGCTTCCAATTTTCCACTTTCTCTGCAGCTGCTTTTTGGGGAGTGCTTTTCCCAAACTCTCCCCCTGTTCCGTCCTCTCTCTGCAAGCAAAAACAGCTCCCTTCCCTCAGCAGCATCTCTCTCCCCCAGTTCACCTCTCCACATGCACGCACCTGCTGAGTTCTGTGGTTCAGGTTGTACAGATTGTTGTGTTAATCTTCACATCAGTTTTCTAGGTGTGCAGGATGGTTTAGTGTCGGTCTGGCTGTATTTCATGGACACGATGTGCAAAAAAAAATTCCATGCTGTTCCGCCATCTTGGCTCCTCCTCCGAAAGATATGGGTTTAGAGTCATTGTGTTATCTGTAGGTTTCATGCTTGTAGTGGTGTCTCTGGTCCTTTGTGGTCTTTATAATATTCACAGAGTCCCCTTTAGGATCTCTTATAGGACTGGTTTAGTGGTGATGAATTCCTTCAGTTTTTGTTTGCTTGGGAAAACCTTTATCTCTTTCTATTCTGAATGACATACTTGCTGGGTGAAGGATTCTTGGCTGCATATATTTCCTATTCATCACATTGAAAATTTCCTGCCATTCCTTTCTGGCCTGCCATGTTTCAGTAGATAAGTCTGCTACTACCCTTATGTGTCTACCCTTGTAGGTTAAGGCCCATTTATCCCTGGCTGCTTTCAGAATTCTCTCGTTATCTTTGTATTTTCCCAGTTTCACTATGATATGTAGTGTAGAAAATCGATTCAAGTTATGTCTGAAGGCAGTTCTCTGTGCCTCCTGGATTTCAATGTCTGTTTCTTTCCCCAGATTGGGGAAGTTCTCAGCTGTGATTTGTTCAAGCACACCTTCAGCCCCTTTCTCTCTCTTCTTCTGGAACTCCCATGGTATGGATATTATTATGCTTCATCGAATCACTTAGTTCTCTAATTCTCCCCTCATGACTGAGAATTTTTTTATCTCTCTTTTTCTCAGCTTCATTTTTTCCCATAATTTTATCTTCGATTTCACCTATTCCCCTCTGCCTGTTCAATTCTGGCTGTCACTGCCTCTAGTTAATTCTGTACCTCATTTACAACATTTTTTAATTCATCATGACTATTTTTTAGTTCCTTGGTCTCTGCAGCAATAGATTCTCTGATGTCTTCTATACTTTTTTCAAGTGCAGCAATTAATCTTATGACTATTATTCTAATTCTTGTTTAGTTATATTGTTTATATCTGTTTTGAGAAATTCTTTAGCTGTCATTTCTTCCTGGAATTTCTTTTGAAGGGAATTCTTCAATTTCATCATTTTGGCTAGTTTTCTGTCCCTTATGTGTTTTAAAAGCTTGTTATGTGTCCTGCACCTGTGAGCACTGCTATATTAAAGGGGAGTCATACACTGTCCAGGGCCTGGCCCTTCAGGAGGTGATTTTTGGAGAGTGTTACTTGCTCTCTGTTGTGAGTTTGGTTACTTTATCTCCCTACTCGTAGTGATGCTTTGACCCCTCCACTAGATGTGCTTTGATTTGTTCGTTGAAGTAGCCCTATGGCCTGTCAGGTTGTCCCAGTGGGTCCCTGGAAGTGCGACTGTCTCTTTTCTTCCCGGACTCTTGGAGTTCAAAGTCCTTTAGCTTCAACACTGCTTTGTTTGTGAGATGAGGGAACTTCAGATCCCCCTATTTCTCCACCATGTTGGCCCCCTACTAAAACCAGTTTCTGATGTAAATGGTAGTAAAATTTTTATTACTAATTTTAATACTCTTATAAGCTATGGATTATCAGATCATTGCCAACCCTAGAGTTGACATCTGGAATTTACTTTTCTTGGAATTACCTTACTGAGCTTTGTGGTATAGTACTTTCATACATATATTTATGCATATTCATAAATTCATACAAGTTAAATGGCTATTTTCTACTGAAATACTTGTAGAATGATCTGATTTTATTAAGAGTTAAGTTAGAAGAAAGGGGACTAATATTTGTTGAGTGTTTATGGTTCTTCAGATGCTGCATTCACCTACACATATCTACATTTTCTTAGAATAAACCTATAAAATTACTGTCATCAGAACCAATTTTCACATGAAGAAACTGAAGCTCAGAGAGGTTAAAATTGATCAAGATTACTGAGCTATATATTATAGAGCTTAAGTTAATATCCTAATCTGTCCCCAAAGCTTACAGGTTTTTTTTTACAAAATATTACATTATGTATAAGGTCAAGATTTCCAGTATTCTTATGCCACAATACCTTGAAAGGAAGGGAAATGGAGGTTTAAGAAAACAGATCCCAGAGGCATCATGTCGTAGGCTTAGGAGGGATCTTTGGAGGTCATTCCTTTCATTTTAAGTAGGACCACAGTAACTCACCTGAACTGGTTGAGGTTAAATCCTATTTATAAACATCTCTCTGAAAGCAGATTTGATCCTCTTGGCACCATATTACATTGTTGGAAAATCCCCATTTTATCAATCTGCAGTTAATCTGTCAACAGGATTTTGTTAAGTGCTTACTGTATTCCAGGCTCTGTAAATGCAACATCGGTAAGATGCAATGTCTCCTTGCAGAGATAATTTAGTGCAGTTGTGATGAGAAGGCAAATAAATGAAGTGAGAACTGGTTATTCAGTATAAATATTGAGTTGCAACTAAGCAATAAAGGATTTCAGAAGATGAAGAAGTACCTGTGGATTATATGGGTCTGACAGGATTTTGGAAATGATAGTTTAAAATGGAATTTGAAAAAGAGAAATGAATCCCCTTCTTCCAATTCAAAGTAATTCCTTTGGATATAAGACACAGCCAGCCACAGCACTACCTTTTGTTTATATAGTAATCACTCAGTACTGGAATGTATTTTCCAAGGGCTCTGGTACCTTGCCTGGGTTCAACTCCAGGCTTTGATATTAATTTTCCAGAAATGTGGGCAAATTATATAAGTCCCCTGTACTTCACTTCCTCTTCTGTAAAGTATGTCCTGTATAATACCTTTTTCACATGGCTACTGTGAAAATTAAGTGAGATATTACATTTAAATTGTTTACAACAGTTTCAGGCACATGGTAAGATCTCAATATATGTTCTTGCTGCTGCTGTTAATCAGAATGAAGGAGAAGGAAGAGAAGGGGGAAGAAGAGAAAATAAGGAAGAAGAGGAGAAGGAGAAGGAGCAAAATAAGGAGATGAAGAAAAGGAGGAAGAAGAGGAGGAGGAATGAGAAGCAACCGTTAATGATGATGATCCTACCCATTAGAATGATGTACAGCTGGGTACTACCACCCCCACTTCATGAGCAGTAGGATCTGTAAATACTATCAAAACTCTCTACCCCTAACACCTCTTACCTGGATGAAAGCAGAGAGGAGTTCACTATACCAACTCCTAAAATGAAATATTATAACTTCAGTCTGTTGACTAACTTTACTGTGTGCCAAATTAGTCAACAATCCATGGGTGTCTGCTGCCTTATTTATATTTCACAATCTGGAAGCTAGTTCTGAATCTGAACCCCCTTCCTTGATTCATGCTAGCTTCCTTTCCAGATACTCAGAGCCTTGTTATAGTCACTCTTACACTAATCGTTATCATTTGAAAATTTTGATTCTTATTCAATGCCAAGAATTGCTGCTTAAAGTCCCACTATGGCACTCTATAGAACATCCTGATTCTACTTAAACCAAACTCTTCTGAATAATAGTTCCCTATTGGGATGGGATGTGATTTTATGTCATGTGTATCCTGAAGATTACAATATATGACTTCAATTTTATCATGTGCTTCCACCTGCTGGATGGTGTCGGCCCCAGTGGTCATGTTTGATCTTTCTTGGCCCTTACCCATGATTTCTATTTAGTCCCTTGAGCACAGGATCAATATTATTAGCTAAGTGTATGGCTTGTAATAGAATTGATACTTATTCTTAACCCTAATAAGATTTTTCTATATTTTAATAATATATATTATATATAAATATATATAATTTGTACACATATATAATTTGGCTCATCTGAATGCTTGAGCTCTCATATAACTTGCACCTAAGATGGCTGTGAACATTATAAAGTCACTATTACTTCTCACAGTTTTTGTACCTGATGGATCTCTTCTCTGCATTGTGTCAGCACCCTGGGGAAATTTGAATGTAGCTAGGAAGTTAAATGATAGATTGGGAGGTTAAAGCAGTGCTCCGTCTTATGATTATCTGTTAATAGGACACTTCTCTTTCTCAACAAAGCTATTGATACCCTTTGCCTTCAAGTTAGTTCTTGAGAAGCAGATCCTGAGTGAGGACTTTTGGACAGTTGATTTATTAAAGACATGCACCCAGGAAAATGCTTTAATATAGTGTGGGAAATTGGGCAGGAAAGCAGAAGATCTGAAGTCTTGGATCAGGTGGATTGTGAAGGGCAACTCTGTAATTAAATGTAAATTACACTTAATCTGTCCCAATTCCAAGAGAGGGAGCTATGCTTTCATAAGCCTGTACCCATCGGTCATGAGCTACGGGTCATCCAAGGGAGACATAATCTCCAAGCCACATTCTGCAAATGGCTCAGTAGTGCAAAGGCAGATTTCTGTTGCAGAGGATGATAGCACAGGCCAGCAGGCTCAAAGCACATACAAGCCAGGGAAGGGAGGTCCGTGGACAGTGACGGTAACTGAGGTCATCCTTGTAGGCTTGCATATGTGTTTCTCTGCTGTCACTATATATAGAATCAGGGAGTTGGCCACAGTATCTGAGAGGCATGAATGCAACAGTAAATGAAAGTTTAGGAATAGGAAGGATTCTAGGCTCTGGGCTCTTTCATCACTACATGGCATTGCCATCTATTGGTCTCGGAGACTACCACTGATAAATATAACATCAGGAAAGAAGAATATTCTTTTGTCTCACTAGTGGGTAAAACAGGTACTCGGCTCAACAATCTTCCTGCAAAAATAACTCTTTAAATCAGTTCCAGATTGCAATTCACCTTCTTTATGTAATTTCCACAGGCCTCATTCTTTGTAATAAATGAACAATTTAGGTCTGCTTGCCTATGTGAACACTGACTGTTCTCAGGAGGAACTGGATAAAGACAGGAGAAATGCACTTAGAAGAATGTCTATCTCTCTGCTCTCCATCTATGGTTCTCGTAATCTCTTCATTAAGCAAACATTCATTGCCGTATATTAATGCCAGGACCAGTGCTTAGAGCAGGAAAGGCAATGACAAACAAGACATAGCATTTGGCTTAAGGGAGATTAGTGGAGGAAACAGACATTTCAAGAAATAGTTAACAACAGGGTTTGCTCATCTGCAATGTGGGAATATTAGTTGCCCATTTCATTACTCTATTAATTATCTATTTCTGCATAATGAATTAGGATAAAGAGCAGCAGGTGTGCTTGTTTTTGCTCCATTGTTTCTAGGACCTCAGCTGAAGACTTAAGGCCTGAGACGCCAGTAGTAGCTGAAGGCCTATTTGTACACATGCCTGACAGTGGATGCTGGTTGCTTGCTGTGGGCTTAGTTGGAGTTGTTGGCTGGAATAGTCACATGATCTGGGTTTTCTCACGACATAGTAGCTGGGTTCTGAGTAAGATCATCCCAAGTGAAAGCAAAGTTCCTCATAGTACCACTGTGAAAATTAAATTAATCAATATAAAATGCTAACATAATTATTTGGCATATAGTCCTTAATGAGAGTTAGCTATTAATAATAATAATAATAATAATAATAATAATAACAACAGTAAGTGTGCATATAAAGTATGTTAGAGGTAATATTTTACATAGATCCAAGGTATTTTCATTACAATGCATCAAGGGGGTTGGTTATCACCTTTTTGGTTACTATCCAAACAAATCAGTTATTTATTTGGAAGCTGTGTGTCTGTTCTTTGCTAGTGGTCCATGGGCTTCAGTGAGAGATCTTAGCTGATGGTGAAAGAGCCGAGCAATGCAATCTAAAAGGATTACGATAACTTTTGACTTCCAGTGAAAGAAAGCTGTCGAGAAAGATGATCAAGAGTGCAATCACAATCAGAGACATAAGATAATTTGAGAATCCTTGAAACTGTGTCTCCAAAGTCTCAGTGTGATGATTGGGTCACAGTCTTCACTCGTTAGCAATTTCACTTTCATTTGTGATAATCATTCCATTCAACTTTGAAATGAAATTTGTTCCATTATATAAAGACATATAAACAATAATTTTCTTCAATTAGAGGTTATGCGTGTAGTACTAAAGAAAAGAGTAGAGACAGGAAAGGAAAATTAGAAAGGATACTATTTGGCACGTAACATAGGGCTGTTTTCATCTAATAAACATCAGGTGTGTATCACATCAATTTGAATGATCCCTTTCCAAAGAACTCCACAGTGACTGCGTCTCTCTCCATTATTACTTGCTAAGGAAGGCAGTATAACCTGTAGTGATGCTGATTGAGTAAATACTTTTCCCATTTTTCTGCAAAAATCTGAAGCCATCAGGATTGTCTTCTTGATCTTTGGTTAAGTGTTATGCTACTATTCATTTTAGTGACTGTCTTCTTTCAGCCTACAGATTAGCCCACACTTCTTTAAAATGCCATTCACCTCATCCTTCATTATTTCTCATCACCCCTCTTGTCTTTGATACTCAAACCACATCTGACTTCATTCAGCCTCTGAATAAGACATAATTGAACACTTCTGTACTTTTATACATGTTGTTCTTTTTTTTATGTGAAAGTTTCCCTCCTTATTTTCCACCTTTCAAAAAACACGCAACCCTTGTGTTTTGAAAATCTCTTTCTTTCCTTGTCTCTATCACTCCCTCCTTGCTCCCATAATTTTGAGTCAATGGCATGCACCATTTTATTACTGCTTGCTGTATATAGACAGTGTCTCTCTTTCTTAAATTGTGACTTCCTCTGGAGCAGGAACTACTTTATACTCATGTTTATCTCTAGTGTCTGTGACCTGGCCTTGTGCCCATTGGATGAAATGCTTAGTGAGTGGATTACTCAAATATATAAACAACTGTATCCTGGTCTGGCCTGGTGCCATTATGCAGCCTTTCTTCTAGTCTGTGCTTATGTGTTTGTTTTTTCATGTATCTACTACTGTATAACAGAGCACCCCAAAACCCAATGGCTTAAAATAATAATGATTCTTTCTTTCTTTATTTCTCATGATTCTTAGGATAGACTGAGTTCACTCAGATGGTTCTTTATCAGTTTTATGCAGTTACCATTTAGGTGAGGGACTGGAATCACCATGAAAACTTCACTCACACACTTAGCAGTTAGTTGATGCTGGGTGTCAGCTGAGACCTGAGGACCCTTGCTGAAATGCCTATAGAGAATTGCTTTTATATATAATGTAAGGAGTTAGTAAAAACTAGATGAAAATTACTTACTCATTCTTAGTTCATGCCTGTGAGGGTTGCTTCTTGTACATTTAGTGTGCATACCCATTTTTCTTTTACCTTTCAAAATGTAAATCCATCCATCTTTTACTTTTAGTCTTCCTAGTCAACCTAGCCATAAGTTACTTTTACTGTCTCTCATTCTTCATAACTCGTTTAATCTACCCTTCTTTTCTACTCACAATCTTATTTATGACAAAAATCACTTGACAAAAACCAACACATTTTCATGATGAAATCATCAAAAAACTGGGGAATTTCTTCAACCTGATAAACAGCATTTATGAAAACCCAAAGGTACCATCATACTCAACTGTGAAAGACCAAAAGCTTTCCCTCAAGATAAGGAATAAGAAAAGAATATCGACTTTATCACTTCTATTCAATATCGTCCTGGAAGTTTTAGGCAGAGAAACTAGGTGATGACAAATAAATAATTTAAATAAATAGCATCTAAATTAAAAAGGAAGAAATAAAATTTATATCTATTCCTTGATGACATAATCCCATATATAGAAAATCTATATTGAGATACTGTTTCACATGCACTAGGGTGACTGTAATAAAAAAAATTGAAAATAACTGTTGGTGAGAATAGGGAGAAATTGTAACTCTCATACATTGCTAGTGGGATGACTCTCATACATTGCTAATTGTGGAACATAGTTTGGCAGTATCTCTGATCCAGTGATTCAAGTCAAACTAAAACACATATTCAAACAAATACTTATACATGAATATTCATAGCGTATTCACAATTGCCACGAGGTGGAAACAATTCATATATATATATATATATATATATTTAACATTTATTCATTTTTTTTGAGAGACAGAGCGTGAGTGGGGGAGGGGCAGAGAGAGAGACACACACACAGAATCTGAAGCAGGCTCCAGGCTATGAGCTGTCAGCACAGAGCCCGATGCGGGGCTCGAACTCACGCACTGTGAGATTGTGACCTGAGCAGAAGTCGGTCTCCCAACCGACTGAGCCACCCAGGTGCCCCCAAGGTGGAAAAATTCAAATGTCTACCAGTGGATGAATGGATAAATAAAACATGTTATGTACATAAATGGAATATTATTCAAAATAGGAATGAAGTACTATAAGGAAAGAGATAAGAAGTCAGATATAAACGATCATATTTGTTTCCATTTATATGGAAAATCAAAAATAGGAAAATCCATAGAAACAGAAAACAGATTAGTAGTTGCCAGGGGTGATGGTGGGGGAATAAGGAGTGACTGATTAATAGGTACAGGTCTCCTTTATGGGTGATACAAATATTTCAGAACTACATAGAAGTTATGGTTGGCACAGCACTTTGAATGTACACTGAATGGCACACTTTACAATGGTTAGTTTTATGTTACTTGAATTTCACCTCAATAAAAACAATTGCGATAGTTATGTGACTCCAAGTAGTAGTATATTTGCTTTATCAACTCAAATCAGTTTGTCAGTTTTCTAATGTGATAGAAAGAAGAAAGGAGGTGGAATCAAAGCAGACTTGAATCTTTTTAAGCTTTTATTTGAGATCTTTTGGGGGTCCTCTTATTGATGGTTGGCTGAAAGGAGTGTGGGTACCACAATGTCCCTGAGATATAGAATCTCAGAAGAACATCAGACCTACCAACCTGGATTTTTGTTTTCAGAGGATAGGAATTGTATACTTATTCCCAAGTTATCTCTCCCTTCCACTGTAGCAGGTAGGTCATTTTGACTGGAAAAGTTCCTAAACATGGCAACCTGTTATTTTTCCAGAGAAAACAGTTCTATTAGATGACAATGACAGAAAATAGGTTTTATCCTGTTTTGTCCTAGAGTCCTTCCCCTCTGGCACTCCACTGATAATTCCATCAGCCTCACCGGGTGAGAAGGTCTATCAACTCTGTACTACTACAATGACCTGCCATGCTTGCATTGTCTCTTTCTAAAGAGCACGACCGTGTAATTTACTGCAGTGACACAGTTTTGAGAGGGAAAGGGGACTTTATTATGAATTACACTGGGGCAACAGACGTGAACTTGCATGGTTCTAGGAAAACCAGGACATGTGATCCCCTGGTTATGAGGGTATGAACAAGTGCAGTGGCCTGAACT
Source organism: Lynx rufus (assembly GCF_022079265.1). Classification (NCBI taxonomy): domain Eukaryota; kingdom Metazoa; phylum Chordata; class Mammalia; order Carnivora; family Felidae; genus Lynx; species Lynx rufus. The sequence goes on along the minus strand of NW_025814897.1, from coordinate 95,142,387 downwards.
CCGTTGATAGGATTTTACAGAAGCCGGTAGTCCTAAATGTGTGACTCCCACATAGAGGCAGCCTTGGTTAGGTTTTAACACTTGCATCCTAGGCTTTGGTGTGAAAGACCTTTGGTTCTAGCTTCGTTGTCAGGAGTGTGTGCTGGTCTGTAGGGTTTGCCACTGGTCAAAACTAGGTGTAGGGTCCAGGCTGCTGGCGGCCGGCATCAAGGGCCCCCTGGGGTAGTGTTGGGTATTGAATACAGATGTTCCTTTACTCCTCCCGAGACATTCACATCCAGCTTGCCTACTCTTATGTCCAAGGGGTGGGGGAAAGGTAAAATACCAGTACAGTCAATGAAAGGCATGTACTGCTTTGGGGATGAGGGGCCTATAAAAGTATATGTCGCGGCCGCCAGGTAGCTCAGTAGGTTGAGCATCTGATTTCAGCTCAGGTCATGATCTCGTTGTTTGTGGGTTCAAGCCTCACGTCAGGCTCTGTGCTGACAGCTCAGAACCCAGGGCCTGCTTTGGATTCTGTATCTCCCTCTCGTCTGTGTCTGCTCCTCCCCCACTTGTGCTCTGTCTCTCAAAAATAAACACTAAGAAAATTTAAAAAAGAAAGCATATGTTATTCATGAAAGTTTATATTGTATAAATATAAAGGAATGTTCCTGAAAATGACATTCGTAGTCTTGGCCACATTAGCTCCCCTTCCCCTAGTCTCACTTCCTCACTTGTAGGAATTGAAAATTCTAGCTGCCAGGCTATGGAGGAGGCCTGTGCGGAGTCAGGGTGAGGCGGTGCCAAGGGTTTTTCAGTCAGATAGGCTGGGATCAAATGTTCCCTCTGACATTTATGAGCCACTCCTATGTTATAAAATGAATGATCAGCGAGGGGTACTTGTCCTCTAGATAAGATGTCAAGTCTTTTTGCTGTTGGCAATAGACCGACAGATAACGGAAACTGGCAAGATAATTCAGAGCATAGCTCTGTGTGTTTAAGAAGGCTGTGTATGTAAAGTTGAGACTTCAGTTAAATAAGCAGGAAAGGATGTAATATTTAATGAATGGTGATGACACAACTGGGTAAAAGTAAAATGTAACTTCTATTGCAAATACACGCAAAACAAATTTCAAATGGAAAAAGGTCCTGCAACAAAATCTAACAGAATTTAACCAAATTTGGATATCCTGGAGCCATAAGATACATGATAAAGGTACAAAATTAAGATGGGGCACCTGGGTGGCTCAGTTGGTTAAGTGTCCAACTTCGGCTGAGTTCATGATCTTGTGGTCTGTGGGTTTGAGCCCCACGTCAGGTCCTGTGCTAACAGCTCAGAGCCTGGATCCTGCTTCAGATTCTGTGTCTCCTTCATTCTGCCCCTCTCCTGCTCACACTCTATCAAAAATGAACATTAATTTTTTTTAAAAAAAGGTAAAAATTAAGATAATTGTGAGAAAAAATTATCATATATAAAGTCAGCAAATATATGGAAAATGTGTGTCCTTGATGACAAAAATGTTCTATCTATTGTATGCAAATAACTCTTTAAGAAAAAGACAAAAAAGGTAACAAAACAGAAAAATGGGCAGAATGAATAGAGAAATTCTAAATAAATCCTAATGACTTATGAACATATGGAAAGGTATCAAAAATCACTGATATTTTGGGAAATGCTAAGTAATAATGATTAACATGTTAAGATATGGCTGACTCCCATAAAAAAGAATAATATATTTTTTGCATGATTGCATGAGAAAGAGTATTCTTGTACATTGCTATGTTAGATTCGTTTCATCCCTTTAGGAAAGTAAACTAGCAATATCTATTAAATTTTATGCATGATATAAATAATATTAAATAAATAAAATTAAATAAATAAAATTAAATAAAATTCCACTCCTGGAACTTTATCCCAAATAAGTATATCTATTAGTATGTGAATACATATTTATAAGGATATTTATTATAGCATTAAAACAAAGCAATAATAAAATGAATGCCTATCAGTAGAAGAATAAAGGCATGAATTCACAGTGTAATATTATTTAGCCAATAAGATAAATGATTTGAAATGTATTTCTTGGATTTGGAAGAATTTCCATAAGATATCACTGAATAAGACAAACTATATAAAATATGATTCTATTTTCACAAAAAATGAAAAACTTTATAAGTATGTATGCATTTAAGTATTATGCTTTATTGAACCTAAAATACCACTGATTGTAAAACACACTGATCGTAAAACATTATTTCATATAAAGGAAAAACTGCTGAGATTAAACTATGGCAGAAGGCTTTTTTATCATTAAAAAATTAACTTTCATTTGAAGAACTCTTTTAGATGTAACTGCATATCAGTGGTTGCCTTATATAAGTTTTTTCATATGGAAAAGGAACATGTAAGCAAAATAAACTGTTCAAGGTTTTATTAAATCCTCTTCATATCCTTTTCAAATTGAGGTCATAGATATTTTGGGTTTCGGCAGAATGTCTTCCTCTGCAATCAAGATCATTAACATTTATAAAGTGAGAATTCCAGCATTGTCTACAGACTTTTTTTCCCAGGCCCTGAATTCCCATTCTTTAGATACTGACATGCCTGCAATAGAGAATAGCAACTAAGTCACCACTTGGGTGTTTCACAGCAATTATTATTGTATCTTAATTCCAAAGACATTAAACTATGACAAATATACAATTTAGAATGGATTCAATCTGAATCTGCCTGTGTAAGTAATTATGTGATGTTGGAAGAAGCTATGGTAGAAAACATATTAGGCTCTTAGCTCAACATGAAGCATCTTGTGGGAGCAAGCACATGATGTGGGTAAGGGGGAAAGGAAATAACATCAGAAATGGGAAAAAGAATACTGTACTAAAAACATAGTCACCTGACACAATATTGAAGAACAAAGTTGTAGGACTGACACTACCCGAATTCAAGACTTGCTATAAAGCCGCAGTAATCAAGACACTGTATTGGAAAAATAGTAACAAGATCAATAGAACAGAAGAAAGAACCTAAAAAAAGACTCAAATAAATATAGTCAATTGATGTTTGACAAAGGAGCAAAAGCAATACAATGAAGAAAAGACAGTCTTTTCAACAAATTTTACAGGAATAACTGGATATCCAACCAAAAAAAAAAAAAATCTAGACACCAACCTTAACACCCTTCACAAAAATTAACTCAAAATGGATCATAGACCTAATTGTAAAACACAAAACTACAAAACTCCTAGAAAGTATCACAGAAGAAAAAGTCCCAGATGACCTTGGATATGGTGATGCCTTTTTGGATACAACATCAAAGGCACAATCCATGAAATAAATAATTGATCAGCAGGATTTTATCAAAATTAAAAGCCTGTGGTCTGTGAAACACAATATCAAGAGAATAGTAAGACAAGCCACACACCGGGAGAAAATACTTGGGAAAGACATCTGATAAAGCAGTATTATCCAAAATATACAAAGAACGCTTAAAACTCAGCAATAAGAGGGGTGCCTGTGTGGCTCAGTCGGTTGAGCGTCCGACTTCGGCTCAGGTCATGATCTCACAGTTCGTGGCTTTGAGCCCCGTGTTGGGCTGTGTGCTGACAGCTCAGAGCCTGGAGCCTGCTTCAGATTCTGTGTCTCCCTCTCTCTGTACCCCTCCCCTGTTCACGCTCTCTCTCTCTCTCTGTCTCTCAAAAAAGAAAATAAAATGTTAAAAAATTAAAAAAAAAAACAACTCAGCAGTAAGAAAACAATCTACATAAAAAAAGGGCCAAAAACCTTAACAGACACCTCACCAAGGAAGATATATAGGTGGCAGATAAACATATGAAAAGATGCTCATGGACGCTCATAGCAGTTTTATTCATAATTGCCAAAACTCTGAAGCATCAAGATTTCCTTTGGTAGGTGAATGGATAAGTAAACTGAGGTATATCCCAACAGTGGAATATTATTCACCACTAAAAATAAAATGAGCTATCCAGCCATGAAAAGATGTGGAGGAAAGTTATGTGTGTATTACTAAGTGAAAGAAGCCAATCCGAACAGGCTATAATACTGTATGATTCCAACTATATGGCATTCTGGAAAAGGCAGAGCTATGGAGACGATAAAAAGATCAGTGGTTGGTTGCTGGATTTGGGAGATGGGGTGCAGAATGAATAGGCAGAGCACACAGGATTTTTAGGGCAGTGAAACTACTCTGTGTGATACTTTAATGATGGATACATGTCCTTATAAATTTTTTAAACACATAGAATACACAACACCAAGAGTGAACTCTAGTGTCAACTATGGACTTTAGGTGATTATGATGTGTCAGTATCATGTTTATATGATCAAATACAACGAAGGTTCCATTCTAGTGTGAGATGTCAATAATGGAGTAGGCTTTACATGTGTAGGGGCACGGGTTACAGGGGAAATATTTGTACTTTCCTCTCAATTTTTCTGTGAACTTAAAACTGCTGTAAAAATATAGTCTGAAAAATATAAATACACACCACATACATAAATAAGTTTTAAAACACAGTTGTAATACATATGGTATGATTATACTTTTGCATTACTATAATACTATATTTGCATATTCATAGGTAAAAATTATTAAAACTTTTTTTAAATGCAAAGGAAGAGGGTTGGTGAAGGACTTCACAATGTGCTGTCTATATGCTCTGCCCAGCTGTAGGAGTTCAGGAAGCATTTAAAGGGATTAAATGAGAAATCACATGAGATAGTTATAACAGTTATTAAAGTTATTATATCATTGTGTGTGACAAGTAAGAAAATGTTATTTGCTTTTTTCCCCTTTAATTCCTAGATGTTTCTCCATTCCTACCCTATTTCCTTGAAGAGTGCAAAGAACAGGGGTGCCTTGGTGGCTCAGTCGGTTAAGTGTCTGGCTTTTAGCTCAGGTCATGATCTCTCAGTCCATGAGTTCGAGCCCTCTGTCGGGCTCTGTGCTGACAGCTCAGAGCCTGGGGACTGTTTCAGATTCTGTGTCTCTCTCTTTCTCTCTGACCCTCCCCTGTTCAAGCTCTGTCTCTTTCTGTTTCAAAAATAAATACTGTTAAAAAACATTAAAAAAAAGAGCACAAAGAACAGTGCTGAAATTCAATGATATTTGTTGATAGAATGATCAATAACAGAAGTTGGCTTGAACCAACATTTTCTGTGGTGAGTTTTGTAGAATGCCAATCATTTAAGATATTTTGTGGAAAAATGGCTCCACGATTTTAGCTTGAGAAAAACTCTAATACTCTATCTTCTTTGGAAGATTCACAGTTTCTTTGTAGAACTTGTAGTAAATTATTTTATTATACTGGTAATTTTCTGAAACACTTGATTATAGAAACTATTTGGCATATGTAAAACATCACTGGAATTTGTGTTGTATGAAGTAGAGATAAATGGGTTTATAGAAACTGGTTTAGGTAATAGGAACTGGAAAGTGATGTGGGCATATCACTTCACACATTTGTAGTGCAGAGAGCTATAGTTTCCCTTGATATTTTAGGGCAATGATTTAGGAAGGAATTGGTATACATTCTTAGAAAATAACTTTTTCTAAAAATAACTATATTTCACTGTGACATAGGGAGCATGGTAATTGGGAAAAAATAATGGTAATGATGTCAATAATAATGTGTAGGGGTGCCTGAGTGGCTCAGTCAGCTGAGTGTCCAACTCTTGGTTTCTCACATTTCATCAGTTCAAGCACCATGTCAGGCTCTGCACTGACAGCCTGGAGCCTGCTTGAGATTCTCTCTCTCCCACTCTCTCCCTCCCTTCCTCTCTCTCTCTCAAAATAAAATAAAACTTAAATTAAAAAAAGAATGTATGCAGCTGACCCTTGGACAATATGGGTTTGAACTGCATGGGTCCACTTGTACATGGATTTTTTTTTCCAGTAAATATATTGGAATTTTTTTTTGAGATTTGTGACATTTCTAAAAAAAACTCGCAGATAAACTCTAGCTAAGAAATACCAATAATAATAATAATAATAATAATAATAATAATAAGGTGTGCCTGCATGGCTCAGTTGGCTGAGCATTCGACTTTGGCTCAGGTCATGATCTCAGGGTTTGTGATTTTGAGCCCTGCATTGGGCTCTGTGCTGACAGCTTGGAGCCTGGAGCCTGCTTCAGATTCTGTGTCTCCCTCTCTTTCCCCTTCCCTCTCTCTCTCTCTCTCTCTCTCTCTCTCTCTCTCTCTCTCTCTCAAAAATGAATAAACATTAAAAAATTTATTTTAAAAAAGAAATACCAAAAAAATAAGAAAAAGTTATTATGGTAAGAATACAGTAATATATACTATATATATGTATGTAGCATATAATACATATAACACACAAAATATGTGTGAATCAACTGTTTATGTTATTGATAAGATGTCCAATTATTAGTAATTAAGTTTTGGTGTAGTCAAAAGTTTTTCATGGATTTTCAACTGTGTGTGTGTGTTGGGGGGGGTGCCCCTAACCCCTGTTATTCAAGGGTCATCTGTATTTATAACAAGGTTATAAAGCTTCAGCATTAATTTCTGTTTCAGTTTTGTTGTTTTTAATAAGACTCAGATCCATTTGGTGGTCCTAGGAAGTGAATTGCATTTGAGACCCTGAATGACTGCTTCCCTCAGGGATCTTTTTGTTTTTGCTTAAAAAAAAAAAAAAAGGCCAATCAAGCTCTATTGGCAAGGGAGGGAGTATAATCAGCCTTGTGTGGTAAGGATAAAGAGTGAAAAGTTTCCAGAAACAGCACAGAGTAGAGTGGCTGGAAACTTCTCACAACTACGTCTTTCTTGGTCCAAGGTTTTCTGACCCACTGGAAGTAGTCAAGCTGTCTTCCCTGAGAAAAGGAGTAGAGGTACTCTTTCACTTTGGAATTGAGGGGAGAACCTGGAGACAACTCTAACAAACTCCTGGGAAGCCTTAGGGGAGTGCTGAATTAGAATTCAAATGAGAGTTGGAGCTCGGAGTTGTGTTCTGTGAGCTCAGTGTCAGATGATTGAAGTCACCTTTCCTGGGCATAAGGTTCAGGACACCTTATGTCAAAACACCCACTTTCAATGCAACAGTGTGTTATGGAGAGAAACAGAGCAATGGAATGGATGACCCAATTATAGTCTAGAACTTGCCCTGGTTAGTCTTATAGTAGAATCAATTGTTTGCATAAGCCTTTGTTTATTTGTTCAACAATGGCTATGGGGAGTCCATTCCCCTCTTACAGAAGGTACTGGACTTGCTACTATTCTAGATGAGGTTTTGATCTTTTAATAATTCCAATATTAACAATAAAAGATGTAAGATGTGAGATTATGCTCCTCCAACTAGAGTGGAGTAGTTCATACCTACAGAAGTAGATCCTATACTTATTATAGATGGAAATGACCTAGGCAAATGGTTTAAAATATAGATTCCCCAAGTGTTTTTTTTCCCCCCTTCTAGAGATGCTGAGTCAATAGAGTGTGGAATCTATGTTTTTTTTAATAAGCCTCCCAGGTGATGGTGAGGTCGTGAACCAGAGTACTAAAATTTGGAAAGGACAGTTCTGGGCCATTTACCATGTGAAATTGGGATGTAAATGGAACATGTTCTTTCCTTATAATTACTTTTGTCAGCCTAATGGTGATATGTCTAAGTATTGTTCTGAAAATTTAGATGGAGTCCTGTGGTTCGTGAAAATTCCACTCACTCTTAGGTTTAATGAGTGATTACCATAACCATATGTATGTTATAATATATTCAAAATTAGAATCATCATCAATTTTCCAGAGAGTATAAATGTATCTATGAAACCAGTCTATGCTGAAAAAAAAATGAGGTGCAACTAGTGAATTGATTAGTTCTGTATTATCAATATATCCGGTGTGGGAGGCAGCCCAGTGTAGTGGAGATAACTGGATTTTGGAGTCAAAAGAGACTTGCCTTTAGAGTCTGGCTCTGACACTTCTACCTGTAGGCAAGTGACTTCTGAAACTTGGTTTGCACATTCATAAAATTTATAAAATTTATAAGACATACCCAAAGCAGCTGCTGTGAGGACCACATGAAACTAAAGCTGTAAATTCTAAGAGGTTGAGTAAATCTTTCTTGTTAATCACCACCTCTCACCCCCCACCCCAAACACCAAGCCAGGCACATATTAGGGGCAGAAAACACTAACTTTTATTAGCATGATCATTATATGTAGAGAGAATATTGTACTCTCAGCTATCAAAACAGCAGCAGTAATTAAGTGCTTCCCTCTTGTCTCGTTTTAATGTGCCGTCCCATTTTTTTTCAATCCTATATGCACTCTGTTAACCATGCACCCATTCATCCATAAAGCTATAAATACAGCCAAGTAAATATTAAACTGGGAACCCCTGTAGCACTAATGAGAATCCTGTCACTCATTTTCTCAGCTCAGTGTGAGCATTTACCACTAAAGAGTCAAAGGGAATTGAAATGAAAATCACCAAAACAAAATCAATGCCTCTCTTCTTCCTCTACTTTCCCACTCCATATAAACCACCCCTAAATTTAAAATTTAATTAACTAATTAATTAACTCATGGTAATACCAAACGTTAGTAATTGGGATTAGGAAACTAAAGGGGGAGAAAAAGCACTACTTGCTTTGCCTTTCCCCTGCCTTAGAAATGGGCACATTAATATAATTAAGACATTGGAGAAATCCCAGGGTATGAATAGGAGACCTGATACCTTATGGATGGATACCTAGATCTGTGTGTGTATCTATGGCTCTATCTATGTTATTTGTATCTGGAGCATCTCCATCCACATTTCAAGTTAGAGGTTAAAATAGTCTACTGATAATAATACCTAATACACTTACCTAATATTGAATAATAGTAGGGACAATTGTGAGCCCCGAAAATCTATGCAAATCAGTATTTTTGTGTGTAAGTGGAATAGCATTATTAAAAAGTAAGGTTTTCCTTGATTTTTTAACCTTGACTTAAGTTAGAGCTTTAATTTTCACCTCTCCTTCAACCACTGACATGTAATTAATGGTCTGAAACCAAAATTTTTACAGTATGGGGGAAAGGAAGTTAATTGCTATATTTTGTTTTTAATGGGTCTCAAGAAAATTATTCAGCTTGGACCAACTGAAGCACAGAAGGTATGAGGAGGGCTGCCACTTTTAATATAAGTCCCAAAATAGGGCAGAAAATATCCCTTTCTTTTGGTTCCAGTACAGTGAAACTGTGTCTCTCAGTCTCTCTCTCACTTTCTGTCTCTGTCATACCCTCACACACACATGGACACACACACGCATGCATATACACACATATTCAATTTGAAGCTTCTGATAAGTAGAGTATTTCTTATCCACATATTTGTCTCACATAGTTTAGTGCTTAACACGAATTCAAGGTCAGTTAAAAATCTGTTGATTTTAGGTGAACTGGGTTAATAGTAGTTAACACAGATATTATTTAATATAAATATAAATAGAAAAGGGAACTAAGTCCCAAAGAGATTAGGCAATTAAATAATTTCCCAAAATGACACAGCATGGATGGGGGTGGGGAACTAGATGTGAGGGTAGTGTTATCTTTACTTGAAATTTATTGGAAGGGAGGAGATAGCCATAATCTCTCTCCACTCTTTACCTTGAGATACCTTTCACTTATTTGTATTTGGTTTTTAAATAATAAAATAATGGCTAATAAAAAATCTCCGTTTGCCTTCAAAAGTCTAGTGAACTTTAAAGGGGTGATAAATATATACACCTATAGATTGAAATGAGGTTATATAAGAGGGCTTACTTCCAAACCATTGTCACCTTTCTGAATGATTGTGTATTCTATATAGTATAAAATAAACACAGACATAATATTTTGATATAATCTCTTCTTCTAAAAATTTGACATAAATCATAGGGAACATATACCTGCCCATGGTACCGCTATATATGGCTATAATAATAGCTATCACTGATGAAATGTTTCTTATGTGCAAGAGGCTTTATGTCAGTTTGTTCTCAATAACTACAAGGTAGTTACTATTATTTACTTTCTTTTTTAAATTTTTATTTATTTTTAATTTTTTTAATGTTTATTTTTTGAGAGACAGAGAGAGACAGAGCATGATCAGGAGAAGGGCAGAGAGAGAGGGAGTCAGATTCTGAAGCAGACTCCAGGCTCTGAGCTGTCAGCACTGGGCCTGACATGGGGCTCAAACTCACGAACTGTGAGATCATGGCCTGAGCCGAAGTCAGAGGCTTAACAGACTGAGCCACCCAGGCGCCCCTTACTTTACTTTGATGATGAGCCTGTTGGGGGTAAGTTACCCACTGAAGGTCACATAACTACTGAATAGGGAAGAAGGATACACTAAGCATCTCAAGCTGAACCTTCTAGACTCACGTGGTGGCCACCTAAGGGGGCTATTTCTCAGAAAGAGGCTCTGGCTTACAGATCAAAAAGCTTGGATTTTAGAGCCAATTAAACCTGGGTCCCATGCCTAACAACACTAACTGTCTGTAGAATATTGTGTAAGTATCTTAGCCAGTTTGATCCCTGGCTTCCCCAACTGGTAAATGGGGATAACAATACCTTCTAGTTTTGTGGGGAAGATTAAATGAACTGGTGAATGTGCTTTTCTATTTTTCTGGAACATAGTGGGTTTGCACAAAACAAAACAAAGCAAAAAACAAAAACAAACAAAAACCAAGAAACAAAACCAAGACATTTCTAAATTTAAAGTACTTGAGGCTTAATTAAACCACACCACTTACTAACAACCAACAAATTATTCCAATTAGGTTCACTGAGAAGCCTAAAGCTGGAGTGCTACAGTCCATCTATCCTGAAAGAGAAAAGTGCTTCCATCTCCAAAGGATAAGCAATTCCTTACTCCCAAACATCTGTCTAATTGTCCATTCTCTGCCATGAAGAGACTCTGGGGGTCTAAGGCTATCTGATCTTTTCTGTTTCACTGCTGTTCATGCCCTTGATTCCCAAAGGGTGCCACCCCAAACTCATAGGGGCACAGTGAGATGTCTTTAATTGATAGGACAACAGAGTGATAATTTGACTTTTGTGAGAGACTGTAGGAATTATTGGCTCCAAGTAGTTCACGTTTTCCACAATCACTTTATATTCCTGTCAGTGGTGCCACATCTTTGGGAAGCTGGGTTTTCAGCAGTTGCTATGATACAAAGCAAGCCCCATATGAAAATCAGTGTGAACAGGAAGTGAGGGTGGCAGTGTCTGATCTGATTCCAAGCTTTGAGAAGTTGTGCAGTGCCCAACAGGTGTGCACATCCCATTAGCAGCACCTCACTTGTGGTAATTTAAGAAGGGAGAAAGTTAATTTTTCTTTCAATTTATATGCATCACTTTTTCAAAGAACTACTAAGTTGTCAGGACATAAATACTTCTTAAATTGCTTGGCTCTAGTTACCTAACAAATGGAACTGTTCGGTATTTAACAATGATTCTTCAAGTATGATTTGTGACCCACCTGCACCAGCATGATCTGGGGAAACTTGTAATGAATACTCCCGAAACAGAATTTCTGAAATCTCCATTTCTGGGGCACCTGGGTGACTCAGTCGGTTGAGCGTCTGACTTAGGCTCAGGTCATGATCTTAGAGCCACATGTAGGGCTCACTGCTTCAGTGCAGAGCCTGCTTGAAATCTGTCCCCTTCTCTCTCTGCCCTTTCCCGGCTCACGTGCTTGTGTGCATTCTCTCTCTCTCTCTCTCTCTCTCTCTCAAAAATAAATTAAAAAAAAAAAGAATTTCTGGAACTTGCATTTCTAATGAGTTCTCTTGTTAATTTTTATATACCTACCCAAATTCACGTTTTTCTGGTCCAACCTCTCAGATTGTAACTTATTTCATTATTTTTTGCCCAAACCTCTTTGCCTTGGAAGATCTGTTTGCATCTTCAGCCTTCCCTACCACCTACAGTTCAAGAAAACCATCCACCTGTCTTTCACCTTTCTATCTTTAAAGCAACAGGAGCCACAGAAAAATAACCAGGAAGCTTTGGGCTAGAAGGCTCGGTTCTCCCTGTTATCATTGTTTATGGGAACAGCCAGGTAGTATTGATTTGTCACCTGGTGATGTTAATTACCAGCCAAGCTTACAGATTGTTTCTTTTTTCTCAGCTCTCAGCTTGATCCCCGAAGTTTCAGCATGGAGTCGGGAGGCATTTAATGGAAAGTTAATCAGCCAAATTTTCCCAGTTCAGAAGTTACTCCCTGCCCCCAGCCCGTGTTTGGAACACCAGGGTATCTATGTAATGTGGGGAAGCAATTATTTGCCGAATGCTTCCCAGAGGGCCTGAAAGAGGTAATGACCCTCAACAGGGACCTTCTGGAGTCCCTTGGAGCCACTTATACACCACAGAGAGAATGGCCTGACTCATTATATTTTTAAAAGATTTGTTTATTCTTGTCAAAGAAAGAAGCAAATTAAGCAAAGGGGTGCTTGTTTCTGAGATGCCAACAAGGAGGCTTTTTTTTGTTTTGTTTTTGGTTTTGGTTTTGGTTTTGTTTTTAACAGCAGCATCTTATCTATGTCAGTGAAAGATGATGTTATGTGTGTTAGAGACACAGGTAATCTAGATTTGATTTGCACGTTAACTTTTCTGCTTTCAATCAATAGCTGCTTAACAACATTTCTGGCTAAGCATCCTGAAATTGATTTTCAAAGAGAATTTGCATTTGATAATTTGAAGTGTTTTGCACAACAGCTGGTACTTGGGGGAAGAAACAGAAGGTAGCATGAAAGCCATACAAAGAGGACTTGAGTTGCTGGGGATATGGGCTGTCTCTCTTAGAGACCACAGCTTCAAATGTCTGGGACATCATGCTTTGGGGAGATGATGCCATGTGAACAGAGTAAGGCTGTGGGGCACATCTGGTTTTGAGCTCCTGCTCTGCTCTTGGACAAATTATTTTTCCTCTATTAACCTTAGGATCCTTCCTCTGTAAATTAGACACAATGGTACCTACCACACGAGATGCTGATTCTCCCCTGAATGTCTCATAACGTATCCTATCCTCCATCCCGAGCCTCATGTACCGTCTTTAGCACAGGCCACTGTCATCCCTTACTACCTGGCCCTCTCGCCCTTTCTTTCAGTTGTGCCCTGCCTCAAGCCATTTTCTAGACTGTAACTAAATTCTGTGAAAATTAAAAAAAAATCTTTACATCTCCAGTGACCTGAAGGCGTGTGATGGTTCCCCTGGGCCTCAGGTCTGGCCTCCATTCCCCCTGTCTTGTTTCTCACAGGTCCTCTACCTAAGCCTACCTTGCAGCCACCTGTATCCGGGGGTTTCTGCAGGTATGCTAAGTACACGTTTACAACACGGCTTCATATTAGCTATTTCTTTTTTCTGGAAATGTCATCCATTGCTCAATGTCTGGGTCCCTATTTCTCATTCCTTCAATATCAGAATAAAGTCATGCATTTTCTGAAATTTTCCCTTATCTGATGATTTTACGTATCATTTCATGTGCTCCTGTATCACCTTCTATCTGGAATTTCTAGACACAAATTCTACATTAGAACTTACCTATGCAGAGGCTCCTGGGTGGCTCAGTCAGTTGAGCATCTGACTTTGGCTCAAGTCACGATCTCATGGTTCGTGGGTTTGAGCCCACGTTGGGCTCTGTGCTGAGAGCTCAGAGCCTGGAGCCTGCTTCAGATTCTGTGTCCCCCCCCCCCTCTCTACCCCTACCCCACTCACACTCTGTCTCTCTCCCTCTCTCAAAAATAAATAAACATTAAAAAAATTAATAAGAAGATAGTTTATAAAATATATATTTAACCACAGCTGTAGTTAAGTAGAGTGGCAGATAACTGCAAGGTGCTAAGAAAAACAAAACAAAATGTACATATGAAATCTCACCTGTTTTGTGGATAAGGCAGACTAATGTCCTTGTTTGACAAGTCCCGTTTAAAAGGTGAAAGCTTGACATTGGAAAACATTACCCAGGCAAAAGAAGAGTGGGAAACAGGGAGAACCTACTAGGCAGTGGAAACATCACAAAGACCTCAGTGATAGGAAAAAGACTGGGGGGTCTGAGAGATGAAAATAAGGCCAGGGTGAGGGGTGCCTGGGTGGCTCAGTCAGTTAAGCATCTGACTCTTGATTTCAGCTCAGATTATGATCTCATGGTTTGTGGGTTTGAGCCCCACATCAGGCTCCACACTGGCAGTGCAGGGCCTGCATGGGATTCTGTCTATCTCCCTCTTTCTCTGCCCCTCCCCTGTTCAGTCTGTCTCTCAAAGTAAATAAATAAAATCAGGCCAGGGTGTCATAGGAGTAGAGGTAGACTATCAAACTGGTCCAAAATGAGGCTGGCAGGAAAGGTGAGTCAGCTCATGCTGGGCTAGGTCATGTTCATTTTTGAGTCACAGTGCCAAGTGCATTACAGATTCTACCCAGTTTAATTGTCTTAACACCTTGTACCCATTAGTATCATCCTTTGGCAGTTGAAGGAACCAAAATTCAGGCAGCTGATGTGACTAGTCTGAGGTCTTTTAGCTGGGAAGTGAGGGACTGAGATTTAAATCAAAGTCTATTTGATTGCAACATACATCATCATCATCATCATTGTTATTATTATGTACCTATAACACACTGCCCTGTTCATAGAAGACATCAATGGTTTGCCCTTGTTTTCAACATTAGCTTCTAGGGACCAAGGAATGAAAATTCTCTGTTTACCAATCTTACATTATATCTGATTTCTCTTCCTTTACTTCATGTGGCCCATTAGAATGGCCCTGTTCTGGAAATACACAGAGAAACATGTATTCTCTGCCAGGCATAAAAGCATCTAGGGCTCCTGGATATGGGGGCAGGGAGGGTCCAGGGATAGGATAGACACTACAAGGACAGCAGCCTCTCCCACCCCAGAGACTTTGCCACCATTTGGGGATTGTGAATTCATGTATATGTCTCCCTGAAGTGCAATGACTATGTTTTAACACCTCACTCAGGACATTGCATTTGCATTCCTTTTATTTTTTCAAATAGTTTTCTTTTTTCAGAGTCCAAGACTCTGGCAGAAAGCACATCTCACTAAATAAAAATCATGCCTTCTGCCATCACTCTGTGCCACACCCGACCCCTAGCACAGTCATTTTTTTCTTTTCTTCTGTAAGTACAGGATCCAACATTTACACAAATTAAAAGAGCTGTGTCCAGAATAATAATTTCTGTAGGTCAGTAATGCTATTCTTCACTGCATTTGTGTTTGAAATTGCAGTCAAACTGAGTGAATGTCCTCCTTCCCTCTGACACAGCCCCTGCAGATTGTGAATTATGGCTAAATACCCAAGTGTTATTTAATGCAGCCGGGAAGGAGTGATGTGAATGATAGCCCATTACCATTTTACACCCAGAGATCAGTCTCCAAGTTCAAGGCTATTCTCTTCGCCATGCCAGAAAAATTACACAGGCTACTACTAGTTTTTATAACCCCCTTAGGCAATGCTGGAGCGATAAACATGATGGGAATGAAGTCTTGCCATGTGTATCTAACAGCACCAAAGAGAGTGGCTAGTTCAGTGCTGACACAGCAGTCAGCTTATGTTACAGGTTTAACACATTACTTAGCTCTCTCTTTGGTATCTCATTCTGAGCTGTAGCAGACTGTGTGTCCATGGTCACCAGTCTCCACATATATTCTGGTACACAACTGAGCTTCTGCTATCATTCTAAGAGGGGAGGAAAGCTTTGTACTGAGCTCAAAGTGCAGCGATATGGGGCTGATTTCCATGGTCTCTGAGCAAGTAGGTGCCCTGGATAGGGCAAGACTTAACCATCTACCCACCTCCAACTCCTTACGAATAGTTTTCAACCACATATGATGTCCAGTTAGTTATATGTGAACCCAACGTCCATAGCTGACTGGCTCATTAGTGGACATTTGTCCCAAAGGAAGTCAATCTGCAAGTCTAGGGGGTGAACTGTAATTAAGAATTCTGCAGGCCAGGTCCATTGGAGACATACTGGATTGATCAGACCTTCCCAGAGGAATTATAAAGCTAATGAGAAGATTGGCACAAGAACCAAAAGTGGACATGACAAGATATGCAGTGGATGATAATGACAGAAAACCAGATGGAGATCAACACATTCTTGCTATGGAGATATGGAAGAGTCAATGAGGTCAGAAGATACAAATTAATTATGGACCAACCTTTCAGTCGCTCAACTAGGTTTTCATCTCTGTAAGGTGTGACTATCTAGCTTTTCATATCTTTTACAGTTTTTTTAATGTTTTATTTAAGAGAGAGAGAGCACGTGAGCAGGGGAGGGGCAGAGAGAGAGGGAGAGAGAGAATCCCAAGCAGGCTTTGCCCTGCCAGCACAGATCCCAGTGCAGGGCTCGAACTCACGAGCCATGAGATCATGACCTAAGCTGAAATCAAGAGTCAGCCGCTCAACCAACTGAGCCACCCAAGCTCCCCCTATAATTTTACTCTTTTTATTATGCATCTTTTCTTGTAATCCTGTAAGCTTATAGCTGTGTGGTTGTCCTCAGTTTTTATGGGGCCTGGAGGTACAGCTGAGGTTCTATCTTAATTATTTTGCTGGATGCCTGCAATAATTTTGCTGTAAAGTATTTGTTGCCATTCAATAAATATCCATTGTTTGAGTAGCTTGAATAACTCTCAGGTTTTTGCAAACAAAACCATTTATTAACCCCAGAAAAAATATGTGAGAGCATATAGCTGAACATAACATATCTAGCACTGTGGTTCCTCCAGAGGATCCCTGTGTAGAGTTTTGAGGTGAGGTTTGCCGTTCAGGAGTCATTTTTTCTTTGTAATATCACTCCATTTTGGAAGAGGGGGTGATATCTCTCTAATATGAGATGGTAAATAATCCTATGGACAAATACGATTTCTCTACTTTCATATATTTCTGATGAATTAGTACAGTGAGCAAAGCCTGAAAGTGGGAAGGACAAACACACATGTATTAAGGTTCTTCAGAGGAACAGAACTGATAAGATATATATGAAGAGATTTATAATAGGAATTGGCTCAAGCAATTATGGAGGCCAAATAGGCCCATGATCTGCTGTCTGCAAGCTGGTGAACAAGGAGAGTTTATGGGAGTCCAAAGGCCTGAGAACTGGGAGCTACTGGTATAAGACCCAAAGCCCGAAGGCTTGAGAACCAGAACCTCTGATATCCAGGGGTGAGAGAAGATGAATGTCCCAACTCAAGAAGACAGAAAGGAAATTTGCCCTTCCTTTACCCTTTTGCTCTGTATGAGTCTCCAATGGAATGGATGATGCCCACTCACATTAATGAGGGCAAATCTCTTTATCCAGTCTACTGAATCAAACACTAACTTCTTCTAGAAACTCCTTATAGACACACTCAGAAATAACATTTTACCAGCTATCTGGGCATCTCTTAGCCCAACTGAAATATAATATTAACCATCATAACATACCTGTTAGAAAATCATTATGTGTGAATAAAGATTATAGCAGAATGAGCCATGACTTAGAAGTAGAACCTGAATGGGATTAATGATTTTGGAACAGCTTGAATCCCATGGTAATTCTGCAACTGACCTCGCAGAGTGTATGGACAGGACTCTGGAATAAAGGAAAAAGCCTTCTAATTAAAAGGCCAGCATCTCTTCCCTGGGAACCCCTTGTAAGAAAGATGGAAATGAGAAGCAAAATCATTTCCCTACTAATGGGGGATGAGAAGAGCTCCAGAGGCCTTGCAAGGTCAGAGGCCTAGAGATTTTTGCAATATATAATTACGAACTTGTATCTCTGAACTGTAGAGCAATAGATCGATGTGGGAAGAGGTACACAGAAAAATGCCCCCCCCAAAGATATCAGGTGTAACTACTGGAAACTGAAAATGCTACCTTATTTATAGAAGTGGTCTTTGCAGATGTGATTAAATTCAGGATTTTCAGATGGGGATATTATCCTGGAGTATCTGAGTGGCCCTAAAATGGAGTCACAAGTATAGTTGGAGAGGCAGAGGGAGATGTGACAAAGAAGAGAAGGTAACTTGACCACAAGGCAGAGACTGGAGTGATGTAACCACAGTCAAGGAATGACAGCAGCGCTAGAAGCTGGAAGAGGCAAAGAACCAATTCTCCTTTGGAGACTAAGGACTCAGGGCACTTTTGTACCTTGATTTGTCCCATAAAAACTGACTTTGGACTGGGGCGCCTGGGTGGCGCAGTCGGTTAAGCGTCCGACTTCAGCCAGGTCACGATCTCGTGGTCCGTGAGTTCGAGCCCCGCGTCAGGCTCTGGGCTGATGGCTCAGAGCCTGGAGCCTGCTTCCGATTCTGTGTCTCCCTCTCTCTCTGCCCCTCCCCCGTTCATGCTCTGTCTCTCTCCGTCCCAAAAATAAATAAACGTTGAAAAAAAAATAAAAAAAAAAACTGACTTTGGACTTCTGGCCTCCAGAACTGTGAGAAAAGAAACTTTTTTTTGTTTTAGGCTACCAAGTTTATAATTTGTTACAGAAGCCACAGGAAACTAAAACAGAACAAAACACCAGAAAGAAGGATCAGAAGTATAGTAGACACTGAAGCAGAAGGCAGCTGTCCATCCAGGGGACTCTAAGAAGAAAAGGAACCTTACCTCTGATGGCCAGGCTGGTATACACTTCCTAATTCTTGGTAGCATTTGGCAAGGAAAATCTGAAAAGAGACTGGACTTTTTGTTAACCAAGCAAATGTAACTTTGAGCATAAGTATTTGGGGAATTTCTGTGTGAGTTTGCAGATAAAGCAGTTTGAGCCATAGTGAACATTGGGCCACCATTACTGTTATGTTTCCTTCATAGGTTTGCTATAGCAGGTATCTTTCTTTCTTTCTTTCTTTCCTTCTTTCCTTCTTTGCTTCTTTCCTTCTTTCTCTGAATAATAAGCTCATGGCTACAAAAAAACTTTCTAAATTAAAAGGTGGTTGAAAAAAATTTATTATGGCTTCCTTAGTAGTACCTGGCATTTCCCAAGTTGGTTAAAGGGGATTCTGGAGGTGGAGACACCTCCAGTGTGTCAAATTCTCTCATGCCCTGGCTTCTTCCATCCGTGTTACTCTTTAGGCCTGCTAGTTCCTTCTCCCAACTCTGAGGTGGACACCTCACCCTTCCTGACCCAGCTTAAGACTACTTCTTCGGATTGACTGCCCAGCTGCCCAGTTTCAATTCACTGATGGAAACTCTCTGGTGCATCGGAATACTAAAAGTGTATAAAGGAGGCCCAAGGTTTTCACACACTCAGAAGCCTTCACATTTTGGTTGGTTATCTTTCAAAATAACTCATTTATAATCTGGCTGATTATGGAAATAGAATAGGGTATTATGAAAGGCAGGGACTATCATTTTTTTGTACCCTATAGGACCTTATACAACCTCAGCCCTCAGCCTGCTGCTGGATTGTAGGAGCCAGCTTATGATCCCAATGATAGGACTCTCCTACAGCTTGTTCTTTAAACTCTCACTCCAAGTCAAACCACCTGAAAGACTCTGTGTTGGCCCTACCATGTAGCGGGGAAAAAGGCTTTATTTAATCACATGATCTGTAGAAATATCCCCTGCCCACAATGAAGCCTGCCTCCTACATTGTTAAGCAAAGCACGTTAGCATTCTTGGTGCCTGTAATAGGGGCTGGAATGAGCTAGGAGATCCGTGAATTTTTGTAAAAGAAATCAGATCTCACATTTATATAGAACTCCCCAGTTTCCAAAGGACTTCTGAAGCTCTTTTCTCATAAATTTTAGAAGAGGCAGCACACAGTATTATTCTTAGAGTTGGAAAGGAACCCTAGAAATCAGTGCAATTCCCTCTTTTTACACAAAGGATAATAAGTGGCTTGAAGAATAATGATTTAGTTAATAGCAGAAAAGTCTGGGGCCTCATTCCTGGTCATCTTATGCTGCCTCTCTAAGATCCTCCTTTTCTGCCCATAATAATGTGTTATGGATATTTGTCAGTAACTATTGGTGGAGACAATGATGCCTTCTATCCACCTGGGTCCTAGACCTGTCAAGAGAATTTGTACCCTTTTTATCTGACCAGACCATCTCTTCAGGCTATTATCTTAAATGTTGTCATCTGCCCTCTTAACCACTCCTCTCCTCTCCTTGGTAACTTGAAGTCACTGAGATTGTACCCTTAATTAAAGAATGTTTTCTCCATTGTGTACAGAGAATGAGTCTAAAGAGACACATAGGTTGGAGTGAGAGAGAAAAAGGACACAGCCTCACCAGTATGACCAGAAGAATAAACTGTGACAAGCACTGGCATGACCAATGTCAAAAACATATCACTTATCTTCTGCTCATGGTGAGGAGACTTAATTAAAATATATGGAACCAGGTTGTAAAATACTTTCCAGTTTACAAAATGAATGTCTTTCCGTTGCCCTTTTAAAAGGGTGACCTATTATGATATATCTTCCTGAACTACAACTTTCTGAGCTGGAAACCCTTGAAAAAATTTAACAGAGGTTGCGTAAGCCTAGAATAAATAGGATGGTTATGAGGTATCAGGGAGTGTACCTAAGAATAACTAGGGTAAACTATATTACTGTTTATTCTGAGGCCATACATTGGGCTCAAAATAAAAAGTAAAATGTTTTAATTTGATCTCCCTTTGACTTATTTGACCTATATATCTCGTTTTCTTTATCTGCAAAATGGACTTGATCATACTTATCTTGGAGATCTGCTAGGAGCATTAAATGAGAGGACTAAACAGATTGTAGCATACAGTATGGAATATAGTGAATGATTAAGAAAAGTTGCTCACTCCCCTTACCCCTGGTATATTTCCTTTGCTTCCTCTCTCTCCCTTCTGTGAGTTTGATCAAATGGTCTGGAAAACGGTAATGCATCTGCCTGGGGAGGACTCCCAGCATGACTGCTGGGATGCAGAAAGAATCAGAATCACCAAACTGCCACATACATAGCAGAGGGAGGAAAAGGCCATGGGGAAGCTGATGCAGCCTTTTGGCTTCTGGTTAAATTTGCAAACACATCTACTCCCCAGTGAGCCCAGGAGGGATATTCACTGAGGTGAGTTTCTCCTTATGCCCACTCTAATTTACTGACAGCTTCTTAATACCTAGAATACATAGTCTCAGCAGGTAAACAAAGATTTTCCTTCATTTCAATAACAGAAATAAATAGATATCCAAAACTCGCTTATGTGTGAGGAAGACCAAGTCCAAAGAAGAAAAGACACACAACAATCAGAAAAAACAGTGTTCAGTGAAACAGTTAAGAGAGTAAACAATGGAAAACTTTACATGTTCATCCTATATTCAAGGGCATATGAAACAAGAGCAGACTTCTATGAATAAGAAATAGTAGAAATATTATAAATTAAAAATAAGATTGTTATATCTGATTAAGAACAGTTTAGAAAAATATACAATGAGCTCTTAAAATGCAACAATAAATTATGAGTCAAAAGTATTAACAAACACATCACCAAAGAAGATGTTCAGGTGGCAAATAAGCATCAGGAAAGATGCTCTACATTATATGTTATCAGGAAAATGCAAATTAAAACAACATTGGGATGCCACTAAACGCCTATTAGAATGATCAAAACCTGGGGGCGCCTGGACGGCTCAGTAAGTTAAGTGTCTGACTCTTGATTTTGGCTGGGGTCACAATCTTGAAGTTCATAGGATAGAGCCTCATGTTGGGCTTTGTGCTGACAGCATGGAGCCTGCTTGGGATTCTCTCTCTCCCTTGTTTTCTGCCACTCCCCCACTTGTGCGTGCTCTCTCTCTCTCTCTCTCCGAAACTACATAAATAAACTTTAAAAAAGAAAAGAGTGACCAAAATCCAGGGTAGTGATACACCAAATTCTGGCAAGGATGTGAAGCAACAGGAAGTCTCGTTCATTGCTGGTGGGAACAAAAAATGATACAGCCACTTTGGAAGACAGTCTGGCAATTTCCTATGAAGCTAAACATATTCTTACCATATGACTCAGTAATCATGCTCCTTAGTATTTACCAAGAAGAGTTGAAAAGTTATCTCCATACAAAGACCTGTACATGGATGTTTACCCTGTCTTCATTCATAATTGCCCAAAGTTGAAAGTAACCAAGATGTCCTTCAGAGGGTGAATGGATAAACTGTGGTATATCCAGATAATGAAATATTATTTAGTGCTAAAAAGAAATGAGCTATCAAGCCATGAAAAGATATGGAATAATCTTACACACGTATTACTAAGTGAAAGAAGACAATCTGAAAAGGCTACATACTGTGTGATTCCAAATATATGACATTCTGGAAAAGGCAAAACTGTGGAGATAGTAAAAAGATCATACTTTTTACTTTACAAAAGTAATTTCCAGGAGTTGGGAAGTGGGATGGGGGAAAGAATGAATAAGCAGAGCCTGCAGGATTTTTAGGGCAGTGAAGCTACTCTATATGACACTGTAATAGTGCATACATGTCCTTATAAATTTGTCCAAGCCTATAGAATGTACAACACCAAGAGTGAACCCTAATGTAAAGTATGGATTCTTATGAGTGATTACAGTATGTCAGTGTAGGTTCATCAATTGTAACAAATGTCCCACTCCCTGGGAGGAATGTGGAACATGGGAGAGGCTATATGGATATGGGGGGTAGGTGATATATGGGAAATTTCTGTATCTTCCTCTCAATTTTGCTTCTCTAAAAAATAAAGGCCATTAAAAACAAACAAGAAAATAAAGTTGTCAACGTTAAAAAAAAAAGAAAAATACTAAATAGGCAGCAGAATGAGCACAACTGAAGTGCACTAGGAAATTATAAATTATAGGTCAGACCATTTGAAGAATGTCCAGAACAGAAAGCAGAAGGAACCAAGCTAATGGAGAAAGCATTAAAGAAGCCACATCTGATCTCATCTATGGAGAGAGAAAAGAAGCTTTTTTTCTAAATAACTCCTTGAGAACTATGGTGGCACTTAACCTCAAGTTTAAAATGAGAGACTAGCTTTCTAAGCAGAATGAAAGGCTCTGTAGTGGATTGTTCTTAAAGTGAGTTTCTCTGAAGAGGAAGAGTGCCCAGCCTGAGGTAAATCCCTGGACACTCAAAACAAAGCCAGCAAAGGGAGGAAAATGGAAGTGGGCAACTTCCTGGGCCACCTTGCTTAAATGTCTCTAACGTGAGAGTTCTAACCAACTTCAGGGTAGATTTAGGTAGATATTTGCAATAACAGTTAAACTCCATAACTTAATACATGTTCAGTACTCCTTTTCTTGAACTAACTGGGCATCAATAAAGGCCAAATATAGGAGCAAATGTAAATACATTGCAAGATAAAGGTGATTTACCAGTCATTGGAAATTTATGAAAGAAAATAGCCAAAAATTCCACCAATTTGGGAGTTATTTGCATTTTTGTTGGTTGCAGTATAAATAAATAAGGCTGTTTTTTTGAAGATGAACAGAAAAAATATACAGTAAATCAAAGATATGTGCAAAGGATATGCCTTGCAAGATTAATGCATACTATTTGAATACAATCTATTAACTCTTCTGTTTAGAGAATAGTTGAAATGAAAATAAACAAGGAGATAAGCAGTGGTGGTTTTGCCCTTTTGCAGATTGTAGGCAAATTTCCACTTAGTTAAAGTCAGATCCATTGTGATCAGGGAATAATATTCTCTATTTTCTCCCTTGTTCCCTACTCTAAGATGTACAAGTTTCTCATCCTTCCATTCAGGGAGTCTCACAATTATCCAGTCTCACAATTGTTCACAGGTTAGGAGTTATGAGCAGTTCACAACTCATTTTGTTTCTAGTCATCTGAATCTTTCTGCCTACCTTTTGCCTCTGTGGCCTCTGGGTATTTTTCTTGGCTGATATATGTGGAGAAGAAAAGGGGCTCTCAAATAACCACTGAAAAATCAGGAGGCAGGAAGTTGCAAAGAGCCAATATTTCAAAGCATAGCTCAGCCATGACACTAAATGCAGATATTAAGAAGGTGGTAATTGTCTATTTTATCTTCAAGGAATAATTGGTTGTATCTGCAAATGCCACTGAGGTTTATACATGTAGCCTCTATCCAGCCACTTTAGTGAATTGCTATTAATTGGAAGTTTCTCAGATTTGGAGGTACAGCCATTCCATCTGAAAATATAATTTTATCCATTTATTTCTTTCCAACTGCCTTAAATTGTGGTCATTCTTCTATGGGATTCAAAATCCCTATAGTTTCACAACTCTGTGATTTTTAGATCTTAGTTCATAATGTTTTCTTCCTCCTTAAGCTTCCCACAGACACCCTTCTTCTTTATTCCCTGATGATCTCCTTTTGTACTTCAACACAATACAGACCATCTTACTGGTATTCCCTGATTTTACTTCCACCAAATCTATAAATGCACCTACATCTGTGTCCATGTCTTCTCATTAAAATACACCTCTGTTTGTATTGAAGGTTGATGCTGCTTTTAATTCACTGAATCCCAATGTGTTTTCTTTGCTTCAGTTTTTGTCTCTGTGGCAAATGTGTTTATTCATATTGTCTTGTACTTTCTTCTCTTTGCCTTCCTCTTCCTGTCTACTATCAGCAAAAGAACATGATGTAGAATCACTCATCTTAAAAACAAAGCAAAACATTCTTTGAAAACTTATATTTCCCTAATCATTGCCTTCTTTTCTGCCTTTCACAGTAAAACATCTTGGAATAGCTACCTACTCTGTAAGTTGTACCCACTCCTTTCCCTCTCATTCACTCAGCCCATTCTGTTCTGGCCCCCATCCATTCATTCTATTGAAATTTTTCATGTCATGGTCACCAGTGACTTCGATGTTATCAAAACCAAGGAACACTGGTCAGACCTACACTTACTTAATCCATCAGCATATTCCGCATAGTGGACTTTTTCTGGAAAGAATCTCGAGTTTGGTTTTATTAACCCTTTTCTTGCAACTCTTACTTTATTTTCCTGCCTTCTCCAAACATCTACTCAGTATCTTAAATGTTTGAGTACACCAGGGCTGAATTTGGGATCTTCCCCTTCTCTTTCTTTATACTATCTAAGAATTCAGATCTTCTCCCATGGTTCTAAATACCACTCATTTGTTGGTGATGTGCAAATGCATTTTCTCAATTAATGACTTCTCTTGGAGCTCATAGGACAGATCCGTGTTCATATATCCAACTGTCTCCCTGCCATCATTGAAACCTTGATCTCTGACTCTGACTTCTCCCAGAAAACACACACAGTCCTCCCCAGTCTTCTTCATGTCCACAAATGATATAATACGACTATTTCTCCAATTGCTTAAGCCAAATATGTAAAAGATGGCCCTGATTTTTTTTTTCTTTCCCTAGTAGCCTCATCTGGATGATATGCAAATTCTATCAGTTCTGCCTTCAAAATGTCTCAAATCTGACCACTTGCCCCTGATTCCATCACCACTCCTCTGTCCAAGGCACAAACATGTTATGTATAAACTGCTATACTAGCCTTCTAAATACTGATTTCTCTGTTTCTACCCTCAACCTCTGTTCTATTCCATTTGCTTTGCAGCAGAGGCATCTTTTCAAAATGGAAATCCTAGTCCACCATCCTCCTGCTTGAAACCTTGCCACTGCACTTAGAATAAAATCCAAACTTCTCACCAAGCCCTGGTTTCTGTTTGTTCCTCTAATCTCTTTGTGTTTCATCTTTCCTTTGCTGACACACTTATCACCCTGATTTCTTTTGTTGTTGTTCTATGTTCTTTTCAACTTGAATTTTTCAGCCTTTTTGTGGCTAGTGCTTTTTTAGCCCTCAGATCTTACCTAAAATGGTACCCTGCCTCAAGAGTCATTCTTGACCACTCTATGGTAGCTTTCCTTAACCTCACATTTTTAATCATCTTGTATATTTCTTTATTTTCCTCATTCCAAATACACATCTAGAATGAAAGCCCCTTGGTAAGATAGTCTGGTCACTCAACATTTATTAAATTAATGCATGTATCAAAATAGATCATTTTAACATATTTCAAATATATCTTAGTATGTTTTATTTTTTTTATATATATGTGTCTTTTCATTAGGAATAATTTTTGAGCTTAAATGCCTTTCTGGAAGGAATGGAGATATTATTAAGTCCTTTTATTTTTATGTGATCTACCAAACACTTCATGTCTTATATAAACAGATTTCTTGATATTAAACTATTTTTCATTTTTAGTGTCCACTCTAGTTGTCTTGGGTTTTGTTGTGTTTTAATGCCTTAGTGTATTCTATTTGGTGATATTTTATCTAAGGTTTTCATATGGAGATAATGAGATCAATTATAGCCAATACAGTTACTTCTGGTTTCTTTTTATTGCTCACTGGGCCATTTCCTACATCATTAGAGCAGTGGTTCTCAACCAGGTGAGAGTGTGCCTCCCAAGTATTTGACAATACTGAAATCGAGAGGGTAGAGACCAGAGATGCTGCTAAATATCTCACAATGCACGGGACAAACCCCCAAAACAAAGGATTATCTGGCCCAAGTGTCAATAGTACTACAGTTGAGATATCTTGCTCAGAATTACCTCTTTCTTCTTTTGTAGGCCTGTGCAGGGTATAAATGCCTCTGGCCCTGGTAGACACCCAGCATCAGCCCATAAGGAGGCTGCTTGTGTAATAGAGTTCTTGACAGAAACTATAATTGGGATAAATAGCTTTAATTGGACAGATGGAGTAAAACCCATCAGTTGATTTGAGAGTGTTTCAAATTATTGTGACTTCTGGTCTCTAGATCTGCATTTGGGTTGATTGAATACACTTCACATGTTCATACCCAGATGATACATTCTTTTTAGAACTTGGTGTACTTGTTGAAATGACATAGGATTGATACGACTGAAGGCTGTAGCCTCTAATCCCTCCTTTCTTCCCAACCTTTCCTGCTTAAAGGTCTCAATTTCACTTGGGCAACGCAGCACAGAAAATCCTAATTATCTTCTAGGATGTTAATTCCATTGTATTCATTTGTTGTGCTTGGTTATTTATGACTAGGCTCTGTTGTACGTTCCTCAAGAATATTGACTAATAAATTATTAAAAACTCCTAGAGATACTACAATAATCTTTAACTATGAGGAACCCAGGACAATGATTAGGTGACTTGTCCAAGGTCATAAGGTCATAAAGCTAATAGAAAATCAAGGCAGTTTGGCTCAAGAACCTATAACTTCCATCACTGCTTTTTTGCTTTTTCTAGCAAAAAGGGTAATTAAATTAATAAGATTAAAAAACCCACTAATGTGGATGGTTAAGAGAAGAAATTGATTGGATTATCATTTCTTTGCCTTGTTCATTTATATATTTTGTTACCATATTCTAATACACACTTGATATGTGCCTGAGATAGCAGGCACTTAATGTTTCAGGAAAATAAACAAAATAATCAGGGATAAGAAGGTTGAAATGTAGAAAATATATTTACTTATATTTTAAACATGAAACATAAATAAATGTTGTCTTTCTTTTTTTATTTTTTTTATTTTTTATTTTTTGGATTTGGCAATCAGTTTTTATTTATTTTATTTATTTTATTTATTTTATCTTTTTTTCAATATATGAAATTTATGGTCAGATGGTTTCCATACAACACCCAGTGCTCATCCCAAAAGGTGCCCTCCTCAATACCCATCACCCACCCTCCCCTCCCTCCCACCCCCCATCAACCCTCAGTTTGTTCTCAGTTTTTAACAGTCTCTTATGCTTTGGCTCTCTCCCACTCTAACCTCTTTTTTTTTTTTTCCTTCCCCTCCCTCATGGGTCTCCGTTAAGTTCCTCAGGATCCACATAAGAGTGAAAACATATGGTATCTGTCTTTCTCTGTATGGCTTATTTCACTTACCATCACACTCTCCAGTTCCATCCACGTTGCTACAAAGGGCCATTTTTCATTCTTTCTCATTGCCACATAGTATTCCATTGTGTATATAAACCACAATTTCTTTATCCATTCATCAGTTGATGGACATTTAGGCTCTTTCCACAATTTGGCTATTGTTGAGAGTGCTGCTATAAACATTGGGGTACAAGTGCCCCTATGCATCAGTACTCCTGTATCCCTTGGGTAAATTCCTAGCAGTGCTATTGCTGGGTCATAGGGTAGGTCTATTTTTAATTTTTTTGAGGAACCTCCACCCTGTTTTCCAGAGTGGCTGCACCAGTTTGCATCCCACCAACAGTGCAAGAGGGTTCCCGTTTCTCCACATCCTCTCCAGCATCTGTAGTCTCCTGATTTGTTCATTTTGGCCACTCTGACTGGCGTGAGGTGATATCTGAGTGTGGTTTTGATTTGTATTTCCCTGATAAGGAGCGACGTTGAACATCTTTTCATGTGCCTGTTGGCCATCCAGATGTCTTCTTTAGAGAAGTGTCTATTCATGTTTTCTGCCCATTTCTTCACTGGGTTATTTGTTTTTCGGGTGTGGAGTTTGGTGAGCTCTTTATAGATTTTGGATACTAGCCCTTTGTCTGATACGTCATTTGCAAATATCTTTTCCCATTCCGTTGGTTGCCTTTTAGTTTTGTTGGTTGTTTCCTTTGCTGTGCAGAAGCTTTTTATCTTGATGAGGTCCCAATAGTTCATTTTTGCTTTTAATGCCTTTGCCTTTGGGGATGTGTCAAGTAAGAAATTGCTACGACTGAGGTCAGAGAGGTCTTTTCCTGCTTTCTCTTCTAGGGTTTTGATGGTTTCCTGTCTCACTTTCAGGTCCTTTATCCTTGAGTTTATTTTTGTGAATGGTGTGAGAAAGTGGTCTAGCTTCAACCTTCTGCATGTTGCTGTCCAGTTCTCCCAGCACCATTTGTTAAAGAGACTGTCTTTTTTCCATTGGCTCTTCCTCCTCTGGAATACCAATTATGTGTAGATTATTTCTCTTTAGTGCATCACTTAGTTCTCTAATTTTCCCCTCATACTCCTGGATTTTTTTATCTCTCTTTTTCTCAGCTTCCTCTTTTTCCATAATTTTATCTTCTAGTTCACCTGTTCTCTCCTCTGCCTCTTCAATCTGAGCCATGGTCGTTTCCATTTTATTTTGCAGCTCGTTTATAGCATTTTTTAGCTCCTCCTGACTGTTCCTTAGTCCCTTGATCTCTGTAGCAATAGATTCTCTGCTGTCCTCTATACTGTTTTCAAGCCCAGCGATTAATTTTATGACTATTATTCTAAATTTGCTTTCTATTATATTGTTTAAATCCTTTTTGATCAGTTCGTTAGCTGTTGCTATTTCCTGGAGATTCTTTTGAGGGGAATTCTTCCATCATTTTGGAAAGAACTGCAGGGCACTTCCCCTGCATAACTTGAATAACTGCATTGGTGGGCGGGGCTGCAGTCAGACCTGATGTCTGACCCCAGCCCACCGCTGGGGCCACAGACAGACTGGTGTGTACCTTCTCTTCCCCTCTCCTAGGGGCAGGATTCACTGTGGGGTGGTGTGGCCTGTCTGGGCTACTTGCACACTGCCAGGCTTGTGGTGCTGGGGATCTGGTGTATTAGTTGGGGTGGATCCGCAAGGTGCACAGGGGCAGGAGGGGCAGGCTCAGCTCGCTTTTCCTTCAGAGATCCTCCTTGGGAGGAGCCCTGCGGCACCGGGAGGGAGTCAGACCCAGCACTGGAGGGATGGATCTGCAGAAGCATGGCGTTGGGTGTTTGCGAGGTGCAAGCAAGTTCCCTGGCAGGAACTTGTTCCGTTTGGGATTTTGGCTAGGGGATGGGGGAGGGAGATGGCGCTGGTGAGCGCCTTTGTTCCCCACCAAGCTGCGCTCTGTCATCCCCGGCTCAACAACTCTCCCTCCCATTGTCCTCTAGCCCTCCCACTCTCTGAGCAGAGCTGTTAGCTTGTAACCTTCCAGATGTTAAGTCCTGCTTGCTGTGCAAACACACTCCGTCAGGCCCCTCCACTTTTGCAGCCAGACTCAGGGGCACTGCTTGGCTGGCGGGTGCCCCTCTGCCCCAGCTCCTTCCCGCCAGTCCATGTAGCATGCCTCTCCGCCCTTCCTACCCTCTTCTGTGGGCCTCTCGTCTATGCTTGGCTCTGGAGAATCCATTCTGCTAGTCTTCTGGCTGTTTTCTGGGTTATTTAGGCAGGTGTAGGTGCAATCTAAGTGATCAGCAGGACACGGTGAGCCCAGTGTTCTCCTACACCACCATCTTCAGGATCAAAAGCCCCGTCTTTCTTTTTTTTTTAGTTGCAAAACAGCTTAGTTGCAGAGCCAACACCATAAGTTAATAACAGTGACAATAATAGTTATTTTACCACTTTAAAGACCTACTATGTGTCATCTGTTATGTCAGCCATATTATATACATTCATTTAAGTTGCACATTGAAACCTAAATATATGAAATAGAAACCATTATTCTCTCCATTTTAGAGATGAGGAATCTAAGATCATAAGAGGTAAATTGACTTGTCTAAGATTGTCCACCTTGTAAATGGTAAATCAAGATTTAGAGTCCCCCTTTCCCTACTAAGCCCCTCATGCTTTTGGCAACAGCAGCCTTCATCAAAATTTTGCATTCTGAACATTCTGGTTTGTGATAACTAAATTAACTTTGCTACGGTAAGAATCCCACCTCACTGCCCCGGAACCCTTGACTAACCAGAAGAAATAATTAGAATAAAGGCAATGCTAGGTGATGCTATTCTCCAACAACAATGTAATGGGATGTGAGTAGGTCGTGGTTTTGTTAGAGAAAGACCACATTCTGAAGGCATCCTCTCCTGGAGTAATTGCAAGGGCTTTATTTCTATTTTTTTCCAATGCTTATTTACTTTTGAGAGAGAGAGAGAGAGAGAGAGAGCACGCGCATGAGCAGAAAACGAGCAGAGAGAGAGGGAAATACAGAATCCGAAGCAAGCTCCAGGCTCTGAACTGTCAGTACAGAGCATGACGCGGGGCTCAAATTCACTAACTGCAATATCATGACCTGAGCAGAAGCCTTATGCTTAATCAACTGAGCCACTCAGGCACCCCGGTCTTTATTTCTATATCCATTCCTATATCCATTTCTATATCCATTCCTGGGATTGAATGGAGCCTATGTAAAATCTTAATTTTATATAATTGCTGTTAGTATTTATTAAGCATCCTAGCAAGGGGGAACCCAATTCATTGTTGAATACCCACACACCTGTCAAAAAAGGCAAAGGAGGGCTAACATCTATTTCTAATGGTGTTTGGTATTAGTTTACAAACCTTAATTTGATTTCAGATGTCCTAATTTCTGTTAATGATTATTGGTGGAAACATAAAAATGAAAAATAGATAAGTGTTCACAGATTTGCATGCTGAACTTCTGGGACTTTGGGACTTGGTGTAAAATTAGATGAGATTTAAAAGAAAAATAAAAAGAGTGACCACTTTTATATAAGTTTATTTATATAAATTTGGCTAGTTTATCTTTGGTGCCCATCTTTTGAAGGGTCAGAAAGTCCTAGAGGAGGTTCAGATTCATGCCCAAAGTGAGATATTCGAAGTTGGGGATTGTTTGGGTTCGAAGGCCAAGTTCCAAGAGTAAGTTCTACGATAGAGAAATAAAAAGATGGTGAGGAAGAAAGGGGGCTGTGAAATACAAGGAACCAGCACATTTGCCACAAACAGAGGTGGAATCAGCAAGCATTCTTCCTTTGGAAATTGGGAGGCAGGTGAATGATTTGGCCGTGCTGCAATACAGAACTGAGGCAGGCACTTTTTAAAGAGGTCCAGTTTAAGAATAAGATTTTCAAACTCCACCTCCAATAAAGTACAACCACCCCCAAATCCCATCTCATCTACCACCACCT
This sequence comes from Lynx rufus, assembly GCF_022079265.1. Taxonomy (NCBI): domain Eukaryota; kingdom Metazoa; phylum Chordata; class Mammalia; order Carnivora; family Felidae; genus Lynx; species Lynx rufus. Next base: position 95,110,620 of record NW_025814897.1, on the reverse strand, counting down.
CTGAAAAAAAGAGAAAAAAATCTTTATAAAGAAGCATTAGCCTTGGAAGGGACCTAATCTTGCAAATGAGAGCAACAAAGTTGTTAAGTGTATAGAGACAGTAAGCTCCTTGCAACAATATTTTCTCACATCATGCAAATCTAGTATAAGATGTTATTTTCTTGTTGTTTATTATGTACTTCATGCTCCTGCGAGATTAGTTTTGGATTTTTTCTTAAACTTTGGTGCCTTAAATTTGGAAATGTAACTTTGTATTAAAGGAGGTTTTCCATTTAATTAAAGAATGCATTCTAGAGCTTGACTACTAATTAAAATCCAACATTTGCTTAACGTGGATGGGTTAATAATTATAGGGAAATCTTATTATTTTTTGTACTTCATGATTTACTTGCTGTTTAATTTTGTACTCAATATTGTAATTAATATATGTTGCTATATTTGATTTTCTGTTTCATTTTTGAAAGTAAGAAAGTAAAAAGGGTTCCATTGTTTTTTTGTTTTTTTTTTTAAGAAAATTTACCAGCATGACTCTTTGCTTGATCATCTCATGGTCACATCTAAATTTTCCACCAAACTGATGTTGGCACCCGAAATATCATCTGCTCTTTTTTTCTAAGCAGATTATTGTACACCATTGTTATAGATCAGTATTAAATTTATTTGATAGCTTAAATTTATCAAGTGTGTTTTTGATTCTTAGGTTAAATCACGCAGATATAGAAATTTGAAAAAAAATGGTCTTCAAAAAGCTCACTGTCTACTATGAGAGACAGACAAGTGAAAAAGACTTTAGAAAATCAGTAATAAGTTACAATAAAGGCATGAGTTAGGGGTGCCTGGGTGGCTCAGTTGGTTGAGTGTCCAAATCTCGATTTCTGCTCAGGTCATGATCTCACAGCTCTTGAGTTCAAGCCCCTCATGGGACTCGCTGCTATCACCACAGAGCCTGCCTTGGATCCTCTGTCCCTCCCCAACTCATGCATACTCTCAAAAATAAATAAAACATTAAAAAGAGAATCATGAGTTATGTATTTAAGAAGAAGAGGAGTAGTGGGTTTAGAAATTATATCATAACCAAGTTTTCTCAGTTTGCATCCTACCCTTTCATGTGACTTATTAGCCTGTTGCCTTAGATTTATAACATAATCTTTACTCCATTTCTTATAATTTTCTTCTGCCTACCAGTCAATTTATATTAAAATAGTAAAATTGGTTAACAATATATATATTTGTAATTTCACCAAGTAACAGATAAATTAGCTTTTAACGAATCCAACATATTTAAATGCAGCTGCTTTGTGCCTGTGATTTGGGGTTCAGATATTAAGCCAATATTTGGTTAAGATCAAATAGTCATAGTAACAGGTGCTGCAATTTGAATCAGGTGCTGTTCCATGATCAGCTCACAAAGTAAGGAGGTCTTTCTATACTGGACAGTGGTTATTGTGTACAGTAAAGCTCTGGGATTGAGTTAGAATAACTCTTTCAAATATCCTTTGGAGAAATTGAATGTTTTGAAACATTAGTTGAACTGGAGTGAGGTCCAAGCTTTATTCCTTGCTTAGCAAATTAACACACTGTTGCACATATAAAATATGCCAACTAGAATAATGCCCGCCTTCTACCTTTTCTCTCACCTGGTCAAGTAATTTTCTCTCCAAAAGGCAGCCAGGAATATGGGCTATTTTTCCAAATTTCAACTTTATGGCAGCATCCAGATCATGCAAATGGCCTCAAAACACTGTTATGTAATACAATGTGTAATGTGTTAAGCATGCAAAAACAGTAGAATATTTTCCTCCAAACACAAACACACACACACACACACACACACACACACACACACACACACAAATAAACAAAATAAAATGTTCCTTTGGGCAAAATCTAAGCCTTCAATATTTTCCACCAAAAGAAAACTTTGAGAATTTTAAGACAAGGTCTTTGTAGGTAGGGTGTGATGCATGTATTTGAGAGGAGGAAAAAGTCCTCCATGTTATTATACTACATATTAACTATGATATTTGTGGTTATGAATAACTATATTCCTGGTAATGCTATTTATAATAAGCAATAATAGAAAGCATCTTCAAAGACCAAAGAGAGAATACTGGTGAGCTAAATGATCAATCTCTCCATGGAATATTGTATAACTATTTAAACTCTTATTTTGTAAGAATATATAATGACATATTAATTTTTCACTTAATAGTAAGTGAATGAAGCAATAGTATATACATAGTATAATTGAAACTACGTAAAAAAAATTAACAGGAAAATCACTATTATCCAGAAAACATAGTATGGAACAAAATTCACCAAAATATTAACTCATTTATCTATAATTCATTCATAGTTTTATTTACTTCTCTGCTTACTTACATGATATTTACAAAGGGCCTTTATGCTATAACAAATAGATATTGAGACTATAATAAAGAGAATAAGAAAATATGGAACATACTTTTTCCATATTTCTGGTTGTGAGGTTTTGATACTCTCTGAATTTCTATGTTTTCTATAAAACATGTAGAGTTTTTAATAATGGGAAAAAAACTAAGACATAAACAAAAGTAGAAATATTTTCACTATATCACAGATTTTCCTAAACCTGGATTTTGAGCATGGCTAACAGATACTCTCTAGATACAGCTGAGTTTCAGTAGCATTGGAAGGGACAGTAAATTTTGTTGTCACATGAAATCCCAGAGGAAAGTCCTTGGCAACATCTAATGATCTAACCTGAAATGGGTCCAAGGTGATTGCAAATCAATAGCTTAGCTCTTATGAAAAACATATCAGAAACTTAAAAAATCCAAAGTGGTAGTAGCTAGTTAGCCACACAGACCACACTGACTGACTGACATGGATTTTGTCTCAATGATAGCAGACCTCAAACAACAGCAGCAGCAACAACAACAACAACAACACCTTTCAAAAAAAGTCTCAATCAGTAAGCATCAAACACAATTTTACCAATTTGCTCTGTTGAACCCACATATTCTCTACCATCTGATGAATAACATTCACCAGTTTTTTTTTATCATATCATAATCTTCTGTCTTAGTCCTATTCTATCTCAATCCTAGTCATTTGTACAGAATGCCCAGACTCCTGCTAACTACTGTGATACCTGCTCATCCTCCTTTCCCATGAATATCTCCAACCTAGAAACACTGAATTCCCTCCTAGAGAATGTACACTTCATTTTTCCTCTTTGGCAGAGAGGATTAAAAATTGTCTTTCTCACTTCACAGAGCAAAATGGTGATGATAGAGCATCATCAGGCCCCCTAAAAACCTCCCTACCACCCTCTTTTCTTTGTACCTAGGAAACTGGCATTCCTTCCCTTTTACTTCATGTTCCCTGAGTTCAAACCCCAGTTCTTTAAGATGCCATTATTCTCTGGATGTGGATGGCTTAGTCGGTTAAGTGTCTAGTGCTTGATTTAGGCTCAAGTCAGGATCTCACCATTTGTAAGATCAAGCCCCACTTGGAGCTCTGCACTGACAGCTCAGAGCCTGTTTGGGATTCTTTTTCTCCCACTCTCTCACTCCCTCCCCATTCTCACCCTCTCTCTCTCTCAAAAATAAATTAAAAATAAACATTAAAAAATGCTGTTACTCTCAGCCTGCAATCTTAAGTCACAAACTCTAATACTCATACCTCATAAAAATATGAGTCAGAAGTGTGTTCTTATCTTTACCTAAAATGTTTCTATATATTTCTTCTCTCTTTTCTGGGACCTCTTGCCTATTTGAATTTCCATCTTGGTAAGTTCTTCTTAAATTCACTTTATATGTGTTAAACCAGCTGCCAACCACCCAGCTCAGATCAAATAAATAAAAAACAAGCTATATCTTTCTATTCCCATTAGGAACTGACTTTGCTCTACATTCTGCAGCATGGCAGGAGGTAGGATTTTTTCCCACAGAGTGAGCTTCACATCAGGTCAAATAATGACAGTGCCCTATGCGTGGGGCTTTACCAGGAAGCTATGGGATATATCAAATTATAATAGTACCCTGGAGATAGAGCTTTTTGAGGAGAGCCAAACCCAGTCTGCCCCTTCTGTGGTTGCAAAACTAGGACTACTGGGTTTCCAAGACTACCATGGAGCTGGGGAGAGGTGGATGGAAGGAAGCCAAGTTAAATGTCCCAAACATCCACTGTTCTTGATGGAGGTCCAGCGGGTTTTCTTAGGTAAGTGATCTTTATACTGTTAGAATCCTTTGGTTCATTTCCTGAGTTACGAAAAAGTTGACTTGGACAATTTTGCCCACAGTTTTGTTGCCTCTGTGGAGGAACAAATGCACAGGGGTCCTCATTCTGTCATTCCCAAAGTCCCTCCCTCTAGCAGTAAAAGCTTTCTGGGCTCTGAAAACAAGCAAAACCTGGAGCTGGGAATTAAACTTGCTCTAGGAACCTTGCAAGTAACCAAATAGCTTCATAGAGTTTTTACTTTTTATTTCTACTGAATTGTTTTAAGTTCTCTCAAAGTCTTATCTTTCTTAGACATTTGATTCCAGATAACTACAGGTGAATAATTCAATTTTGCCACCACTTGCTATAAACTACCAGCACTCTAGGGGCACCTGGGTGCCTCAGTTGGTTGATCATCTGACTTCAGCTGAGGTAATGAGTTCGAGCCCTGCGTCAGGCTCTGTGTGGACAGCTCTGAGCCTGGAGCTTGCTTTAGATTCTGTGTCTCCCTCCCTCTCTCTGCCCCTCCCCTGCTTGTGCTCTATCAGTCCCTCTCTCAAAAATAAATAAACATTAAAAAAAATTTAAACTACCAGCACTCCATTTACTGCTAGCACCCATGTTATTAGTGCCTTTAAAATTTAACCCATCAGAGAACCAATTATGGGTCCCATCCTTAAGATTTTGTTCCTCTGGCTCTACTTGTAGGATCAATATGAGTATCTAACAGAGAAACAGAGGCACTATAAGTGTTATGAGATAAAATATTTTTAAAAGAATTAGAAATTATACAATTACGGGAAGAAATACGAAAATGAAGGTCTAGAAATGAGTGGAAAGATCACAAAAATGTCCCCTAAGTATAACATAGGCACAGTTGAATGTATCAGAGTTTTCGGGGGAGTCTAAGACATCAAGTACATCCAACAACCAGGTGAGCTCACCAAGGGGAAGTTAGTGGAGGTATCCATGGGAATCACTGCTTATCTCTGTGGTGGTAGCCTGGGATGCTGTTGGTACACAAGGCCAGCAATCAGGAGAACAGCAGGACTTGGACAGGAGAAGAGGCAGAGAGGACGCCTTCCACATTTGTCCATTATACTTTGTAGACGACCTTCAGTATTGTAATGGTAGCTGCTTTACTGCTGCCATTGAAGCCTCAAGTTTCTTTTAGCCAACGGTATCTCAGAATCACATAGGGAAGGGGATTTTAGGATATAATGTTCCTGGATTAACCATGCTAACAGTGTAAAATATAAGCACAAGTCTCTACTGCAGAAGTGCAGGCTTTGAACTGGTCTGGGACTACAGACTTGAGGTGAGCCATAGCTAGTTTCTGGTTCAAGTTGGTTTTGCTTGTGTTCAGTAAGTGTTTTATTAAAGCGTGCATCTCAACTTGCACTTCTTTGCATTGGTCTTCTAAGACTACCCAATCAATAGGAACCTCAGTACCCAACTGCATACTGTCTAACCCAATACATCTAATTTAATTAGATTTTTTTCATAGTAACTTTTAGTAGGTACAATTATTTATTTGTTTGCTCTTTAAATTTCTTTAGTTTGTTGTATGTTTCCCCAACAGGAATATAAGTTTCTCAAAGCAAATAACTTTCTCTGTTTCATTTATTGTTGTATCTCTAGCATTTTTAACAGTAAATGGTACTTAGTGGGAATATTGTCAATGTCTGTTACCTGAATTAAATTAGGGCAGAATTTATCCTGGCAATAAAATAAAACTTTTATTTTAATATAATTTTCAAATAATTAAGTATGAATAAGAACTACAGCTGATCGTGTAGTTGATTTCATAACTAAATTCTCAATGAATATTTGTTGAAATAATGAATGAATAATGAGTAAATGTTTTCACTGCTTTCTGAACAAAAATAAAGTGAGGCTCTGAATGCATACTTGGTACAAAGTAGGTAAGTATGCTCTTACTACAAAATAGCAACAGTACAAATTTGAAGGTGGATAATGGTCTGGAAACACTGGAAACAAAGCATTCACTGCCAGGGGAAGCGGGGGCCATGGTAACCCTGGAAATAGTGATGCTGGAGTAGAATTATAGGCTGTGACCTGAATTCAGAAGGGAGGTGACATGAGACAAAAACTCAAACTTACCTCCCTCCCACAAGTTTACCAGATTTTATAGAATCTAGATAATTGGAAGATAGGTCTAGCTATATTGCCTCTGCAGGCATCAAACCAGGAGACATTTGGCTTACATAGCTATTGGGCTGTTTACTTCCATTCAAATTAACCCCTGGAAGTTAATCATGGATAATGTCATATTCAGCTTTGTTACAGGTTGAGCATGTAGCATACAGTAGCTTTCCAATAGACACTCTAATAAATATTTGCTAAATGGTAACTGCCCACTCCTTTCTCCTAAAGTCAGAGAAGATCTAACCACCTGTAAGACAGTGCCTTTCACACAACCTTGTGTTTTGGCTCCAAGAATCATGAGATCTCTGCCCAAGCCACACATTGCATTGCTGGGAGCGAAGGCTGTTTCCCTTTGGTGTCATGTCACTTCCACTTATACACCACTCCAGAGCTAACCCATCTTGCTTGGACTTTAATTAAATAACCTTCAAGGATGAAGTACCACAGGGGGCAAGGTCGCAGGGATAGCTACAATTATTTCCTGCAGCTATTGATTTTACACTAATGATCTTAAATGATGCATAGCTCTGGATCCAGCAATCTCACTCAGGATGGCAGGTGGGGACTTGCGCTTTGGCTCCCACAAGGGAACAGACCAATTTGGACAGATTTAAACTTGTTGATGCTATTTCTAAGTGTGAAGGAGGGTGGAAGTCTGAAATACGGAGGTTATACAAATATAAAAGAAGGTATAACATTAATGTGGGAGGCTATGGAGCCAAAAAGAACTGAGTTCAAATTACAGTTTTTCCATAATTGTTGAGGGCCTCAAGCAAGTAGTCCAATGCCTCTGAGTTTTGGTTTTCTCATCATTAAAATAGAGATAATGATGTGTATTTTATATTTTTTAAAGTATAGGAGATGGCAATTTAAAATCATTATGCATTGTGCTACAGTAATTGCTCTTTCCTTTTCTGCATTTATCTAAGGCATTAGATACATATTCCCTCCTAGAGATATTTATCTTGTAATACATGGAGCACCAAAAGCCTTTAAGTATCAAATAAGTATATAACTGATGATGTGATTGGAGACAGCCTATTAAGGCTCACATCCCAGCTATGGTAAAATAGGAAGAATACTTGACTTGGACTTCAATTAAGTGGGTTTAGAACCAGGTTTTACCCTGCTGTGTGATGGTAAGCAACTTTTTGGCCTCTCTGAGACTTTTGTCCTTTCTGGTAAGTATGTGTATCCCACACTGTGTTGTTTAAATGATAAAAGAGATTTAAAATGTGAAAGCATTTGACTGAAACATAAGTGCTACCAAATATCAATAGGCATTATCTCACAAATATGCCTTAGTAGTCAGAATATCTAAAGGACCAGAAATAGAAACATTTTTCACAGCTTTTCAGAGAGTATTGATTTAAAAACTACTACTGCTAATTCAGGACCTGGTATATACATGGAATAAGACATTTTTTCCCCATTTCTTTGACTTCTGAAGGCAAAAGTGAGTAACCATCAACAGGGTTGAAGAAATCACATCTCACAGTAGAAGATTACACTAAGAAACAGAGTTATGAAAACAATCATGAGTCATAGATAGCTTATTCCCTCTCTTTTCCCCCCAACCCACTCCCCCCTCCAGCAATCTGTGATGGTAGCAGTACTCCTTCACTTTATGGCAGAGAATTTCATGATGAAGAAATACTCCTGTGTCAAACTGGTATTTTCTCATACTAGTTCCTCATGGTACTTTTTTTTATGTTCATTTTATTTTTTTTATTTATTTTTATTTTTTTACTTTTATTTTTTTAAATTCACACCCAAACTAGTTAGCATATAGTGCAACAATGATTTCAGGAGTAGATTCCTTAAGGCTTCTTACCCATTTAGCCCATCTCCCCTCCCACAACCCCTCTAGTAACCTTCTGTTTGTTCTCCATATTTATGAGTCTCTTATGCTTTGTCCCCCTCCCTGTTTTTATATTATTTTTGCTTCCCTTCCCTTATGTTCATCTGTTTTGTCTCTTAAAGTCCTCATATGAGTGAAGTCATATGATATTTGTCTTTTCTGACTGACTAATTTCACTTAGCATAATACCCTCCAGTTCCATCCACATAGTTGCAAATGGCAAGATTTCATTCTTTTTGGTTGCCGAGTAATACTCCATTGTGTATACATATATATACCACATCTTCTTTATCCATTCATCCATTGAGGGACATTTCGGCCTTTCTATACTTTGGCTTTGTCGATAGTGCTGCTATAAACATGGGGGTGCATGTGTCCCTTCAAAACAGCACACCTGTACCCCTGGGATAAATACCTAGTAGTGAAATTGCTGGGTCGTGGGATAGTTCTATTTTTAGCTTTTTGAGGAACCTCCATACTGTTTTCCAGAGTGGCTGCACCAGCTTGCATTCCCACCAGCAATGCAAAAGAGATCCTCTTTCTCCACATCCTCGCCAACATCTGTTGTTGCCTGAGTTGGTAATGTAAGCCATTCTGACAGGTGTAAGGTGATATCTCCTTGTGGTTTTGATTTGTATTTCCCTGATGATGAGTGATGTGGAGCAGTTTTTCATGCGTCGGTTGGCCATCTGGATGTCTTCCTTGGAGAAGTGTCTATTCATATCTTTTGCCCATTTCTTCACTGGATTATTATTTTTTTGGATGTTGAATTTGATAAGTTCTTTGTAGATTTTGGATACTAACACTTTATCTGATATGTCATTTGCAAAAACCTCCCATTCTATCGGTTGCCTTTTAGTTTTGCTGATTGTTTCCTTCCTGTGCAGAAGTTTTTTATTTTGATGAGGTCCCAGTAGTTCATTTTTGCTTTTGTTTTCCTTGCCCCCGGAGACGTATTGGGTTAGAAGTTGCTGCGGCCAAGATCAAAAAGGTTTTTGCCTGCTTTCTCCTTGGGGATTTTGATGGCTTCCTGTCTTACATTAAGGTCTTTCATCCATTTTGAGTTTATTTTTGTGTATGGTGTAAGAAAGTGATCCAGGTTCATTGTTCTGCATTTCGCTGTCCAGTTTTCCCAGCACCACTTGCTGAAGAGACTGTCTTTATTCCATTGGATATTCTTTCCTGCTTTGTCAAAGGTTAGTTGGCCATATGTTTGTGGGTCCATTTCTAGGTTCTCTATTCTGTTCCATTGATCTGAGTGTCTGTTCTTGTGCCAGTACCATACTGCCTTGATGATTACAGCTTTGTAGTATAGCTTGAAGTCTGGGATTGTGATGCCTCCTGCTTTGGTTTTCTTTTTCAAGATTGTTTTGGCTATTCAGGGTCTTTTCTGGTTCCATACAAATTTTGGGATTTTTTGTTCTAGCTCTGTGAAGAATGCTGGTGTTATTTTGATAGGGATCGCATTGAATATGTAGATTGGTTTGGGTAGTGTCGACATTTTAACAATATTTGTTCTTCCTATCCAGGAGCATGGAATCTTTTTACTTTTTTGTATGTGTCTTCTTCAGTTTCTTCAAAAGCTTTCTATAGTTTTCAGTGTATAGATTTTTCATCTCTTTGGTTACATTTATTCCTAAGTATTTTATGGTTTTTTTTTGCAACTGTAAATGGGATTGATTCCTTGATTTCTCTTTCTGTTGCTTCCTTGTTGGTGTATAGGAATGCAACCGTTTTTTGTGCATTGATTTTATATCCTGAAACTTTGCTGAATTCATGAATCAATTCTAGCAGGTTTGGGGTAGAATCTTTTGGGTTTTCCATATAGAGTATCATGTCATCTGCGAAGAGTGAAAGTTTGATCTCCTCCTGGCTGATTTGGATGCCTTTTATTTCTTTGTGTTGTCTGATTGAAGAGGCTAAGACTTCCAATACTATGTTGAATAACAGTGGTGAGAGTGGACATCCCTGTCTTCTTCCTGACCTTAGGGTGAAGCTCTCAGTTTTTCCCCATTGAGGATGATATTAGTGTTGGGTCATTCGTATATGGCTTTTATGAACCCAAGGTATGAGCCTTCTATCCCTACTTTCTTGAGGGTTTTTATGAAGCAAGCCTGCTGTATTTTGTCAAATGCTTTCTCTGCATCTATTGAGAGGATCATATGGTTCCTGTCCTTTCTTTTATTGATGTGATGAATCACGTGAATTGTTTTGTGGATATTGAACCAGCCCTGCATCCCAGGTATAAATCACACTTGGTCGTGGTGAATAATTTTTTTAATGTATTGTTGGAGCCAGTTGGCTAATATCTTGTTGAGTATTTTTGCATCCATGTTCATCAGGGAAATTGGTCTATAGTTCTCCTTTTTAGTGGGGTTTCTGTCTGGTTTTGGAATCAAGGTACTGCTTGCTTCATAAAAAGAGTTTGGAAATTTTCCTTCCATTTCTATTTTTTGGTACAGCTTCAAGAGAATAGGTGTTAACTCTTCCTTAAATGTTTGGTAGAATTCCCCTGGAAAACCATCTGGCCCTGGACTCTTGCTTTTTGGGAGATTTTTGATTACTAATTCGATTTCCTTACTGGTTATGGGTCTGTTCAAATTTTCTATTTCTTCCTGTTTCAGTTTTGGTAGTGCATATGTTTCTAGGAATTTGACCATTTCTTCCAGATTGCCCATTTTATTGGCATATAATTGCTCAGAATATTCTCTTATTATTATTTTTATTTCTGCTGTGTTGATTGTGATCTTTCCTCTTTCATTCTTGATTTTATTTATTTGGGTCCTTTCCTTTTTATTTTTGATCAAACTGGCTAGTGGTTTATCAATTTTTTTAATTCTTTCATAGAACAAGCTTCTGGTTTCATTGATCTGTTCTACTGTTTTGTTTTGGTTTGGTTTGATTTGGTTTCAGTAGCATTAATTTCTGCTCTAATCTTTATAATTTCCCATCTTCTGCTGGTTTTTGGATTTTATTTGCTGTTCTTTTTCCAGCTTCTTAAGGCATAAGGATAGATTGTGTATCTGAGATCTTTCTTCCTACTTCAGGAAGGCCTGGATTGCTATATACTTTCCTCTTATGACCGCCTTTGCTGCATCCCAGAGGTTTTGGGTTGTGGTGTTATCATTTTCATTGGCTTCCATGTACTTTTTAATTTACTCTTTAACTTTTTGGTTAGCCCGTTCATTCTTTAGTAGGATGTTCTTCAGTCTCCAAGTATTTGTTACCTTTCCAAATTTTTTCTTGTGGTTGATTTCGAGTTTCATAGCATTGTGGTCTGAAAATATGCATGGTATAATCTCAATATTTTTGTACTTGCTGAGGGATAATTTGTGTCCTAGTTTGTGGTCTATTCTGGAGAATGTTCCATGTGCACTGGAGAAGAATGTATATTCTGCTGCTTTAGGATGAATTGTTCTGAATATATCTGCTAAGTCCATCTGGTCCAGTGTGTCATTCAAAGCCATTGTTTCCTTGTTGATTTTTTGATTAGATGATCTGTCCATTGTTGTGAGTGGGGTGTTGAAGTCTCCTACTATTATGGTATTACTATCAGTGAGTTTCTTTTTGTTTGTGATTAATTGGTTTATATATTTGGGTGCTCTCACATTTTGTGCATAAGTGTTTACAATTGTTACGTCTTCTTGGTGGATAGACCCCTTAATTATGATATAGTGCCCTTCTTCATCTCTTGATACAATCTTTATTTTAAAATCTAGATTGTCTGATATAAGTATGGCTACTCTGGGTTTCTTTTGTTGACCATTAGCATAACAGATGGTTCTCCATCCCCTTACTTTCAATCTGAAAGTGTTTTTAGGTCTAAAGTGGGTCTCTGGTAAACAGCATATAGATGGTTCTTGTTTTCTTATCCATTCTGTTACCCTATGTCTTTTAATTGGAGCATTGAGTACATTGACGTTCAGAGTGAGTACTGAAAGATATGAATTTATTGCCATTATGTTGTTTGTAGAGTTGGAGTTTCTGGTGGTGTTCTCTGGTCCTTTCTAATATTTGCTGCTTTTGGTCTTTATTAATTGATTGATTGATTGATTGATATTTTCATCTTTTCTCCCTTCAGAGAGTCCCCCTTAAAACTTCTCACAGGCTGGTTTAGTGGTCACGAACTCCTTTAATTTTTGTTTGTGTGGGAAACTTTTTATCTCTTCTTCTATTCTGAAGGGCAGCCTTGCTGGATAAAGAATTCTTGGCTGCATATTTTTCTGATTCAGCACATTGAATATATCCTGCCACTCCTTTCTGGCCTGCCAAGTTTCTATGGATAGGTCTGCTGCAAACCTGATATGTCTTCCCTTGTAGGCTAAGGACTTTTTTCCCTTGCTGCTTTCATGATTCTCTCCTTACCCGAGTATTTTGTGAGTTTGACTATGATATGCCTTGTTGATGGTCAGTTTTTGTTGACTCTACTGGGAGTCCAATGTGCTTCCTGGATCTTGATGTCTGTGTCTTTCCCCAGGTTAGGAAAGTTTTCCACTATGATTTGCTCACATAACCTTTCTACCCTATTTCTCTCTCCTCTTCTGGGACCCCCTATGAGTTTGATGTTGTTCCTTTTTATGAGTCACTGATTTTTCTAATTCTTAAATTGTGCTGTTTTGACTTAATCTCCCTCTTTTTTTCTGCTTCGTTATTCTCCATACGTTTGTCCTCTATATCGCTGATTCTCTGTTCTGCCTCATCCATCATTGCTGCCATGGCATCCATTCATGATTGCAGCTCAGTTATAGCATTCTTTATTTCATTCTGACTTGTTTTTACTTCTTGTATCTCCACAGAGGGGGATTCTAATGTATTTTTGACTCCAGCTAGTATTCTTATTATCGTGATTCCAAATACTGGTTCATACATCTTGCTTGTGTCTGTATTGGTTAAATCCCTGGCTGTCGTTTCTTCCTGCTCTTTCTTTTGGGGTGAATTCCTCCATTTTGTTATTTTGAAGGGAGAAAAGGAATTAATGAGGTAGAAAAAATTAAAATTAAAAAAATATTAAAATTAAAAAATTAAAAACACACACACAAAATCAAATAAATGATGCTAGATCCCAGGTGTGTTTTGGTCTCAGTGTTGAAAGGGGCTTGATAGATTAGAGAAAAAAGGGGAAAGAAGAAAAAAATGGAAATTGTTTGAAAATTTGAAAATATTACTATACTGAAGTAGACTAAAATGAAATATTGGAAGTAAACTAGAATTTGAAAAAAATTGACACAAAAGTAAAAAATATAGTAGAAAAAATTAAGGAAAATATTTTTAATAAAAATAAAAATAAAAATGAATGTTTTCTCTTTCTGTATTCAAGAAAAAGAAAAAGAAAAAAAGAAAAAAAGAAAGAAAAAGAAAGGTGAATAGATGGACCTGCTAACAGACTGAAATACAACTGAAATTACTTCATTTTCCCCTAGAAGTCAGACTATGAAGTGTCTCATAGTCCATAGACTAAGCAGGCGATGAGACTTCTGTTCTTGAAGAGCAAGGTTGGCCCAGTTGGGCGGGGCTTAGTGTAACGGCTCTGTTCTCCACTAGATGGCGCTGCTAGCCTACTGGGGTGGATTCTTATGGTGCTTGTAGGTGTGTATGCGCATGCATGGGAGCGGTGAATATGGCGTCACCCAGCTACCCAGTCTCTAGTATCCGAACTCTGTTTTCCCCGATCAGTAATCGTGCACCCATCCTTTGTCTTCAGCTTTGGTCCACTCCCCACTTTTACACTGTCTGTGACCAAGCCCCAGGTAGTACCTCTCTTCTGAGTTCCATCTAAGATGTGGCTATTTTCCCCAGCCCCTTACTTCTGAGGGACTGTGGCTTTGACCCATTCCACCCCTCTGCAGAGGGTCTCACCAAGCAATGGCTGAATGCCAGCTGCACCCAGGAAAGTTCGCTGGACCGTGCTGCTCCCAATGCCCAGAGACTGTGGCTAGGTGCCAGCCTGCCCCCCCAAAAATTCACGAGATAGTGTAGCAGCAGCATTTCAGGGATTATGGAAAATCACAACACACATCTGGCACCAGGCTTCACCCTTAACGACCTTATTCCAGCGCCACTGAATGTGGCCATTTTATGCAGTCTGCTGGGCCCAGGTTGCCTCACAGCCTCTACCAAATGTCATTCCAGCAGTGGAACCTCTTTTCTCCATGTGGCCCAAGATCCTCCTGGGCCCCACTCTACTCCTGGGGATTCACCCTTCCCACCAAAATACCGCCAGGTATTGAGCTGCAGAGTTGCAGACTTTGCGCTTCCCTTGTTTACAGTCTTAATGGAATTTAAACCCTCTCCTTTCTCCTTTCTCCCTTTGTAGTTCAGTCCCTGTGGCTGTTTCCAATTTTCCACTTTCTCTCCAGCTGCTTTTGGGGAGGGGTGCTTTTCCTGTATTCTCCCCAACATCTCTATCCCCTCTCTGCATGTAAAAGCACCTTCCTGCCCTCTGTGGCTTCTCTCTCCCCAAGTTCACCTCTCTGTGCCCCATACCTGCTGAATTCTGTGATTCAGGTTGTGCAGATTGTTGTGTTAATCCTCAGATCAGTTTTCTAGGTGTGCAGGATGGTTTAGTGTTGGTCTGGCTGTATTTCATGGCTGTGAGACACACAAAAACCTTCCATGCCATCTTGGCTCCCTCCCTCATGGTACTTTTTATGTTCTAATTTTTTGAGACTATTTCCCCAATCCTTTGGGTTGAAATACTCACACTCTGACTCTAATTTAGTGTCTCTGAAATTAACATATTTACTTATTTATCTTTTTCTCCAACAAGTATACATTCAGTACCTTCTATACATACTCCCTGTGTGCTAGGTATTAGAAGTCCCATTAAACAGCTTCAAATTGCTTATAGTTAGAAAGCAAGTCAGATGCATGACTAATGTCCCGATAGTGAACACAATAAGGGACTCTGCCTAAATTCAGGATGCAATGGAGTGCATTTGGAAAGAAATGATGGCTAAGTTGAGAACACAGGGGTGAGTGGATTAGGGTAGTGGTGCTAGGGATAGAGAATATGCTTCCAGGGAAAGCTTGAGAATCTGTAAATAATTTCATATATGTGGAGCAGAGTTAGGATAGGGTAGGAAAGGTAGTACATAAATGAGATGGACAGGTTATATGACTAATCACATCCTACATTTTGGTGGACACTGTGATGCCCACCCACACCTCCCTCCAAGCATTTCTTTTCTTGTCTATTGGGAGTGCTATTGACCAATAGCCTTCATTGTTAGGGAAGCAACACTTTGCCATTCAGGGATTGCTCAAAATCATAACCTTTCTTGGGCTAGCCCATACATAATGGTTACTCATTATGTGAGGGAGAGGATAAAAATCTGACCATGTCCACCCAACTTGGGACTACTTTGTAAGGCCACTCTAGCCCTATAGCACCCCATGAAGTGGCTAGTACTTTCCTTGGCCCTGAATCACAGTTCAACAACTCTTTCTGCCTACTCTTGCTCCCTTCACCTTCACTCCAAAGGTTTTGATATTGAAGGCGGTACCTAATCACTGTCTCAAAATCCACTTCCCAGGGATTTCAGCCTACTGTAGACATCATCACATATCTAGGATTAGCTCATCATGCTGTACAGCAACCCTCATTTTACAAATAGAAAATTGAGACCCAGAAAAGAAATTTGTCAAAGAACCACTGTTTGTCATTGGCTGAATAGTTTCTAGAATCCAGGTATCTGGGCCTCTAATTCAGTCCTCTTTCCCTATAATGGAAACATTGCCATTTGTTTGTAACTTTTGTGAACTGAAAAGAGAGGATTTTGCAAGTTGACCGTATATCCCCTTGCCATTGTCCTCTCTCATTACTATATCCTCACCTTCTGTGCTATAGCCACAAGAACTTATTTTCAGTTCTCCCGGTGTGGATGATGAGTTAATTCAGTCTTCATTATCTCTGTATAATTCTTCAGATAGAGTCCTATCTCCTGGCCATTGGCTGCACATCTGAAACAAGAGTTTATCCATGGAGTCTCTTGCCTCCCCTGGGAAGAATTAGACAAATTTGCCAGCTCCTTCATACCCTTGTAATGTACATAACTCATACTCAATCTTTTCTTACATTTTCCCATGCTAGGATTAAAGGTTCTTAAAGCTGTGACAATTTCCCTCCTCATTTCTATATCTGCATCACTTAGGACTAAATGGAAAAAAATAAATAGAAGAAATTATGAATTTACAAAGACTTCTAGGCATATGAGCGCCTTCAAAATAAATAATGATTGTGTTGATAGTAGTAGCAATTACAGTAATCATGAATATTTGAAAAAGGATAGCACATTAAGGAACTTGGACAAATATTTTGTACCATTAATAAATATCACCCAAAATATGGGAAAGATGTAGTAAAGGGTGATTCTATATCTTTTCAAAATTATACCAGAGTATTATCTAACAGGTCCACCTAAGAATCATTTACTTTTACTAAGTGAATGCACAGTTGACTGACTTGCTATTTAGTATTTATTAGAACCATGAATCTGTAAAATTACACATTTTGAGATGTTTTTTTTCTGGTAGAAAAGATATCTATAAAGCTTATGGATTTATTGCCTGCCCTGTAGTGATCCAACATTCTTTCTTTCAGTGCCTGTTTTTACTCAGTTTCTCTAATTCTCCTTTGAACTAGATTTACCATCCCACTGTTTCTTTCATTAATGAGTTAAACAAACTTTGACATGTGCTCACTGTATGTTAGTATAAGAGGCATGTTTCTCATTTTTTGAAAATTATACTTTGACAGTCCTTGATGTGAGATGACCAAATTAGCAATACCTAACTTATTTTACAGATGTGAAAGTAAGACTTAATGAGTTGAATTGCCTGGTGCAAGATTTTTATTAGTATGTAATGGTGACAGGTTTCAAATCTAATTCTCTTGACTTCAGCACTTGTATGTGCATATAAGAATCGTGGATATGGTTGGGAAAGTATCAGATGGTAGGAAGCTAGTTCCCAGAAGAGAGGTAGGTGTTAGAGTGTTGAAAATATATGATACTGACTGTGTGGTTTTGCCAGTTGTTGGCCCCAATAAATAATCTAAGAAACATTTGAAGACCACATTCTTTCCATTGTCTATAAATTTTAACACCACTGTGTTTGTGCTGAAATTTAACAATTTTTCTACACTCATTTTATTTTTTTTTAATTTTTTTTCAACGTTTTTATTTATTTTGGGGACAGAGAGAGACAGAGCATGAACGGGGGAGGGGCAGAGAGAGAGGGAGACACAGAATCGGAAACAGGCTCCAGGCTCCGAGCCATCAGCCCAGAGCCTGACGCGGGGCTCAAACTCACGGACCGCGAGATCGTGACCTGGCTGAAGTCGGACGCTTAACCGACTGCGCCACCCAGGCGCCCCGTCTACACTCATTTTAATAAGGAATCCTGGCATGTATGAATGTAAGTGGAAGAGTAAGAAAAGAA
This sequence comes from Lynx rufus, assembly GCF_022079265.1. NCBI lineage: Eukaryota > Metazoa > Chordata > Mammalia > Carnivora > Felidae > Lynx > Lynx rufus. Next base: position 95,092,949 of record NW_025814897.1, on the reverse strand, counting down.
AGAGAAGGAGAGAAGAAAATCTGTGATCTTCCTCATATAATAATATTTTATATCTATTGTTCTGTTTTCCCTGAGGAACATTCCTATAAATGACACAGAAAACAAGGCAGGTTATTGTAAATGAGATTTGTGGGTGATGGGCCAGACAGATAGATCTTAAACCAGTGAAGCATCATTTTTTATGATAAATGATACCTTTATGAGATTTGTCCTGTCCCTCGAGAAGAAAAACAAATCTTCGTAATTTTTTTATTATATCTTTGATCTGAGTGACAACATTTATGCTTATTCAACCTATTCACCAGGGATGAATTTCAGAGTAGAATGAAGGTCTATGACATTCATGTAATTAATACTAGATAAATGTCATGGGTCTTTAGAAATGTGGAAATAGCCTTTCAGCCTAAGCAGCTCAACATCATTTCACATGCATTTAATTAGTATCCACCATCCAAAAAGGTGTTACAGGGAACATCAGTTCCTTTCCTTGTGCCTTAGGAAGTGTCTTGAACGTGTGTATTCCATGTAACTGTAGAATTATCATGATATAGTGGGAATAATTCATTTGAACAATGATAAAATTGAGGGACAGAATTATTTAAGCACCTTATGCATAATTATAAAACTAGGAAGTGATTACACTGACATATATATACCAGCTACCACGCTCAGGAAAACCCACTTCTTCCTCTGTTGAGAATTGGGAGGGAAACCATTGAGAGGTGAAGAAGGAAAGCATCATCCTAACAACTCATATCTGCTGAAGTGACCTAATGCCTCAACATGGTAAAAAGGTGTGTATCCTGATATGTCTCAAACCAAAACTTGGTTCTTTCTGTGTATTAACATGATTAACATGATTATTATGTATTTCCTCTCTCATCATGCATAGTTCAAATGTTCAATATGTACCAGGCAATGTGAAATAATACAAGTTGCATAGAATAAATTCTATGAAATAGTACAAGAGTAATTTGGTAGAACACATTGGAAACAACGTAACCCAAATGTATTAAAAATAAAGATTTAGCAAAACCACACTCAGATATCACCTACGCCAGTCAGAGTGGCCAAAATGAACAAATCAGGAGACTATAGATGCTGGAGAGGATGTGGAGAAATGGGAACCCTCTTGCACTGTTGGTGAGAATGCAAACTGCTGCAGCCGCTCTGGAAAACAGTGTGGAGGTTCCTCAAAAAATTAAAAATAGACCTACCCTATGACCCAGCAATAGCACTGCTAGGAATTTACCCACGGGATACAGGAGCACTGATGCATAGAGGCACTTGTACCCCAATGTTTATAGCAGCACTCTCAACAATAGCCAAATTGTGGAAAAAGCCTAAATGTCCATCAACGGATGAATGGATAAAGAAATTGTGGTTTATATACCCAATGGAGTACTACGTGGCAATGAGAAAGAATGAATTATGGCCCTTTGTAGCAACATGGATGGAACTGGAGAGTGTGATGCTAAGTGAAATAAGCCATACAGAGAAAGACAGATACCATATGTTTTCACTCTTATGTGGATCCTGAGAAACTTAACAGAAACCCATGGGAGAGGGGAAGGGAAAAAAAAGAGGTTAGAGTGGGAGAGAGCCAAAGCCTAAGAGACTCTTAAAAACTGAGAACAAAGTGAGGGTTGATGGGGGGTGGGAAGGAGGGGAGGGTAGGTGATGGGCATTGAAGAGGGCATCTTTTGGGATGAGCACTGGGTGTTGTATGGAAACCAATTTGACAATAAATTTCATATATTAAAAAAAATTAAAAAATAAAGATTTAGAGAAAAATATGCCAAGAAACTTATAACCAAAACCAATATTATAACAATATTAATAACAGATAAAATAATAAGTAAAAATTCAAGGGAAATTTATTATGTACAAGGAACAGTATTTTACACTGATAAAAATAATGAATACTCCACCATGAAAATGTATGTATGTGTATAACCTTAACAGTATAAGATAAGATAAATATGAAGAAACAAGTAATGGATATATACGGGTAAATTGACAGATATGAGGAGGGATTAAATAAACACTTTTTGGAAACCTCATTAAGCAGAAAACATATTATTAAACATACATATGATTTTAAATACATAAATAACAATTTGACATGACATGGAGAATGTGCCTCCAACCAAAAAGAATTGCTAATATATGTGATTTAAGTCAATATAGGACTGATACAGTAATAGAAATCTATTGAAGCAGAGGAGAGAACTATGCATACATGGAAATTTGAAGTGATACAGCAAATCAATGGTGAACAGGTAGATTTAAATACTGGAAAATTTGACTTTCTATTTAAGAAAAATAAGTAAATTGGTACTTATTTTACATACAAGCCAAATATACATTCCAGATGGATTAAAAACTAAAGCATGGAAAGTGAACCAAACAAAAAAAAAAAAGCCAGAACCTTAAAACTTGCAGAAAGATTTAGAACAGAACATCTGTTTGACCTCAATATAGAAGTATTTATAAAATTATGCACAAAAAGCATGAAACATGAAAGAAAGGATTGACAAATTTGAATACTCGATTTTTAAAGACACATTTACAATCCTTTAGCAGAAGCAGACAAAGCGTTAGCATCTAGAATATGCAATGCAAATAAATAATGACAAACAGCCCAACAGAAAAGTATAAGGTATTTGAACAAGACATTCATAGAGGGACTAAAAAAATATTCAATGTATTCACATCAAAAGATGTCCTCATCCTGTTCCCCAGAACCTGTGAATATTGCCTTATATGGCACAAGGGACTTGCACGTGTGATTATTTCAAAGATTTTGAGATGGACAAATTATTCTGGATCAGCCAAGTGGGCCCACTGTAATCACGTCTTTATAATCCTATAAATGTTTCAGTTTTACAGATTATTACCCTAAAATTCTAGAGGCTAGAGGCCCAAAATCAGTTTCACTGGGCTGAAGTGTCGACAGAGTTGATTCCTTCCTGTAGTCTCTATGGGGAAATCTGTTTCCTTGCCTTTTCTAGTTTCTGCAGGCCACCTGCATTCTTTGGCTCATGATCCCTTCTTCAGATCATTCCCACTTCTTGCTTCCGTTGTCACGTCCACTTTCTCCTTTGATCCTTTTGCCTCCTTCTTACTGAGAAAAATCAAGGAGATGATGTATGCAATTTATCTTTGGCACATAGTGGGAAATTAATAAATATTGCCATTAGTATTTCTGTTAGCATTTCCACTATGACAAGGATGGATGAAAAACAATTGCTAATTCATACACTAAAAAAGGATAGAAATGAGGGATAAAGTAGAAGGAAGTACTGTATCTGAAGTGAGAAAATTTTTAATGGAATTTAAAAATTGTAGGTGTGTATCAGAAGGCAAAGGGGATGGAGGTTCTTAAGCATTCCACTCTCCCCTTTGCACCCATCCCAAGAAGAAGAATTTATAATCTAGTTAAATCTTAGATACATTATTAGCCAGATGGGTGGTTGTCTATGTTAAAATCTTCTGTGCTCTTTCTACTCTTCCATACACGTGTCGAGTATTAAGATGATCTATAGAGTATCTATATAGTTACCATCTAAACCAGGAGACCTTTAAAAAGAAAAGAAGCATCGGGGTGGCTCAGTCGGTTAAGCGTCTGACTCTTGATTTTGGCTCAGATCATGATTTCACAGTTTGTGAGTTTGAGCCCTGTGTCAGGCTCTGCTCTGACAGTGTGGAGCCTGCTTAGGATTCTCTCTCTCCCTCTGTCTCTGCCATTCCCCCACTTGTTCTCTCTCACAAAATAAATTTTAAAAAACTTAAAAAATAAAATAAAAAGGAAAGAAGCATTATTAAAAATTATACTGGGCCGGGGCGCCTGGGTGGCGCAGTCGGTTGAGCGTCCGACTTCAGCCAGGTCACGATCTCGCGGTCTGTGAGTTCGAGCCCCGCGTCAGGCTCTGGGCTGATGGCTCAGAGCCTGGAGCCTGTTTCCGATTCTGTGTCTCCCTCTCTCTCTGCTCCTCCCCCGTTCATGCTCTGTCTCTCTCTGTCCCAAAAATAAATAAACTTTGAAAAATTATACTGGGCCAACAGTTTATACTGGGGTTATCTCTTGCATAGCAGAGTGTATAGCCACCCTACGGGTATGGAGATATTTGTCTTTTCTTGCATGTGCCCAACTTGTAGTACATCTGGTGTTCTCTATGGTACATTTTTCACCAAAGCTACAAAAGTAGTAAAAAAGAACATGAACCTGACCTAGTCATTTTTCTCTTCATTCCAGTCTCATGTAGATGACACTCTGTGTTACTCAAAGTTTGAAATAAGTCTGGCCAGCTTTCTTTCTCTTTCCTGACTTCCGTTCACCATGATTGTTCTCATCTACTGAGATCTGTGAATGTGCATAGAGGGAAAAACAGAACCCCTCTGCTCTGTATTAAACAATGTAGCTAATGACAAAGTGTTTCTTTTGCCTTTGTCCCTGTATATTCCTATTTTGGGGACAGAAAGAATTTATACTATATTGCATATAATAAACGTAAACATCTTTTGTTCCCCTGAGCACAAATACCATCTTAATACTACTGAAAAAAGCATTAATTTCAAACAGTCAAGTGTTAAGCTTTCACACTAAATATTAGGATGTCTCACTTAGGTCCAAATATTGACCTGTGTTTCTCCTTTCTTGTGTGCACGGATGTATGTGTGCATATATGCATATTTTACATATAAAACTTACAAGTAATATTAAAACATAATATTTTCCTTATATTATTATTTATATTTCAATATTATATATTCTGTATATAAATTTTATATAAAATATTATACATTGTGTATGCATCCATGCATGTATTCATGTATATGTGCATGTGTGTACATACATATAAATTAATGTGTGTGTCATCTATTTATTGTAGGGTTTTTTTTTCTCTGTGCTGCCAGCATATTCTCACTGGTTTATTTATCCATCTTGCCACTACCCATTCACCCATTTTTTTGTATAATAAATGTTGTCTTTTTTCCTACTACTTTGACACTGATGATATTGTAAACACCTACCTTGGTAAACGTATTTGTAAACAAAACACAAGCACTGGCCTACAGATTTCTCATTTAGAGGGATATTATTTGTGATCACTTTAGGAAAATGGTATAACGAACACAAGAAAGTAGAGGCAGTAACTGCTCAAAATATCTGACTGAATTTTGACATTTGAAAATCTGATCTATGTTATGATTCCCTTTTTATGATGGTACTAGTAACTTGTTTTCTTGTTTGGGATTGTTTTTGTTAGGAGTATGTATCTATCTAACAGCATCCTATTCTGCTCTGATCTATAACATAGTAAAATCACATGTCTAAGGACTTAAAGACTGGTACTTCTTTCGAACAGATTCCTATCCACTATTAATTCTTCCAGCGTTTTACTGAATGCTTTATATTTGCCCTGCAGGATAATAGGCATTGTGATAACAATGGGAATTGAATGGATTCTCCTGTGCCCTGTGCCCCCAATGAGCTAGTAGTCTAGTGGGGATGAGAGGCAGATTAATAGAAAAAAATACCTAAACCAGGGTAGGTTGGAGAAGGGGGAGGTCAGGAAAAGCTTTCTTGACAATTTGTTTTTTTGAAGGCAAGGTACCTGTTACTTGGTAGACAGGAATACAAAAAACATTCTGTGGGCATGGTACCTGATATTTTGCCTTCACCAAAGGGTTAGAAAATCAGCTCCAATAATATGTGTTTTCCTCACTGAATCTTTTATCCCTACACGAAATTACCCTATTAAAATCAGGGTTGGATCATAGGTCCTGCATTATGTTTTTCTCTAGACACAGCTATAGTCTCAAAATCTTTATTTTCATTGCCTTTCCAGCATCAGAATGCTCTGGAAGGGATGAGAGGTTAAATTATTCCATTCCATATTCAATTTTCCTTGGGGGAGGTGAAAAAGTTGTGACTTTTATTTTTATTCTGTTCAGATCTTTGATCTCTAAAGGGGTAATATGCAGTTGGATTTCCTATATAAATCTTGAGCCTGGCCTTTTCCCAGACTATTTTAGGGTATGCTGAAGATCTGTATGTCCCTGACAGGACTAAAACTTATTGGTGTGAGCTCTAGGAAACAATTATGGAAAAATTAAAGTTCAAGCAGTGGAGGGACTCAATATGTACTAGTTTTCTGTAAAAATATTATTATTGTTATTTTATATATATACATATAAAATTGTATAATATACCATAGTATTTTATACTCTAATTTACAGTGTACCCAAAGCTTTTACCAAAGTGATTTCATGTTATATTCATAGCAAACCTAGGAGCAAGTACTTGCTACCCATTTCCAAATGAGGAGACTGGAGTTTGTGGAAAATCATCATGGAGTTCAATGCCACATAGCAAATTTGTGTTTAACATCTTGGGATCTAAAACCTGGGTTTCTTTAAATCTGTACCCCTCTGCAGTCACATATTTATTTAAAGTAATCTATGCAAAGCTAAACAGTAATGAGAATTTTATTAGATAAATTTATCCTTGAGAGATACTCAAATAAATTTCAGAAAATGTATGATTCTTTTTTTTTTCTTATGATTTCCATTGTGTAAACATGGCCACTGATAGCACATCTTCAGTATTTGCAAACAGCTCTTTGGAAGGCATAATCTGTTTTGCTTTATTATTTTGGCATATCTTGTCCCAGCACCAAAGCTCCCATACAGTTGGTATATATACATATAGACAGTGATGTTATTGTCTGTACAGCAGTAGGATTCTCAATGAGAAAGGAAATTAAAAAGCAACAGGTGATGAAAACAGAATGATTACATCTTCTCTGGGTATAAACACTAGCAACACCTGATAATCTTGAAAGACATTTAGTTCAGTCCAATAAATATTTGTATCTGTCCAATGGAACCATTTTTCATTACTTCTGAAGTAGTCGTGACCAGATTTTACATTTACGTTTAATGCTTGTTAAGAAAATGAATTTGAAAGCCCTGGAAATGTTACACAAAACTGCCTTAAATGGCCTTGTTTAAGCTCTTCTTAAAGCGGTAGGACACTATTGTGCAGCTTCCCTTTGAAAATGTGGCCATTGCAGCTCTTAAGGCTACTCCCTTGTACACCCAAAGAAACACTAGCCACTTGGTTCCATGTAAAGAAGCCTTTAGCCACTGAAAACATGATGGGTGTGTTATCTGAACACCATAATTCATAATTCTAGGAATCCGACAGACTAGTATGTGGGTTCTCTTGTTCCTCAAAAATAAGCCACTCAGTGTCTTTATGTAGTATGTTCCTATTAGCCTCTCTAGATGGGCAGGAGGTCTCATTTCAGGATCAAATGTGGTGAAATTTATAGTTCTTTGTTTTGTCTTCTTATATCATATCCCCCCCCCATTGGTTATAATGAAGTACATCTCTCTCTCTTTATGATTTGCCAGTAGGAGATGGTGGAAGTTCACAAAACAGAAGCATGTTACTAGGTCATGTTTGTCCTTTAAGCAAGTACTCAGTGATCAAGGTCCCTCTTTCTTATCCGCCACTTGCTGTAGAAACATAGAGACCTACTGTGTTCCAGGTCCTTTCTGTATCCATTTTTCACTTACTAGTCATAGAAAGTTGAAATTTAGGTATAATGACTGCCATTTTAGAGCTAAGGACACTGAAGTTTAGAAAAAGTAGGATATGTGACTAATGTCACCCAGCTTGAGAGGGGGCATGACTTTGAACTCCAGTTTTTCTAATCCTTAAATCCATGGCTCTCTCTAATGCAGGGATCCAAGTGTATGAAGTCTATGTTTGTACAGTGAACCATTTTGACAAATGTGTACTTTGGTGCAGTTTAGATGGGAAATGTGTGTGTGCCCTGTATCAGTTATTTCTGTTGGGGGAGGTGGTAAACATAATCAGTTTGACTGTTAAAATGAAATTCAAGTAGCCAGGAAAACCAAGACTTTGCCAGTAGTCGGGGGGCGGGGGTGGTTAAGGAAGAAAGTTAAAATCATTTATAAGTGTAGCTATAGCCTGAGTGTACTTATGTTTACAATACAAGGGCTTTCTGGACTTCCCACTATACTTAGAATAAAACCTGAAACTCTTTCTGATGCCCATAAAGCCTGGCTTCTCTACTCAACTCCATTCTTAGCCCCTCATATTATCCTTTTTTTCTCTTGTACTCCAAACTCACGACCTTCTAGAATACACAGGGAGCCTTCTTGACTGCCTACCTGTATTCCTTCCTTCCTTCTCTGCCTCTTCTTTTCATTCCTTCCTCTCCTTCCTCTCTCCCTCCTTCCCTTCCTTCTTCTGTATTCCTTCCATTTTCCTTCCTCATCTCCTTCCTTCAATAAATATTTGAACTTTTATGTTCCAGACAGAGATGCTAAAGATTGCAGAGTGGAGAAAATAGCACATGCTGTCTTTATTTATTTTACATTCTAGTGCAAAGGACAGAACAGTTTTAGCATGTTTAGAGAACAACAAGAAGTCAGGGTCAGTGGAGCAAAGAAAGAAAGCGGTTGGTAAGACAGCAGGTATAAAGGGAGTAAGGGGTTGCCAATGGTAAAGACTGGATTTTATTCTAAGTGAAGTAAGGAGGCAAAGGGTATTTTGGACAGAAAATAGATGCAAACTCGCTGGCTGCTGTGCAAAGAATAAAATGTAGCAATGCAAGAGTAGACCAAATTTAATGTTGTTCATCATCAGGAGATGATGATAGTGTGGTTTGGGAGAGATGAAGATAATAACAAGTAGTTAGATTTGGAACATATTTTGAAGGTAAAGCTAATAAGTTTTTTTCTGTACATTAAAAAGAATGATTCAAACTTTTTAGCTATAGCAAGTATGTAACTGTAGTCTTGTTTGCCAATAGTGGGGAAGAAACATGTTTTCGGGGAAAATCAAGAATTTATTGAGGTTGAGGGGTGTCTGGGTGGTTCAGCCATTTGAGTGTCCCTGACTCTTGACTCAGCTCAGCACATGAGTTCACGGTTTGTGAGCTCGTGTCAGCCTCTGTGCTGACACTGCAAAGCCTGCTTGGGTTTCTCTCTCACCTCTGTCTGTACTGCACCCCCTCAAAATAAATAGATAAACTTTAAAAAATAATTTATTAAAGTTAAAATTTATATTAGACATCCAAGTGCTAATGTCAATATGCCTTTTGGAATTTGGGGGGAATTGAGAGTTGTAATTATATTTGGGACTTGTCAGAATATATCTGACCTTGCCACCTTAAGGTACTTCCCACTGCCTGGAATGTTCTCCTTCTGGTTTTTATCAATTCAGCTGTTTTCCATCCTTCGGGTCTTAGTTTAAATGTCTCTTCTGACTACACATCAAAAGTAGATACTTCTGTCTCTCACATACTCTGCCTAATAGGTCTGTCTGTCTATCTATGATTTTATTGTGTTGCTTTTGTGATTGGTGTTGACTTCTCTTCAAAGAATTACTTCAAAGTCACATTTGTTTGTTATGATAGTTTGCTTCTTAGTTTATTATCTCTCTTTTCACCATGGTATAAACTCTATAAAGTCACAAGCCATGCCTATCTTATTTTTTGTTGCATCCCTAGTTCCTAGCACAGCTCATGCATGTGGTAGACATACAAATATACATGCCGTAATTGAACATTTTTGTGTCCTTGTCATGTCTCACTCTTAAAGTCTGTCACTGCCAGTTGTGCTCATACCCTGAGCCTATTCACAAAGGCAGGCACTTGTGTGAGCAGCCTGACACTGACTTGCTGCCGAAATCTGGGATGGTCCATTTACTCTGAGGCTAATATCCTTTGTGTCTGGCCGGGGGCAAGGGCAACTCTGTGCAAATCCTAGCCTTCAAAGGCTGATCAGAGCCACTCCATTTGCCTAGGCTTACTTCAAAGGATCTGCAGTCTGTCTATGAAACAGTCATGTTACAGTTACACAGTTACAATAGAATGTGCTAACTGGCTTTTACTCAGTGGTCTTTGAGAATAGAGAACACACCTACTTCTAACTAAGGATGTCTACAATGCTTCACACGACAGATAATCCTTTAGCTGAGCCCAGGATATTGAGAAGTTTAGTAGATTAAAGTGGTCTAATGTAGTTCAAAACAGAGGAGTCCTGTGCCCAAAAGATTACTTTCCAAATCCCAGATCTTCCATTTATAATTTGTATCCTAGTTCAAGTTACTTGAATTCTTTAAGTCTCAGTTTCCTCATCTATAACATGAAGGCAAAAAAGAAGAACTTTTCAGGGTTTAGGTAAACATTAAGATGGTATAGTGGCCCTCACACTTTGGCTGGAGTATATGCACTAAATACAATATCAGTGTGGTTATCGTCAATGAAAACATGCAAAGAAAATGGAAGGAAAGGAAGTACAGAAGTGCAAAGGGAAGTAATTCATACCATGTGAGGAAGATGATGTTCCTCATGCTTTATTTTCAAATACAGAGACCTAAGAAAATATATTTGTGTTTTGCATATAGGTTGATTATCTAATAAAATAGTAAGTTCTTTAAGAGAGAGAGAGATGCTTCATGCTTCTGCTTACCACATGGAAATTTTATCTAATTTACTTTGCTTTATATTTCCAGCTGGTTTTCTAGGTTTAGAGGAAGGCAATATTTCATGGTGAAAAAAACAAATGCTTTGAAGGTGCACAAAGAATCCATCACTTCTTATCTGTGGACCTTGAACAAGATGCTAAACTTTCTGAACTTCAGGTTTCTTATTTATGGACTGGGAACAATACTGACTTCACAGAGTTATTTTTATGGAGTTAGATATATAAAAGTTGCTCACATATTCTTGGCACATAGTACATGCTCTCTATATGATATAATAGTAATATAGCAATAGTGGAAATAGTAGTAGGGGTAGTTGCATTGCACTGGAACACCTAGTAGTACCTAGTTATCTTATATCATTATCGGTACAACAGGATGTCTGTACAGATTCATTGTGGTGGAGACTTCTAGCACTTACCCAGATCTTGTTCCTTTTCCTCCTGTGCTCCTGGAGTAGTAGTACATATCCCCAACTTCTTGCAATTAGGTAGGGCAAAGTGCTACTTTTTGCCAAGAAACTATGCACAGGATCTATGTGTTTCACATCTAGGCAAATTACAAAAGAGCCAGCAGGTAAACCAACAATTCCCTGTCCTTGCTATAGTCATCATGAAGGCCCTTTTCTAGATAGAATAACTACAAGATAATGGAGCTTCCCTCAGCTTAGATCCTAGGTAGCACAGAACCCTAAACAACCTGGGTAGATATTATGTGAGAAATAAATATATTTGTAAGGTGTAAGCCAATGACGTTTCAGAATGTTTATCACTGCAGCATTACTTAATTTATACTGACTGATACACTTAAGTAATAGTTAATGCTGAGTTCCAGAACTAGAACCATTTTAATCATTTCTTCTCTTAAAAGGCCTTTGTGGACAATAACTCCTTGGTGACTAACATAAAAGGCAATAATTTACGTCAAAAACAATAAAAATGAAATAGTTCTTGTTCTGTGAACTCTACAAACCTAAGACAGACAATATAATTTTAAGACCTGATAAAGAGTTCAGGTATTTTGAATAGATTATAACAGTTAAAATTCAGTTCTACTTGTCTCTTGTTGAAAAATGACCAAGTACTTCAGATTTAAAGGAATTAATTTACTTTTTACTTTGTGCTTAATTGTTGAAGCATTGTCTTTGTTGGCCTTTCCGAATGGTGAAAGGTAGATAAATAAACAAAAAACCCCGACAACCTAGGAAAGGTTGGAATTGAAGTTACTTCCTCTTTAACAGGCACTTAAATACATAGCGGGGTGGGTGGTATGTGGTGACCACCACTGCTCTGCATCTGGCCCACTTGCTTCCAGTCCTTCATTTGTCACTACTTTCTTGATGGGTGTCCTTAGATAAGTAATCTACATTGAAAGACAGTATCGCCTAGTGGGTAAAAGCATGAATCTTGGAGCCAGACTGCCTAATTCACATTATATCTCTGTGGCTTATTAGCTGTGTGACCTTAGGCCATTGACTTAAAATCTCTATCCCTCAGTTCCATTATTGGTAACATGGAGATACTACTAGTAAATATGCTGTAGACTTTTTTTTTTTTGTAAATATAATGAGTTAAAACATCTAAAGCACTTATAAAAGTACCAGGCGTATGCATAATAACATTTCGGTAACTATCAGCTTTTTCTATTATCTATGTCTCTCTGGGACTCTGTTTTACTATTTACAAAATAAAATGATTGGACTAAATGATCCATTAAAGTTCTGTTATTTTTTTCCCCCAAGAACGAAGGTCCCATGAGTTTAGGACCTATGACTATATTTGTGCCATTATAGTGAAAATAACGTAATGAATTCCAGCACAAAAGACACTCCATAACTATTTATTAAAAACATGTATCGCTGAATTTATGATAACAGCTACCACTTATTGAGGATTTAAACATGCTTCACACTGTTCTAGGTGCTGTTTTCTTAAATTCTCACCATGAACCAATAAAATAACTATGTTATTACCTCATATTACGGATGAAGAAATGATGTAAAAAGATGTTACATAACTATTTCAAGGTCATACAGTTTAATGAATGGAGAGCACTGGAAGAATAGGACTTGGATTTGGGGCCTATTTGACTTCTAATTTAAGTGAAACCATTTTTTCTTTAAGTGTTTTCTATGAAAGCAATTTATAATATAGCTGTGGAGTTGATCTAGAAAGCCAACGTCAAGTCTTTAAATAGTGCTTCCATTATACACTGCTCTACAAAATGGCAGTCATCTTTGTACTTGTCTGTGCCACCCATCACGGGTTGAATTTTCTGGAGAACTAAGAATGTGTTTATCTTGTCTTAGCACAATGCTTGACACATTACAGGTACTCAGTATGTGTTAATGGAAGAAGGAATGAGTAGTAATTAGGAACCTGGTGGTTGCTGAGGGAGGCTTTGATAGATTAATAGATTTCAAATGTTGTTTTGTATCAAATTACCAATGTAATGATTGGATTTGACTCTGTGCTGGATGTCTTATCTATTTTATTTGCTCAATCATCACACAGGTATGCAAGGTGAGGCTATTAATGTAGTTTTACAGATGAGGGTATGAGTATTGAGAAATTAACTCGCCAAGAGTTCAACAGTGATGGTAAGTTTTTTGAATCCTATCTCCTAGCTTTTCTACCACATCCTGTTAGCATGCATTTTTTTTTTAATTTAAAGGAATATTTAGAATAGTTTTATGTTTCCCCATTATTATTATTTCCCTCTTCTGAGAGCTGTACACTTCTCGGGGACATGAGGGCAGAGAGTTGTGGTACTAAGAGTAAACAAGTGCCAACATGTACCTTCATATTATTTTTATTTCCTCCATTCTGTTGTCGAGCAACTCTTAGGTAAATAATTTTTGAAAAATATTACGTTCTTTGAAGTAGGCACACATTTCAGTGCCTTAATTTACCAGCATTTTGGATCCATTAGCATTTTGTGGAAAGCAAAGTATTTGCAGTTCTTTTATAGAGTAATTAGGGAGAGACTGTGTAAGCTTTGTGACAAGGTTTGGGGTGCCTTGCAAGAGGCGTTCAGGATTACCCGACAGATGGGTGAGGTGGTAGCCATGATCTGTGGTGCCTTCCACATTTTACCCCAGCAGTTCAGCTCAGCATAGTGACACCTGGCAGGGGTTCAATATCTCATTGTTATAGACAGGGTGTTCTAAACTGAATGGATCAATGCCTTGATTAAAAGCTAGAGATGCAAGCCAGTCAGGGTGGTCAAAATGTTTGGTCCATTGACATTTTCTTCTAAACCACTGAATCATTTGGTCAATAGACCAGACTTATGGATTAGAGAATAATAATGGCTGGCCAATTGGTAATGGATTCTCTCAACCAACTCCCCAGGAACTTGTGGTGCTATTTTAAAGCAGCACAATTGGAAAGCTCCACTCCAGTGCCTCACAAAAATCATTCTTGGAGTGTGAGACAATTTGGCTTAACATCAAACAGAAATGGCACGTTAATGTGGAACCATTTTCTTGGCACTGAATGCACTTTGCCGGAAGAAAAATGGCAAATGATTTTGAGAAAAGATTTACAGACCTATAGATGAGTAACTGTCTTGCTTTTTTTATTCTTTTCAAACAAAACACTGAGTAATTAAGGGAGAATATAAATACTGAATTACATTTTAAAATAGTTTTGCTGTACTATTCCTTTCCTTACAAGCTGTTGAAAGGAAATAGCATTTCTGCTTCTTGAGATGATATGTTTCTAAACAAATCATAAAGCCAGGACTTGGTTTATGTATAAAGCTAACAAATGCCAGCACCAGTCCCATTGACTAGATATCAGTGTAATGTATGTTTCTGCAGGGATTTTTAGTTTCTAATATTACTCTCTTCCTTGTTTAAGTGGAAAACATTCACTGAAGCTGGATATCAGTTCTTTAATATGATTTGAGAATATCTCTGACATGGGCATAAAGGGCCCCTCTCCTCTCCCTATCTGGCCATTCAAGAATAGAAAGATGTTACTCAGATTCTGGAACTATGTATTTCTTTATATCAATCTCATTTGAATTTCAAAGTATCTTTCTATGGTTTACCTAATACTTCAAAGAATAAATGTGCTTTTATATGAGATGATTCACTAATCATATTAACCAGGTTATCAATCTTGATGTCATTAATAGTAGAAAGATCTTACCATCTATGTCTCCTCACATGATCCAAAAGGAGTAATCATCTCTATATCGTATTCCCACCATGACTGTTTAACTGGACTCTAATGATGAGGAAACACAAATTCCAGAATGTGACAAGATCTGATTTCCTAGTTTTAAGTACCCCTATGTCAAGAAGAACACTTCCTATTATGATTCATTCCACCCACAACAAATGCTTGTGATTCAACAATTTTAAACCAAGCTTCAAGGGTACCTATTACTTTGACACTAGCTTCAATCCTAGATGCTTTTTCCTTCCTGAGGTTGTGAAAGTCACCTCTCTGTCTATTCAGTTGATAAAGTGCACAGAATGCCATAAGGTGGCAAATTAGGTTGCTTTATTTTTTTCTTAAATAATTATTTTAATGGGTTCCAATGTGAATTTTGGAATTGACATGGGAATCACCAGTGCCCAGGTAGCATTACTCAAGAAAAATTGATATGTCTCAGGGATCTGTAGGAGTGTGTTATTGGTATGTATCCCAAAGGCACATCTGCTATAGAAAATAATAAGTCTTATGAGAATGGATTATGTCAATTCTGAATGTTCATAGAGTTAAACGATGTCTCTTGGCAGTTATTTTTGTGACCTGACCTTATTTTCCCCAAATGGGCAATTACTTGTAGTCAGAAATTTTCTAACTTTTTTTGTACTTTCATTTCCATGAAAAAGGGAGCTAAGTAGTCTTGTTGAATTAATAGATCAAGAGTGGAGGATGAGACCATGAATGTGGCTAAGGGCATGTCCCACAGTTTTCCAGTCACTGTCTGTTGAAAAGTTTCCATTACTTTAATCAGATTTCTTCATTTGGTAGGGATCATTTACGAGAGACACCAAATAAAAAAACATACCCATTAGATTTCCCCTGGGGAGACAATTTTGGAAGTTGTAATTTTCCACTCTAAGTATGAACAGCTTCACCATGAAAAGAAGACTTCACATGGATAATGACAATAATGAAGTTTAATTTTTAAGATGCCCAGCCTGAAGGCCTCCTAAATGGGAAACAGATGTGCTGTGCATCTTCACTTTTTCTCCAGGAGCACAGCCAGTTTATAGATATCTAGGGCATCAGATGAGGCTGGAAGAAGACCCTGTCTAATGACATGGGCCATAATACTCAGCTGAGAAAAAATCACGTCAGGAATATTTACTGAACCCTTAGGATATACCAAGCAGTAGGCAGTTTACTACATTGTTTTACTCAAACTTCCCATCACTAAAAACTTAGTCCTATTGTTACCTTCATTTTGTAGTGGAGAAAAATGGGACTTAAAGAGATTAAGAGAATCTGATGTCACAAATGTTAAATGCCTAACAAGCAATCCCACCTATAGACCATATTGTTACGTGAAGGAAACTGCCAAACTGTATGAGGGCTTACTGAGTTTTCCCAGGATGATTTTCAGACATTAGTCTAAGCCGTTAGGACAGCCCTCAAGGTAAACATAATCAGCATAGACTTGTGGAAACTGAGATTCAGAGACATGCCTGCAGTTATTGTTCTGGTAATTAATGCTTGCACACTCCGTGTCACTTCCAAAACAATGTCCTTTAAAGTATATCACCCTGCCTCTTTGTCTGGCTTCCTCTTATGCTTCTAATTTATATAAAATGCCATGCATTTGTGCAAAATATTTTGGCCTAAATTTGTATCCTAGATAACCCTAGCGTGATCAGGAAATATGACCAAAGTAAATGGAATTTATGTCAAACTTGGGGAAAAAGTAATCCCAGTTTCCAGTGATAATTATAACAAATTGAGCTAATCTTAAACTTTTAAATCAGAATATTGCACAAGTGACAGGGACTGTGTCTTATACTATTCTCTGTCTAAAATATTGCTGTAAACCACTGTGACAGGGATTACAACTCCTCTTTCTTCCTTTTAGTAATAGAAGTCCACCACTCATGGGGTTGTTCACATGGCAGGGGACATGATCCCTGAATAGACACATTTCTAAGCTCCTCTTGCATATGATATGACCATGTCAGCAAGTTAATTCCATGGAATGAAAACAGAAGTGGAGGGCTTAATTCCAATGCCACATCCATAATAGAAAACTTCGTTTTCCACATTTCTTCTCTGCCTCTTTCTTTGTCGTGCTAAAAGAGAAAGTTGTGCTAGGAAGGTAGATTCAACTGTGCAGACATGAGAAAACCACCGTAGTGGAATAGCAGAGTGACAAGAGGGAACGGAACTGGATTTCTGAACAAACTCCTGGAGCATAACTGCTGACCTACTGAATTCTCCATATAATTCTGGGCTGAGAGAGAACTAAACATTTATTCTGCTGAAGTTACTGTATTTAGAGGCGTCTTTGTTACATGAGCTTAGCATATATCCGATTTCATCAGTGTTTACTGAAATAAAAAAAATCAACATCCGTTGTCTGAATCAAGAAAGTTTTAAGAATTAAAAATTGCTTTATATGGTAACCTCTAATTTCCTATAAGATTTTGGGGATGTATTACGTGGTACTATGGGCTGAATTGTGTCCCTCTAAAATTCATATGTGGAGGTAATTACTTCAGAATACGACTATATTTGGAGATAGGACCTTTAAAGAGATAATTAAAGTTAAATAGAGTCATTAGGATCTAATCTATTGTGACTGGTACTCCTATAAGAAGAAGATATTAGGACACAGAAACACACACAAGTGCAGAGGAAGACCTTATGATGACAGATGGAGAAGACAGCCATCTCCAAGCCAAGGAGAGAAGCCTTGGAAGAAACCAATACTGCCGACACCTTGATCTTAGACCTCTATCCTTTAGAATTGTGAGAAAATAAATTTCTGTTATTTGAGCCAATTAGCCTGTGGCACTTTCTCATGGCAGCCATAGCAAACTCAAAAGAAGTTTGGAGTCTCCCAAGAGCTCCAAAAATATGGGCAATAAAGTATACTTGAGAGAGTTGCATTAAAAAAATCAACATATAAGGGATGAGAGATGAGAAATCAATCATGAAAGGAAGATTAAAGAGAACCTACTGTGTACTGGGACTGCTCTGTGAGTTGGTTCACATCCAAGACAGATTGAATCCAGCAACCAATTATTTCCTGGTGCTCAAATTTTTATTTAAGAGTGAAACAATCAGGATAGAGTGATATGTTGGGGAAGAGTAATCTTTAGTTTGGACATTTAAAGGGGGCCTTTTTGGGCAGAGTTCTTATACTGAGACCTAAATGGCAAAAACCAAACCAAACCAAACAAAAAGTTAACCATGTAAATAGGGTGGGGGTGGCTGAGACATTCAGACAGGAAGAGATAGCATGTGTAAAGGTACCAAGACAAAACTGAGATTGGCTTGTCCAAGGAATAGGCTCTAGGTAGTCCTTCTCCCAAGGCTTATAGAAGAAGCTATACGGTCTTGACACTGAGGCAATGCCCTGCCCCAAGCTTTTAGAACTGAGGAGGTAATAATTTCTGTGTCTGGTTCAAGGTCATTAGTCCTCTGTGTGAATTCTTAAAGAATTTTACATGTTCACAGCCAAAGAGCTCAACGGTCCAGTCCTGTAAAATTCAAGAAGTCTGAGAGCTTTTCTTCATTTCATTCTGTCTCCATTCCCTTCAGTCCAAACTGACAGTGTTCCCACTGAGCTGGCTGATTAGGTTCACACCTATGGTTCACACCTACACTAACCTCCTTATCAAATGGTTGGTTTCCCATTCTCTTAGTGTTCTCTTCTGAACAAGTTTTTCTCTCTCTCTCTCTTTTTTTTTTTTTTTTTTTGGCAATATGGAAGGCTGAGAATTTTCTAAATCTTTAAGTTCCACTTGCCTTTTGATTAACAATTTTTTGTTTGATTTATTTCTCTGTTCTCACATTTTACAACAAGCAGTCAGGAGGAATGAAGCATGACTTCATTGCTTAGAAATTATCTTAGTTGAATATCCAGTTTCGTTGCTTGAAAGTTCTGTCTTCCACAAAACACTAGAACACAAACACAATTCAGCCAAGTTCTTTGCCATCTGATGAAGATCACCTTTCTTCCATTGTCCAATACCGTGTTTCCCGTTTATCTCTGAGACCTCACCTAAATGGCCTTTACCATCCATATTTCTATCAACAGCCTATTCACGATTATGTCTGTATTCTCTAAGATAGAAAGTTTTTCTGAGGCTCTCGTCTCTTCTTTCTAAGCTCTCACCAGAATCACCTTTAAAATTCTGTTCAGGGCAATCTAGGCTCTTTCTAGCATGCACCTCGAAGTTCTTCACCTCTACCCATTGCCAAGCTCCAAAGCCACTTCCACATTTTTAGATATTTCTTATAGCAGCACCCCATTTCTTGGGATCAACTTCTGTTTTAGTCTACTCCCATTATGACCTAGTCTGCTCAGTAACACATGCCATAGACTGGCTCAAACAACAAACATTTATTACTCAAACTTATGGAGGCAGGCATCATGAATGCCAGAAGATTTGGTGTCTTGTGATGATCCTCCTCCTGATTTACAAACAGTCACCTTCTTGCTGTATGTTCACATGAAAGAGGATTTCTCTTGTTTCTTGTTATAGGACTCTAATTCCTTTCTGGAGCCTGCAGTTTCATGACCTTATCTAAATGTACTTCCCTTCCAAAGGCCCTATCTCTTAAAAAAATCATTTTTAATGTTTTTTATTTGTTTTAGATAGACAGAGCACAAACAGAGGAGGGGCAGAGAGAGAGGGAGTCACAGAATCTGAAGCAGGCTCCAGGCTCTGAGCTGTCAGCCCAGAGCTGGACACAGGGCTCAAACCTGTGAACCATGAGATCATTACCTGAGCCAAAGTTGTACAGTCAACCAACTAAGCCACCCAGGAGCCCCAAGGACCCCATCTCTTAATACCATCACATTGGTGATTAGGCTTCAACAAATGAATATGGGAAGGGGGGCACAAACATTGAGTCCATGTACCACTCTTCTTCTGTTTCAATTCTCAGTTAAATGTTAAACATCTACCTCTGGATGTTTCCCTGCAGTCACAGGCAAAACTTAATTGCTGCTTCCTTTGGGGTTTCTCAGCATGTAGTCCTACCTTCAATATGACATTGGCGAATTGACACTACATTTTTCTGCTCTGGAGTCTGCTTCCCCCAAAGAACAGAGAATATTAGTGAATTTGTGACTATCTTACTTATCTATGTAATCTCTATGCCTATCATAGGCTCTGACATCTAGTAGATTCTTTGGCATCTTGTAGGTAAATATTGGTTGAGTGAATATATTTAAGGACTATTTGTATTTGTTAAGTTATACAGCATTTGTGTTCAAAGATATGTTCATAGTAAGAGATAGAGAGGACAGGATTAGAAGGGTTTCAGATCCCACCATAAGTGAAGATGTCCTAATGCAATTCTGAGGATAATCAGGAAATTAAAAGATTTCCTCGCTTATTTCCAATTGCTTTTTATAAATGCAAAGCTTGTGCCAAAACACTTTCTGAAAAAGAGACTTTATTCCTGCTTCTTTCATAATAAAAACCAAGCTGCCCTTGTCTATAATGTTCCTCATATGTCCTTCCAGCTTTCCCTAGCTACAAAGGCTGTGATCATGCTACTAAATACTGTCTACAATGATCCCAGCACCTCTGGCATCTCGTTAAGCAAAACTTGGTGTTGTACTTGAGGGAATAACTTGTCAAAGTCAACAAATTGTGCTGAAGGGCAGATTCAGTTGCCTCTAATGTAAGAAGCCAGTCCTTTGGGAATCTTCAGAGAAGAAGCTAAAGTCACATCTTAGATTTAATTGTATAACTCTGAAGCACAAATTCTTATAATACCACAGAACAAAATTCATTAACCATTATGATACAGCAAATATTTAATCACTAACTAATATGTGCCCAGAATTGTGCTAGACATTGTAGATTCGATGATGAATCATACATACTCTGCTTTCATGGTATGCATGATATATTAAGGTGAGATAAACAGTTTATAAAAAGAAACTATTTTGGCAAAACCACAGATCAGGGACTGCATTTGATTTGTTCACTGTGTAAGAGCCTGGAATAAGTCCTGAGACAGACAACTCTACAAATTTTGGTAAGCATATTAAAAATAATATTGGATAGTTTACTACAAATGGGACAATATTCAATGCATCATACTCTGGTAAACTCTGTTGTAAAAGAGTGAGAAGGCCTTGGGGGAGTCTTCACGGAGAGACTTTTTGCAGGAAGAGTCAGTATTCTGAAGGGTGAAGAGATGCTGTGTGGGAAGGTGTGGAATAGGAAACAGGGACTAGGATTGGGAGAATGAAACCTTCCAGGCACAGGCAATGTGTGCAAATGCATATAGGACTGTGAAACAAGATGGTAAGTGTTGAAAAGTGGCTTACAGAAGACGCAGGAACACGATGTAAAAGCAATCTACCTTAAAAGGGCAGAAGGAAGAGGTCACCATACACGGTGAAGGAGAATGTCTTGTATTGCAGAGAACTAATGAAAATGGCAGCTTCTTCAGCTTGTAAAGATCAGCTCCAGCTAATACAAATATAACCTTATGACAAGGGCTTCCAGAGCTGGTTCCACCATTCTTCGAGGAATTCAGAGACCTGGCATATCCCTACAACAGAGAAATTGTGCTTTACCACTCTTGAGACCCGGACCATCTTCCTTCAGAAATGAGAAGTGGACCAAGGATACTGCTTAGAAGTCTCTTTTGCTCTTGGCCATTACAGAATTTCTTCCTTTGCTGAGTAAATGTAGACTTACCGTGGTTGTAACTGAGGGAACATATCTGAGTTGTACTGGTGCTGCTTATAGAAGGACTCCTTTGCTTTTATCCTCTAGTGAGGCCAGAGACAGATAATAGATTCATCTTCTTCACCATGCCAGAGACTTTAAATAAAACCCCAAATCAGAAGTGACACAGTGTGATGGAAAGAGTAAGGCTATTGACATGAGAAAACCTGAGGTCAAATCCTATTTTCTAGCTTCTACCTAAGTGAATGTTTAGTTTCTCTGAGTGTCAGGATCCTGATACATATGATAGTGCTAATAAAATTTGCTAAAACTACCAAAAAGTTAATCTTAATGTTTAAAATAAAAATTAATAAAAGTTAATCCTAACATATAATAATGGCAACATTAATGCCCATTTACTGAGTGTTTGCCACATCTCCTCCCTGCCAAGTTTCTTTTATATTTGTTATATCGTTCAATCATCTTAATTACCCCCATAGATTGGTGTCTCTAATTTGCAAATAATGAAACTAAGTTTCAAAGAGATAAACTCTTCATAACTCACACAAATGTAAATGCTAGCAATATTTTTACTTATTATTAAATCTTTATTTTTAATCATGTTTCTTTTGGGTAGGAATAATGTATGTAGGAATAAATCCTCATTTTGACTTGGTTTCTATTAGACACTGAAAATAGGTATTGATAACTAGAATTCCTAGAGTAATGCATGCAGTAATGATGATAATATTCATAGAAACCACAATTTATCGAGAGCTTACTGTCTGTATCAGACATAGGCTATAAGTCCTTTCCATGGGTTATAACATTAGTTCTCATACCAAAATGTATGTTTTATGCTTGATATCATACTGCTGTATGAACAATATCATTACCATTCTCACCATGAGAAAACTGAGACTCAGAAGGACAAAGAAATTTTCCCAATTTCTCAAGCAGAAAGTGAAGGGTCCAGAATTTTATACAGCCTAATCACAGTGTTATGCTGATCTGAGATTTTTCAATTGTGCGTTACCACATATTGTTGATACACTACAATATCATTTACCAAAATGCCATATCAGCCCAACTTTCTATTCTCATGTATACCACCAGTCATTCCATAGCAATTGTCAATTTCTGTTAGATGTTTGACTGTACTCTTCCTCAGTCCTGCATGTGTGGTGCAGTGGGGTGGAGGGCTCGTTTGCACTAGAAATATGGGAATCTGGAGGTAGGTTAGCGATAGTCATTTTGTGGCCATTCCTGAACTGCTTAATATGTCTGTTAAGAACAACAGTAGTTTCCAATGTTAGCATAAATAATTATGTTTCTATCCTGTTGACTTCCATTGTTCACTTTCCATACTTGATCAGAAAACAAAACAAAAAACTTGACAAACCTGTTTTATACATCATTAAATATACTTCTATCTGTTTTCATTTCTAAAATTTTATTTACAATTTTATTTACAAATTTTATTTACAATAATATATTTATAAATATGTAGATTTGTAGGGCATGAAGAGATCCCCAAATGTCCTTCCCTCTAAAATTTGAAATCTATCATTCCTTCTGAGTAAGAAGGGGCTAATTACTTTCAGTTACTTCATTACCATGGTTATTCATTCAATGAATATTTACTGTGACAGGAACAATATGAATAAATGAATATTCTCTCTCTTACCAGATAATCTGGTAGGAGAGAAAAAAATAACAAGATAATTTTCAATAAAGATAATCCTATAAAAGGACCATAAAATGAAATAAAAAAAAAGTGAGGGGCATAAGATGGTCTCAGCTAAAAGGTGACATTTAGGCTGAGACCTGAATGAACAAGGAAACAGCCTGTGAAGATGGGGGAAAGAGTATTTCAAGTAAAGGTTAGCAGGTACTTGTAATATCCCTGAGGAGAAACCAAGTTTAATATGTTTCAGAAACTTAAGTATATCAATGAAGCTGTGGTGTAGAGAGAAGAGGATATCCTTGCATGAAATGAAATCATGGAGGAAGGAACCAAATTTAGTTGGGTTTCCATGCTAAGATCTTAGGGCTTTATTCTGAGAGTGTGCTATTTTTAATAATAATTAAATACAAGCACACTTAAGTGAAAATTGAGAGAATTTTCCTAACACCATTTCCAAACACAAAATGTTTTGCAAGTGGAAGTAGTGATCTAATTATGTCATGCTGGTTGTACAGAGACCCCGAGATAAAAGGAATATGAAAGGTGGGTCTGGGGCCTGGGTAAAGAGGATAGAGTGAGCTACAAGAGAGGAACATACAACCTTTTTCTAGACTCAGCCTTCATGTCAACTAAGTAAATTCATTTTATTAGTGCATTCATGATTTATAATCACCAGTATCCTCTTTTCCTTCCTTTGTAATTAGTACACAGAAAATACTCCTGGGAACCATCCGTTTCAGTGGAAGAACTTTGACTGTTGTTGACTCCACCCTGTGGGCTAATGAGTGCTACTTCAAGATTTTCTGTTCAAATATCTCAGAAAGAAAACTTTTTAAAAATTTATTTATTTATTTTGAGAGAGAGAAAAAGTGCATGCATGCAGGGGAGGGGCAGAGAGAGAGGACGAGTGAAAGAATCCCATGGGGGCAGAGCCCCACCCAGGGCTTGCTCCCATGGAGATCATGACCTGAGTCAAAACCGAGAGCCAGACTGAGCCATCCAGGCACCCTTAAAGAAATCTTTTTTAAGGACCGCGACATGGAAAGCTGTAAGTCCAGAGTTATTAGTAACCATCATGCTACCACATGAAACCTAAAAATGTACCAAGGTGAAGGAGCATAAAGCAGAGAAATAGAGAGAGTAGGTCTTAATAACACGGTTTGAGTTCTAGATCAAACAGCCCTTCGCTTGTGTCAGTCAGGTTCTAGAGGAAGCAGAATTCACTCCAGATGGTTGATATGAAAATTTTTTAATGAAAGAACCATTTACAGAGCAATAGGCAAAATTAAAAGAATAAATGAGGAAGGATGAGGCACTCAACATCTAGGAAAAGTGGAAAATTGTTACCATCTCTGGAACTGAGGAGGCAAGGGGAAGACCCAGTGTTATTCCAGCTCAGTAAAAGCTGGAATATTGAAGTGCCTTGTGGGGATATTAGTAGTAAAGGGAAGGAAACTCACCCCTGAAGGATGGAGTGAGTAGAACTGAAATGCTGTGGTTATTTTTCTCAGCTAGCCCTCCAGTCTCTTCCTAGTAACTCCCTTGTCATCACCCAATTGAAAGAGAGCTAGAAAGAAAGTCAATGAAGCAGTTAACAAAAGTCAGCCTCTAGTGGCATAGAAAAGGCTGAAGAACGGTGGGTAATGCATGGGAAGTGGGGCACAAAGAGAATGATTTACACAAAGTCAAATTACATATCATGTAACTCTTCATATATATGAGCTAAAACATTTATGCATCTCCACTTTGTTTTTTGTTTTGTTTTGTTTTTGAGGCTATTGGAAATCAGTATTTTGTCTCTTGCAATTAAGAAGATCCTAACTATAAATCCTTTGGATCTTGAAAGATTACGGTAGGCTCTGCCACACAGAAATATTTTACTGTAGAGTATCTTGCTCTGCAGAGGGTCAGAGTGAACTTGAAACATCCAGTTATGCAATTAGTAAGTGAAATGTATGTATGTACACAGTGTTCCACTTCTTTCTGCAGAGACCAGCTGGGAAAGTGATCACGAGTCAGTGCTTCTTCCATATCTATTAGACTGAAATATTAATAGAATGAAGTGGAGTACTTGGAATATTTTCATGTCTAGTTTAATGTGGATGGGTAAATATTCATATGATGGCAGTTTCTTTTCACACAGAGCTCAGTGGGAACACTCCTTCAAATTAAATGAGTCCAGTGGGGCATTTAAAGTTGGAAAAAGAGAGACAGGAATGTGTCTGCAAGACATAGGTAACTGATTGCATGAGCCTTAAGTCTCTAGACCCCAGAAAGGGTCTCCTCTGATTACTCAGATTGGAATTCTATACCATAGGTAGAGGTAATGAAAAGGTAGCAAATGAATCCTAAACTTTGTCATCTGCAAGAGAGGTCACAAAGTCCATTTCCTTCATTTTACAGGTGAGGAAAATGTGGCGCCAGAGAGGTGAAATGACATGCTCAGTGTCACCCAGCTTATTAGTGGCAGAGCAAGAATTAGAGCTTCAGCTTCCTAAATCTTAGCCTTACTGCATTTCATTCTACTATGTCATATTATATAGTTTAGAATGCAAAGAAAGGAGAGATGGGCTTCAATTCTAGCTGCATAGCTTTGTTACTGCATCTGTAGGCAAGGTGCTTACCTTTTCCACAATGAAATATGTCTAGCACAGTGTTTGATACCTATTGGTTTTCAGCCTTTGTCACCTCTCTGGAGTTCAAGACATAATTTTATTGACAAATGTGTAGTTAGCTTTTTTCAGAAGCTTCGTATAGTCTGGCCTAACCTAGCCATTTCTTTCGTGATCCTAGAGTGGTGGTGTTTGTCATGATACTATCTATACATGAAAGTATTAGAACTCAGAAGTCCCTCTATTCTTCAAATTACCATTAGGTCAAAATGGTTCCTCTCTGTGCTATCTGAAAATGTCAGCATGTAGAGTTAAGTATGACAGTGGCCATGTTTGCTAATCATTGAGCTTTTGTGTGTAAGGTAACTAGAATCTGAGTGTTATGGCAAACA
Source organism: Lynx rufus (assembly GCF_022079265.1). NCBI lineage: Eukaryota > Metazoa > Chordata > Mammalia > Carnivora > Felidae > Lynx > Lynx rufus. The sequence continues at coordinate 95,066,872 of NW_025814897.1, read as the reverse complement.
CTTAAAACTTCTTTGTCCAGAGTTAATAAGAAGACATTGATTTTTCTCTTTGTTAACTGCAAACTGTCCTGGGTAATCCAATTGAAAAGCTGCCAGTATCTAGGGCCTCCCACATTTTAAGATGAGCTTTCAGAAAGGCTTAGTTCAGCCTTTTTTTCCCTCTGGTTTACCCCAAAGAAGCAATAAGGGCTTGACTGCATTTGCCATTTTTAGTGGTTTGGTCTCTCCTGATGTGACAGCAACATTGGGCCAGCGGGTTAGGTTTGATTTACTCTGTAATGAGGCTTTAGGGACAGTTTTCTCTACTAATCTCATACTCTACTTGAGTAGCAGCAACTGTGGCTTATAAATGTTGCCATTCTGTAACTCCCTGAAAGACTTGCTGATCAGTGTGAAATGTCAATGTCACTGTTATTTCTTTGAACTTGAGTTATTTTAGTCTTGTACCTCAAGCCCTAAATGAAGTTCCTAAACCATAAATAAATGTAGTAATTGGCCCAAACCACAGTGACACTGGCAAGTCTTTGATATATTGCTAAACAGTCATATGCTCCTCTTAGAATCAAAGCATTTCGGAGTTGGATGAGGCCTAAAAGGTCATTTACTCCTACTCTTTATTCTACCCTCTAGTTATACTGCAACTCGGGTATCAAAGGTCATGCAGGCCTTTGATATTTAAAGAAAATTGGTTTGAACTGCTTTACCCCTTGTTCAGTGAAAGGAGCGCTCTCCACAAAGACTTTTGCAAATTTTTCACATGCTTATATTCACCCATTGCCTCTCTTTTCAATGACACTTAATTCCAGTGTTTCTTTCTCTTCTCTCTGGCTCACCATATTCTGCCCTGTTCTCTTGATTTTCTCCAGCTCTTATTTGTAAAGGACATTTGTGAGTATATGAAATTTTACTGAAGACCCCATGCAACCTGTGTTGCAACACAGCAAACAATTTAAAACTGAAAATAAGGTTGCCCGACTTTCGAATTCTGTGTGGCTGAGATGCCACTAGGAACTTCACAGAATTCCTGCTCACCCTTCAGCCTTCTTTGTAGTGCCTCGGTTATGCTTCCGATTTGATTCTGCTTCATCATCAGTCTTTAACTTCTTTCAGTGTAACTAAGTCTTTTCTAGTCCTATCTGAAAAATAATACCACAGGGGGCTTCATCTGAATGAATAAACATACCCATTACAGCGGGTTCCTAAATATGTACCATTTTTTCCCTGAGAAGAAGTCTGCTGTTGACAAATTTTCTCCTGCCAACCCCCTTCCTTCTTCCTTCTGTCTTTTTTTACCTTCCTCTCTCCCTCTGTCTCCTTCCCCTCCCCTCTCCCTCTTTCCCCCTCTCTTCCCCCTCCCCTCATCACCAGGTTTTAGGGGTGCAAGAGCATCTGGCTCCAGGAGCCCAAACAAACCATGTTTGGTCACTCACCGCTAACAAAATCAGAAAGCAGAGAAAGTGGAGGTGAAACAAGAAAAAAATTTATTTCAGTGAAGCCAACACCAGGGAGACAGTGAACTAACGTCTCAAAGACTACCTCCAAAGTGCTGAAAATGCTTCTAGGTTTATATAAGGAAAATGTGGGACAAAGGTCAGTGGGTACATGCAGGTGGGCAGTAAAAGTCAGGTTGATCATTGTCTTGGGGTCAGTCATAGGGTCTTGCTGGTGCAGGGCGGTCCTTATTGTTTAAGGGGATAGTTTTGGTACCCGTCATGAGATGCTTTGCCTGCTAGGTCTTTTGCCTGAGTAAAGAGACAAACTAGAAAGAAGGGCTTAATTAGGAAGTACAGACTAAGGTCAAAATGGAGGTAGTTTAAGTCCTCTTTCATCCCTACCTCCCTCACATCCCCACCTCTTTCTCTCCTTTCTTTTTCAAGACTTTGTAGGGGAGGAAAATAATTTTCCCTCTACCCTTCTAGGTTCTTGGCTGAGATTCCTCTGTAGTAAAAAACAGATTAACAGGAGAAAAACAAACAGAAGTTTAATAACATGTATATGTCCTGTGTATACATGGAAGATGACCATAAAATTGAGAAGATCCCCAAAATGGCCCAAGCCATCACTTTAAATGTCATCTTCAGCTACTGACAAAAGAAAGGTTTTGTGGGCATTGGTTAGGGAAAGGGGGGGTGACCTGTTAATGGAAGGTTACCAGGAAAAGCAGTAACAAGTAACAATAGTAGATTGTCCTGCAAATCTAAGCCTTTGCCTTCTCCATTGATAAAAGTTTCTGGAGATTTGGTCATTCTTCTTTTCCTGGTACAGAAAGGAAGACATACTTACAAATGAATATTTCCCTTATAAATATAAATTTCTTGGACAAAAAGTAACCTCTACTGGATTTTCAGAGCTTCTGTGTTCTGTTTCTTCTTCAAAATAACCAGTTCAAGATAATCCTTACGTCATAGGGATATATTTTGGGGTGGCAAATTCTGTTCCCCTTCAACTACAAAGCAATTAAACCTAGGAGGTACAACACAAAAACTATATGCTCTTTCTTCTGAAATTTTAATATCTTAATAATACTAACCATTCTAAGTTTAAAGATATTGCTCAGGGATATACACATTATTTTATTGTTAAAAATCATACAAATGTTAATATGTTGAAAACAAGTCTTTTTTTTTTAAGGGCAGTTTTATGTTCACAGCAATGTTGAAAAGAAGATGAAGAGATATCCCATATACCCCCTGCTCCTATACATGCATAGTCTCCCCAATTATCCCCATGCCCCACCAGAGTGGAACATTTGTTACAATTGATAAACCTATATTGACACATCATTATCACCCAGAGTCCATAGTTTAAATTGGGTTTCATGCATGGTGTTGTACATTCTATGAGTTTGGACAAATACATAATGACATGTATTCATTATTACAGTATCATAAAGAGTAGTTTCACTGCCCTAAAAATCCTCTATGGTCTGCCTATTCATCTCTCCCACTCAGTTCCAACCCTAGCAATGACTGATCTTTTTACTGTCTCTACAGTTTTGCCTTTTCCAGAACGCCATATAGTCGAAGTCATACAGGATGTAGTCTTTTGAGATTGGCTTCTTTCACTTAGTAATATTCATGTAAAGTCCTTCTATATTTTTCCATGGCTTAGCCCATTTCTTTTTAGGACTGGATATTCTTCCATTGTCTGGATGTACTACAGTTTATCCATTTACCTCCTGGAGAAAATCTCCATTGCTTCCAACTTTTGCCAATTATGAATAAAGATGCTACAAATAACCATGTGCAGTTTTTGTGTGGACATAAGTTTCAACACTGTTGGGCAATGCCAAGGAGCATGATTGCTGCATTACATGGTAAAATATGTTTAGTTTTGTAAGAAACCATCAAACTGTCTTCCAAACAGGCTATATCATTTTGTATCCCTGACAGTGAATGAGACTTCCTCCTGTTCCACATTCTCATCAGCATTTGATGTTGTGAGTTTTCCAGATTTTGACCATTCTAATAGGTGTTTATTGGTATCTTACCATTGTTTTAATTTGCATTTTCCTGAAAACATATGGTATGGAACATCTTTTTATATGCTTATTTACCATCTGTATATCTTCTTTGGTGAGGTATCTGTTAAGGTCTTTGGCCGTCTTTTAATCAAGTTGTTTGCTTTCTTACTGTTGGGTTTTAAGAGTTCTTTGTGTATTTTGGATAACGAATGTTATCCAAATCCTTTATCAGATGTGTCTTTCGCAAATATTTTCTTCCAGTCTGTGACTTCTTCTGTCATTCTTTTGACATTGTCTTTTGCAGAAGTTTTAAATTTTAATGAAGTCTGTCTTATCAATTATTTCTTTCATGGATTGTGTCTTTGGTGTTGCTAAATATCTTTTAATTCCTATTTTCTGAGTTTCAATCTTGGACCATTTAGTCAAGGCACCATTTTCCATGTTATACTTAAAAGTTATATGTAGTAAGTGTGGATTATGAGAAATTTAAATTGAATGTGAATACTCGCATTTTCTTAGTGGTTATGGATGTTTGGAAAAAACAAGAATTAACATATTTCTTTGAATTTTTCCAAGTATTTTTCTATTTTATTACTCTTTTAAAAAGCTTCCAGCTCTATTTCATGGCATATTGCATCCCCTAATTTATACTCTATTCCATATGGGATGAATTTTTGTTTGTCTTGTGAAGTAAGGGTCAAAGCTCCTTTTGTAATATGATATCAAATTAGGCAAGCAGCACTCATTAAAGGACTATCTTTTATGCTGAATTTCAGAGGCAATTTGGTTGAAAACTTATTTGTGTATGCATGTCTGTTTCTGGGCTGTGTATTCTGTTCTATTGGATTCTTTGCCTATTCTTGCATGGATATCACACTGTCTTAATACATTAGCTTCACAGTATTTCTTGATGTTTAGTACTATAAGTCATTTAACTTTACTCTTTTTTTTACAAGATTATGTTGACTATTATAGGTAATATTCATTGCCATTTAATTTTTAAAATGAGCTTACAGGGGCGCCTGGGTGGCGCAGTCGGCTAAGCGACTGACTTCAGCCAGGTCACGATCTCGCGGTCCGTGAGTTCGAGCCCCGCGTCAGGCTCTGGGCTGATGGCTCAGAGCCTGGAGCCTGTTTCCGATTCTGTGTCTCCCTCTCTCTCTGCCCCTCCCCCGTTCATGCTCTGTCTCTCTCTGTCCCAAAAATAAATAAACGTTAAAAAAAAAAAATGAGCTTACAATTTTTTTCTAAAGATCCTTATTGATTTGACTGGGATTGCATTACATTTTTAAATAAAATTGGGGAAAATTTATTCTTCATAATAGTTAACCCTTAAATCATGGACACAGTGTGTTCCTTCATTTATTTGCATTCTGTATTGTATTCTGTGATGTTTCTAAAAATTCTTGTAGTTTTCTATGTATATGTTGTACACATCTTTCATTAGGTTTATCCTGAGGTTTTTGATGCTTTAAATATTATTGTGGGGGCACCTGGGTGGCTCAGTTGGTTAAGCGTCCGACTTCGGCTCAGGTCATGATCTCACCGTTTTTGAGTTCCATCCCTGCATCAGGCTCTGTTCTGACAGCTCAGAGCCTGGAGTCTGCTTTGGGTTCTCTGTCTCCTTCTGTCTCTCTGCCCCTCCCCAACTTGTGCTCTGTCTCTCTCTCTGTCAAAAATAAATAAATGTAAAAAAAAATAAATATTATTGTAAACAATACCTGTAAAATTTATTTACAGTTGTCTTCTACTAATCTCTAGAAATATAATTGATTTCTACCTATGTTGAAATTTTATTTAGAATCCTTGATAAATTCTTTTGTTATTTCTGACATCTTTTTTCAGAATCATTTTGATTTTTTTTTTCCACGTTTTTTTTTTTTATTTTTTTTTATTTTTGGGACAGAGAGAGACAGAGCATGAACGGGGGAGGGGCAGAGAGAGAGGGAGACACAGAATCGGAAACAGGCTCCAGGCTCCAAGCCATCAGCCCAGAGCCTGACGCGGGGCTCGAACTCACGGACCGCGAGATCGTGACCTGGCTGAAGTCGGACGCTTAACCGACTGCGCCACCCAGGCGCCCTCATTTTGATTTTTTAATTGCATGATTATCATCTGTAAATGATGAGAGTTTTAATCTCTTTTTTTCTGATTTTTGTGGCAACTATTTTATTTTCTCGCCTATCGCACTAACCTTGACTGCCTTGTCACTGTATTATGTTTAATAGAATTGGAAGCAATGGACATTCTTGACTTGTTTCTAGCCTCCAAAGGAAAATGCTCAATATTCCACTGCATTTTTCTGACAGTTTTTGTTTTCTGTTTGTCTATTGTTTCCTTGTCTGTAGATAGCTTTTAGTAGGCTAAACAATATCTCTTCTATTTCTGGTTTCCTGGGAGTATCTTTGTTCCTATTTAATGAATAGATATTAAAATTTATCAAGTGATTTTTCTACATTTATTGAGATAGTGATATGTTATTTCATTTTATTCTGTTTATGTGGTGCACTCCACTGATGGGTTTTCAGATTATAATTCCGGTTTTATGTACCTGGAATAAACCCCATTTGTAAAGATGAAAAATCATTTTTATTTAACACTGGATTACAATAGCTTAAATAATGCTTGGATTTTTTTGGTGTATTTGTCCTTGGGAGATATTGGCCTATAAATTTTCTCTTGCATACAATTCTTGTCAGGTTTTAAATACCAAAGTTATACTAGCTCATAAAATGAGTTTTGATGTGTCTTCACTTTTTCTATTCTCTGAAAACGTGTTTCTTCCTTAAACATTTGAAAAATTTACTGATGAAACCATCCTCTCCTGTAGTTTTCTCACTGGGAAGGTTTTAATGTACATATTTATTAGTAAAAATATAGGTATTCAAATTTTCTTTTTTCATATCAACTTTGATTACTTGGTTTTCAAATTGTCAAATTTATAGTGTAGACTTGCTAATTATGTACTTTTTTTACTCTTGTAATTTATGTACAATCTGAAATAATGTTAACATTTTTATCCCTGATATTTCTATTTGTCTTTAATTTTTATTTCTAATTAGTTTAGCTAGAAGATCATAACCTAGGGTGAAACCAGGAGTTGGATGCTTAACTGACTGAGCCACCCGGGCATCCCTATGTTTTCTATTGTTAATTACATTCTTCTTTTACTCTCTTTGGATTTAACTGGATATTCTTTTGCTAGCTTCTTGAAAAGAAAGTTTAGATCCCTGATTTTTAAACTTTCTTGTTTTATACTACATACATTTTCCTTTGAACACTGAAATTGCTGAATTTCACACATTTTATCTTGCCATAATATTACTATAATTCAGTGGAAAATATTTCCAAATTTTTATTTGATATTTCTTCTTGCCCATTGGATATTTGGAAGTTAGTTTCATCATGTCCAGACATTCAAGATTTATCAAGTTATAATGTCTTCATAGAGTTTCATTGTAATTGAAGTGTTCATAGAACATACTCTGCATAGTTTCATTCTTAGATAATTATTGGAAGTTATTTTTTAGATCAATGTATAGTTGTGGTAAGTGTTTCATAACATTTAAGAAGAATGTTATTGTGAAATTTTATAGATCTATTTCTTGCTAATTATAAATTAATTTTCTCTATCAACTTCTCATAAAGCTATGTTAAAATACCCAAATATAATTGTAGATCATTATGTTATCACTTTTAGCTCTGTTAGCTTGACATCAAATTTAAAGCATATTATAGCACCAATAAATTCAGGATTATTATTTTTCTCTGTTTAATTGATCCTTTAGCTCAAAATATTATGGGATACTTTTATTTATCTCTACTAATATTTCTTACCTTAAAATATTCTTGGCCTCATATGAATATAGCTAGGTGAATATTCCTTTAATTAGTGTTTACATTGTATGTTCTTATTCTCTTACTTTCAAGATATTTTGGTTCTTATTTTAAACTGTATACTGTATAAAATATATATATATATAGTTTATTTTACAGTTTTGATTTTTAATAAATGTTTTAGTAACTTTATTTAAGGATACACACACATATATATGTGTGTGTGTGTCCATATATACTTAAAATACACAGGGGCGCCTGGGTGGCGCAGTCGGTTGGGCGTCCGACTTCAGCCAGGTCACGATCTCGCGGTCCGGGAGTTCGAGCCCCGCGTCAGGCTCTGGGCTGATGGGTCAGAGCCTGGAGCCTGTTTCCGATTCTGTGTCTCCCTCTCTCTCTGCCCCTCCCCCGTTCATGCTCTGTCTCTCTCTGTCCCAAAAATAAATAAACGTTGAAAAAAAAAAGTTAAAAAAAAATACACAATTTGTTGAATTTTAACACACACATACACACACACACACACACACACACACACACACACACCCATGAAACCAACACCATGGTCGGAAAGTGAACATGATAATTATGCCCTCAAATTTCCTTGTGACCTTTTGATTTCCATTCCAGGCAGTTTTATTTTTCTGCATTCTATCCCTATAAGCTAGTTTATATTTTCAAGAAATTTATATGGAAATTGAATCATAAAAGCTATACTTTTCTATGGTCTGGCTTCTTTCACTCAGCATAATTATTCTGATATTCATCCATATTGTGCATATCACTAGTTAATTCTTTTCATTGCTAAGAAGTTTATTTTATGGATATAATACAATTTGTTTATAAATTGTTGGGTAAATGTTGATGGACATTTGGGTTGTTTCTGCTTTTGCAAAAAAAAAAAGTGCTATGAACATTTACATACACACCTTTACGTGAACATTTACTTGCATTTTCCTTGGTTTGAAGCAAGGAATTGAATAACTGGATTGTCATATGGTACTTTACATTTAACTTTTAAGGAAACTCCCAAAATGTTTTCAAATTTGTTTTCTATTTTGCATTACTGACAGAGTATTTTTTATACAAATGGAATATTAGCAATTCATTTATTCTCATGAGACTTAATCAAGTCATTCTTTTAAGTTTAAAGTCATTCTAGTTGGTAAGTAGTGGTATATCATTGTGGTTTTAATTGCATTTGCCTAATAAAAAATGATGTTGAGCACATTTCTGTGGCCTTATTTACTATCTGTATATCCTTTTTAAAGTGTTATTTGTTTTGTGAATTATAACTGACCTATAATATTATATTAGTTTCAGGTATAAAACATAATGATTTCATATTTGTACATATTGTGAAATGATCACAATGATAAGTCTAGTTAACATCCATCGCTACACATGGTTGCAATTTTTTTCTAATAATGAGAATTTTTAAGATTTACTCTCCTAGCAACTTCCCAATATACAATACAATGCTATTAACCACAGTTACTATGCTGTATATTACATTTTTGTAGTATTTATTTTATAACTGCAAGTTTGTACCTTTTGACCACCTTTACCCATTTTGGCCACCCTCCAGCACCCACTTTGGCAACCACCAATCTTTTCTCTGTTATGTATGAACTCAGTTTTTCTGTTCTTTGGGTTTTATTTTTAGACTCCATGTATCAGTGAGATCATACAGTATTTGTTTTTCTCTGTCTAATCTATTTCACTTAGCATAATAATGTCTTCAAGATCCATTCATATTGTGTCAAATGTCAAGATCTTCTTTTCATGGCTGAATAATACTATATCATGGATCTATACCATATTATTTTTATCTATTCATTTGTTGAAGGATACTTAAGTTGCTTCGATATCTTGGCTGTTGTAAATATTGATGCAGTGAACATAAGGGTACAGATATCCTTTCCAGTTAGTGTTTTTATTTTTATTTTGGATAAATATCTGGAAGTGGAATTGCAGGATCATACGGTAGTTGTAGTTTTAATGTTTTGAGGAGACTCCATACTGTTTTCCATAGTGGCTGCACCAGTTTACATTCCCGCCAACAGTGCACAAGAGTTCCCTTTTCTCCACATCCTTGCCAACACTTGTTATTTCTGTCTTTTTGATGATAACCATTGTAACAACTGTTTTTTGATTTGTATTTCCCTTATAGTTAGTGATGTTGAGCACCTTTTCATGTACCTGGTGGTCTTTGGAAAATGTCTTTTCAGATACTCTTCTTTCTTTCTTTCTTTCTTTCTTTCTTTCTTTCTTTCTTTCTTCTTTCTAATTCCAATGTTGTTAATATATAGTGTTATATTAGTTTCAGGTGTACAATATATTGATTCAGCAATTCCATACATCACCCAGAGCTCATCATTACAAGTGCCCTCCTTAATCCCCATCTTCTATTTCACTCATCCCCACATTCATCTCCCCTCTCATAACCATCAGTTGTTCTCTATAGTTGAGTCCATTTCTTGGTTTCTCTCTCCCTCTCTTTCCCCTTCCCTTTGCTCATTTCTTTTGTTTCTTAAGTTCACATATGAGTGAAATTATATGTTATTTCTTTCTCTGACTGACTTATTTCACTTAGCTTTATATTCTCTGACTCCATCCATGTCATTGCAAATGGCAAGATTCATTTTTTATGGCTGAATTATATTCCATTGTGTATATATACCACTTCTTCTTTATCTGTTCATCTATGGATGGACACTTGGGTTGCTTCCATAATTTGGCTACTGTAAATAATCATAAACATAGAGGTGCCCATATCCCTTTGAACTAGTGTTTTTGTATTTTGGGGTAAATACCCAGTAGCATGATTACTGGATCATAGGGGAGTTCTATTTTTAACTTTTTGAGGAACCATACTCTTTTCCACAGTGGCTGCACCAGTTTGTGTTCCCACCACCAAAGGTTCCTATTTCTCCACACCCTGGCCAACACTTTTTTCTTGTTTTTTTGTTTTTTCGTTTTTTTTTTTAATTTTAGACATTCTGACAGGTGTGAGGTGGTATCTCACTGTAGTTTTTCTCTGTGCATTTTTTTAATTGGATTGTTTGTTTGCTATTGCTATTTAGTTTTTACTTTAATTTTATGTTTTACATTTATAGAAGTTTATTTGATTAAAATAAAACCTGTAGTTGATAATTTTTCATAGATGCCAATCTTTTAATTTATGCTTTTGCTCCTGCATTAGATTTCCTTAAAACATAATAAATATTGATTTTCATTTTATGCACCCAGTAATTCTAGTATCTGATTCTGGCTTCTGTTTGTTAGTTTCCAATTACTTTCTGATAAATTCTATGAATTTTATTAACAGCTATTGCTATTTAAAGTTATTTGTAGGAACTCTACAGTTCACAGTATCTGGGCATACTACCAAACTGTGGTGATTCAGATATATGCCCTGTGCCTCAGATATATGTTTCATCCATAGTATAGTGTGTTTGCTACATTATTTCAGAATTGTCTTTGCTGATTTTAAGGAAAAGAATAACAAATGGGTTAGATGAAACTCAAAGGAAATATTAACTATAGATAATAAGTGCATTATTAACCTATAGGACATGTTAAATATGGATAGAATAAATAGGCATTTATGTGTTAAATATAGATTAAAAGGGTGAAGTAAATGACAGTATTACTTGTAGATAGAAAGAGATGAAAAGCACAATAAATCTTAATTATTCATAAAGCATATATCAGCTTTATCTACTTCAAATTGACTACCCATTGGGAAAAATCAAATTTTCTGCTTGCCTCCTTTTTAATTTACAAAGATAGCCTTAACTTAGGCCCAAATACTAGCCTTTTTGCAGATATTAAATTTGAAGAAATTTTATTTCTATATTTTCCTCTTTATATGCAGCCCAGAGTAAGTCAATCAGATTTTTCACCATCTTTCTTTAGTGGGAAGATTTTTCTTCCTTGTTTAAACTTTGCGTGAGGTTGTAATTCATTGGTTCTCTGATTTATGCATGTGTCATCTATCCTATTCTCCTTCTTTCATGAATTTAGTATTTTGTCTCTTGACCACTGTATGTAACCTTTTATACTAAAGCACCTGGTTACCCAATTTGATTACAGACAACATCAGAAAACTTTAATTTTAGCACTTCCTTAGTCTGTACTTTTTTAGCCTATATACTTTTTATTCTTTTGGCAAATATTTTATTATTTATATAGTGGGTTTTTTTGGATATTTTGTAACAGGACAGTTTCAGAAAACTTGAAATAAAATAAAGATACAATATTTATTATATATTATGGTATATATTATATGTAAATAATACATATTTATTATGTATTATATATATTTATTATTTACATTAATGTATTGTATAATCAACCACATTTTAAGGATTGTCCCTAAATCACACTCTTGAGGAAGTTTCACCATTGGATCATTTTCCCTGTCAATTTTACATAACTTTTATGTTTTTAAATAATCATTAAATATATGATCACTAAAAACAAATATATTTCTAAATTTTCATAGGGAGAAATAAATGATTATAGTAACTCACCATTCTTTGGTGAAATGCTTATTGAAGTGAATATTGTGCTATACAAATATCTGTTAGTTAATAAGAAAGACAATACAGTTTACACGTGGTTAATAAGAAAGACAAATGCAATTTACAATTTACTGTTTTTTTTTTCTCAAAATGATGCCACTCAACACTTTTTTTTGTCATTGTTAAGTCCTAGTAATCTTTCTATAACTCTGCTCTCAATTATGTTAATGCACTAAATAAAAATGAAAAATGGAGGAAAGTAATTTAAAGCTACCTTTAAAAAAATGAGGGGCACCTGGGTGCCTCAGTTGGTTAAGCAGCCAACTTTGGCTAGGGTCATGGGGTCTCACGGTTCATGAATTCAAGACGCGCCTCAGACTCTGTGCTGACAGCTCAGAGCCTGGAGACTGCTTTGGATTCTGTGTCTCCCTCTCTCTGCCTCTCCCCTGCACTCTCTCTCTCTCTCCCTCTCTCTCTCTCAAAAATAAATCAACATTTTTAAAAGGTTAAAAAATGAAAAATTATGATTATTTATTTTGGAAGGATATCAAAGAAAGATCTGAGGAATTGCCACATATCCCCTTTTGTTATAATTTGTCAAATAAATCATTCAATGTTTACTCACATTTTATACTGTCTTCAGTATATTTCCAGTACTTCTAATGTACTTGTTTCTTACAGTATCCACATAAAAGTTTGCTGTTATCATGATCATATTTCACTTCACCGATAGGAAACTAACATTTACAAAGGGTGCATGACATGTAAAGTGTATCAGGATGAAACCCAGACTCAAATCTTAATCTTAACTCTTCAACATACATTTTTTTGTATTGGTTTAAAACCCCTGAGGAAATAAGTTGAATCTTCATAAACTTCTTAAACTACTCTTCTCCCTTCCACCAGACAGGTCTTGCCAGTTATCCCTCTTTAGCAGTTTCAAGGTTTGGTAGGGGAAGGTTGGGCAGATGACAAGTAAACAAGCTGGGGTAAACAAATGGTATCTAATGAATCTGGTATATAGTAATACAAAGAGAGTTGCATATACACATATGAAAATAGGAAGACTGGATCTTCACAGTTGTGTTACTGATGCCAGTGTTTCTGTCTAGCAAGTAGATGCAAAACCATGGCATTTACTTTGTGATTTTGTGAATGTGTATTCCTAATTCAGGACACACATAACCTAAACTATGAATTTTTCAATCTCACCATGTGAAGTAACAAACTTTCATCATGGGATTGATCCCAGAGCACTTTTGTAAGACATCCGTCTTTAAGAAAGACAATTTTTTTTGCACTGCTTTAAATGCCAATGATATGGATGTTTTTCCAGGGATGAAGAAGATCCAAGATTGTGTTTTGATTGGAAATTTAAAAAATCAACACCCAGTCTCTGAACCAACATGGTTTTCAACCATGAGAGGAAAATTTAAGAAAGAATGATAGAGCAGTCTGTCCATTTTGACTACTGTATAATATTTCCATTGTTCCTGTGTCTGGGAATATGTTGAATATCTTTGAAGCATGAGATATTGTAGAAAAGAAGATATTATATAATTCATGGCATATAGCTGAGAGAATAGGGAGAAATCCAGTTTAAAGTCGGTAGCACAATAGGAATGTGAGGAAAGAAGTAGGTATTGAGGAAATAGAAAATGAGTCTGCCATGAAGGTTGTCATGCTCAAGTGCACATCTATAAGATCTGTGATTGGATGATCATTGGTGGTTTGCCTCTTTCCTTGCAAATGTCTCATAAAAACTAAGCTAAGGAGAGGATTTGAAGTATTTTTATGACTACTGACAGAATATTCACCTAATATTTCCCATTAGAAAAAAAGGGCAGTCAAATGACCTAATCTATTTTTGCTCCAGGTGATTAAGTATATTTTGAACATATTTTTATAAAGGAGAGCATACATATAGAAAAATATACAGGTCAAGTCTCAATGGATTTTACACAAACTTGAAAATACCTGTGTAGCCAGCAGCAGATTAAGAAACAGCATTTCCAGTATCCAGAAGCCCTATAGTGCTCCCTTCCATAACTATTCTTCTCAAAAATTAGCAATATCCTCACTTTGATGTCATGAGTTTGCCTGTTTATGAACTATTTTAAATGGAGTCATTTGGTAGAATTTTGTCTTAGTCTGTTTTTTTTTCACTCAATATCATGTTTATGTTTTAATTCATTCACACTTGTCTGCTAACCAGATATTTGTTAGAGAATAGCTTTTCAGTAACTTATTCACATATTCATTCAATATGTGGTTATTGGAAGCCAAGCATAATAGTTGGAGGGCAAAATATGGCAAAGAAAGAAGTCATGGTATTTTGTTCTGGGACTGTTCAGGCTACAAACTGGATATATAGTAATAAGTTTAAAAATCTAATAAATAATGCCAAACTATGCAAAAGCTATGAAAGTAGCAGATGAAGTAAACTATTTTTTAAAAGTAGATTTTTACTTGAACACTGGGTTAAAGATTGAAAGCATTTATCTCAGGCAAATACTTGGGTAAATACCTTTAGGCTTTATAGTGATAAAGCCAGATATGTTTTCCATGTTTACTTTTCAATAGCTAACAAAGTAAAAGCTAATTTATGCCCCATGAATTCTTACACTAATCACTAAAGTCTCTAATGTTGGCCATTGGATCAAACCAGGGACTTGACAGCTTCTCTGACTGATTTACAAAATGTTTGGGGAATTTTACATGATAAATAATTTTCATTTGAATAGATTTATTTTATGTTACTGATAATTTTGGAGTTTTAAGAAATCAGATTTAAATGTCCTTTTTGTCCCTAAAGAAATTTCTTTCCATTCTTATTTTCTATTAAACTATTCCTCCATGTTTTCCCCACTTTTGCTATAAAATTGTTTTTTGACTAGAGCATTTAAGACTAGTAATTATTCACATATTTAATGCAATTCCTATCAAAATACTAGCAGAATTTTTTCACAGAATGGCATAGATAATCTTAAAATATGTATGGAACCACAAAAAACCCAAAGAGCCAAGGCTATCTTGGAAAACAAAACAAAACAAACAAAACTGGAGGTATCACAATCCCAGATATCAGGTTATACCGAAAAACTATAATAATCAAAACAGTATAGTACTGGCACACAAAAAAAGTAGACACATAGATCAATAGAACAGAATAAAGAGCCCAGAAACAAACCAATGATTATATGTCAATTAATCTGTAACATAGAGGCAAGAATATGCAATGGAAAAAAGTCTCTTCAACAAATGGTATTGGAAAACTGGACAATTACATGCAGAAGAATGAAACTGGACCACTTTTTTCACACCATACACAAAAATAAACTCAAAATGGATTAAAGACATAAATATGAGACCTGAAACCATAAAAATCCTCGAACAGAGCCCGAGCAGTAATTTCTTTGACATCCGATATAGCAACATTTTTCTAGATATTTTCCTAAGGCAAAGGAAACAAAAGTACTAAACTATTAGTACTACATCAAAATGACAAGATTTTGCACAGCAAACAAAACTATCAACAAAACTAAAAGACAACCTACTGAATGGGAGAAGATGTTTGCAAATGATATAACTGATAAAGAGGTAGTATCCAAAATGTATAAAGAATTTATACAATTCAACACCAAAAACCAAATAATCCAATTAAAAATGGAAAGGAGACATAAACAGACATTTCCCCAAAGAAGACACAGATGGCCAACAAGACACATGTAAACAATGCTCATTATCAGGGAAATGCAGATCAAAACCACAGTGAGATATCATCTCACATCTGTCAGAAAAGCTAAAATCAAAAACACAAGAAACAACAAGTGTTGGTGAGGATGTAGAGAAAAAGGAGCCCTCGTGCACTTTTGGTGGGAATGCAAAGTGGTGCAGCCACTGTGGAAAACAGTATGGAGGTTCCTCAAAAAATTGAAAATAGAATTCCCATATGATCCAGTATTTACCCAAAGAATATGAAAACATTAATTTGAAAAGATATATGCACCCAAACGTATTATTGCAGCATTATTTCAAATAGCCAAATTGTGGAAGCAACCCAAGTTTCATGGATATATAAATGGATTTAAAAAGTGGTATAATGGAACATTAGCAATGTAAAAGAATGAAATCTTGCTATTTGCAACAACATGGATGGATCTGTAGGGTACAATGCTAAGTGAAATAGGAAATCAGAAAAAGATCAGTACCATATGATTTCACTTATATGTGGAATTTAAGAAACAAACAAAAAGAACGAAGAAAGAAAGAGACAAACAAAAAAAATAGACTCTTAACTGTAGAGAACAAACTGATGGTTACCAGAGAAGAGGTGGGTGGGGGTATGGGTGAAATAGGTGAAGGGGACTAAGAGTATACTTACCATGATGATAGGCACTAAGTAATGTATAGAATTATGGAATCACTATATTGTACACCTGAAACTAATATAGCACTATATATTAGCTATTCTGGAGTTAAAAAAAAATAGTAATGATTCAATCAATTAAGCAGGCAGTTCCATACAGAGTGCACATCTGTATATTAACTCTTACAGATTTCATTTCACTATCTGGTCCTTATCTTTTGTTGCATCTGATTTTAGTTTCATTTTTTATATATGAAAATAATTTATTTTTAAGACTGTCTGACATATGTTTTTGCAACAAGGCCATGATATACAACAACATATATAATATATTCTATGTATGTATAACAACTATATACATATAACAATTATCCTAAACTTTCATAGCATTTTAATGTCAAAAAAAGTCACTACCAACAAATGAGCACTTATTACTTAAGCTTTGCATTCTTTACCATTTTAACTCTGTGAGGCAGATGGAGGCATGATTTCTTTTTCTTTTTTATGGTATAGAAATCTGAAGGTTAACTTGCCCAAAGTTACATGGCTAGTCATTAGCAGATCTGCTATTTGAATATATTTTTTTTTCTCAAAAATAAACAAACATTAATATATTCATATCCATGTTTATATTCATAATATATTCATATTAATGTTTGTTTATTTTTGAGACAGACAGCGACAGAGAGAGTGCAAGTGAGGGAGGGGCAGAGAGAGAAGGAGACACAGAATCTGAAGCAGGCTCCAGGCTCTGAGCTGTCAGCACAGAGCCTGATGAGGGGCCTGAAGTCAGGAACCATGAGATCAAGACCTGAGCCAATGTCAGATGCTCAACCAACAGCCACCCAGGCACCCCAGCAGATCTGCTATTTGAATTCAGATTTCTTAAGTCAAATTGAGCATGCGTTCCAGTACCTAAGAAACAAATTAATGTAGATTTATTATTTCCATCTTTCTTCCATTGGTATTAGTGCATTGTGGGAGCATGGTCCATCTAGCAAAATAGGAGCAAAAAGAACATTGAGGGAAAATAAAGAAAAAAGAAGTAAAAAAATTCTAAATTTTAACTTCATCTAGATTTCATTTATACCGAATGCCTGTATGATCATTCCAATTCCTGTTTCTCAAATGATATTGCAGTTTTTTGAATGTTAATAGTAATGGTAAATAAAAGTAACACTCATAAAAATATAGACTGCCAAAGTATTCCACCAACACTAAAATATTCAAAAGTAAACATATTTCTTTGCTCTAAAACATTTCTGTGCTTTTAATGTGGTGGTGTAAGGGATGGTAACTTAACTGACCATGAAATCTTATTGATTTTTCTTACGAGGCATGTCATAGTGTCTCACAGTACACACCTCAGAATGCATTAAGAAATTATCCACCTGTTAGGGAGCTAGCCTACATAAGGATTTACACAGGAAAAATTAAGAAAAATATATCTATAATTTTATCCCAAACAGAATTATGTAGTACAACCAGAATAGTTTATCACTTAGTGTTCTAATTATAAAGACTGTGCCCATATTCCCAGACAGAAAACCCATTCTATAACCTTACCTTCCATCAAAAGGGGGCCACACACTCTAAAGAACAGAACTATGTGATAGACTATTTTCTAAACTTTCAGTCTCTGTGTTTTCAGGAGCAAGAATTTCCTGTCCCTTTCAAAAGTCCTTCTATCTGGACTAAGAACCACATTGACATGAGACAGGAGAAAATCAAATTTAATTTTGTACATACAGGAAAAATACTCAGACATGGAAATTTCAAAGACAGGCAAAATGAAATATATATGTCATCCTGAACTAAGAAGAAGAGGGTGTCTGGAACTTCAGAGGAAAGGAATGCAATTCATTGGGTAATAAGAATGGGATATGTTTGGTAATTATGGGTCACTCACATAAAATTTATCTTTGCTAATAACCCTTATACTGGGAAAGAGCCCCAGTTTAGATTCTTCAGGTAGTTAAGGGAGGGGCAAAAGTTTCTCTTAAACCCACAAAGTTTCAATTGCTTTCAGCTGGAAATAATCTTCATGCCAAACTGGTCCATCTTGGTGTGGCCTGCCTTTGGCCCCTGCAGTGTGATTAATGCTCAACAAGAAATTATTATTGGACTATATACATACATATTTAGGGGAGTAAAATACAATTTATTAAGAAAAAGTAAGATTTATATTTGAATAGCCTTTTAAGATGGTCTCTTCCTTTAGAATCAGTGGTTCTAAAAAATTGGAAATGGGGGTCATGATCCATTAAGAAACTTAACTTTAGTTTCTCCCAAGTCAGTCCAAATGGGCCAACAGATTCTTTTTAACCCCCAATTATTAAACAGATAATGTTGTTCAATAAAACATGGGACCTATGCCTTGACCTCTCTTTTGGTTTACCAACTGTTGTTTGAAGACACCACACTGTTTGAATTTCTGTCTGCAATGGAGTGGTAATGTTTCTGGGTTTATTTGTCTTTTTTCCCCATCATATAAGTATCTTCTGTAGGAAGATAGAGACAACCTGTGTCTTAGGTAATTAACTTTTAGTATTCCAGATCTTTTGACAGCCTGTCTGTAGTGAAGATTATTCCTGGGTGGTTCCCAGGGGGATTAAATGTAGAAGCAATGTGCCATTTAAGAATTAGAAACATTAATAGAATGTTATGTGTGTCCCACCCAGTTCCCTGATATCCCTGTCACCAAGTGTGTTGTAGCATTCATCCCCCAGCTGTGAGGAGTATTTTACTGATGGCTCCCACTGGCATATTTTCCCTGAAGATTGTCCTTGAGAGATTAAAGCTTCCTTACCTAGAGAGGCTTGGCAGTTATGTCACTCTACTCCCCTTGCTTCTAGAAAGGGCAGCATCTGATAGAATACAGACTCCAGACATGCTGAATTTAAATTTCATTGACACCTTATTCCTATCCTGTTTCTCTCAGCCTTAGTAGCTTCTCCAGAGAAATTTCTCACAGTAAACCACGTGCATACAAACGTCAACATCAGGCTCTGTTTCTAGAGAACCTATCCTAAATGGATATCAAATATGATACAGTGAGGAATTGAAGAACAAAGATATGCAACCCCAAAAGTTTATCTAGGAATTTAGGAACTAAAGAAAATCCAGTGCTCTGGTTTTGTAGCATATTGATTAAAACAAACAAATGAACAGAGGTGAGATTAGTCAGATGCTTTTAAATCATTAGTAAATGCATCAGACTACAGACTAGACTGAACCATTAACTAACAACAAATGGGAACATTCCAGAGAACAGTATAGGAGTGGATAAAAGTTCCATTTCAAGATAGGACATAAAAGGATTTTCACATGAAAAAAAAAAAGTCTAGTTTAATTGAAATTGTATGTGAGACTGTTAAAGAATGGTGAAATCAATGGGCAACTGGGTGGCTCAGTTGGTTAAACGTCTGACATTGGCTCATGTCATGATCTCATGGTTCGTGAGTGCTATCCCCGCGTGGGGCTCCATGCTGACAGCTCAGAGCCTGGAGTCTGCTTCAGATTCTCTGTCTCTCTCTCTCTGCCCCTGCCCCCCCAATTTGTGCTCTGTCTCTCTCTTTCTCAAAAATAAATAATAAACATTAAAAAAAGAATGGTAAATTCAAGAAAGTTCAGAAGCACTAATTTCAGAAGAGGGGAGCCCTTTGCAAGTAAGGTGAGAGTCCTGGCTCTTTCCTGGAGAGAAACACCAAGTCTGGGGTGTGGGCGATAGAAGAATTTCTTCTAGATAATTTTCAGGGTTGAGGAGAGACTAATAACAAGGTCAAGCTATTGGCAATGATAGGGAAGGTAAGGAGGTTTGGAGTTTCAAGTACAATAAAAGTAAAAATAATAATTTTAGATTGGCAATTCATAATTACGCCCAATTTGTCAAAGTAAGTGACAGTGAAGGCAGGGCTACAGAGTATAATTTCTGCCGTCTTGAGCATTTTTACCGTGCTTGGAAAAAAAGTGATCCCTGCCCCTGATTTTGAAGGTGAAAGCATGAGCCAACTGCCTCTTGGATCAAACCTAATAAAATAAAAGAGATTAGCCCCTCATAAAAGGAGCCACAGTAACACACTGGTTGGTGGGTGAGCTAACCACAAATGCATTAATCTTATTAAATCTGAAGTTCAGTTGTAGATCAACTTGGCACGTCAACTCAGGTGCCAGACGTAGGAAAAGAGCTCAGTATTTCTAGGAAAACCAGAAAAAGTAGTATATTTCAAACATCACTGTTCTTCTACATGCAACGTCTTGTTTATAATTAAAAATGTGAAATATACAATAAATGTCAGAATTTGCAGGCAGGAACTTGACAATAGTTACTTTAAATGTGTCAAGGACTTACAGGAAAAGATGAATAAGTGAACAGATGCAAATTCTCAGCAAAGAATGGGAATCTACAAAAGCAAGTCAAAATTCTATAGGTAAAAACAGTTAATACTTGAAAAAAGAAACAAAAACCAAAAAAGAAAACAATGAACACTAGACAGACTTAATAGATGATTGAATACTACAAAAGCAAGGATTAGTGACCTTGGAAACAAGTCAGTAAGAATTAACTAAACAGAAGTTCATAGAAAAAAATTTAAAAATTAAAAAAAAACCTGATTATAAATAACCAGTGGAACATTGTTACAGTCTAATGAATATATAATTGAGTTCCAGAAGGACTAAAATAGGTATGAATATTTTGCTCGGATGTGAATTGATCTCTAGGACTTTACCTAAGTAGGATCTGTTTTAAAAGATCACCCATGAAGTAGGCAAACCCCACAGAATTAAAACTTCATTTCCCATTTGAAGAAAGGTGTTTTGTTTTGTTTTCTTTTGTTTTTTGAAAAAAGAGGTTTTCCATTTGTTTTCATTACATGAAGGTACCAAAATGCTTCATCTGAAAAGTCTAGAAATTATTTATTCCTTTAGCCAAGGAAAGAAATGTGAACATTCAGAATTGGCATAAAAGAGAAACTTCTATTTGTGATTTGCCACACAGTTTTACCATAGGAGGGTATTGAATTTTGTTCATTTTGAAATGATCCTATGGATGTTCTCCTTTATTTTGTTAATGTGCTTAAATTCATTTGTTAGTTTAAAATTTTCACTGGTGATATATTATTCTGTTTATATATTCCTGGATTTGATTTTTTGATAGTTTTCTTTGGGATGTTTGTGTCTACGTTCATAAGGGATATTGATTTGTTTCTTTTTTATAGTATGGTTATAAGATTTTGGTGGTAGGATTATGTTGCTTTCCTAAAATAAGTCGGGGAGGTATTTGTCCTCCATTATTTGGTGAAAGAGTCAGAATTTAGGATTATATTCTCTTTAAATTTGTAATGGAACTCCCTGAAAAAATATCAAGTTAGGAATGTTCTTTATGGAAGGGTGTTGGATTATGAATATTGCCTCTTTCTTGTTTATAAACTTATTCAGATCTGTTTATTCTTATATCAGTTTTGAAAAATTCTGTTTTTCAGTTACATTCCTTCTAAATTGTTAACTTTTTTGGCATACTTTTTCTGATATTACCTACTATATTTTTAATACGTGTAAGATGTCTAGTCATATCTCTTCCTTTTTTCCTAATCAATTTTATTTATCTGTTCAAGTAATCAGTTTTTAGCATTATATATTTTGTTTCTCTTTTATTCATTAATTTTTTTTCACTGATTTTTACTCTGACCATTATTTGCCTCCTTCCAATTAATGCAGTTTATTTACTTTTCCTCTGCCACGTTTTTAAGGTGGAAATTAGATATTAATTTTGAGCCTGTCTTCTTTACTAATATGAAGATGTAAAGCTACACATGTCTCTATAGGCACTGTTTTAGCTCATCCCATAAATTTTGATATGCTGTAATCTTATTGTCATTCAGTTGAGATTATGGTTTTAATTTCCCATTTAGTTTTTTTTCTTGACATATAAGTTATATACAATTGTGTTCTTTATTTTTCAAATATTTGTGGATTTTCTAGATACTGCTATTGATTTCTAATTTAATTCTGTTGTGATAAGACATACTCTATAAAATTTTAGTCATTTGAAATTCATTGAGACATTTTATTATCAATTATATAGTATATTTTTGTTATCATTACATATGTACTTAAAGAATATGACCTCTTCAGTTACTGGATGTGGTGCTCTATAAATTTTAATTAGATCAAGCTGATTAATAGTATTTTTCAAATATTCTATAACTCACTGACTTCTTTGTCTGGTTCTTCTACTAATTACTTAGAGAAGGATATTATAATCTCCAGTTATGACTTTGCATTTTCTTCTTCACCTGAGGCCATATATAGACTCTCTTTCAGTCCTTCAAACATACTAAGCTCTTTACTACCTCAATGTCACGATACTTGCTCTCTCTCTCTTTCTCTGCTAACTATTGGTGATTTCTTTATTTTTATTTTTACTTTTATTTTTATTTTTTAATATGAAATTTATTGTCAAATTGGTTTCCATACAACACCCAGTGCTCATCCCAACAGGTGTCCTGCTCAATGCCCATCACCCATCCTCCTCTCCCTCCACCCCTCATCAACCCTCAGTTTATTATCAGTTTTTAAGAGTCTCTTATGGTTTGCCTCCTTCCCTCTCTGTAACTTTTTTTTTCTTCCCCTTCCCTTGCCCCATGGTCTTCTGTTAAGTTTCTCAGAATCCACATAAGAGTGAAAACATATGGCATCTGTATTTCTCTGTATGACTTATTTCACTTAACATAACACTCTCCAGTCCATCCACGTTGCTACAAAGGGCCATATTTCATTCTTTCTCATTGCCACGTAGTATTCCATTGTGTATATAAACCACAATTTCTTTATCCACTCATCAGCTGATGGACATTTAAGTTCTTTCCATAATTTGCTATTGTTGAAAGTGCTGCTGTAAACATTGGGGTACAAGTGCCCCTATGCATCAGCACTCCTGTATCCCTTGGGTAAATTCCTAGGAGAGCTATTGCTGGCTCATAGGGTAGATCTTTTTTTTAATTTTTTGAGGAACCTCCACACTGTTTTCCAGAGTGGCTGCACAGTTTGCATTCCCACCGACAGTGCAAGAGGGTTCCCGTTTCTCCACATCCTCACCAGTATCTATAGTCTCCTGATTTGTTCATTTTAGCCACTCTGACTGGCATGAGGTGGTATCTCAGTGTGGTTTTGATTTGTGTTTCCCTGATGAGGAGTGACGTTGAGCATCTTTTTATGTGCCTGTTGGCCATCCAGATGTCTTCTTTGGAGAAGTGTCTATTCATGTTTTCTGCCCATTTTTTCACTGGATTATTTGTTTTTCGGGTGTGGAGTTTGGTGAGCTCTTTATAGATTTTGGATACTAGCCCTTTGTCCGATATGTCATTTGCAAATATCTTTTTCCATTCCATTGGTTGCCTTTTAGTTTTGTTGATTGTTTCCTTTGCTGTGCAGAAGTTTTTTATCTTGATGAGGTCCCAATAGTTCATTTTTGCTTTTAATTCCCTTGCCTTTAGAGATGTGTCAAGTAAGCAATTGCTGCAACTGAGATCAGAGAGGTTTTTTCCTGCTTTCTCCTCTAGGGTTTTGATGGTTTCCTGTCTCACATTCAGGTCCTTCATCCATTTTGAGTTTATTTTTGTGAATGGTGTAAAAAAAGTGGTCTAGTTTCATTCTTCTGCATGTTGCTGTCCAGTTCTCCCAGCATCATTTGTTAAAAAGACTGTCTTTTTTCCATTGGATATTCTTTCCTGCTTTGTCAAAGATTAGTTGGCCATACTTTTGTGGGTCCAATTCTGGAGTCTCTATCTATTCCATTGGTCTATGTGTCTGTTTTTGTGCCAATACCATGCTGTCTTGATGATTACAGCTTCGTAGTAGAGGCTAAAGTCTGGGATTGTGACGCCTCCCACTTTGGTTTTCTTCTTCAATATTACTTTGGCTATTTGGGGTCTTTTGTGGTCCCATGCAAATTTTAGGATTGCTTGTTCTAGCTTAGAGAAGAATGCTGGTGCAATTTTGATTGGGATTGCACTGAATGTGTAGATACTTTTGGGTAGTATTGACATTTTAACAATATTTATTCTTCCAACCCATAAGCACACAATGTTTTTCCGTTTCTTTGTAACTTCTTCAATTTCCTTCATAAGCCTTCTATGGTGATTTCTTCTCATTATTCTAGTTTCAGATTTTCACCTTGACAGAAGTGTTATGACCACTTCATTGTAGTTTATTCCCCTCCAATGTTTTTCTCCCTCATTGCATTCCTTTTCCCCTTTCCTAGCACTTTTCCTAACTTGTAATTATTCATTTGTGCTTTATCTATCTGGGACTATGCTTGCCTTTTATTCCTCAATGCTTTCCATGTCTGACACATGATATACACTCAACGAATATGTGCCAAATACATAAGCAAATAAACATGAAGTGAATAGTAAATATATGACGGTATGAATGAATCCATCTGGTACTATATATATTGCTTTCTTGCTTCCATAGGCTTCTTAGAATGTTCTCTGCAGTTCTTTGTTACATGGCCCTCTTTATTGTGAGATTCCCTCACAATATGGAAGCTGGCTTCTTCCCAGATAACAAATGAGAAAGAGAGAGTGAGTCAGTTCTACATTTATAGTCTAATCTAGGCAGGAGGACAGGGAGCCACTCGCTCAAGACATGACCCTCAATATCCATAAAAATCCTCATGTAGGATTGAGCAATAATGTTCTAAATGTAGAATGACTTTAAAGGCTCCTTTATTTCAGTCAGCTGATTTTCTTGTAATTCTTTTTTTTTAATGTTTATTTATTTTTGAGATAGATAGAGTGCAAGCAGGGGAAGGTCGGAGAGAAAAGGGCACAGAATCCGAAGCAGGCTCCAGGCTCTGAGCTGTCAGCACAGAGCCCGATGTGGGGCTTGAATCCATGAACTGACAGATCATAATATGAGCCGAAGTAGGAAGCTTAACTGACTGAGCCACCCAGGCGCCCCTCTTGTAATTCTTGAAATAATTTTGGTCACTCAGGATAATGACTCAGGTACCCAATTTTGTCATTTAAGCAAACTGTTATTCATACATCAGCTGTCTTCTGATCATTAGAAATAGGACTAATAATCTTAGTTACACTATTGTTTTAAAAATAGCTTTAAATAGCCTGAACAGTTTGAATGCAAATATTGCAAACGGGGGGGGAATTGAGTCTGTGAGAACATCTCTACCCCTGAAGTCAGCAGCTGGCTGGGCTAAGACTATAAACAATAATGACCAAAGATAATCAGTACATGCTTAGAAATTTCAAAATGGCCCCTTTTCATTTGTCATTTTTGGGAAATGGGAAAAACTGAACTCTTGCAAATGTCTTTCATTTGACTTAAAATCTGACTATAACAAAAGGTTTACTCAGTTCTAAATGGATCCAATAACCCTTTCTTCTTAAGACTATCACCAGAGATTATTTTTCTAGTACTTATCCAATTTCAAAAAATAAACAAATAAATAAAAGCAACCTCAAACACTCTGGTAGGCTTCCAAGCTTCTTTCACTAAAAATTTCTCATTTTTGTCTTGTTCTGTGAAGAAGAAAATGTGTTAAGATGCCACAATGAAGTAGAGGGAAAGGGAAAATATAATAACAACCAAGTTCTCATCATCTATTTCTAAAGTGCCTTGAGAGGTGTCTGGGTGGCTCAATCAGTTAAGCCTCCGACTCTTGATTTTGGCTCAGGCCATGATCTCACAGTTTGTGAGTTTGAGTCCTGCATTAGGTTCCACACAGACAGCATGGAATATGTTTGGGAATCGCCCTCTCCCTGTTTCTCTGCCCCTCCACTGTGTGCACACATTCTCTCTCTCTCTCTCTCTCTCTCTCTCAAAATAAATAAAACCAAAGAAAAAAAGTGCTTTGAGAACCAGGTTTTGTAGTCTGGAAGACATATACTTTATTAATTTATTTTATTGCATTCTGTTCCTATAATAAACATATTCTTCCAGCTGCTGCTTTTAAAAAGAGAATATCAGATGTTTTTCATTATCTCAGATATTTATTTTGGACCCTGTAATTGATAACAAATGAATATTAAAGCTTGTACTACAGATAACCTTTCTTGCTAGTTGTTTACCAGTTATTTTGCTGCCTGCAGAGATATTTTTAGCATTTTCGCTATATGAACTGACAGTGACAAATTTTATAAATACTTCCCTCTGCCATTTGAAGTTATTTGCATTTATATGTGTGAAACTATTAGTTTGTTATTAAAATGTACTTTATTTTTAAAATTTTTTAAATGTTTATTTATTTATTTATTTTGAGAGAGAGCATGCACAAGTGGGGGAGGAGCAAAGAGAGTGGGAGACAGAGAGGATCCCAAGCAGGCTCCACACTGACAGCACAGAGCCCAACACAAGACTTGAACTCATGAGCCACCAGATCATGACCTGAGCCAAAGTCAGACACTTAACCGACTGAGCCACCCAGGTGCCCCATGTTATTAAAATATACTTTAGACCTCCCTTATATTGGTACAATTTTTTCAATAGTAACAAAGATCCAGATTTTTCAAGGCCAACAATCAAATTAGACATGGTGTACTTAAAAAAAACATAACATTTTATTTGTGTTTTTAGTTTCTAAAAACAATGTAAACTTTTAGGAGAAAGAATGTTTCCTTGATCATTCCCATTAGATGGACCAGGAGTAGTATTCTTTCAAAGTTCGTAAGTATGTTACATATAAAATACTAGAGTCAACCATGTTATTTACAGATAGAGGATTGTTCAACTCCATTATGGTATGGCCACACAATAAAATATGACACTGAACCATTTGGAATTGCCATTTTATAAATCAAAAATATTGAATATCAGCAATTCCATGTGGTTCACCTAACATCTAACATCACCTAGTATCTAGCAGTATAAAAGAAAGAAATTTGATGTGTTATGTTTTTACAAAAGAAAAGTTCTCAAAATCTGCTTACCTAAATAAAAAGGTAAATTTTAGAAGAAAATGCACTCTATGACTCCACTTATTTTTAAAAATATTTTTAATGTTTATTTTTGAGAGAGAAAGAGACAAGGTACAAGCTGGGAAGGGACAGAAAGAGAGGAAGACAGAGGATCTGAAGCAGGGTCCAGACTGTGAGCTGTTAGCCCAGAGCCTGATGGGCTTGAACTCACGGACTGTGAGATCATGACCTAAGCCAAATTCAGACGTTCAACTGACTGAGGTACCCAGGTGCCCCATCCACTTATTTTTTTCATATAGAATAAATATGCTTCTAAACATATGGAAATTTCTAGAAAAATGTACAAACTCTTAAAACTGAGACTAGGGAATAGGAAAAATGGGACTCTGGTTTTTCTATTTACACACTTCTGCTTTTTGATTCTTCAGTGTAAGCACAAATTAATGGCATAATGTTATTATTATATTTATGATGTTAAAAAAAAGTCAGGCTCTCTCCTCAGTGCTACTCAAAGTGCAATTCATAGATGACATCAGTTTGTAAAATTTACTAGTCTGTAAGGAGATAGGTACAGAAATTGAAAGAAGCGTTTACAAACTTTTACAGCAGTTTGGTGAATAATTTATGTTTATTGAATCTAATAAGGAAGACTAGGGCTTGTATTTTGTATCTCCATTTTCATTTTACTTGTCTACTAATTGATTTCATTTTATTTTATCAAAGAATCTGTGACTTATTGGAATAAAAAAGAAAGAAATGGTCATTTACCATCATAATTTGAACCCAGGTTTACCCTTATTTTTCCAGAATCCAGGACAGGTTCTAGCACAAAGAGGCACTGAATTAATGCAAGATGAATAAATAAATGAATGCAGCTGACAGATCTGAAGGGCTCCAAGAAAAGAAACTGAATTTGGTGCTGTATTGTATTGATGCTGGGGAAGAAACTGTTGGGAGGGGGTGGTGTCATAGAAAACTCCCAGGTGTTTGTTTACATTGAGTTCCTGGAAGTTTGCTGATGCCACTTCCTAATATAGGAAACACCAGAAGAGTAGCAGATTCATGTTGTCTTTGTAGCTCATGAATTCATTTTTAAAAAAATTTTTTTAACATTTATTTATTTTTGAGACAGAGAGAGACAGAGCATGAACGGGAGAGGGTCAGAGAGAGGGAGACACAGAATCTGAAACAGGCTCCAGGCTCTGAGCTGTTAGCACAGAGCCCGATGTGGGGCTCGAACTCAGCGAGACCATGACCTGAGCTGAAGTCAGACACTTAACTGACTGAGCCACCCGGGCGCCCCTGATGAATTCATTTTTAAATACTTTAACTTTGAGATTATCTATGAACTATCCAAATAGGGATGTCAGTAAGCAGATGCATGGATTAGAAGCTCAGGAAGCAAAGTCTGGGCTGAGGTATAGACTTCAGAGTTGTAGCCTTTAGAGTAGATTAGACCGCATAGAATGTACAATGGGAAAAAAAGAGGCTAAGGAGAAACCTCTGGGTGGTTAGCACAGTGTCTGGCACATGGTACATGATTAGTGACTCTATCAAATAAAGAGGTCAGCAGATATAAACCTAAGTCTACTGCATTCCAAGACCCAGCTTTCCTTACTAACCCCATTCCTCTAAACTGCACAGCATTCTAAAAGACACTGCTTAGGGGTTAGGGGTAGGGTGAGGAAAAAAAATCAGAAACACACAGAAAGACAGATGGGGCCCAGCTGTGTTGAATGTTGCTAAAAGATCGGGATGGCAAGAAAAAAACATGTACTGGATTTATCAACATAAAGGTCATTGATAACGTTAACATGTATTCTTTCTGTGGAGATAGGGGTATGACCTATTTTAAGCTGGTTGAAAGTAAGTGGAAAGCACAAAACTGTAGGGAATATGTCCATTCTTTATCTAGAAGCTTAGCTATAAGACAAATCGAGAAATCTTGGAGTTCCTTTAATAAGTTATTATGGGTGTGGGCAATAGAAACTGTACCTCCATATAAAATGGTTCATTAGAATCTGACTTGAACTTCATGAATAATAATGGAATTAAAAATAATGCCAATAATAAATATATAATTTATTAAGTGATCCTTAGGTTCTAGGTATTGGACTTATATAAATTCTTATTATTAATTTTTTCATGTAGTCTTAATAAACTCATAAAGTCAGTTTCATTATCTTCTTAGATATGAGAAAACTTGCATTTAAGGTGATTAAGTGACTTGTCCAAGGTTGTTAAATATTAAATAGCGGAACCCGGGGCACCTGGGTGGTTCAGTTGGTTACATGTTTGAATCTTGGTTTAGGCTCAGATCATGATCTCACGGTTCCTGAGTTCAAGACCCCTCAGTGTGAAGCCTGCTTGGGATTCTCTCTCTCTCCGTCTCGCTGTCTGCCCCTCCCCTATGTGTGCTCGCTCTCTCTGTGTTTCAAAATAAATAAATAAGCTTCAAAATAAACAAACAAACAAATAAGTATTGGAACTCCAATGTGAACCTAGAATTGTTTCATTCCAGATCCTAACCCTTGTTCTTAATTGATACATCTACCTTAATTTTTAAGTATTAGGAAAAAATACACACACATTATAACAATGTATCTACCTTCAACAGTTCACATATATTCCATTTATAAGTTCCTTGAAGGCAAGAAACAGAAATTCAAAAGAGCCTTTAACTAGAAGTTAGCAGTCCTGGGTACCTTGTCTGATATTTTCAAAACCCGGCTGCATTTCCTGGAACAAGTCAATTTTCCACAGTAGACCTGAGTTACATCATTGTAAATTTAGGATTTTAGGCTAAATAGATCTTGATACATTTTTCAGCTCTGGTATTCTATCATTTCTTATTACATTCTTTTATTTCCATTTTAATACATTAATGTATTTTAAAAGGATCTGAAGAGTCCTATTAGAAAGAAGCCTTTTTACATTTATTTACTACAAGTTTATAAATTGGTTTGAGAATGAGACACTTTTCTAATGTTTATTAACCTCACAAAAAGAACATGTACCAAGGTACAAGTTGTACCAATGTACCAATGTAGGTGTTGTTGTTATTATCATTATCATCATTACTAATTACATAGACGTATGGAGACCAACATCTTGAGGATTAAAACCTTGAATAGGGGCAGCTTGGTGGAGAGCCAGCTCAGGAAGAAACCACTCACTGATGACAGGTTTGGATGGTATGGCCTTAGGTGAAGAATATTGGAGCTCTGGAACAGTGCAATACTGCCTCCCCTACAAAACTCTTTTGAAATCTTCAGTGTTTAGAGCTTCTATTGTATCGGTGTTGGTGAGAGATGCCTGTTTCAAGGCCACCCTGATTTGTTTTTTTGAGAATTCTAGCAGCTAGGGCTCAAGAATATATTTAGGTTCTGTCAGTTTAATGCTTGGGAGTGAGTGACAAAAATAAGCAAGGGACATTTCTACCTCACAGAGTGAACTGGACACCATTGTTATGTCTGAAACCTGGTAGAAAGCAGTAAACTGTAACTCCCAAGGACACAAATAAAAGGAGAGGAGATGAGAGCAGTAATGTATGGTGATTAGCAATGGGCTTAGCAGGCCAGATAACAAAGAAACCTAAACTGGTATGGTAGAAGTTCCAGAGTGAGAGGATTACCATCACAGAAGCATAAAAAGCATCAAGAATTAAGAATAAAAATAACTGAAAAAGTCCTGAATGTGTGGCTGAAGCCGTGAGATTGGTTGGAAGCCTGTAGAGGAATCATATAGACACCATATTCAAAAAGGAAACTGGAAGATGATTCCTTGGAGAGAGTGAGTGAGACGCACTGCTCTTGGTGACAGGGTACACAGCTCTGGGCAGGGCTGTCGTAATTAACACAGGGTGGTTGAGTGAAAAGTGAGACTACTTGCCCTCTTTCTCTGCTAAGCTTCCAGAATGCTGGTAGCCAGGCTTAAATCATTCAGGCAGAAAGATAGATATTTCTTTTGTAGGCATACTGGCTAGCTCAAAAAAAAAATACCTATAAAAATAAATAGCTAGATGTCCTTCCTATGAAACAGCTCAACAAGATCATCTTATAGTGAAGTCCACCATTTGACAAACTCAGGCTATTCATAAAACATTACTCATTAACCTTTCCTGTTTCAGTCTTAAATAGGAGCAGAGTCCTAAAGATCACCAACATTTGAGAGCATCCTGTAACATTAGACACACACACACACACACACACACACACACACCAAATAAAAACAACAACAACAAAAAAGAAATGAGAGGAAACAGTGCAGGGATCAGAGCAGATTATAACCCTATTGTCTCTTTCCAAGTTCCTTAATATATAGTTGGTGCATACTGGGAGCCTAGTAGCATTCCTGGAGTGATGTCCTAACCCATAGAGTGGCAATTACTATGGCAGGAAAAGCAAAGGAAGGAGCACTAGTGCTAATCCTTCCCACCAAAATAGCACATTTGAATTAATAGCTCATCTCTGAAAAACCTTACAGTTTATGCCATCACCAGAAAATTTACAGGTAGAGAGGGGATGGTTTCCATTTTAAAAATTCCCTTCAAGACTGTAGTTCGGGTGCAGAGGATAGGCAGTTTGTAAAAAAAAGACAGGAAATTAATGCAAACTTAGTGCTGCAGGTTAGATTCGTTAGGAAACAGGCTGAGATGGAGTTAAGAGCACAAAAGTTTTATTGGTCTGTAACATCTGTGAACAGAAAGTCGGAGAAAGCAGGGTTGCACAAGGGAATCCATAAAACCATGGTGCAGATCTGAGAAAATCTCTGTCAGCCCAAAGGAGAGCTCTAGGGCAAAGATGGCCCATTAGAGAAGTCTCACACTGAACAAAAATGGCCAGGCTGTTTTGCCACCCATCACCTTGCTACGCCATTGGCTAGGGCTGCTCTGAAAACAGTAATGACCTCAGCTGAGTGGAAATGGGAATTTGGAAGGTGCTACCAGCTGGAAGCTCTCTGCTACACCCATTCCTTGCAGCTGGGCAGCAGAGCCTTCCTTGAAGAGGGACCTAAGTGGAGCATCACACTTCTCAAAGCTTCCACACTTCTCAAAAGGGGACTGAAGGAAGCTGATGGCTTGGTTCCAGATATAGTCTCCTCATTTGAGAAAGTCAGATTAATCATTGTGTCTTTGTACAGCTATTGATCTGATATTTTTCCTTTATCCTAATAAACTGAAAATACTAGCTATTCTATAGTTATTTGGCTCAAATGGCAATACACCTTTGCTATGAAATATTAGAATTATGCCATCCTTTGAGCTCTGTATCACAATTTAGTTTACTGATGCCTTGAGTGTCTTATCAACCCATAGGTCGTTATACAGACTGACTTTAGTGATAACTTTATATTGATAGAACCTATAAAGCAGGAAGTAGCAGATATCCTAGATGTTTCAGCATGGTATATGCACATAATAAGGTTAGAGATAAACTTCAGTATATTTATATGCCACATCAGTGGAGTTTCTGTGCTTTCAATAACCTGAAACATGTTGGAATATCACCTGCAGTGCCTACAACATTGCCCACTCCCATACCAAGAAATATATCCAATGACTACTGTATATCTTTGAGTTTTGAGAGCAGAATAAACCACATAAACCACACTCTGACCAATTTGCCAGATGACCTGAAACACTTCTAGTTTCGGGTTAGGAAACTAGGATATGAAAAGATACTCCAGTAAGTACATGAACAAGTAGTACTGCCAGTTGGTTCTTACAGATGGAGAGACCCAGGGGTGCTTGGAATGTCTGGGGAAGATGGATATGTTACATCACACCTGTGATGCTCCCTCCAGTGGTTAATTTCTAGTGAAGGTCTTTATGATTTGGGGACAAAACCGCGCCATTATATAAATTTAACTTACCGTCATTTAACAAAGCAGACTTTCTCTCCCTTGACACACTAAGATAGAATAAATACCTAGTATGAGATACCATTGACCATGTAGCTCAAGCTACCTATCATAAAATGTTTATTATTTGATCCACTGATTTTTCAGATTGGTCGTGCCCAACAACCTTTAATAATCGTGTGAAAGTGATAGATCCAAGTTGAAAAGGTATTAAAGACATAGCATACACATATTTTCAATGGGTTACTTCAAATTCAATGTCATGCCTCCTTGAACCTGTAATTATAGCCTCATGGGTAGTGACCTGTGACCAGTCGTCTAAGGAAGAAAAAAGAAGTCAATAATGTTATATATATATATACATATATATATATATACATAATAAATTGATATCCAATGGAAAATGACTGCTAATACATTCTTAGCCAATAAGACATTGATAAACAGCTGGGGGAAGGGGGAATCCTCTCAGTGATTTATGAATGGTGAGATAATGATTTTGATGGATGGTCAAAGTCTTGGGAGGAGCTAGAGTTCATGGCAAAGGTACCTGTGGAGACTTATAAGGGTGAATTTCTTGAAATGGGCCCAGCATTAGGTAATACTGGTTTCTCAAGTGAAATTTTACTAAATACCCTTTTCATAAAGAAGGTGTTTAAGGAGAATACAGGTAACTTAACTTTCTTCCTCAGCTCTCCAAAGATTGCTCACTAGGCTTGTGAACTAAGTAGTCATGAAAGCTATGCATGTGCTCAGTAATATGGACTTCCCTCCACAAGGTTGATTTCTCTCTTTCTACTCTTCAGCTTGCAAACAATAGAAATTGAACTTCAGCCCCCAAACAATATGACTTAAAAAAAAAAAAAGCCACAGGTGAACTCCCATCCATCAGGTAGGAAATAGTCATTTATGCTAACTTGAAACACATCTGAGTTGTTACTTGCTTCCTCTAGCTTATCATTCTTTTTTTTTTTTTTTTCCTGAACTGTCACCTGAAACTGAGTATCTTACCATGTTGGGCCATGCAAAGTAAACTCACTTCTCAGAGAAAGAATGAAGCAATCATATCTATAGGAATCACTGGTCTCACCATATCCATATCACCCAAGGAAACAGACTTGCATAATGGTAGAATGGCTAGAGAGACTCATGTAAGCTCTAGCTTTGAGATAGTGCTTCATAATGTTGGGATGCTCTGGTATATGATGTGTAGAATACAGTCAAGTATGTATACATGGTTCTAGGAACCAAAGGACAGAAACAAAGGTCATTCCATGTATTATTATCCCGAATTACCTACTAGTTTAATTTAGTTTTTAAGCTCTGTGACTCTGGATCCTGTAAACACAGACATCTTAATGCTCAAAATATGAATGCGTCCACCAGGGAACCCAACACTGTTCCTGAACACAGATTCTACTAAATTAAAGCTAAGTATTCTACTTGGCCATGTCAGTCTTCTCTTGTCAGTGGATAAACTGAGAGAATAGGAAATTGTGAGGTAGTTTGGCTTATCTGTTAAGGGAAAATGAGATTGTTGATAAGCAAAGGGACATTAAGTAGTCCAGAAACAATGCAGATCATCCTTATTGATGTTACCTTATGCTACTCCATTTCATGTTAAAAGTTAATGTAAGGGTGCAGCAGGCACATATGGGAAACATCAATATAGATTTATTTAGATCACTTGTAAATGAAGTTATGGGCCCTCAACCAGACAATGTCTAAAAATTAGCACCTGTGTAAGGTTACTTGACTCTTTTTTACTGGGCGATGTGGCCAAGTGGTGTTTGTGGCTTTGCACATAAATAGGCTGCTATCCATCTGTGGTATACACTTGTTCAGGGAAAACAGCTCTTTTGGAAAGCCTTGGCCATTTTACTTCTTGGAAATGATAATAGGGTCATTTCTTACCTGCCACCTGATATGGTGTGTTCCAGAGATAGAGGCAGTCTTTGACGCCAGAAACATTCTCTCACCCTTTCTTTTATATGACTTGTCAAAAGGCTAAGGTAATATGAAAAATAGATCAGCCAGCAACAGGGTGAAAAATGAGCTTGGGGGTTATGAGTTTCAATGGACTCTGATGATGTCCGGGAGACATTTTCATTATGTGATACCTGAATGCAGGACAAGTGGGTGCCTTTTCCTTTTGAAAAAATAAATGGCTTGTAATATTTCTTTTCTATTCCCTAGATAAGAATCTAAGGCTCTTTTAGTATTTGGGTACTACCTTTGAAACCCCTGAAGATTATTATTACTCCATAGAAATACATCACAAAAGTTTATTTTTCAGGCAGATAGTTTCTGTCCTGTGGTGTCTCCAGGAAAGAGTCTAGGGTTCCACTCAACATTCAATGTTGGGTAAAGCAAGAACCCAGTTGTAAGTCAATCTATACCTTCTACCAAATGCTAAGAAGAAATGAAAGACTTCCAAATAGCTAGTTTATACAGATATCCTTTTGTTATTTCATCCATTCATCTAAATGTCCAGCTATCCAACCACTACAATGAAATCCACTTATTTATTAAGAAATAACAATGCATACAGAATGATATGAACTTTTGTTGGAAATATGAGAAACAGAATAATAAATCATATAAAAATCTGAGCTGTCAAAGAAAATAGATTCATCTACTCCAAACTATCTTTGTGAAGGTGGAAAATGAAGGTTCCAAGTAATAGGAAGTGATTTTTTCAAGGCAGAGATGCATATAATTTTATGGCAGCCATGAGCAAGCCTCAAAGCAGGTTAATATCAGAGTCAGGGCTAAGAACCAGGCCATCCCTTAGAGAATGTACCTGCTATTTTTGAAATTATAATCTAACTGTGGAGGAAGAACCAATATCTCTGAGACAATTCAAAACAATGATGTGATACAGTATATATATATATATATATATATATATATATATATATATATATATAATATATATATATATAATCAGTATCACACATGGTATCACTTGTTTTGAATTGTATGTACTTATATAAATATAGTTAGATGTATTATATGTGTAAAATAAGAGAGAATTGGGTGTGGAATTGTTTTGGCATAGTCAAGAAATCTTCTAAGGAGGTATGAATATGGAAATATGTAGTTTGAGTCATGGCGGTGAGTAGGATTTAGATAATGGAGAGACAGATGGAGGGATGTTAGGTGGAGGGCCTTTAATAAAATGAATGTGATGTTGTGTTGGTGGAGCTTTGGTAGAGGGTGGATGCAACAGACCTTTCTTGTGGTATCAGAAGGTCAGAACTGGAGACAGTGATAAAGTGTATATTCATTCATTCTATTTTGACAAACTTAACAACATTGATCCTTGGGTAATTATTAGGTGTTTGGTTTTTCTTTTCTTTTTTCCTTTCTTTTCTTTCCTTTCTGCCTCTCTTGTTTTTTTTGCTTTGTTTTTGTTTTTGTTTTTGGTCCAGTTGTTTTCTCTTGGTTTGAATCTCCCTTTTTTTGTTCATTTGCTTTCTTTTGGTTTGAAACCTTTAATTTTCCTGAGCTGCAGGAAATCAAGGTATCCTTGCACTAATTTTCCACCTTAGGATCTTCCTCGAAGAGAGCACAGTAATGTCTCAGGGCAGTGCAGGAAGAGTTCAAACTCTACATGGAAAGCAGAATCAGTCCTTCAGGTGTTGGTGTATAGTTTCTTCCAGTGAAATTGGCTTGCTGTTTCTCACTCAGCTTTCTTCAAAATGTATTGGCAAATCTTAACAGCTTTTACCCTTGTTGATCTGCATGGCAGACCTCTATAAATTCCTAAGCTGCAAATTAAATGCTTGAGGATGAACAGAGATCAGATTAAAAACTTCACACTTCACAGAGACCAGCTCAGCAGGAGTAGGTCAGATTCTTTAAGCCGTCACGAAGGAGAGGAAACAAGGCTGCTTTTGCCTGGAAGCCCATTAAAGCAGGAGCTAGAAGAGCAGTAATGTGATATTAAAGCTAATTTCCTACAGGCTGAGAGGTGCCTTGGACACAATAAATAATAATAATAACATTGTACTGTCTTGTCAAAACATGCTTTATACACGCATTGATATGACTTATTATTTAAAAAGAATAGTGTTGGTTATAATCTCATTGACATCTACCAAAGCTTTATGAAATGGAATTAATATTACAATAGGATCATTTCCTAAGGGGCTTTAATGTCATAAGAGACTGTATGCCAGAGTATAAATTGTCTTGAGATATAATTACTCATAATGCACTTCTGAGCTGGTCTTGTGATACATCTTGTTAGTGAAATCATCTGTCTTAGAAAATATAAAATAGGTTAAAATTAGCAGCTGGAGAGTCCAAAAATTACTTTTTTTTTAACTTACTAATTTGTTAATTAAATAATACATTTTTAAAAGAAGCCAGAAAATAACATAGCTATTTTAATTGACCATATGTGGAGTTGGGAGCTCCTGTTCTCTATGCCTCACAGACCTACCCATGTATTGAAATGATAAGACAAGATGTGGTAGTAGCTAGAATGGGTTAATAATATCAAGAAAAATGAAGATAAGTGAATGGAAATCAGTATTTTAGTAGGGAAAAGCACCACAACTTAGAACATGACCAAAGGGGTTAACAATGAAAAAGCAGGAAATCATGCAAATTGATGACTCAAGAAAATAACGTAGAAAAAAAGAAAAATGAATTTTGTAAATAACCCTGAGTAACTAAAATTTATGTTTCAGGTAGAAAAGGAGGAAACTATAAAGGGATTGTTGAGTATCCAGAGAAGGCCACAATAAATTGTGAAGTATGTGTTGGCACAAAATTAAGGGAAGAGATTGTTTCAAGTCGATGGGAATTCTCAACACTAATAAATGTTCAGGA
Organism: Lynx rufus; assembly: GCF_022079265.1. NCBI lineage: Eukaryota > Metazoa > Chordata > Mammalia > Carnivora > Felidae > Lynx > Lynx rufus. The sequence goes on along the minus strand of NW_025814897.1, from coordinate 95,029,033 downwards.
GAGGTCAAGAGATACAATTTTTAAGACTGCCTAAAAGATTCAGTAATAAAGAGGCTTTTGCTGTTCTTGATAAGAATAGTTCCTATAGGGATCCAGTCCTAAGAGTTATGAGAAACATTCAGGGCCAAATCTCTTTTTTGCAGATATCCTCCAATTTTCCATGCCCACTCAACCTAAAAGGGGCATCCATTCAAAATACTGGATTCCAGCTCTGGTGTTTAGGGTTTGCCCTAAGAGCATGGGGACTGCCTTTGAAACATTAGATGCTGATGCTCCTTGATAGTCAATAACCATGTGAATGGGACCAGAACTGAGATGTCCAATGGTCATGGGCTGAGGAGAAGCCATGGGCTTGGCATCTAATGGCAATTCAGAATAGATGGTTTTGTTTGTTTGTTTGTTTTTCCAGAACCAAAAACAGCAGTGAGACTTAGAGAATCAGGCAGATATTTGCAACAATTTTTCATGTCATTCCTTGATCCTTTCCTTGGATCATTTCATCATCATATGTGATTTTAATATTTATTTATGGCTATGACTCCCAGGCTTATTCATCCCACCTGTATTTTTGCCTTTGAAGTTCACATTCCTATATCTAACTGTGTAGAGGACATCTCCTCTTAAATATTACATAAACCTCAAAATTTCAACCTGCAAAACTGAGGTCATAATCTGTTTCCTTCAAACCTGCTTCTCCTTCCCCCGCATATTAATTGATGTTATTTTATTTTATTATTATTTTTTTTAATTTCTTTTTCAACGTTTATTTATTTTTGCGACAGAGAGAGACAGAGCATGAACGGGGGAGGGGCAGAGAGAGAGGGAGACACAGAATCGGAAACAGGCTCCAGGCTCTGAGCCATCAGCCCAGAGCCCGACGCGGGGTTCGAACTCACGGACCATGAGATCGTGACCTGGCTGAAGTCGGACGCTTAACGACTGCGCCACCCAGGCACCCCAATTGATGTTATTTTAATTCATCTCATTGGCCAAACAAGTAACCTAAAGGTCATTTGTCTTTCTCTTGTTTTACCAATTTTTAATCATAGACAAAGTCTTGTTGATTTTATTTGCTAAGTACCACTCAATTACATTCACTTATTTTCATTTCTTTCTTGACATTATCCCATTGTAGGCCATGATTACCTGTTGTCTGATATTTGCAGCAACTACTTAGTTGTTTGCCCAGCACCAAACCTGGTTCATGACAGTTTGCTCTGCCTAACATAGGTGGAATGGTAATTTTAACATGCATTAATTTTGTCATTCTCCTTATTACACCTCTTCAAAGTCTTTGCAGTGTCTTTAAAATTACATCCAATTGTATTAATCCAATTTGAAGATTTATAATCTGGACTTTGCTTATCTCTGCAGTATTACTTCACACCGTTCTTCCCCTTGCTTCTCACTCTAGCCTCATTAGCCTTCTTTCAGTTCCTCAAATGTAACCATGTTCCTTCCTACCTCCGGGTCTTTGGATATAGTTTCCTCTCCGCCTGGAGTATTCTTACTGGTTTTGAACCATGCTCTTATTTTTTTCTTGGATAACTTCCATTCTTTTTTTTTTTTAAGAAAATTTTTATGGTTTTATTGTATCATGAGGCATTGAAACATCCAAACAAATCAATATCTGGGCAGTGAGGCAGCTGCTTTCTCCTTCACTTCTTTGGGTTACTAGGGCAACTTGTAGTAGATTAAAAAAAAAAAAAAGGACAACCTTTTGCATTACTTAAGTCATCCATTCTTTATTTTTTTAGCTCAGAAATTCCTTTTTTGGGGGTAAACTTTGTCATTTTTTTCTTGATAGCCAGGCATGACATACACGGTATAAGGAGCTGCTATAAATAGCCCTTTAGTAATGTGGTTGTGAGGTGTAGGGGGAGGGGAAGTAGTCTATGGTCCTATGCATAGGACTCAGTCTTTCAATGAGCCTATGCCCCTAAACTGTGAATTTCACAAGAGTTTTTCCATGTTCTTCCTGCTTAGGTAGAACAGGATGGCTACAGCAGCCTGGAGTTGGGTATTTCCCTTCCCTGAGGTATTTTAGGAGTTGATAATACCACAGCTTGTTTGGTTCTGGTTAACTAGTTTTCCCTTAGGACAGACCTTGTAAAAGAACAATGCTCCAGCATAATGCAAAATGGTTCCTTCTCCCCTCCCTGTGCTGGAACCACGAGGGGATTTTCTCAGGTATTTACTGTGAGAACTTGGTGAAGCCTCTGGAATTAAGTCTCACAATATTGTTTGGGAGGGAGTGGCTCTGGAGATTTTAACCCTAATAATTGTCCACACTGAGCTACCAACATTCTGCTTTCCCACCCAGCACTGGCTCCCATTAGTTTCTGTTCCAACAAACCATCACTTCCAGTATTTGCCTTTCTCTCCAATCTTGAGGGCAGTGATTTGCCCTGAGTCCTCCTCCCTCTTACAGATCTGAGAAGAGTTGTTGATTATTCAGTGTGTTTAGCTTTTTACTTGTTAGGACAGAGTGGCAACTTCTAAGCTCCTAATATGCAGAATGGAAAACTGGAAGTGACTGGTTCTTTGTTTCCCCCAAGTCTGATTTAGGTACCTCATTATAGGTGTTCCTACTGCACCCTAAACTTTCCCAAAGAAGTTCCCTTTGCATTGCGTTACAATTAGACTTATTTGCTTTATTTCCGTAGACTGTAAGCAGACATGAAGAATCCAAATTCATTCATCAATGTATTTTCAGGATATACCACAATAATCAGAGAAGTTCTTAATAAATGGTACTGAATAACTGGGTAACTGAAAGATTAAAAAAACATATTTTGGGATTTAGCAAAAGTCTAACAATACCATAATCCATATTTGACATTTCATAGCATTCATGCCACCATCCATTACTACAAATCCAAGGTAGACATCCCTAACTCATGATGTTACTCTTCCATTCTGAATCCAACTAAGATGTTAAAATCCATTTATATATGCAGCCACTACCAACCACCAGGAGTTGCTATGTGGCATAAAACTTATTTTTCTTCCATGTCCTGGACTAAATCTAAATGGGTGACAATGTTCTTAAACCTCTTATGTTCATTCATGGTTTTTGTGCTATGTTGACATCTCCATACCATTTTTGGAAGCATAAAAAAACTGCTGCTTACAAAAGTGTGTAATCTAGATTCCAAAATAATAATAATAATTCTAAAAAAGACCAAAATGCTTCCAGTGAGGTTGCACGACAAATCTTAATATCCATGCTTGGTCTTGGTTGCTGAGACTGTTGGAAAAAATTTGAATGGAAACAGGTTATGAAAAACATCCACTTGTCAAACATGTTCATGCCAAAAAGATTTAGTAGTATTTACTGTACATTAAAAGCTGTGCTTTGGTTACTCTGGTAAATCAAGCATTACCCTTGCCTTTGAAGAGCTCACAGTCTGCCCAGGGAGAAACCCATGTGAGAGACTAATTACAATAACACAGGATACATACATACCATAAAAGAGTGATGTGCAAAGTCCCATGGGACTAAATAGGAAGAGCCATTTAATAGTGTCACAAGTCACATTTCCAAGGATGAGATCTTAGTGCTTTTTTGCAGTCCTGTACAACATCCTGGCCATTCATTCAGGCTCCTCCTCCCTTCAAAGACTCCTGCCCCCTTTCTTAAATCTCCAAAACTTTTCCTTTCACTCTCTGCTTTCAAATGATGACTTTATTTTTTTTTTATTAACTAAGAAAATGAAAGTATGTAGAAAAGAACTTCTAGAAGTTTTATCTCCCTACTGCTCAAATGCCCTATGATTTCCTGAGACCGATCCCATCCCATTCCCTTCCACTGCCCCCTGCCATATTACTCACACAGACCTCCTCAGTATTTCTCCAACTAACCGGGTGTATATTCCTGCTTCAGGGCTTTTGCACTTGCTGTTTCCTCTGCCTGAAACTCTTTCCCTAAACATCTGAAGAACTTGTTCTCTCACATTGCTAAGGTCACAGCTACCTTATGTCTGGTCTTCCCCAGCTACTCTGTATAATACTGTGTTTTCTCCCCACACCTCAACACTGCTTTATCTTTCTCTGTACCTCTTACCCCTAAACACACCTGACATTATCTATTTTGTTTATTGTCTCTGTCCTTCCATTAAAAATAACCTTCATGGGGACAAAAACATTGACAGTCTTATTCACTGATATCTTCCCAAACATGAACAGTCTCCTTTACTGATATCTTGTCATTGCTTAGAACAGAGCCTTTCAAATATTTACACTCAGTAAATGTTTTTGAGTAAAATGATGGGTTTAAGGAATGGGGGTTAGCACATAAAGTATGTTCAATGAATAATATTTACTGGAGAAATTAATACCAAAGAAATAAGTTCACACAAAATAATTCCATACAGTGAAGACAGAATATCCAAAGGTTATAATATAACCTTTAAGAGTAGGTCCTATGCTTCATCATCTTTGTAGCTCTAGTATCTACCATAGTGTCTGGTAAACAGTAGATATGCACTGAATAAATAAATGAAAAATAGATACTACCCATTAAATCTATTAAGTCTGTTCAAATCTGTTAACTCACACTTGAATATTTAATGGTATGGGGCAATGTTTTAATAAATATTTTGTGAAAGAGACATGTTACAGAATTTTCTGCATAGTATGATTCCCACATATAAAAGAATGTATTTATAATAACTTTAGGCATAAAAGACTAGAAGGATAAATTTCAGAAACTGTAACAGTGTTTATCCCTAGGTTATGACAGAAAGATGAGCTATCTTATATTTTGTGCATTTCATATTCCCTCTAATTGTTGTTTTTAAATCAAAGTAAAAAACGTTATAAAATCACATGATGTTACTAAAATAGGAATGGGAAAAGTAAGGAAAAAAGCAACAATTACTTATCTGGTGTCTAAGATTACCTTTGCACATTAGTGCAGCTTTATGAGCCATTCAGAGGGTTGGTATTTATGTGTAGTGCACAAAGGCTGAGCTGCCATCAGCAGTTTTCAGAATGTCACTTGAACTTTTGTCAGGTAACTGGATATTCATTCATCTTCATCAGCTATAAATTTGGAATCCCAATTCAATTTAAAAATATTTATTGAGCTCTTAATATGTGCCAGGCACTCTGCCAAGGCATTGCAGCCACAAAGGCAAACAAGACATAGTCCATGACCTCAAAGTTTTTCATTTAGATGGAAGAAAGACATGTTTAAAACCAAAGGCAAAACAAACACAAGCAAACAAACAAAACCCACCAAATTCAGTGTGATTATCATAAGGAAATCTCTGTGGGGGCAGGGACCATATCTGTTTTATCCACTTTGTATCCTTTGCCCAAAATGCAGATAGTAACCAACAGCTATTTATTCAATTTTAAGTTTAGGAATGAAAAGTGAAACTCTAGAAATATTCTCAGATTATGTGATATTTTCAATCAGAATGCCTTCTTCAGGGGTACCTGGGTGGCTTAGTCTCTGCTAAGCATCTGACTCTTGATTTTGGCTCAGGTCATAATCTCAGGGTTGTGGGATTGAGCCCTGCATTCGGGCTCTGCACTGAGTGTGGAGCCTGCTTAAGATTCTCTCTCTCTCTCTCTCTCTCTCTCTCTCTCTCTCTCTCTCCCCCCTCTCTCTCTGCCCCTCCCCCCTCCAAAATTAAAAAGAAAAGAAAAAAGAATGTCTTCTTCAAATGAAATATTGGTTTCTAGTCTTTTCTTTCTTAGAAGCAATTCCATGAATATGAAATTATGTCTGGCTTAAATGGGCTGTCCTTATATGTATTTGAAGTAAAGTCTCACTAAATGCACACCTTATTTAGCAGGAATAGGAGAGTAACTATAGGTGGAGAACTTCTTTGAAGCCTTGTGGATAGCCTAGACATGCCCTTCTTTTCCATCCTATTTCACTACCCATTACATCATAGAGCTATTGGGCTAGAGGAGTAAACATATAGATGAGCAACATGTAAAGGAAAAGGAGCATAGATTTTGAGTCAGAAAAACCTAGATTTTAACCACAGCAATCTAGCATTTAGCTGGATGACCTTGAGAAATTGCTTAATGTCTCTGAGTCTCTTTATCTTTAAGAATGAAGGTGGTAGACACATCTCAGGATTATTGCACAAATGAAATGTGTGAAGGTTTCAGCGAAAATTAGAAATAAAAAATATGGTGAATTAATTAGTTGGGGCTGCTATAACAAAATACCACAGATTGGGTGGCTTAAACAAAGAAAAATTTATTTTCTCACACTTTGGAGGATACAAGTCCAAAATCAAGGTGTTGGTGGCGTTGGTTTATTCTGAGTCCTCTCTCTTTGGCTTGTAGACAGGTGCCTTCTCCCTGTGTCTTCACCTAATCTTCCCTCTGTGTGTGTCTGTGTCCTAATCTCATTTTTTCTCATAAGGACACCAGTCATATTGGATTAGGGCTGACTCATTTTAACTTAAGTACTTCTTTAAAAATTCTATCTCCAAATAGAGTTGCAATCTGAGATAATGGGTGTTAAGACTTCTACATATGAACTTTGGTAGGGACAAAATTCGGCACATAATATATGAGTTTCTTTTTTTTGTTTTTTTGTTTTTCCATCACTTTTTTTTTGAATAGTTTTGATATTCTAACTTACTGAAAACTTCTTGTAAATGAATCCCCTCCCACCACCACCAGCAAAGATTAGCAAAGGATATAGGTGTGGCTTGGCAGGATGAAGGCTTTTCTTTGGGATCAGTTTTTATTCTCAGATATAACCTGGGTTTAATGTAGCTATATCATGACATTTTATACCTGATGGGGGATGGGAAACCTTAAGAGCTACTGAAAAATATTTTGTATGTTTGTAGACAGACAAACTTTTAAATGGAAAGAAATTGGAGTTCACAGGCTAGTTTCAGCTCATTTGACTACTCTTAAAACTTGATTTCCACTAACATGCTGTATAAACCAGAAACAGATGTAATAAAACTAAGTATATACATGCTCTATGTCGCAGGACTTACTGATTGTCCTGGCCAAGCTCAGATAGGTGCAATACTACCAGCATCATTTTCTGTGCATAGTAAAATTGATAGAAAGAGCAGCTCAATAGAAGAGATACAGTCTGCAGTGAAGAGTTTATAACACTTGTCATAATGGATCTGTCAGAAAAAAAAATGTTTACAGTTCATTGCAGAATATAAAATGTTTGCTAAATCAGCAGTAAAAGTCGAAGCTCAGATAAATTTGCAGCAAGGGTGGCAACACAACACAGCATAACATAAATACACCCAGCAGGAGAGTAGGAGAGAAAAAAAAGCAACAACTTAGTTCTGAGCAAGATTTGATTTATGTCATAAATAAATATAAGGGGTATTAGGAAGATTAGTGCATTAGAATGTTAACACAAATCAAGATGTCCTGTGCCAAGCGAGATTGCTTGCACAACAATAAACTCTGCCAATGCCAGGTAAGTTGCCGCAGCTTCTTACTGAGCTTTTCATTTCAAGCTGGGAAGTTTCTGTATGTGGGGTAGCTGTGTAATTATGGATAATGGTGTTAGGATGTCCAACTGGAACTCAACCACGTGGACCATTGCCTGACCATTGACTCAGCTCTTCCTAGATAAGCAGAGAATTGGCTGGTTTAGAATTTTGAAAAGGGAAAAAAAACTATAGAAGAAAGGTTAATGCTATTTTGGGAAGCAATTCTTTCTTAGTAGGAAGAAGTTAGGAAATATATTTAAGAGTTCTGTCCCTATCTACAAGGTAACAGGAGAAGGCCCTTAGTCCCTCATGACTGCTCCCAGGGATGTCATCAACAAAGCCAAGTTGGACAAATATGACTTGATGTGGGAAACAAAGGCAGAAGAAAATGGCAAGCTTAGCTGGACAATAGCTAGGCTTCCAGTGTGCTGTGAGTCTTCTTTAGCCTATGAAAATTCCTTTGAAAAATTCCCCTTGCCGGGACACCTGGGTGGCTCAGTCAGTTAAGCGTCCGACTTCGGCTCAGGTCATGATCTCACAGTGTAGGTTCAAGCCCCTCGTTGGGCTCTGTGCTGATAGCTCATTGTCTGGACCCTGCTTTGGATTCTGTATCTCCCTCTCTCTCCACTCTTCCCCCACTCATGCTCTCTCTCTCTCTCTCAAAAATAAATAAACATTAAAAAAAAATTAGAAATTTCCCCTTGCCTTTATCTCCTCTAACTGCCAAGTACTGTATATAATCAGTCACTCCTCACAATCGCAGGGCAGCTCTTCCTGCCCATGGGTTCTGTCCCAGTGCCTTAATAAAATCACCTTTTTGTATGGAAGATGTCTCAAGAATTCTTTCTTGGCCATAGGCTTCGGATCTCCACCATCACTCCAAAACCACGTCAAGACTCTTTCTGCCAGGGGGCGCCTGGGTGGCTCAGTCAGTTAAGCATCCAACTTCAGCTTAGATCTCACAGTTTGTGGCCCTTTGTCAGGCTCTGTGCGGACAACTCAGAGCCTGGAGCCTGCTTTGCATTCTGTATGTGTGCCTCTGCTCCTCCCCCATTCATGCTCTGTCTCTCCCTGTGTCTCAAAAATAAGTAAACGTTAAAAAAAAATTTTTTTAAAGACTCTTTCTCCCAGAATTTGGAATTGCTTATGAATGAGGTAGTCTGTGTGCCATTACATGTATCATACGCATGCTCTCCTGTGACACTGCATACCATGCAGCCCACCATTGGGCTGCAAGTGTATGGACTCTCTGTCCCTCTGTTTCCAATTGCTGCTTTCTGACTATTCTTCCTCCTATCTTCATACAAGTCCCTGCCATCCAGCCTTGATGTGCTCACTTACGTATTCTTGGATAATTCCCTAATTCCTTGAATACTTTAACCTTTGGTTCACAGTTTCATTGTCCCACCTTACCTCCATCATAACTACTGGTGATTTTAGTGCCAATCTAGTTGAGAGTTCCATTATATTGGACTTTAAATTCTTAGCATTCTCTGATTCATTGTGTCCTCTATCCTACATTAACTACTCATTGCAAGAGTCATAGGCTCGGTACAGTTATGACCTGTAAATGCGTGTCCTCTGTATTCTAAATTTTAGGAAATCCACATTTAGACCATAACCTTTAATCCATCTTTCCAAGTTACTCCTTGTAGCACTTGACTCTAACAAATATTCCACCTTGCCAGGACCTTCAGTCTTTTCAATTTTATCTCCTTTTTAATGTCCTTCATTCCCCCTACCTTCTGGGTCTTCACTTGGATTCTTGAACAGCTTGAGTTTCATGGCCTATCGTTGTAATAACTCCCTTGCATGTACATACTTTCAATATTTTGCTCATTTCTCACATTATATACTCACCTGACAAAAATCTATCCTTGATGATCTCTAATTCTCTTCCCATGCTTTGACTAAACCTCACCACTGAATTGGACATGGCTGGAGAAAAATGTATAACCATCCTGCTTTGTCTTGCTGTAAAACCCTGGCCACTCTTCATAGGTGGACTTTTGCATCCAATAATCCTAACTATTTTTCCCATTCACTCTCCCACATAACCTGTTTGCAGGTTTTTTGTTTTTTGTTTTTTGTTTTTTTTTAACATCCAGCACCTCCTCTTCCCTCCTCCTTCTCTAATGTTTGCTTTGTGTTCTGGTTCACAGAAAATAGAAACTGAGGAAAGAACATCTTCCAGTTTCCACCCACTGACCTGCATCTTTGCCAATGCATTTCTTCCTCCCCTCCTATTAAAATGGAAGAACTGTTTGCACTCCCTTCTGGATCCACACCTCCACTTGTCCATTAGTCCCATCCTCTCTTGCCCACTTAAGAACATTATTCCAATAATTCTCCTTCTCTGCTTCATTATTAGTTTCATTATTTATCTAACAGATCATTCTCCCAAGCCCACAATAGCTCCCATCTTAAACAATAGCAGCAGCAACAGCCATCTCTCCTATTGCTAATGTTGCAATTCTGTGATCCTATTCTTCTTACAGCAAGTTTACCAATAACTGCTGTTCTAATTCTTTTCCTCCCATTTTCTCTTGAGTCATCTCTAATCAGTTTTTCTACACCACTCCACAAAACCACTTCTGTAAATGTCAGCATTGACATTCTTGTGACTAAATCCAACAGTCCTCATCCTAATGATCTGGTTATTAGAATTTGATGCAGTTGATTTCTGTGTCCTTAATTTTTAAATCTTTCTTCCATTGGCATATGGAGTATCAGATACTTTTGATTGTCTCTTGTTTTACTGGCCTCTTGATCTCAGTGTCCTTTGCTAGTCCTTTTTTTTTTAATCTCTCCAACAACTAAAATTCTCAATTCTTATACTTCTCTATCTATATTCACTCTCTCTGGATCTCCTTGTCCCATCTAAACTCATGGCTTTGAATACCATTTATTTGCTGTTAACTCTCAAATATATATATCTGTATCCCAAACCTTCTCTGCTGAAATTTAGGGTCATGTATTCAATTTTGTACTCATCTTCTCTACTGGACGTATAAAATATACCTCAAATTTAATGTGTCCAAAGTTGAATTCTTGATATTCTTCCTCCTATGCCTTCCAAAGCCACAACTCCCATAGGATGACAACTCCATCCTTCCAATTGCTGTGGCCAAAATATTTATGGAAAGAAAGTGCCAATGGCTGATTAGTGGCCTCTCTTATTCTCAGGGACAACTGATGAATCAAATCTTGATCATATCTTCCTGTACTACACTAACTCATGAAACTTATGGGAGTATAACAGATCCAAGCTGGGTGAGATTCTGGCCAAGGTTATTATGTACAGGACCAAGCACCTGTATCTCATTGTTGAGATTGCTTATCAAGTAATGACTAACCAATATTTATGAGATACAGCTGCACCAGTAAATGGGCACAAAGTATAAAAGTTGAAGGGACTACAGAACTGATGTGTTTAACTGAGCTGATGTCAACCTCTCTCACTCAGCTTCTCTTATGAACTTGTGCATGCCAAATGCAAAGTGTTTGGGGGTTTTAAAAGTTGCTCATGTGAGTCACAAGATCTCTGTTATGCCATTGGCATGAGTTCTACATGGATTCCTCTCCTACATCCTTTCTTAAAGCTCAGTAAGCATGATGCATAGTGAAACACTATATCCAGTGAGTTTGACTATGGGTCTGAAACCAAGATCAATGTTGTTGGTCAATTGTTATGAGTGTTGCAGTTTAGAACCACATTTGATTTGTTTCCTGCTCTCATTCCCCATATTCAGTCAACAAGTTCTGTTGGCTGTATTTTCAAAATGTATTCAGAATCTGGAAAAAATTCTCACTCACCTGCACTGCTCTAATCCTGACCCTAGCCACAGATAGCTCTCTTCTAGATACTGTTATAGCCTTCTAATGGGTGTCTGTGTTCTTTCCCTGTCCACCCACCTCTTTTCAAAACTGCAGGTAAAGTGTTTCTTTTAAGATGTGAGTCAGGTCATGTCACTCTTCTGAGAATCCTCCTAGTGATTTTCTATCATACTCAAAGCAAAATCAAGTATGTGCAGTGACCTATAAGGTTCTACCTGGCCTTGCTGCTGCTCTGTCCCAGATCCCATCACTTTTGCTGTCCCCACAGATCTCTCTATTCCAGTCACACTGGCATCTTGTCTTTCTAAAATGACCAGCACTCCCACCTTAAGGAATTTGTACCAGCAGTTCTTCCTACTAGAAAGTTCTTTCTCAGAACATCTGCATGACTTGTTCACTCACCTCCTCTGGGTCCTTGCTCCAACATCTTCTCAATGAAGCTTTCCTTGATCATGCTATCTAAAATTGTAGTCCCTCCTCTATTTTTCTTCATACTTCTTAACTTCTGATACATTAAATCAATAATTTATTTATTACTGATCTATTACCTCTTTGTCTATTACCTATCTCTCTCTACTAGAATGTAAACTCCAATAGAGCAAGATTTTTTGTTTGTTTTATTTATCTCTATATTTCTAGTGCCTAAGATGAGCCCAGATTTGGTAAGTGGTCAATAAATACTAATTGAATAAAGTAGACCATAGGCTATTAAAAATACCTAATGTAGTGTATATTCTGGTGCCTTTCACATGTCTTCTTTTTTGAGCAGTGCACTTATCCCTGGCTGCTGTTGAGTTCTTTGTTAATGGCATACAGTGGTTCCTTCTCTGAAGATTCATCTCTGCCTACCAGGTGCTACCTGGTTGGTTACCTGTCCGTATGGAGATAGCCTATAGCTAATGTCTGGTTACACAGTTGTATAAAAGGCTGCAACCTAGCCTCACAGGACTGGCTCTGTGGTGCATTAATTGTCCAGACGTGGAGATCAGATTACAAGTAGTCTTCAGCTGAGAACATAACCTGGCTTAGCATTTTTCCTCTCTCCACCTGGTTTCTTCACTTCCCTCTCCTCAGTTTCCTCTTCCAATAAATCACTTGAATAAGACTTCTCATCTCAAGCTCTACTTCTAGGGAACCCACCTAAGATTCCCTAAAAGAGGATGAAGATTTACAAGAAACAAATTTGGACACCTTCTCTTCTAACTATTTTTTGAAGAAAGATAGAGAAGGCAGTGAAATGGAAAAGGTTATTTTGCAGAGCATTTCTTTCTTTTTCTTTCTTTCTTTCTTTCTTTCTTTCTTTCTTTCTACTGAACATTTCAATGAATGCCTGTTAAAAGAGGCATGTTATGCAAGCCCATGGTCTCTTGGCATGTAGGGAAGATAATATAAAATCTCTCAGACTTCAAATTTAGTTCTTGCCTTTTTTAATTATTTTGGGATCAAGGGAAATTTAACTACTACCTTTAAAATGAGCAGTAAGATCTCAGACATTTTTGTTAGGCTCTCTAAGCCACATATATAAAATTTGGAATTAAAACAAAAATCCTAGTTTTCAAAGCTAATGTGAGAATTATATAAAATCATGTAGGTGAAACTACATAATATAGTTCATGGCATGTGATCTATAAATCAGCATTGATGACCACTAGAGGTTTTAAGGTTGGAGGTAAGACACTAAAGCAGATTCATACAACTTTTGCTTAAATGTGTTTCTTTAAACTTGCTGCAGGTTGAGTTCTTTAGGAACTAAGACTTGGTTTAGGAACTTCTTTAGGAACTAAGACTTAGTTCTTTAGGAACTAGACTAACTTGAAATATATTTATTAAGGAGTTGCCTTGGAATAAACACTCATAGAAGGGAATAAAACAGGATTGGGTATGGGGAAAAGTTATACTGATATGTAAATCCAATTGCAGCCTTCACCAACCCTAAGGGAACTCTGGAGTTTGAATGACTCCCCATATCTGCTCCCTGTTTGGCCTAGGTGGCCAAGCCCTTATAGTCCCTCATTGATCATGACCCACTATGAGAATGAGTGTGACCTTGAGTTAAATAGCTCTTTGCAGCAGAGGCAGTCCCTGAAGGTGCTGATAACTGAAGGCAGGCTGATGACAACATTCCCATGACCTGGGGTGAAAGGTTGAAGATAGCATATAACATTGGTTCCCACAAATCCTAATACATTAGAAGAAAATGGAGATCTCTGTTCTTTCATTCAATCATTCACTCAAGAAATATCTATTGAGCTTTTATTATGTATATGGCACTGTGCTAGGTACTAGAGAGGAAAGAGATAATGAGGATTAAGACTTGTCCTTGACCATGAACAGTTAATGGTCAAATGTGGCAGAAGATTTATATGTGAACAAATAAGTACAAGCTGGTGAGTGCTATTTCAGAAGTAAGAAAAAACTGCTGTAGGAGCATAAAGGACAGAACACACAACTCAGCATGGGAATTTGGGGAACATTTCACCTTGGCTTCACCACTCATTTATGTCTAAGTAGCTGAGCTGTTTCTACACATAACTACAAAGAAATTGCTTGCATAATATATCACTTTCAATAGGTGCTCACTGAAACATTTTAAACTGTTGTTTAGAGCAAGACTTTGTCTCCAGACAAATGTGTGCCCCAAACTATCCATTTAGCTTATGGCATATAGCAAATCAAGTTCTTGCTTAAAAATTACAAAGATTTAGGTGTCTCCATCAAGGGATGTGAATTCTTTGACTTGGGGAAATTTTAAATGGCTGAATACAAGTATTCGTAGAAAAAAAATAATAAAAGATTTATTTAGGGGAAGGAAAAGGAACCAGCACAACTTACTGTCAAACAGATTCAGCATTGTGATCAGACATCAGTACTCAACAAAGCTGGTTGTTGTTTAGCAATACAAATTGCTAATTCACTCAATAACCAAATGCATATTGAGTCCCTAAAATGATCAAGGACTAAAGAAATTATATATCTTTATGTTCATTAAAAGCATAAGTCAGACACTAATAATGTGAGTCTTGAGACTATGATTTGATCACTCTCTTAACAACATATATTTCATTTTATTTTTTTGAACAACATATATTTTAATTACTAATGTCAATATATATTTCAGGACTTTTAGAGATGCCCTAAAATAAAAATCTGAAGAACATGCATGCTAAAAGTTCAGAGAAACAGAAGAAAACTAGAGGCTGCTTTTGAAACTGGCCATGGAAAGTACTGGGAGGTACCATAAAACAGAGGCTTTTGAATAATAGGGACCTGAAATTTGTTTCTTAACCTATCTGCACCTGAATTTTTTCATCTACTAGAAAGGGAAAATAATATCCTTCCAAAAATGTAATGTTTAAATAAGATAATACATATTAAGTGCTTGGCTCGTAGTAAGTACTCACAAATGTTAGTCCCTTTTCCTTTCCATCCCCTGAAAATACTTCCCAAGAAAATTACAATGGGAGATTATAATGTTTAATAGGACCAGCTTCATCAGTGAATGAAAATAGCACTTTCAATTCAGGGTTCAGAAAGGTTAATGTCAATAGTTATTATAAATAACAATTTCATCAGTAATGACCCATACAGTCATTTACACAAATGCTTGAGAGTAAAAATGCTTTGTGTACAAAGAAAACTTTGGGAGGCTTTATAAAACATTAGAAAGACAATGGGCATTGCTGCATGTAGACTTGAATTTTAATTTCAGCATCCCTGCAAACTCGCTGTGTGACCTTGTAGCAGTGATTACTTAACCTCTCTGAGGCTCAGTCATTCACATAAAATTGGGGATTAAATATTCCAGTTCCATAGGGGTTTTGTAAGGATTACCTAAGATAATATGCTTTAACCATTGGGTGTAGTCGTAGGTTTTAGTAAATCAATAAAGGAGCATAGAAGCTTGTGGAACCTTCAAGAATCTCACACCTGTCCTGCCCTTTTAGTTCCCCTATTCCACCCCTAATCTCTATAATTGTTGGGCTCCTTCCTACTTTATGTTATAAAGTTTTGAAAATACTTTCTCTAACGGCACTGACCTCCTTCACAGTTGGCAGTAAGCCCTTCCGCTAAATTTTGTTCCAATTTATCAAACAGCATCCAATACTGTGGCTAATAATATAGGAATGGAGTTGCAGAACATAAACATTCAGAGGATTACAGATTATTAGATCAGGACGGGGCCTTAGAGATATCTATTCTCCTCAACTCATTTTACAGATGAGGAGACTGGGCCGATAGAGTTTCTCTCTACTGGGTCTTAGAATATCCTTCAGGCAAGTCATTGGCCATAGACAATGTATAATTGACATCAGCTCATGGTGTGTTTAGAATTACCTTCAACCCTATAGGTAATGCTTATTTTTTCTTTGATTATTAATTACTTTAATGTTATAAGAGTTTTCTGTAATCTTTGAGTTCAAATACATCTGTCTTTGGTTATTTGAATTCAACCATGTGGTCTTGACCACATTCTTCCACTTTTCTGACACTTGTTGCAAAATGGAGACAATAATTACTATTATGAACTGTTATATAGTATTCATTCCACACTGTAAATCAACTTTATAATTTCTCCCTCCTTTTTTTCTAGCATATATTAATTTCTTTGATGTTAGAGACTATGCTTATTTGTTACTGATGTCCCAGATAACTTTGTGAATGTTTGTGGACTTAAAATCTTTTTTAACAGTTAGCAAAATTTTAGTAACTGGTTGCCATAATGATTACTGAATAATAACCAGCATTTGTTGAGTATGAATGTCCTGCTAAGCACTCTTCTTTGTATATCACATTTATGAATTCACTTGCTCTTCATTTTAATCTCTGAAGTAGGTACTATTATTATGACCATTTTATAGAAAAGGGAATGGAGTCACAGACATTGAATAATTTTCCAAAATTCACATGTGCAACAAGTGGGAATATGACAATTTGAACTTAGGCAGAGTGCCCTCTGAACTGAATGAATGTTTCACTCACACGACTATTTTTTGAGAATCAGGAGTAAAATAATCTGGATGTATTCTCTTCAGTGTTGTTGTTGTCATTGTGTTGTTGTTGTTGTTGTTGTTGTTGTTTCTAACCCTTCCTTATTCTTGTATCTCTGTTTTGTATGCCACATTATTGGAAATTGTGATGATGTAAATAGATGATATCATATGACTCATGTACAATGTTCAAAGGAAAAGTTCCTGCCCTGAACTTGCTAGATCTCATAACATTTTACTCAAAGTCCTTCCTGCCCTTGTTAGCAGCAGAATCAGCAGCTGTAGCCAGGAGTGTCAGTAAAGAGGCTTGATTAAATATAAATACATCTATGGAGTCATATTTAAGGCAAACTTTTTAGGTCACTGCAGTTGGGAATAGAAAATGATTTTGGATTTTGAGTGTGAGATTAATTTCTAAATAAATGAGGCTGAAAATATAGAGTACATTGCACCTATGGGTACCCTGAATCCAGTGACAGAGAAAAAACATTAAGAACAGTTTTAAAAACCTAGCACATGGAGTGGGGCTGTAATATCTTTTGTTTATCTTCCCTTACATTAAAAAAAAAAAGCCAGCTAGGAACATCATAAGTGAAAAATGTATAATAACTTGCACAAGTGGCACCACTTAAAATGAAATAAAAATTTCTTTTTCCACTCATCTAACTCTCTAACTATAGAGGAAAATGAATAATATAAATAGAAAACGTGTTAAACTCAGAATTTATGAAGTTTTCTATAAGCATTTGGGCTTTAAAGATAATTTGAGATTTCTGGTTCTGGCCAAAATGTAGTAGCCCATTCCTCCCGGTTCTCCACCTTACAAGTAAAAAACCCTGGACATAACCCAACAAACAAGCACAGGAAGGTGAAAAGGTAGGAAGAAGGTGGGTTGCCTAGAGATCTTGGAACTTGAGGAGCAACATAGCCATTGAGTTTCCTGATTGGCTCCCATATATTACAGGCAGGACTCTATAGAAGGCTTCAGTTCAGTGCAGTCAAGAGATCAAAAGAAACTTTGAGAAAGTCTGTTATCCATAGTCAAGTGACTGAGGAAGTGATGGCCTAAGAGCAAAAGAACTTTCTTGGCAATACCCATCCTACTCAAGCCAAACACCCACACAGAAACTGCTATCCCCTCCCTCATGGTTCCAGGAGGGTTGATTAAGTTGTTGATGTTCTAGTCCACCAAGCCAACCCTAGGAAGCACATTTCCCCACCTTGTGAGAACAAGTGCCTCTTCCATCCCAGCTCAACATAAGCAGGCAGTACTCAATTTCTCTAGCCAACCAAGGTAGTACAAGGGGTCTGAGCTGGGAGTTGGTCCTCCATCCCCCACCCAGCAGAAGCAAACTGTGGATGTCATGTCAGTAGGATCCAGTGGCTAGCTGAATCTTCACCCCCACCCACCCCATAGCAATGAGACTCCACTAGATGGTTAAAGTAAGAGGAAATCAGTACCCAACTTTTCTCCACCCTGATGTCAGTGGGACCTGGTGGGGAGATGAACCTCCACTAACCCACCTGGCACCACCGAGAATGACCAAGGCAGTGTCATACACAACTCCCTACCTCTGAGACAGGGGTACAGTGGGAAGCTGAGTTTCCACCCCTATCTGGCCTCAGTGAAGCAAAATGAGGTGGTACCCAGTGGTGCTAGTTGGGACTCCATATCATATCTTCTATTAACTGCATTTCCCCCCTTTTTCAATTCCCCACTCCTCTGCAGATGATTTGTTCAGTTCCCAAATAAAATACTTATCCTAAATCCTTGCCTCAGGGTCAATTTCAAGATAAGACATCATTCAACTAATATTTACTGAGCATTTTCCAAGTTAAGAGCATTGTAGGAGTTGCTGCATTTCTGAAAAAGCAGTATAAAGCAAATTGCCTATTGTCATGGAGTCAACATTTCAATGGAGACAGATTCATCATGTTAGAAAGAAATTAAAATAGTTTAAGTGCTATGAGGAGACATGAGATGAGATAGGGACAATCTAGTGCTAATAAAATATATCAGGCCCCTTGTGTTCATCATAATTTCATGTCATTATCCAGGTTTGAACCCAGCCTTACAAACGATCCTTCACCATTCCAACTCTTTCTAGAAGGCTTGTCAAATAGGGTGAAAGCAATACACATTCATTCATTCATTCATTCATTTGCCAAATAAAACTTTATTAAGAACTAATATGCATCAGTCTTTGTATTACACAACTGACATTATGCTGGTACCATGAAGTATTGAATCAAATAGAACATAGCATCAGAGAATGAAATGTTGACTTAAATGGAAGAGAGCAGCAGAAGAAAGAAAACTCCTTCACAACTAGAGGAATAGAAAGTTTTAGCATTGAGGGAATCAGAACCCCTCTCCCTGACCCCCCAGAATAAGAAGGAAAATATCAGTCTGCAAAGATAGGTTATTCTATTCTGAATTTTCAACACCACATTTGAAAAAAACTGAAAGGTTCATAAGGAAGAAAAAAAGGATAAAAGCTATAAAAATGTACTTGGAAAGTACATTTCAATTTATTTCAGCTCATTATTCTTTATCTATCTCTTCTAAATAGTTCCTTTAAGTTAAAAGGATGAAATTGTGAAGTAGTCAATAGGGACCACAGAAGCAGGGACTATACCTTGTTCAATGATGGAATCAAATGTCTATCCCATTATGTCTTTGCATAGGCCCTGTCCTAATCTTCAGGTCTTAGCATCCTGAGATTTCTGCTATGATTAGTAAATGACAGATCAATTAAGAATCATTGCACTGGACAGTAAAGAGTTAAATCATCCCTTGGAGACTGAGAATAGATTCTGATATTGGTTTTATTGAATCACTTTAATTCTATTTAAGGAGAGAGAGAAGCCTCACTGTGGGAAATGTCTGGAAGCCAGTTGGACCATTCCACACAGGCCTCCACTTCTTGGATTTGTCATCTATGAAAGGTCATTCCCTGGGTTACACACCAGCATCACTTGAAGTGTTTTATTTGTGTGTGTGTGTGTGTGTGTGTGTGTGTGTGTGTGTGGCTTTTGTCTAATAGTTTGTACTTTTTCATATATATCATCGCAATGCCAAGATATACCAAAGACATCATTGGTTTCAATCGTATGTTTTCAAATACCTCAAAATATTTCTTGGTCTGTTTTTAACATATTGACCACAATTGTAATGAAATCATTAGTTGAGGAAATTATTGTTTAATATTTTTCTTCACTGCTAAAATGTATTCAGCTTCATAAGGGCAGACTCATGTTTGTCTTGCTTATCTGAATCTCCAGTTTTCAGAAAAGTGCTTTGCACAAAGTAAATACTTTTGGGTAAATAGTGGAATGATAAGAAAGCCATCTTTATACAAATGCATTCTAACTTTAGCATATTTAAAAATTCTTATCTCTCTCCCATGCCCACCCCCCCTTTTGATTCATGGAATTAGGGCAGGGCTTATGCATTTCATTTCTAATAAGCCCAAGACTGATGGTTAAGCTGTGGGTTTGGGTACAACACTTTGGATAGCATTTGTCTACATGATGTTGGATCACTGTATGCCCTAAGTAAAGAAAGCAATGGTAAGGTTCCAGATCTGCACTTACATGGACTCTGTAGCCCATTTGAGATACTGAGCACAGTGGTTTCTGGTGTCCCCATATAAAGAATGAAACTCTGTAGAAAATCACTGTTATGATATGATCACTATCTCCTTAGGCCAAGAACAGACTCATATAGCCCATGGGATTATGAATTCCCTGGATATTGTTACTCTGGACCATTTAGAGCACATACCCCACTCTTTAACCCTGAGGGTGAGGGTACACTTGTCATGATTTTATATTTCTTACTTTTGCACCAGTTTTGATCAAGCTCTTAACCACCATTGTCTTCCTCCCTTCCTGGTCACTGATTTGTTCCTGAGTTTTGGAGGACAATTTTTAAGGAACATGAAGTTCATATTCACCTGCCTTTTCCCACCATCTATAGATTGATTGCCAAATACCACGTGTTAATTCGTATCTAAGAGTATGGGCAATGCTGTATCTCTTACTGGCATGACAACTGGCTCATCTGTCTGCTGCCACTTCTCTTGTTGTAATCTTCAGTTTCAAAGAAAGTAAAATTCAACTGAACTGCAACATTTCTGCAGTGACTGACATGTGAGTAGCTGTTTGGAACCAAATGAATTACAAGTTATTTTACCCACTGCTGTGTTGAGAAATGGTTGTCTTAAGTTTTGAGGGAGGGAAAAAAAAAGTAAGTAGAGGAAGTTAGGGGAAAGAAGGTAATAATGCATACACAGGAACCATTACAATTGCTATATGTTCCTGTTTCCATTCTGAGGAGGCAAAGTAGGCTGCAATTCTTGCACTTTGATTATTATAGAATCTCTTCTGTATCCTTACCATAAGTATCCCTTTTCTGGAGCTGGACTGTGAATGGTTGTCTGTTTCAGAAATCAAGGAAGACAATGGAATAACCATCTGTTCTCACACTAATCTTCAGCTCTTTGGTTTCATGTATTTGGAGTTCTATGATCTGCCACGCCTCCACATGAGGACTACGGCTTTATGATCAGTGCTTTTTTTCTAGTCATCAACTGATTTTCCCAGTCTATACAGGGCATATTTCCTCCAAATCATCTCCCAGTTTTTAACCTCCTTTAAAAAAAGAAGAAAGAAAGCAAAAAAGTGCATACTTTTTTTTTTTAGCCAATATGATATTTGGCAAATAGACAATTGTGAGAAAGTAGATTTGGATTTTTCCTATAAGGTTCTAGTGTGACTCTTGGTATCACACTTTGCTCTTAGAATCACAAATTTCTCAGCCCGTCGATGGAACTGAAGTCTCTACATATGAAAGATTATTGTGAATCCCAAACCCATGTCAATGGGAATTTATTACTCAGAGTTCTGAACTGAGAATGTATCTCCTCTCTCTTTTTTATACCTCATACTAGAAGTGATTGTCTCTGCTTGTTACTCCTCTAGCTCATTTTGTTCTAAAGTTCCAGACTCCTGTCTTTTAGTAGATTGTGTTGGCTCTTTACACAGACTTTGGTAAGTGGGATTTTCCTACATCAATCTCCTCTGCACTTACTACATTAATCTTCTCATCTCTTTCTCTTTTGGACGTTGACAAATTGTTGTCTCCCCCCACCCTTAGTTCCTTTAAATACACACATCCACCTTCCTCAGCTAAATAGAGCCAGGATGTCACCAGCTCCAAACCACTGAACTTGAAACAAATGACTCTGACTTCCTGGCAGCTTTGGATTGAATAAATAGCTTAGATTTCTATTTCACCGTGTAATTCCCAGTCTCTGAGAAATGTTTTAGAAAGTAGGTGTAAGGAGAACAGTAACAACCATACTTGCTATCTGTAAAGAGTCCTTGTTAACCAACACCATTACCAATGTAAAGCTTTTGAATGTAGTTTTCAGTAAACATTTCTTAGCGGAGGTACATAAGTACCTAGCAAAAGACAGCCTGTGATGAAGAATATAAAAGGACTTGGTTGAAAAAGACCTGGAATAGAGAGTGTTACATTGCATATAGATGTTCAAAAAATATGTATTGAACTGAATGACACAGCAAGTAAGTTAAGTTCCTTAGAAAAGTATATGGAGATACAGTTCAATGTTTCTATCCAAAAGTTCCCACTTTGTGCATGTATTGTAGCACAGAGTGCAGTCATAGAGGGGGTGGGGGCTGAGATGCCTTTATTTCTTCATCCTCACTCCATATAAGCAAGGATAACTGTCCTCCTTTGTCTAATACAGTTGTATGATAATTTGAAAAATAATACAAAGAAGGTTGCTCCTTGAGGTAAGAGAATATATCATATTGAACTCTATGGCCACAGTGCCTAGCAATATGCCTGCATTATAGTAGGTATATGATGGATACTTGCTGGATGAGAGGGAGACTCTAGGGAAAATAAAAAGCAAAGCCATGAAGGAACTCTCCGAATCACACCCTCTCCATTCAAATATTCATGAACTGATGAGGCGGAGAAATTGTTCTGCTCCGTTACAATGTCTGTCCCCGTTCCCTCTTCCACACATGTAAGCAGCAAGCACTTACTGTCAGATTGTGACCCTGGGGAAGTCATTCATTTCCACTTGAACCAGCTGTTTCAAATAACTTGTGCATGTTGCGTTTACCAAAGGAAAATTATACCTTTTTTTTTTCTTTGATTTACTGAGGGATTTTTATTTGGAAAACATTTACTTGTATCTTTCTGCTGCTGTGATAGATTTCACAGCAGGCTTCTCACTATGAAAGAGGAGCCCCCACAAACTCTTACCCTTTTTCAAGGCCCCTTAGGGTGCCAGGCAAAGGGGAACATGAAGGATGTGTTAGGGGAGCAGAGTGTTCTCCTGAAATCAGAACTCACAAGGGGCAACTTCTGAGCATGTGTATTGAAAAGCAGCCTGCAGGAAGGGCAAGGTAGGGTTCAAATATTAGATTCAAAATTGTAAGATTGGATCTTTCTGTTCCACCTTTGTGAGAACAAATGAGAATAAGAATAAGATATACCTCTGTACAGTGTATATAATGTTTCTAATACATAAGAGGTGCTCAAAAATTGTAGCTACTGTTTTAATCATTCAGGGGGGAAAAAAACCCTTCCCTTTTAAGTAAAGAAACAATAAAACTTACATATCACTAGAGGTATCATAGGGGGTACTTCAGATTGCTTTTCCGATAGAGGTGATAGAATTGCACGACACAGTCCATATTATTTTGCTAGATCGAACTTGTAACAAATAATTTGCGTTTCTAGGAAGCAGGTACTTTGTCTGTGGTACCAAGAAATAGTCCTAGCATACAATAGATGTTCAATAAGCATGTGTTTAATAACAAAATGCATAGATTAGGAAAACAGACTGTGATGCATGATAAGCAATAATGTAACATTCATATAGTAAGAACAGACTAGATGGAGAGCTTTAGGCCCTATAGAATATAAAAAAAAAAAAAATGAATGATGGAGACACTGCCTTTGCCCTCCAGTGTGATTTGGTAGTCAAGACATATAGGGCATGTTCCAGGAAGAGTGAGTCATCTTGTGACTGGAGCATCAGATTTGGGGAGATTTGAGATTTAATGTTAAACAAATTGGGAAAATGTGGAATGATATAATAAATGACTTTGAATTCTAAGAAACCCAGCAAGAATGTTTGATCCAAAGGAAATCCTGATCAGATGTGAGCAGTTAGGAGAATATTGAAATAGTCTGGTTTGCTGGTTTTTGAACTCTCAAATGCAGGATGTAGAAATGAGTGGCGGTGCTCTATGATTCATACCCTTACTTTAACCAGAGTTCATCCACTTTAAAATCAGTTATATATTTAAAAGTAAGTACTCCTGGGAAGAGGGGGAAAGACCACCAACTCTGACCTAACATGTCGAGGAAAACGTAGGTCAAATCCGGCAGTTGATGGGGCGCCTGGGTGGCGCAGTCGGTTAAGCGTCCGACTTCAGCCAGGTCACGATCTCGCGGTCCGTGAGTTCGAGCCCCGCGTCAGGCTCTGGGCTGATGGCTCGGAGCCTGGAGCCTGTTTCCGATTCTGTGTCTCCCTCTCTCTCTGCCCCTCCCCTGTTCATGCTCTGTCTCTCTCTGTCCCAAAAATAAATAAAAACGTTGAAAAAAAAATTAAAAAAAAAATCCGGCAGTTGTTAAACAATTTCAGTGTAGAGTTTGGCGAGTCATTTTAGGGTGAAAAAGAAGGAAAATCAAATGAGATGCCCAGGCTGGAATAGAGATAAAGTTAATCCAGGGAAACATGGGAGAAAAAAATAAGCTTAGATGAAAAGATGAACAATTCTATATATGAATTAAAGTGGAACCACTGAATTTGCGAGGAAGAGGACAAATGACTTCATAAGCAAACTACTGAAATGCAGGGATTCTCCAAAGGTCATCCACAGACTTCTGCCAAATTAGACTGATCAGAATTGACTTGGCAGCTTTAAAAAATTATAGATTCTTGGGCCTTGCCTTTTGAGATTCTACTCTAGTAGATCTGGGGTAGGGCAAGGAAAGCTATATTTGTTCTAAAGGTGCTGCTGCTTTCTAATGGGCAGCCATTGGGCAAAATCACTGATCTACCCCAGTGTCCTGGGTTGTCCACCTAGATTTGGGTCTAATTTGGGGCCTTGGAATAAACAGTAAACAGATAACTAAAAGAAGAAAAAATAAAAATGCTATCCATCAGGTTTTTCCCCCCATTGATGCTTTTTTGTTAGTCACTCCTAATGATGAAACAAAAAAAAGATTCCAACCCTGACAAGCTGAAGTTTTGTTTTGGTTATTGTGGTCCTTTCAAGGAAAGGATCCATATTCTATTTCCTTCAAGGAAAACTTTTCCTCCCCTGCTGAAGCCAAGATATAACCTTCTTCTTATAAAGGAAATTTAAATGTAAAAATTAAGTACACTCTCACCATGTTAGCATTTGAGGTAACTTTAAATATCATGTGATCCACCTGTCTCATTTAGGAAACTGAAAATGTCAAAGGAATTTTCTGATTTGTCACTTAGAAGCCAGGGTAATTTCTTATTTACTTTTGTATTCTCTGTACCTATTACATTTCGGGTTCATAGTAAATGTATATTGGTTTTATGTGCTATAATGACTTAGCCAAGATATTTATTTCTTTTTTCCCTCTCTCTCCTACTGCACATATATGCACACATGCTCCTAGACACACATATATCACATATCAGTCATGGGCTATTGTTGGGATCCCATTGGCATAATGTCAGGATTCATCATCTTCCAAAATGTGGCTTCACTGGACAGAGCAATCATCTATTTTTCTTCAATAGACTACTTAAAAAATTTTGTAACATAGGTAATGAGGGATTCTTAACTAATTTGCTATTTTCAGAGAACATTTTCATATTTCAGTTCTTTCTCAATATAACATGGGATGAAAATCCCAAGGTTATAGTATTTCACATAAGGTTGTCTATATGTTATGTTAATGACTATGTTGAAATTACAACTTAAATAACTATCAGGACAATAGTTGAGCAATTTCATACCCCAGGTGGAATTAAAAGGACAAAAAGGATCAAAGGGAATTTAAAAACAGTGAGGAATGTTTCAGATTTTCCTTTGTTGAAGATATATCCAGAGTTTGATTGAATGATGGTAAGCAATCTAATAATCCATACATTTATAGAGAAATTTCCAATTTTCAAAGCACCCTCACAAATATTATATCATTTAATTTTCAAAACAACACAATGTGGTGATTCCAAGAGGTATTGGTTTCTTCCACTTATAGATGAGGAACCGAGACACCAAGGATTAATCAGAGGCATTTGGGAAGTTTTTATATTCCCCTTGGTTACATAAAAATCAATATGGGAGGAAGACAGAAGGGACGCTCTGCCACTTTTTGAAATGGCCAGTAAAGACCATCTTTGAGAGGAGACCATGTGATGGTATTACAAGCAACACACTGAGCCGTGCCATTGAAAGTGAATCTGGATGGGCTAATAACTGACTTCAAGCAACTCCATTTTGCTTTTGAACTACATTTTTATCTTAGCCAAGACTAAGAACACAGCATTTTCAGTCTGCTTTAGCAGCTTTTAGATCCATAATAGCCCAATCCAATTAAAGGCCTATTCACTTCCACTATTACCATTACACTAGGTTGCTCTGGAAAGATAAAAGTAAGTTGAGCAAGGCAAATCCCATCTGAAGATGAACAATTCTTCCTATTTATTGACATCATCCTTGTCTTTTGTAGATTGGCTTGGCATTCATTTCATGGGGCTTTCAGGAGTGATTGTTTGCTAAGTGAATGAAAGAAAAATTGAAAGCATCAGTGTTTACCTGACCTAAGACTTACATGGCAAAAGCTATGACCAAAGAGCAAGTTAATGGATACATTGGTCACAAACCATAGAGGCAAATGTTTGGAATGTCTTCGAAGTTTAACACATATTTTACACTCCACTGGCAACATTTAAAAGCTTTGACCTTAGCCTATAACAATCTGAGAAGAGAGGAAGGGTTAAGTGAAGTTTGAGCTACATATCTAACAAACTGAATTTATGTCTGCTAATGTGAAATATTTATTTAATCCAGCACAACAGAATATGATAATCCATGGACTAAGAAATAGGAGACATGGGTTCTAGATGTTACCAGTAGTTATCAGTGTGCTCATCCTAAATCATTTGAGCACTGGGGTTTGCTATAAAAGACCATGGCAAAATAATTGTTCTGTAGTCAGAAAACCTAGGCTAGTATTCTAAAATCACTCACCCTCACCCTGCTGAATGTAGCTAAATTATTCATAGACCCAAACATTGATATTATGCCTGTGACCTAAAGCTTAAACCACAAACTTCAATATTAGCCCTTTCTCCAGAGACTTCCCAGACCAAGCCAATTCCTAATTGAGAGATAAGCTTAAATCTCATTTATCATAGAGATTCTGGCAACATGTGAAACCCAGGCTCTCAGGGAGGCCAGGAAAAGTGCAAATTCTAAATTCAAAATCCTTCATCATGTCAGAGTTCTGGCTTCAGTGCATTACCTTGTTCTTAATCTTAATCCACCCTCTGGAGACAGATGAAGAGGGAATGGGAGTAGGGTGGAGTGCATGTAATAAAGATCAGTGTTTTACAAAAATATCTGACAAAATGCCAGGCATATAAAAATGTTAAAGTTTGGTTAGTATTATTTTTATTGTTATCTCTATTATTGTTATTATCATTCTTGTTGTTGTTGTTGTTGTTAATTATTATCAGCAGCCCCAGAAAAAACATCTTAAAGGCTATAAGGTAATTCCATCAAACAGTCCCTGTGTTAGGAACTTTGAATGTAGTCTCTGTTCTCAAGTGACCCAGTATGAACTTTGTATCTATAAGGAAATAAATTAAAGGCACAGTGTCTTCTTCAACTGGATAATCCAGTGCATATGATCCCATCAATGGGTATGCCTCCTCCATACAAAATATCTATCAGAGGTGAGGAAGATGGCGGCGTAGGAGGACGCTGGGCTCACCGCGCGTCCTGCTGATCACTTAGATTCCACCTACACCTGCCTAAATAACCCAGAAAACCGCCAGAGGATTAGCAGAACGGAGTCACCGGACCCAAGTGCAGACGAGAGGCCCACGGAAGAGGGTAGGAAGGGCGGCGAGGCGGTGCGCGCTCCACGGACTGGCGGGAGGGAGCCGGGGCGGAGGGGCGGCTCGCCGGCCAAGCAGAGCCCCCGAGTCCGGCTTGCAAAAGCGGAGGGGCCTGACGGACTGTGTTCCGACAGCAAGCGCGACTTAGCGTCTGGGAGGTCATAAGTTAACAGCTCTGCTCGGAAAGCGGGAAGGCTGGAGGACAAAGGGAGGGTGAGCTGCGGAGCCCCCGGACGACAGAGCTCAGTTTGGCGGGGAACAAAGGCGCTCTCCAGCGCCATCTCCCCCGCCCATCCCCCAGCCAAAATCCCAAAGGGAACCGGCTCCGGCCAGGGAAATTGCTCGCTCCGCGCGAACACCCAACTCTGTGCTTCTGCGGAGCCAAACCTCCGGCAGCGATCTGACTCCCTCCGGCTGCACAGGGCCCCTCCTGAAGTGGATCACCTAAGGAGAAGCGAGCTAAGCCTGCCCCCCCTGCCGCCGTGCACCTTGCCTTCCCACCCCAGCTAATACGCCAGATCCCCAGCATCACAAGCCTGGCAGTGTGCAAGTAGCCCAGACGGGCCACGCCACCCCACAGTGAATCCCGCCCCTAGGAGAGGGGAAGAGAAGGCACACACCAGTCTGACTGTGGCCCCAGCGGTGGGCTGGGGGCAGACATCAGGTCGGACTGCGGCCCCGCCCACCAACTCCAGTTATACACCACAGCACAGGGGAAGTGCCCTGCAGGCCCTCACCACACCAGGGACTATCCAAAATGACCAAGCGGAAGAATTCCCCCCAGAAGAATCTCCAGGAAATAACAACAGCTAATGAGCTGATCAAAAAGGATTTAAATAATATAACAGAAAGTGAATTTAGAATAATAGTCATAAAATTAATCGCTGGGCTGGAAAACAGCATACAGGACAGCAGAGAATCTCTTGCTACAGACATCAGGGGACTAATGAACAGGCACGAGGAGCTGAAAAACGCTTTAAAGGAAATGGAAAACAAAATGCAAACCACCACAGCTCGGATGGAAGAGGCAGAGGAGAGAATAGGTGAACTAGAAGATAAAGTTATGGAAAAAGAGGAAGCTGAGAAAAAGAGAGATAAAAAAATCCAGGAGTATGAGGGGAAAATTAGAGAACTAAGTGATACACTAAAAAGAAATAATTTACGCATAATTGGTATCCCAGAGGAGGAAGAGAGAGGGAAAGGTGCTGAAGGGGTACTTGAAGAAATCATAGCTGAGAACTTCCCTGAACTGGGGAAGGAAAAAGGCATTGAAATCCAAGAGGCACAGAGAACTCCCTTCAGACGTAACTTGAATCGATCTTCTGCACGACATATCATAGTGAAACTGGCAAAATACAAGGATAAAGAGAAAATTCTGAAAGCAGCAAGGGGTAAACGTGCCCTCACATATAAAGGGAGACCTATAAGACTCGTGACTGATCTCTCTTTTGAAACTTGGCAGGCCAGAAAGAATTGGCACGAGATTTTCAGGGTGCTAGACAGCAAAAATATGCAGCCAAGAATCCTTTATCCAGCAAGTCTGTCATTTAGAATAGAAGGAGAGATAAAGGTCTTCCCAAACAAACAAAAACTGAAGGAATTCGTCACCACTAAACCAGCCCTACAAGAGATCCTAAGGGGGACCCTGTGAGACAAAGTACCAGAGACATCACTACAAGCATAAAACATACAGACATCACAATGACTCTAAACCCGTATCTTTCTATAATAACACTGAATGTAAATGGATTAAATGCGCCAACCAAAAGACATAGGGTATCAGAATGGATAAAAAAACAAGACCCATCTATTTGCTGTCTACAAGAGACTCATTTTAGACCTGAGGACACCTTTAGATTGAGAGTGAGGGGATGGAGAACTATTTATCATGCTACTGGAAGCCAGAAGAAAGCTGGAGTAGCCATACTTATATCAGACAAACTAGACTTTAAATTAAAGGCTGTAACAAGAGATGAAGAAGGACATTATATAATAGTTACAGGGTCTATCCATCAGGAAGAGCTAACAATTATAAACGTCTATGCGCCGAATACCGGAGCCCCCAAATATATAAAACAATTACTCATAAACATAAGCAACCTTATTGATAAGAATGTGGTAATTGCTGGGGACTTTAACACCCCACTTACAGAAATGGATAGATCATCTAGACGCACGGTCAATAAAGAAACAAGGGCCCTGAATGAGACACTGGATCAGATGGACTTGACAGATATATTTAGAACTCTGCATCCCAAAGCAACAGAATATACTTTCTTCTCGAGTGCACATGGAACATTCTCCAAGATAGATCATATACTGGGTCACAAATCAGCCCTTCATAAGTTTACAAGAATTGAAATTATACCATGCATACTTTCAGACCACAATGCTATGAAGCTTGAAGTCAACCACAGGAAAAAGTCTGGAAAACCTCCAAAAGCATGGAGGTTAAAGAACACCCTACTCACGAATGAGTGGGTCAACCAGGCAATTAGAGAAGAAATCAAAAAATATATGGAAACAAACGAAAATGAAAATACAACAATCCAAACGCTTTGGGACGCAGCGAAGGCAGTCCTGAGAGGAAAATACATCGCAATCCAGGCCTATCTCAAGAAACAAGAAAAATCCCAAATACAAAATCTAACAGCACACCTAAAGGAAATAGAAGCAGAACAGCAAAGGCAGCCTAAACCCAGCAGAAGAAGAGAAATAATAAAGATCAGAGCAGAAATAAACAATATAGAATCTAAAAAAACTGTAGAGCAGATCAACGAAACCAAGAGTTGGTTTTTTGAAAAAATAAACAAAATTGACAAACCTCTAGCCAGGCTTCTCAAAAAGAAAAGGGAGATGACCCAAATAGATAAAATCATGAATGAAAATGGAATTATTACAACCAATCCCTCAGAGATACAAACAATTATCAGGGAATACTATGAAAAATTATATGCCAACAAATTGGACAACCTGGAAGAAATGGACAAATTCCTGAACACCCACACTCTTCCAAAACTCAATCAGGAGGAAATAGAAAGCTTGAACAGACCCATAACCAGCGAAGAAATTGAATCGGTTATCAAAAATCTCCCAACAAATAAGAGTCCAGGACCAGATGGCTTCCCAGGGGAGTTCTACCAGACGTTTAAAGCAGAGATAATACCTATCCTTCTCAAGCTATTCCAAGAAATAGAAAGGGAAGGAAAACTTCCAGACTCATTCTATGAAGCCAGTATTACTTTGATTCCTAAACCAGACAGAGACCCAGTAAAAAAAGAGAACTACAGGCCAATATCCCTGATGAATATGGATGCCAAAATTCTCAATAAGATACTAGCAAATCGAATTCAACAGCATATAAAAAGAATTATTCACCATGATCAAGTGGGATTCATTCCTGGGATGCAGGGCTGGTTCAACATTCGCAAATCAATCAACGTGATACATCACATTAACAAAAAAAAAGAGAAGAACCATATGATCCTGTCAATCGATGCAGAAAAGGCCTTTGATAAAATCCAGCACCCTTTCTTAATAAAAACCCTTGAGAAAGTCAGGATAGAAGGAACATACTTAAAGATCATAAAAGCCATTTATGAAAAGCCCACAGCTAACATCATCCTCAACGGGGAAAAACTGAGAGCTTTTTCCCTGAGATCAGGAACACGACAGGGATGCCCACTCTCACCGTTGTTATTTAACATAGTGCTGGAAGTTCTAGCATCAGCAATCAGACAACAAAAGGAAATCAAAGGCATCAAAATTGGCAAAGATGAAGTCAAGCTTTCGCTTTTTGCAGATGACATGATATTATACATGGAAAATCCGATAGACTCCACCAAAAGTCTGCTAGAACTGATACATGAATTCAGCAAAGTTGCAGGATACAAAATCAATGTACAAAAATCAGTTGCATTCTTATACACTAACAATGAAGCAACAGAAAGACAAATAAAGAAACTGATCCCATTCACAATTGCACCAAAAAGCATAAAATACCTAGGAATAAATCTAACCAAAGATGTAAAGGATCTGTATGCTGAAAACTATAGAAAGCTTATGAAGGTAATTGAAGAAGATTTAAAGAAATGGAAAGACATTCCCTGCTCATGGATTGGAAAAATAAATATTGTCAAAATGTCAATACTACCCAAAGCTATCTACACATTCAATGCAATCCCAATCAAAATTGCACCAGCATTCTTCTCGAAACTAGAACAAGCAATCCTAAAATTCATATGGAACCACAAAAGGCCCCGAATAGCCAAAGGAATTTTGAAGAAGAAGACCAAAGCAGGAGGCATCACAATCCCAGACTTCAGCCTCTACTACAAAGCTGTCATCATCAAGACAGCATGGTATTGGCACAAAAACAGACACACAGACCAATGGAATAGAATAGAAACCCCAGAACTAGACCCACAAACATATGGCCAACTCATCTTTGACAAAGCAGGAAAGAACATCCAATGGAAAAAAGACAGCCTCTTTAACAAATGGTGCTGGGAGAACTGGACAGCAACATGCAGAAGGTTGAAACTAGACCACTTTCTCACACCATTTACAAAAATAAACTCAAAATGGATAAAGGACCTAAATGTGAGACAGGAAACCATCAGAACCTTAGAGGAGAAAGCAGGAAAAGACCTCTCTGACCTCAGCCGTAGCAATCTCTTACTCGACACATCCCCAAAGGCAAGGGAATTAAAAGCAAAAGTGAATTACTGGGACCTTATGAAGATAAAAAGCTTCTGCACAGCAAAGGAAACAACCAACAAAACTAAAAGACAACCAACGGAATGGGAAAAGATATTTGCAAATGACATATCGGACAAAGGGCTAGTATCTAAAATCTATAAAGAGCTCACCAAACTCCACACCCGAAAAACTAATAACCCAGTGAAGAAATGGGCAGAAAACATGAATAGACACTTCTCTAAAGAAGACATCCAGATGGCCAACAGGCACATGAAAAGATGTTCAGCGTCGCTCCTTATCAGGGAAATACAAATCAAAACCACACTCAGGTATCACCTCACGCCAGTCAGAGTGGCCAAAATGAACAAATCAGGAGACTATAGATGCTGGAGAGGATGTGGAGAAACGGGAACCCTCTTGCACTGTTGGTGGGAATGCAAATTGGTGCAGCCGCTCTGGAAAACAGTGTGGAGGTTCCTCAGAAAATTAAAAATAGACCTACCCTATGACCCAGCAATAGCACTGCTAGGAATCTACCCAAGGGATACAGGAGTACTGATGCATAGGGGCACTTGTACCCCAATGTTCATAGCAGCACTCTCAACAATAGCCAAATTATGGAAAGAGCCTAAATGTCCATCAACTGATGAATGGATAAAGAAATTGTGGTTTATATACACAATGGAATACTACGTGGCAATGAGAAAAAATGAAATATGGCCTTTTGTAGCAAAGTGGATGGAACTGGAGAGTGTGATGCTAAGTGAAATAAGCCATACAGAGAAAGACAGATACCATATGGTTTCACTCTTATGTGGATCCTGAGAAACTCAACAGGAACCCATGGGGGAGGGGAAGGGAGAAAAAAAAAAAGACGTTAGAGTGGGAGAGAGCCAAAGCATAAGAGACTGTTAAAAACTGAGAACAAACTGAGGGTTGATGGGGGGTGGGAGGGAGGGGCGGGTGGGTGATGGGTATTGAGGAGGGCACCTTTTGGGATGAGCACTGGGTGTTGTATGGAAACCAATTTGTCAATAAACTTCATAAAAAAAAAAAAAAATATCTATCAAAACATCCAGATAGCTGTCTGTCCCCATTACTATAACAGACATGCAGTCTTTCTGGAATACAGATGAATGCCACCCAGGTGTTGGTGTGAACAAACAGAACAGGTTAAACTGGCTGTCCTCAAATGATTCCCTCAAAAAGAAAGATGGGACTCAATTATTCAAACTGAACTAGGTACCCCATGGCCACCAGTCACCTTCCAAGGTGTAACCTCCAGCTCATATATGTCCTACTTGGGGAGAGGGCATCAATGGTAAAAAAACAAAAACTCTTTTCAATGGCACCATGTGTGCCCTTGAAAATGCAGTTTTTGTGTGCAAGTCAGATATTAACTTGCCTTCCTTCTGAAAATATGGTGACTGCCTGTTAGGAGTCATAGAAACCCTCAAGTATTTAAGGAAACGGTACAGTTAGGTCAGGTAGCTCTCAGATGACTACAGATATCTCTTTCAAGTAAGATTACCCTGGTTTACTAAGGGAGCTTCTTGGAGGGAAAACCAAGGTTTTGTTATTTTTGTGTAAACTTCAGACAGTTATCTTGATGGTAAGACCATCCACTCAGAAAAACTGGTCAAAATGTATCCCTGAAAGGCATGAAAGTCAGACTCAACTCACTGGCCAGGGTTGTTATAGATGATCAAATTACCCCAGACTTACTCCTTGCAAGCCAGTTTAATGCAATCACTAAGACATCTCTCTCTACCTGGATTAATGCCATGGACCAAATGTAAAGATCAATACAGACTCTTAAAGAGAAAATCACCTGACTTTCTAAGTTAGGCAGTGATAATTTTGTGATTTGTTCAACTTGTTGGGTCCGGGACCTGAGGAGCATAGTTGAGGTCATCATTGTAGGTTGACCTCATCCTCCTGCTTGGAATTCGGTTGATAGAAGCCTTTATTCCATCCTATATGAGACCAATTGAACCGATTTATTTCTAGCCAAAGTTTTTTGGGTTAATTGGAGTGGCTGTTGGCTTATCATATTCACGGGAACACTTTATAGAAGTCAAGACAATGTAGGGATAAGATATAAATATGTTGGGGAGGTAATTTTCCATGTGCTCTCCATACTTCCACATGTCTTACAAGCAGAGCCACTGACTCCTTTTGTCCTGTACTATCTTTTCAAGGATGTTTGTAGAGCAAACGGCTTTGGAAGATAGAGATAATGTCTCCCTCTAGAGAAAAGTGCAGGTTTGTTTGCTGTACCATATAATAAAGATTATATCTCTGTCCTGGGCAAAAAATTAAGTAGCTTCATTGCCTATTATCAAAAATTTGGGTTCTTTAGGCTGGATTCCTGTGGTATAAACACACCCTGTATATGCAGATGTCACATAGCTTTTTTTTTTTTTTATCATTCTATGACATTTGAGGCTCTGAGAACAGCACAAATGCTGATACCCTAGATGCTGCTATTGCTGTTAAAGTTCTTCCTGTCTGATCCAGGAGTTTTGTGTCTTGCTGCCTTCCATGAAATTGTGGCAGGCTAACTTTTTAGTTTGCAAGTAAGGTTAAAGTCTCAAGCTCTCCAGACTTCTTGACAGAGGGTGGGCAGGGTGGTAGAATTATGGTGATAAATGTTCTTATGTTTTTAGATTTTTGCATTTTATTTCAATTTGTGATAGCTAATATGTTTGTAATGATAATTCTTTTTAATGTTTACTTATTTTTGAGAGACGGAGAGAGACAGATCATGAGTGGGGGAAGGGCAGAGAGAGAGGGAGACACAGAATCCAAAGCAAGCTCCAGGTTCTGAGCTTTCAGCGCAGAGCCCAATGCGGGGCTCAAACTCACAGACCCTGAGATCATGACCTGAGCTGAAGCTGGACACTTAAACCGACTGAGCCACCCAGGCGCCCCTGTTTGTAATGATAGTTAACAGATTCTCAAAAGATTCAATCTCCAATGTGAAGGCTGATTTACCCTGAGATCACCAAGCACAGCTTTTCTTTCTCATTAGGAAAATAATTGCTGCATTAAAAAATTGTGACAGTTTTCTACTAGTCTTAAATAAATTAAGATCATATGCTACTTATTAGAGGCAGATTCATAAGAAAACATGTAATATCTGTAAATATTCTACTACAAACCCTTTGTGTATAAAACATGTGTACTTGTAAGGATGGAGTAGGCTTATGCTGAGGCCACAAATAACCCTCAAGATGTTAGTGACATAATACATAACATTTGTTTCTCACTCACACAAATTTTGCTAATAACCCTTTAGGCACATTCCCTTATGCAGTGAATTTAGCCTTCCAGGTTGCTAGATCTAGGCTCTCTCTGAAGGGGAAGAGAGTGTTGGAATATTGCACAGAGGCTTCTCACTGCCTCAACATGAAAGTGACACATGCCAATTCCAGTCAAAATCCATTGGCTAGAATTAGTCATATAACCCCAGTGAAACTAACAGGGAACTGAGAAGTATAATCTTTCATATTAGAAGAAAGACAGTGATTTCTATTTTGTATACAAAATTAGAAAAAAATGTTACCTTTGTATCCCATTAGCAAAAGACATTCATGATTGGGTCATTATTGGTTCCCACATCTGCACAGCAAAAATAAACAAACATAACCCCAAATCACCTTCCCTGTAGCTAGAACGGTCAGCTGGTTGTCCCTGAAGGGGATGAGCTTCAGATACTTTGTAAAACTCCTCTTACATCTTTCTATGAGGTAATCTAACAAATAATGCCAACTCTCAGCCTCAGAAATATCTGGATAAATATTTCAGAGACTGTTTTGAGTATATTTCATATACATTATCTCATTATTCTCACAAAACCCCACAAGTAAAGTTTGATTATTATTTTCATTTTGAAACTGAGGAAAAGTAGTTAAGGAGAAGCCAAGTAACTTGCCCATGAATTTAAAACCAGTGAGGAATGCTAGCAGTTTACTTCTTTAGTCCAGACTCTTTACCACCTGGATGTACTGCCCCTTGTAATATCCACATATTACTAAGAAATGCATATGACAGGAACTACCAAGTGACCACTGTCTCTTAGAATCCTACAAGGTCTGTCTCATTTTTAAAAAAGAATTGAGGGGCGCCTGGGTGGCTTGGTCGGTTAAGCGTCCGACTTCGGCTCAGGTCATGATCTCACGGTCCGTGAGTTCGAGCCCCGCGTCGGGCTCTGTGCTGACAGCTCAGAGCCTGGAGCCTGTTTCAGATTCTGTGTCTCCCTCTCTCTCTGACCCTCCCCTGTTCATGCTCTGTCTCTCTCTGTCTCAAAAATAAATAAACGTTAAAAAAATTTTAAAAAAAAAATAAAAAAGAATTGAGCTAAAGCTGGGTCTGGTTCCAAATGTATGGACAGTCAAACTTTAGCAAAACCTAGAATATGAGGGTAATTTTGAGAGTGAAGGGAATTGAAGACTTTGTGGTCAATTTGAGCTAGTCTTTTGCTCCATTTTGCTTTATAATTTGCATCATGAAGACTGATGAGTCACTTTGGGATCTTGGTTATTGGCTGATATTTGCCTTATTTCCAGAGTACATAGGAATCCTATCCATATTTTAAAACCATCTTTCAAAATATAATTGTGTCAAGGATAATTATATTTGGGGTAGTATTCATAAACTAGTGAATTATACTGGCAATAATGTTTAAATTTTACTAATTTTAAAAATACAGGGTAATATATTGGCCATATGCTAAATAATAATGATTTTTTATGGCACATAATATAATTTCAAAAGAGTTTTATGTCTATTATCCGACTTAGATTTTCAAACATCTGGTTAGTGAGGTAAAATATATATTGTTATCACCATAGTAGAGATGGAGACATTATGGCAGAAGTTAAATGGCTTTATTTATTTTTAACACAAATTAACCATATGCCTTGTGAGCCAGGTAGGGTGACAAAAATGAAATGAGATCTTTCTTAGATGTCAAAGAATGTGCAGTCTCCAAAAGGTACAACAGTGAGTCACTGATGGGATTAGACTGAATCAAATATAACTTGGTTAAGCTCCCATTAGGATAATATATTGATGCTCTGATTCCGACCTAGTTCAATGAAATAAGAACAGAGAGAGATGTTACAATTTCAACTGGTTTCGTTCCTGGTTCAATTAACTGTTAATATTTTTAGACATTTAAGTACATTTGTGATTTTTCCCCCAGTTTTAGACTCATGGCTTGGTTGTAAGCAAGTTGCTAGTTATGCTGAAACACATTTAGGAATGAAATGGAAGGAAACAGTGGCTATTTTTTACGAGGTTATTATGTGTATACCTCTATGTCACTTCATCTTTATTAGCTCTGTGAGATATCTGTCATTATTGCCATTATAGATAAGAAAACTTAAAGCATTAAGTTGGTTATATCACCCAATTAGAATGGGTGAAAATGAGGATTGTTCTAATTTGTTCATAATTTGTATGATTTTAGTGTTCATATGACTTTATTGTACGGTGTATGACTTCTGTATGTGTGAAAGTATGTCCATTCTATATGGGCCACTAGTTCTGATTAATTTTCTATTTGTTTAACGAGAGCATTCTCTATGCATGTCATGTTTCATATACCCAAAGACAGAGTGAAGACTTAGTCAAGAAACTTTAAAAAAAAATATAGCTTAGCACACTAAACTTTTTTCTGTTTGTTTTGTTTTGTTTTTTTCTGACAATGCTCACATCTGTATACTCTGGTAATTTCTTTCCAATCACATCTGTTTACTGTCATACAAATATGGCCCAGATATTATGGAAGATGCCTGAAGTCCCCAGGGAAAATCAATTCAAATTCATGGAAAAGTGATTTAGAATAAGAAAGGAGTATAGAATTCATAATTCTACATCTGGATTTGGGAGAATTACCATTTAGATTCAGTGAGGACCCAGACTCAGGAGATTTGTCTTGATATTAAGAAAGTTTTTTGTATTACCATCATCCCTTCAAGCTAGGGTGTTATTGCATCTTTCAAAAAATTGCAAACTAATAAAATCTGGGGGAATTCATCAGGTTTCTAGAGAGTTTGAATTCCACACGTGCAAACTGTCAGCTTTAAGTAAGTCATGCAAAACTCTATTTAAATGATTCAGCCTTTCCCTGAATATGGGAAATGGGAAATGTTATTCAGTAGTTAGAATAAAATGGTTTGAATGGCAAGGAATAGATTAAACCTGCCCACAGTCACTGAGCAGAGATAATAAGAGATGATTTGATAGTGGAAATAGTCATTTGTGATGGGCCTTGCTGTTAACACACTAGCATGTGTGAAAGCATTAGAGAGCATGGGTGACACCAGTGAGCATTCCTCTGTTTCTGTAAATCAAGCATTCATCAGAGGCTTCTTCCTGCTAGAATTTCTCATACCTGCCCCGACTTCCATTCCCCCAGCCAGCCCACAGGGGGCACAGAGTAGAAAGAATGGAAACACATCAGTGAATGCAAATCAGGAAACCCTATGGAAAAGGTCCCCTGAAGAGATCGTAGCAGGGTGATTCCTAACCGACAACCAAGATTCAGGCTTGAATCTGCTAAGGGCAGGTTACTTTAAATATGTGTGGCAGACAGGTTTGGTGTGCAGTTTGGGATTTATGCACAGCTGGATTACAGCCCTGCTTCTGTCCCTTTCTATCCTTTGTGTTAGCCTGATTGGACAAGTTTCTTAATTTCTTTGAGTCTTGGTTTTCTCATTTGTGACTAAGTGATAATAAGGCAAGTATATATCTCACCATGAATTGCTATAGGCCATAAACACAAATATGCAGCACACTGTCTGGTCCATAGGAAGCACTTAGTAAATGTTCTTTAAAATTCAAGATCAAAAACCCCTAACAAACTTAAATACTTTTTGAACTATTTGTATACAAAAGCAATATGTTTACCAGTATTCTAAAGAGTTCATTAATTAATATTCGTTAAAATCTTACTTAGTGCTGTCCTTCTATAGCTGAAGCCCTAAAGTCCCCAGACAATGAAGATAAGGTATACTTCCCTAGAAAACATCTAATTTTCCCCATGCCATAAAACCAATTAAGTTTCCACACCTCCAGGCTCTTATATCTTACCACTTGCAAAATATGGGGCTTCTTTGACAGTTCTCCATGTCATAAGCCCCTCCGTCTGCTGTACACAGGGGGAAAAACATTTTGCAATTGACTTTTTGTAATTCTCCTTACCTCTTTGAGACTACCTTTTAGTGTTAAATGCTTCCTGTGACTGATAAATGTTCTTGTCTGTATGCACTGGTTAATTACTTTCCAAAGCATCTGCTGCTTGTCAGGCAAACGTGTTCCACATTTTTGTAAAAATGGCTTCTCTTTCTGGAAAATTCATTTAAGACATTCTGTAATACAAGGAATAGGAAGATACAGTCCCTCTCATTCGTTAGGCATGTATTACTTGTCAGCCACTTGTCTAATAATTTCTTCTAATCCTCTCAGCACCCTGTGAAACAGGTAATATTATACCCATTTTATAAGCAAAATAAAGAATTGTAGAAATCAAATAACTTGCCATATAAATTGAACTTGAATCTAGGTCTATATTTCTTGAAAGTTCTTGGGGTAATGTTTTCTGATTTGATATTTTGCTTTTTTGTTTGGTTTTTGTTTGGTTGCTTTTTGTTTTTTAAATTTTTTAATTATTTTTTATGTTTTACTTATTTTTGAGAGAGCATGCACAGGGAAGGGATAGAAGAGAGAGAGGGACAGAGGGTCCAAAGCAGGCTCTGCGCTGACAGCAGCGAGCCCAATATGGGGCTTGAACTCATGAACTGTGAGATCATGACCTGAGCCGAATTTGGATGCTCAACTGACTAAGCCACCTAGGCGCCACTTTTATGTCTGTTAAGTATTTATTTATTTGTTTATTTATTTATTTATTTATTTTGGGAGAAAGATAGCATGAGCACATGCATGTGCTTAAGCAGGGGAGGGGCAGAGAGAGAGGAAGAGAGAATCCCAAGCAGGATCTGCACTGTTAGCACAGAGCCCTACATGGGGCTTGATCTCACAAACTATGAGATCATGACCTGAGCCGATGTCAAGAGTCCCACTCTTAACCAGCTGAGCCCCCCGGGCACTCCTGATTTGATATTTGGATTGTGGAAATCACATAATGGAGACATATGGTTTCCTTTTATAAAATGACAGTAATAGCTATGAGCACAATCACCATCACAACCACCCCTTAAAATCCATAATGATTTTACATCATAGAACATCACTCTCAAGCAAAAAGTTCTGTGTGCAAGAAGTATATGGGGTAAAAGAAGTGCGGTAGGCAAGCCAGTGGTCTCCAGGATTCCCACCTTCCTGCTATATATCCCCTGTAGGAACCCCTCCCCTTGTGTGAGTGAGGGGGAGGAGGGGCTTGTGAATATGATGACTCATCACAATGTGACCATGTTACATTATATATCAGAAGGCATATTTCAGATGTTATTTAGGTCCCCAATCAATTGACATTGGGTTCATAAAAAGAGATTATCCTGGGTGGGCCTGACTTAT
The DNA here is from genome assembly GCF_022079265.1 of Lynx rufus. Lineage (NCBI taxonomy): Eukaryota > Metazoa > Chordata > Mammalia > Carnivora > Felidae > Lynx > Lynx rufus. The sequence goes on along the minus strand of NW_025814897.1, from coordinate 94,988,359 downwards.
TTAGATGAGTCTTCAGAAGAGATCATATAAATCCAAAGTGCCAGAGACTGCTCCTGCTTGCATTGAAGAAGTAAGCAAACATGTTGTGAAATGAATATGGAGAGAGCCATATGGCAAGGACACAAGGTCAGTCTCTAGAACCTGAGGGCATTCCCTGACCAATAGGCAACAAGAAATGGGGACTATTCCAATAAACGCAAAAAAACTAAATTCTTCCAACAAACACACACTTTGGAAGAGGACCCTGAGCCGTAGGTGAGATCAGAGTCCTGGCTGACACTTTGATTTCAGCCTGATGAAATGGTGAGCAGAGGTTGCAGCTAACCTATGCCTAGACTTTTTACTTACAGAAATTGTAAGATTTATCTATCTATCTATCTATCTATCTATATCTATATCAATATATATCAATAGATAGATATAGATAGATATTTAAACTGCTAAGTTTTTGGTAATTTGTTACACAGTAATAGAAAACTAATACATTAAATTAAATGCCAAATGAGTAATAGATGGTAGGCACTACAGATGGTAAGTTCAATAAAATAGAAATAAATCAATTTCTGGGGAAGAGACAATAATATTGCTACAGAAAAATCTTCAACTCAGTGGGGATTGATGCTGTATACCAAACTTTTCCATTCCACTTTCCTCTGTAATACATCATTTTCTTAGGTTGGCTTTTCCAGAAGTAGACTCTAAGACAAAAAAAACAAACAAACAGACAAACAAACATGTGCACAAGATTCCAAGGAAAACCCTAATAGAGAAAGAGAAGATAAACAGGTATCAGTTTCTGGCAAAATCCCAGCTGTACCTGAATTTCACACAGGCAAGTTGGAGTATAATTGTACTTTGAAGTTTTTCCTTATCTGGGACAGGAAGTTTAAGCTTTCATATTTGGCAATTGCCAGTCATTGACTAATTGCACCATGATGCTGGCATTGCCAGATCACTACAAGTATGAGAAAAATAAAAAGCAACTCTAGTAATTAAATGACATTTCTTGAAAGAGAAACATGAAATAGAATAGTTAAAAGAACAACAAAAGGAGATGGACTTCTGGCTTCCAAGTATGTAAGAAGCTTGGAAGTCACCATTCTATCTTAACAGAATGTGAAATCTGAACAAATGTAAAAGTCAGCAACTCTTTTTGGATCTGTAAGAGACATGAGGTCATAGGGCAAATTAATGCCTTCAAAAATGCAGAGAATGGAAATACAGAGAATCAAAATTCACCAGAGCAGAAACTTCTGTGGGGACTACTAATGTCAAAGTAAGAAAACCCTGAACTATAATGGATCAATTTCTGCCTACATCTGTTAAAGAAATTGAATCAATAATAAATAATCTTTCTTTTTTTTTCAATATATGAAATTTATTGTCAAACTGGTTTCCATACAACACCCAGTGCTCATCCCAAAAGGTGCCCTCCTCAATACCCATCACGTACCCTCCCCACCCTCCACCCGCCATCAACCCTCACTTTGTTCTCAGTTTTTAAGAGTCTCTTATGCTTTGGCTCTCTCCCACTCTAACCTCTTTTTTTTTCCTTCCCCTCCCCCATGGGTTTCTGCTAAGTTTCTCAGGATCCACATAAGAGTGAAAACATATGGTATCTGTCTTTCTCTGTATGGCTTATTTCACTTAGCATAACACTCTCCAGTTCCATTCACGTTGCTACAAAGGGCCATATTTCATTCTTTCTCATTGCCACGTAGTACTCCATTGTGTAAATAATCTTTCAAAATAGAAAGCACTAGGCCCAGATGGATTCCCTGGTGAATTCTGTCAAATATACAAGGAAGAAATTATAACAATTTCCTATAATATGTCCAAACACTCTCTCTCTCTCTCTCTCTCTCTCTCTATATATATATATATATACATATATATATATATAAATGTGCATTTTATATATTAATTATAACTCAACAAAGCTTTTGAAAAGATTATATACTAGTTGCCTTAAAAAAAGAAACACAGGAAGTACTTCCTCACTCATTTTATGAGGACAGTGTTATCATAATACCAAAATCAGACAAATACATTACAAGAAAAGAAAACTACAGACCAACATCTCTCATGAACATATATGCAGAAGTCCTCTGCAAAATACTAGCAAGTCAAATCTAGTGATGCATAGAAAGAATTATATATTACAACCAAGTGAGATTTATCCCAGTTATGCAAGGCTAGTTCAACATTAGAAATCAGTTAATGTAATACATCACATCGGGAGGCTAAAAAAGAAAAATCACATGATCATATCAATAGATGCTGAAAAAGCATTTGACAAAATCCAACTTGCATTCATGATTTAAAAAAAAATCCAACACCCACTTATTATAAAATTTCACAGAAAACTAGGAACATAGGGGAACTTCTTCAACTTGATAGAGAATGTTTATAAAACCTCCACAACTGATATCATACTTACTGATGAGACCTTCAAAGTTTTCCATGAAGATTAGGAACAAAGCAAGGTTTTAGGATACAAGGTTAATATATAAGAATCAATAACTTTCTTATATACTAGCAAAGATCAAGTAGAATTTGAAATTAAAACCACAATACCATTTACATTAGCACTTTGCCAAAAGAACAATACTTAGATACAAATCTAACAAAATATGTACAAAATCTATAGAATGAAATGTACAAAACTCTGATGAAAGAAATCAAAGGAGAACTAAACATATGGATAGATATTCCATGTTCATGGATAGGAAGACTCAATAATGTGAAGATGCTGGTTGTTCCTAACTCCGTCTATAGATTCAGTGCAATCTCAATCAAAATCCCAGTAAGTTATTTTGTGGGTATCATCAAAATCGATTCGAGTTTGTATGGAAAGCAATGATCCAGAATAGCCAACATAATATTGAAGAACAAAGTTGAAGGACTGATACTACCCAATTCAAGACTTACTGTGATTCTATAGTAATCAATACAGTTTGAGACTGACAAAAACATAGACAAATAGATCAATAAAACAGAATAGAAAGTCCACAAATAGACTCACATAGTCAATTTATCTTTATCAAGGGAACAATGTACAGAATTGTACAATGTACAGAATTGTACAATGGAGACAAATTGGTGCTGAAATAACGGGTCATGCACATGAAAAAAATATATAGTCTAGAAACAGATCTTACATTCTTCCCCAAAACTATCTCTAAATGGATTAAAGATCTAAAAAAAACCACAAAGCAATAAAACTGGTGGAAGATAACATAGTAGGAAATCTAGACGATCTGGGGTCTGTCAATGACTGTTTAGATACAACACCAAATCATGATTCATGAAAGACATAACTGACCGGCTGGAATTCATTAAAATTAAAAACTTCTGCTTTGTGAAAGACAATGTCAAGAGAATGAACAGATAAGCCACAGATTGGGAGAAAATTTTACAAAAAAACGTATGTGATAAAGAACTGCTACCCAATTATACAAAGAAGTCTTAAAACTCAACAATAAGAAAATAAACAAGCCAATTAAAAAAAAATGGGCCAAAGACCTTAACCTTAACCAAGGAAAATATACAGATGATAAATAATCACAGGAAAAGAAAAGATGTTCCACATCATATGTCGTCAGAGGAATGCAAATTAAAACACTGCCACTGGGGCTCCTGGGTGGCTCAGTTGGTTAAGCATCCAACTCCTGGTTTCAGCTCAGGTCATGATCTCACGGTTCTGTGACTTTGAGCCCCGAATCGAGGTCCGCGCTGACAGTGCAAAGCCTTCTTGGTATTCTCTCTCTCTTCCCCTCTCTCTGCTCCCCCTGAAATAAATAAATTAATTTAAAAAATAAACAAACACTACCACTTCACATCTATTAGAATAGTCAAAATCTGGAGCTCTGAGAGCACCAAATACTAGTGACAATGTAGAACAACAGGAACTGTCATTTATTGCTGGTGGGAATGAAAAATGGTGCAGCCACTTTGGAAGATAGTTTGACCATTCCTTACAAAAGTAAACATACTCTTACTGTATGATCCAGCAATCATGTTCCTTGGTATTTATCCAAAGGTGTTGAAAACTTATGTACACATAAACATTTGCCCATGGATGTTTATAACAGCTTTATTCATAATTGCCAAAACCTGGAAGCAAATATGATGCCTTTCAGCAGGTGAATGGATGAACTGTGGTATATAGTTGTTTGTAAACAACTATTATTCAATGCCAAAAAATAAATGAGTTGTAAAACCATGGGGAAAAAAAACATGCAGAAAAAACTTAAATGCATATTACTAAATGAAATAAGCCAGTCTGAAAAAGCTATAAACTGTACACTCCAATTACGTGACCTTCAAAACTATGGAGATAGTAAAGAGGTCATTGGTTGTTAGGGATTGGGTGGAGGGAAGGATAAATAGGCTGAGCACAGAATATTTTTTAGGGCAGTGAAACTGTTTTATATGGTACTACAATGGTGGATGTATGTTATATATTCATCCAAACCTATAGAATGCACAAGAACGAACCCTCATGTTAACTATGGACTTTAAATGATAATGGTGTGTCGGTGTAGGTTCATCAGTTGTAACAAATATACCACTCTGGTGGGTTAATAATGGGATGTTAATAATGAGGGAGGGAGGCTATGCCTATGTGGTGGCAGGGGTATATGGAAAATTTCTGTACTTTTTCTCAATTTGGCTATGAACCTAAAACTGTTATAAAAATAAAGTCTATTAAAAAAAGAAACAGGGGGGTGTAATTCCCTGGAAATTTGTCAAAGGATTCAAGTGAATCATGGATGATGTACTAGCAATATCTATTACAATTATGAACCATTGCAAAGATTACAGTTAACAGCTTAATAACTCTAGAGTACTCCTTGTAAAAATTAAAAAATAGTAAACTGATTAAGAAAATCTGTCTTTTAACTCTACTACAACTGCCATTTATTAAATGACTCCTTAATAATTAGCACAGCCTTACTACATTAGTTCTACTGTAATCCTCATTGTACACATGAGGAAGTTTTGATTACAAGAGTCAAAATAATTTGGCTAAGTGTGCCTTTTAAGTGGGTGAGCTGAGATTTGAATTCTCTGAGTGAAATTGTGTGCCCATTCCAGTACCCCAAGCCATTACCACTTTGAGTCAGTTTGATGTAGGATGTTGGCAAACTGTCTCACAAGATAACCATAGAAAGTGTTAATATGTGCCAGTCAGTCTTTATATAGATTAGCACATTTAACACATATTTTGAAAGAGTACATGCCTTTATCATCCTGGGAGATCAAGTATGTCACCATGGTCTTTCAATACACCACGATAAGAACTGTTTTAATACATCAGAAACATTGTGTTCATAATTTCTCTTTTTCCCTTCCATTTTCCTTTCCTTACTTTCTCTTCGTTCCTTCCTTTCTTGATTTATTCTTTGACAAACTTGCATTGGACATGACATGTATGAGAAAATCATTGTAGCATTAGTGATTTACAAAAGATTAATTACATATGAAACTTGCCCTCTAGAACAAAAAAATCAGGTGGATACATACATGCTTGCAACATAAGCTTGAAAGGGTAGCTCAGAGAGACTACTCCATAGATTTTTAAGGAGGAGAAAAATGAATTCATTTGAAAGTGTTCACAGTGGGAACTAAGTGGGATTCAAACTTATTGCAATGGAAAGACAAACCACCACAGGTGGAAGGAAAAGTATGAAGGAATTCATTAACACAAAAAAGAGCAGCTTCTCTGGTACCTAAGTAGTTCAATTTGGTTTTAGTAAAGATGTTAGGGAGGGTAGCATGTAAGTCAGGACTAGTCTGTACTCCAAATGCCAGTTAAGAAGTTTAGGCTTTAATTTTTCCTCTAAGTTCAAAGTTACACTTTCTAAAACTCAGTTGACTGAGAAAGCTATCCAATTTTGGACAAGCTTAAATGTGTGTTTTTACTCAAGAAAATTATCCATCCCTTGATGCAAAAACCAAAGGGATATTTTAAGAGTTTGTTTATTTTGCTATTTCACTGGATACCAAAGAAGATAATGTGAGTTGGAGCTTCTCTAAAATATTTTCTTATGACCAACAAACACCTGCTGTGAGATTGTGTTTATTTTTTATGTCTTTTCAGTCTATTTACCAGTTTGCAGTTAGAAAACATAGCAACTAAAGCCATGTTGAGCCTGGAAGCACCGTAATCCTCACCTCCCTTTTAGATCAATATTGCTTCTACTGAACACACATATTTGCTTTGTTTTTGTTTTTGTTTTTGTTTTTATCCCATTCAAGAAAGGGATAAAAACCTTATTTATAAAACTTTCGTTAATGATCTGAAATACCACTACAGAGACTGGGTTTTTTGGTTTGGTTTTTTTTTTTTTTTTTTTACACTTATTGAGACAATCAATTTTTACTTGCAATGTAGGTATGTGGAATTGAGAATAGAAAATAATGGACATGTACTATTAACAGTTACATTGTGAGCCAGTAGATGTTAAAGCTCAAACTGAATCTCATCATATCAAACTAGAAAGTACCTGAAAGGGTGGATTTTTGACTGCCTTCCAGAACTGAAATAATCAAAGTAAAATCTCTTCACTGAGAAGTTCTAACACTACAAAGTGTTACCCACTCTATGCCTGAATGCTTATGTGAAGAGTGAACATGTCATTTATTAGGCAAAGAGGCATGGTTTTAACAGGAAAAGAAGGGGGATATTAATAATGATGGCAGGACAACCAATGTACACATGAACCAAACAATCTGGAATACACTGTCACCTGATATATGCGGAGATCCAAAGAAGCTAGGGAATCCAGTGTACATACCTGACCCATTGTCAACTTTAGCAGGGAGTGTGGCTTCTAACTTCTTCCAATTCCCTAGACTCTGATAAAATATCCTGGGTAGGGCTTGCTGATGGCAAAGTAGTTTGTGAGCTCCCCAAATTCTTATTCTGGTCACAACTTACACTGGTCTAGGGAGATATTTGAATTTCATGGATAGATACCTTTTCCTTAGAACTCAAACTCAAGGATAATATGATATTATTGTTCCAGATAATGAAAGACAGCAAGAAAGAAGGAATTTTATAAAATTCCCTATCTTGAACACTTTGTTTAAGAAATATGTTGATTTTGACTTCAAATATGGAAGTGACTCATCTCCACTCCTGCTTTAGGGTATTTATATGATTTATGAGGAACATGTTTTTGCTAATAATAGAGGAAAGATACTTCTTAGGAAATGCATCAGTGTTGGTATCTCTCTGCCCCTTAATATTTGGAATCTCAGGATGGAAGCACAGTATGATGGAAAGATGTTTTGGATAGGCAAATTGTATTTCAATTCTAGTGCTGCACTTACTAGCCAAGTGATTCTGAATTAAATACTTGAACTATCTGGATCTTAATTTTTTCTTCACCTCATAACATGCCCTGTGAGTCAAGCATTCTGACAAGCACTTTATATGATTCATCACATTCTAACTTGTCATAGCAGCTCTTTGAGGTAGGCATTATTAATAATCCATTTGCAGGTAATAAAACTGGCTACTCTCTAACCTCTTTCCATACTTTATTTGTTTTTATTGTTTATAGCATTTTCATTTATGTGTTTATATTTTTAAGTGGTGTGTAATTTCCAAGGGACAGAAATTGTGCCATTTTTGATCACCCAAGAAACATAATTTGACGCTCGATAAATATATGTTGAAAGAAAAAAAAATAGGAAGAAAGAAAAAGAAGGAACAGGGGAGGGAATGACAGAGGGAAGAAGGAAGGAAGGAAGGAAGGAAGGAAGGAAGGAAGGAAGGAAAGGAAGAAGCTAAATAAAGATGATGTAAATATTCAGATGTGAATTAGGAGTTGAACCCAAATAATCTGAACCCACACTCCAGGTGCTTCACTACTCTATACTGTCTTCCCAGCTCATAGTGCCACTGTGAAAATTAAATGAGAAATTTCCTGTAGTAGGAGCTCAATGAGTATGAATTCACTCCCTTTTCTTCATCTTAGATCTGTGATTCTTAGGTATACTAGATAATCACGTGTTAGAAAATAGAGATACATTGCCTTGCCCAACTCTCAAGGGACTCATTCTTAACAGAGAGCTCATTTAATGATTTAGAATAGATGAATATCTTTTTCCTTGGCAGAAAATCTATTTAAAAAAAATTAAAATCAGTTACTTGATGCATTTATGGGACCCGATCCAGGAAAGCCCATAAAAGAATTGCTTTGTCAGAGTCACTCTCCTTCAACAGTCTAAGGTACTTTTTCAACCTTTCTGATTAGAGCAGACCCTTGATGTATATTGATACTATTATCATTATCATTACTATTAATGAAAATAACATTAGCACTTTCAGAGAAGCATAAATGAGTAATGATATATAATTTGTAATATTTCCAAAGTGTGAATTTGAATCTTGCATGACAGGAGACTGGTATTCATGGTAAGAGTTTTAGCTATTAAAAAATGAGCAACATGAAAATGTGGAGAAATGGGAACCCTGTACGTTGCTGGTAGGAATGTAAAATGGTAAAACTACTGTGGAAACCATTTGAAAGTGCCATAAAAAGCTAAACACAGACCCAACAATATGACCCAACAATTCCAGTGCTAGGTATATATAACCAGAAGAATTAAAAACCAGGACTGAAACAGATGCTTGTATGCCAATGTTCATTGAAGCATTATTCAGTATAATGTTACTGAGTGTCTGCTTGGGGTCATGAAAAAGTTTTGGAAATAGATAATGGTGATGTTGCACAATATTGTGAATGTAATTGATTTCACTTAATTGTACATTTAAAAGTGGTTAAAATGGCATATTTTATGTTTTACATATTTTTACCACAGTAAAATATAGAAAAAACAGGAATGTGACTTTTCACTATCTTTTCATGCCAAATGTATTAATTCTCATAAAGTATCAACTTTATCTCAGAAGGAACCAGAACTTAAATTTTAGACAGTAAGGTCATCTGAAACTAGGCTCATCCTGGAACATCTGTTCCCACCTACTCTTTTTTTTTTTTTCCATTCACAAAGTAGAAAATGCTTGTGCTTATCCCCTGAGTGTGTATATTGCATTTCCAGTACATTCAGAAGCTGCCTCTTAACACTATTCATTATTTCCAAGGAAAGATAATCCGATTGGTCCATTTTGGGTCAGGTAGGATCCATCCCTGACTGAAGTATGGAGGGGATGTTTGGGCTCACACAGTGAAATGTATGGAGAGGGAAGATTTCAAAGATGTCAGATTAACAGATATAATTGTTTCAGGCTAATTGCTCTTCCCAAATTTGGTTACATGAACCAATAAATTATCCAATCCTTAACCAACCATTTTAAAAAATTGCTTATATTTGCATTATTTATCCATTACTAAAAAAGGGAACTGTATTAGACATGGTAGGTCATAAAAAGTAAAGTTTCCTTAGCTATAGGGCTTGAAAGAGGTTTTTTATGTACTAATACGTGTTTTGTTTCTTCGGGAGGGGTTATATCAGATACAGATATTCCCTGACTTATTTTTGTTACAGAATCTATCTCTGATTAATGCTTTGTAAAACACGGTTTGGAATAGTCTGCTCTCTATGTAGCTAATGGCTTTTGTGTGTCTTCTGTCATGGGGGGTGGGACTGCAGCTCCATGCAACCCAAATCAATGTTGACACATGGATTCAAAATACTAAACAGAGATGTGTGTTCTGACCATTCTAAGTGACTTCATGAGGACATAATTTACCAATATTCATTTTCATTATTTGGAGAAGTCATGAAAGATAATAAAATTCTAACAGGAACATATGAGATTAGTGACCAGAAGGCTGATCCCATAGTTCTCTGAAGCTCCAGACGTGTACCTTACCTACTTTATTTTTGAGAAGGAGAGATAGAATGCAATAGGGGAGGGGCAGAGAGAGAGGAAGACACAGAATCTGAAGCAGACTTCAGGCTCTGAGATGTCAGCACAGAGCCCGATGCAGGGCTCGAAATCTCAAACCATGAGCTCAAGACCTGAGCTGAAGTCGGACACTTAACAGACTGAGCCATCCAGGTGTCCCATAGGGGACATCTTCTGTAATATGAGTCTATAATCCACCCAGAAACTCTCTGAAATCTTCCCTCTCCATACATTTCACTGTGTGAGCCCAAACATCCCCTCCATACTTCAGTCAGAGATGGATCCTACCTGACCCAAAATGGACCAGTCGGTTATCTTTCCTTGGAAATAGTGAATAGTGTTAAGAGGCAGCTTCTGAATGTACTGGAAATGCAATATACACACTCAGGGGATAAGCACAAGCATTTCCTACTTTGTGAATGGAAAGAAAAAAAAAAGAGTAGGTGGGAACAGATGTTCCAAGATGAGCCTAGTTTCAGATGACCTTACTGTCTAAAATTTAAGTTCTGGTTCCTTCTGAGATAAAGTTGTATCAATTGACACTAGAAAAAATAAAACACAAATAGAGCCTTACAATTTTTTCTTCTTGTTTTTTCAGCTAGCATAAATAGGTTTCTAGCATTTCAAAGCACCTAAATGAAAACACTGAGAAAGCTCTAGAGAAAAAGTTGAATTTCTGAAAACATACAGAAATACAGTTGAAAATACTGATTTTGTTGCTTTTTGAAAAATATATTAATTATTTGAAATACAAAAATAGCAATCATTTGGTATGCATACTTCGGTACATTACTGAACCTCACTTTTCATCAATTTCCTCATCTATAAAAAAGTAGGAGTGATGAGATTAGTATCTACATCACAAAATTATACTGAGGATTAAATAAGTTGATACATATGAAGTACTTAGATAAGTATAAGGGATATACTAAATTTTCAGTATGTGTATTATTAATCGTATTTTCCGCAGGTCTGTGGAAAGCTTGAATATCATTTGTTTTATTCTCTGGAAGATATTGAAATTTTGTCGTTATCAATGCTTTTAAGTAATTTTTTTGAGCTATGGCTTGTTTGTGTGTGTATATGTGCACATATGTGTGTATGCTTGGGGATTATCTGTCTTGGGGTTTATTGAGTTTTCTATTCTGTGAGTTCAAAATTTTCATTAAATTTGGGAACATTTTGGCCATTAAACTTCAAATATACCATCCACTTGTTCTACATTATTTTTCTTCTTGGGCTTTCATTACAGGTATGTTGAACCAATTGATATTTTCCAATAGATACTAAGGTTTTCTTCATATTTTTCAATCTTTTTCTTGTTTCTCTATGTACTTCAGTTTTGATAGCTACTATTTTTCTATTTTCAGGTTCACTAATTTTTTTTTCTACAGTCTCTCACTTGAGGTTAATCTCATCCAATGACTTTTCCATTTCAGATATTGCATTTTTACTTCTAGAATTTCCTTCAGTTCTGTCACCTTTATATTTATGATGTCCTCTATATTATTGAACATATTGTTATAGCTCTTTTGATATCCTACTCTGTCAAATCCACTACCACAAACATTTCTGGATCTATTTTTATTTACTATTTATTCTTCTGGATTGGGTCACATTTTCCTGCTGCTTGAAATGCTTAGTAATTTTTTATTCATGGCAGGAAGAATCATCCCATTCCAATGCATTACATCATTGTTTTATAGCATTGTTCTAAAGAATGTTGAGCTTTGTTCTATCAGGTAGTTAAGTTACTTACCTATTGGCTCAATCCTTTCTGAACTTGTTTTTAAGTTTTTAAAGGTATTCTAGTCCAGTCTTTACTTTAGACTTAGCCACAGCACTAAGACATGGTATTACTAGGCTCTCTCCCAAACCCTCTCCATATTCAACAAGGATTGTCCATTTTGGGAGGTTGGAAGTCAGATATTTTCAAGTTCTGTTTGAGCTCTCAGAATTGTTTGGTTTACTATTTTTTGATTATTTTTTGCCCAGCCTCATGGAGATTTACAGTCAAAGCTCCAAGAAACTCCTGTATAGGTTGTTTTCTGCATAACTCCTCATTTTCTAAAGATCTTTTCTATAAATTCCAGCTAGGTCATATTCTCTGAACTCTTATCTCTGTCTCTGCAACTCACGGAGACTGTCATTTTCCACTTACAAGCTCTCTCATGGAATCATGGTCCAGAAATTGCTTCCAGGCAAAAATCTGTTGCAAATTTATAGCTCTTGTTTACTTTTCCACTCGCAGGGAGTACAATTTGTGCTGACATCCACTGTCTGAAATTTTTTTTAATATATAATATTTTCTGTTTTTAGAATTTTTTACAGTCAATCCAGCTTATTGAATCAATGCTGGGAATTCCAGCATTTTTTATTGCTGCTTTTATAACTGACAAGAATGGAAATACACTTTGTTCTGGTTGTTTTAACAGTCAACCCCACCAATATTGTTTCTGATACTGTCCTACTGCTGTTACTACTCTTGGAATACTAAGTAGTTTAGTGATTCCATTATCTTTTCTGGACAAAACTTTGTGTTTATCAGTAAATTACCTTTGTCATAAATTAAATCAGAGATACATGGGCTCAAAATAAACTTTCCTTCATAGACTCATATTGATATTAGTTACTTTGTTAAGTGCCTACTCTGTGCCACATTTTATATAAATGATCTTTAATTTATCTGATAGAGTGTATATAAAGTAGGTGTTATTTTTTCCCTGTAGATATGGAGAATTTTTATTTAAAACATTTAACGTACATAGCTTACATAGCTAATAAGGTTAAGGGCTTTCTATCTACTTATTCTACATTAGTTTTCTGCATCATTATCTAGTGCAAGAGAAAGAGAAGCCAAGGAACTAAAGGTCCCACTCATGTGTCTTCAAATGATATTCAAAATGTGGTCTGTAAAGTGCTTCTCTTTGAGGCTGTTAATCCTCCATTATGAAATGAGACTCTAGCTTCTAACATGTACAAATTAAACCACTAAGCAGAGTGTTACAGTACTTACTGATTGTTTCCGTAGCAAAACTCTCTCAAGGAAGGAAGCTATGAATTATTATTTTTTAACATTCTGTTGCAAGCTTATATAATCATAAAATAGTAAACTGTTCATGTGCTGGCAAATGGAACAGCACAGTATTTCACCCTCTGGCTTCATAGCATTGTATGACTCATGTAACTTTTCCCAACTGATAGTAAGAGATTTGAACAAGAATAACTTGAACATCTTCTCTTGCTCTTAGCATCATTTAATGATGACAGACTATTTAGGAATAAACATATATAAGCAAGTTAGTAAATGTGCCTTTTATTTTTCACATTAAGGCACTGAGAAGTATCTGAAAAAAATATTTAATATTTCTTATGGATATTTGAAGCAGTAGACAACTGAATCTCTAGATAGCACAGTGTTTAAAACACAGGTTCTTTTACCAGATCAATCTAACTTCACATCCTCTTTGCCATTTACTATCTATGTGGTCTTGAGCAATTTCTTTAATCTCTGATATTTAGTTTAAATTATTTGAAAAAGGGAGATATTGATGCCCAGGTGAAAGAATTTTTGTGACTATTAAATAAGTACGTGAACATAAAGGGGTTAGTTCAGTGCCTGTTATGGTATAACTGATGAACAAATGTTATTGATCATTAAATAAATTAGCTGTATGTATATTCTGCTGGAATTATGTGACCCTTTTACTTTGCCTATCTTTCATTGCTCATATATCCTCAGCTTATGTACACTTATTTAGTTATGTTTAGCTTTAGAATTATATTATAAACTCCTTCAGACCAGGTAACATGGCTTAGACATATATATGCTAATAGATGATGTACAATTATTATGATTGAATAAATAAATAAATTAGTCAACACCCTAAATTTATAACCGTATACTAAGTTTTGCTGAGCTGCACAATAGTGTCACTCTCAAGGTAATTGCTTATCACCTAAGCACAGCACATTGACTTAGAGAATAATTGGAACACTTGATACAAAAACCTCGGGTTTTTTTTTTTTTTTTTTACTTTTTTACACCTGTATTAGTTTGCTAGGCCTGCCATAACAAAATCCCCCATACAGGATGGCTTACACAGGAGAAATGTATTTTCCCATAGTTCTGGAGGCTGGAAGTCCACGATCAAGGTGTTGGCAGGTTTGATTTTTCCTGAGGCCTTGCTCCTTGGTTTGGAGATAGCCATCTTGTGGTGTTCTCATGGTTTTTCTTCTCTGTGTATATCCTTGGTATCTCTCTGTATGTCCAAACTTTCTCTTCTTATAAGGACACCCATCATATTGAATAAGGCCCACCCTACCAACTGATCTTAATTTAATTGCCCCATTAATGACCTTATCTTCAAATATAGGTATATTCTGAAGTACTAAGAGTTAGGACTTCAACATATGAATTTCAGTGGGGAGATACAATTCAGTTCATAATATTGCCTTTTCCCCCTCTGCCTTGATTAAGTTTCTTAATTAACTTTAGCAATCTGAATGAATAACTTGCTGGCCATATCTTTCTGTGTTGTGTGCTTGTATGTGCACCTGTGAGAGTGAGCATGTGTAAAACAAACACCTAAGGACAAGTGACACAAAAAATTGAAAAATGAGGAAGATATGCAAGACTATTACATTTTCATCAAGTCACTAGAATATTCCTTCAGACTTCTGACAAGCTGCATGCATGCTTTGGGAAGGGGATTTGCACTGAAGGTACCACAAAATCAGTATTCAATGGGGAATGCCTAAAAACTTGAGGATGGTATCCATTTTACACTTGAAAATTTATGTCAAGAAATTTAGCTTCTCTTGAAGGAGCAAATCTCAAGTGATAGTTACAGTTAAGGTACCTTCAATCCTTTAGTTTTTTGCCTTGAGGGTGCACTGTCTTTCCAGCTGACAGACCTTTATGTCTCTTCTTTGGAATTGGATTTCACACAACCCCCTGAATCACCACAGAGAATCACCATGATTAATCAATGAAGGCCAAAGAAATGAGAGAATAACCACTTATCTGTGCTCAGCTTCCTTTGATGCAATACATACAGTGAGCTTGAGTTTTATGGGTTTGAAAGCTAAATTTGATTATAAGCTGAACTTTTTTATATTAGGAGCTGCTTTATCTTTGCATTTAGAGCTCTAGTTACAAAGAAATTTGTTTAAAGTATATGGTAAGAACTAATCAGAATTAATGATGGAACTATAAAAATTTATTTTTAGAGGGACATGTGGCATTAGTACAGATACTCACTTATTTTATGGAGTGTTTAGTGAGTGGAAATATTGACTAATATTTTGAAGGTACCAGAATATGGTATCCCAGAATATATCTTTTTGGCTTATGGATTTTTTTGAGCTAGGCCTTTGAGAACCAGCAGATGCAGGAAAAGCTTTAAAAATAGGTCACATGTTTTCCTTTTGTAAAGGGAAATTTACATTTATTAAGGAAATTTACATTTGTAAAGATGTATCCTCTCACACCAGAAAGAAGAGGGCTCTTAATCACTTAATCGGTGGAGAAGACACCAATTGAAATCTGCATAACAAACCTATTAAAAAACCCTTCTTTACCATACTTTTCTTGGTCATTCTCCCACAACCTGCCTCCTCTCTGCAGAAGCTCCAAAACCCTGTTTCCTTTGTTTAGCCCCAAATGATATATAAGCCTAAAGTCTAACCACCATTTTGCGTTACTCATTTCCAGGTGTTCCAGGGTATACATGCATGATGCACATGTTAATAAATTTAGGTTTGCTTCTCTTGTTAATCTGTCTTTTGTTAGTCTAATTTACAGTCTAATCTCCAGCTGGAGAACTTAAGATGGGTAGAGGAAAAGGATTTTTTTTCCCCTCCCTTACAATGTTATGACCATCTCAGTGACAGAAGCTCAACTATTGGTGCTTTGGGATTTTAGCAAATTAAATAACATGCTTGCTGACTTCTGAAATGTTCAAACATATTTCTCATCCCAGTAAATGGAGTCTTTATGACATAGCAATACTTAAAATTCTCTTTCTGAATTTCCCAGAATAACTGGAAGAGCTTTCAGCAGTCACAGGGGAGAGAGAAAGAGACACCGAAAGACCGAGAGAGACAGAGACATACCATTAGAAGGGGTTCAGAAAGAGCCTCCACAAAATGTACCACTTTGTTATATGGATTATTTTGAGCTGAAGACAAGGCACAAAAGAGTCAGGAAAAACTTTTTACCTCCCTCCTTAATTGCTTCTAAAACTATAGATAGAGGACCTGGTCCACTGTCATCAGAGATCAGTAAAAAGAATGGGCCATGTGTGGTAAACTGGGAGTAGGGGGAAGCTCATCAGGGTCTGTTTATTCAGATTTCTCTCTTTGTCCTTACTGTCTTTGCATGACATGATAAGCATTTATTTAACAAGCATTTGCTCTTCCTATCTTCCTTTTGAAGTCCTGGAACCCTACTCCCTTCTTAGCTCAGGGTGGCATACAAGCCTCAATTACCTGTCATTGACCCTTTCATGTCTTTGTGGGGCTCCTGTATGTTTGAAATTAAATTTGTTTTTCTCTTGTTAATCTGTTTAATGACAGTGTAATTAATAGACTGGCTAATAGAATCTAGAAGGGTAGAGGAAGGGTAGAGGAAAAAATTTTCTCCCCTACACACTGTACATAGTTTATTTGTGATGGTCTTTTATATAGTTGTTACCCATCTTTAGATGCTATCTGAATCCCTCTACGCAAGTAATAGTAGTAGCTTTTCTAGAGTACTTATCAGAGTTTTATTAATAGATTTTGATGAAATCTGAGGAAAAAATTTTTTTAAACCTTTTACTTCATCAAAGGTGTCCTAACATTACCAAGTTTGAGTACAGCTTGAACTGTAATCTTTCAGCTTCTTTGGGTCAAGTGTTCTTCCATACTTGTTTCAAGATTGTGTCCTCCATTAACTTCTCAAATTGTGATACAATGCAATTCCATAGAAATGTTGAAATAGGATTTCTTCAGTTTTAACTGAGTGAGAAACCATTTGGAGAACCCTAAAATCTTGTGACACTCTCTGGGGAAATGCATATAGGTATTTACATGCATGCTTTTGCACACAAGTTAAGGATAATGATTGTTTGATACCCTTTCAATGATTTCACATTTAAAAAAAATGCTTCATGATAAATTAATTTGGTCCTAAGAATTTCCTGGAATCACTTCTTAGGTGTGGTTTGTGAAATTCCAATGGATAGATATATCTCTGTTTAGTTTTTGTTAAAAAGTAACAACATCTACCCATAATACTGGGCAAACTAATCTATGTTTTAAGCCTAGTACAAAGTATTTTTGTTTGAAATCATTGATATAAAAGCCCTAGACTCAGATCATCAGGTCTAGTGTCATCAAGGATGTGGATTGTAAAAATAAGCACATGAAAAACTGAATACTGTCAGCATGCACTCAGAATAAAGGTATATAACCTTCCATTTAGATCCTTATATTCTGGCAAGTTGTGATCCATAGACTGACACACCTTACGGCATGGCAGTAATGGTAATTAGATAATTATTTATCACCATATATCAAATGCCTATTTTATATCACGGGCTGATCCCGTTATTGGCAAAAGTAAATATGTATTTGACATGATCTAAGGATTTATGGGTATTACATCAAGGCCATAAATAAATTAGAGAATAATTACATATATCAAGTTGTGGAGTAATTAGAATAATCTTTTTGAAAAGGGAAGTCATAGGTAGAATATTTTTGTAGAGATTACATTTGGATAAGTAAAGAGAAGAAAGCATTTTCTGGTTTGGGTTATCATAATATCTCACTGAAACAGATAAGGGGCCAAATTAAATGTGTTAATCATTCAAAAACCACCACCACGTCTGCAGCCTGGATGGCATACACATGAAAGAAATTTGTTTGCTCACATTCCAAGATCAAGGTGCCAGCAGGTTTGGTTTTGTTAAAATCCCACCACTTGGTCGTGTGCCCACTACTTTATGCCCACATTGAGAGAATGAACTTGGGCACCAATCATATCAGATCACGACCCCACCCTTAAGACCTCTGTTAACCTTAATTACTTCCTTAGAGGTCCCATATCTAAATACAGCCACACTGTGAGTTAGTGCTTCAACATAAGACTTTTGCAGGGGGTTAAGAACATTCTGTCTATAAAGCTGCTTTTAAGTAAGTGAAGCCGTAAGAGATAAAGAAAAGAAAGAGATTTAAAAAAATGTATAGAAACATTCAAAGACCTAGAGAATAGTAGATGTGTAAAACTTTTCTTTCCCCAAAAGTAGAGAAGCAAAATGCTACTTGGAGGGAGGTACTATTTAAAGGAACAATGCCTGAGAATATTCCTGAATTATTTTTTAAAGGTAAAACGCCAGGCCCCCTGGGTGTCTCAGTGGGTTAAACATCTAACTCTTGATTTCAGCTCAGGTCATGATTCTCCCTCTCTCTGCCCCTCTCCCTGCTCAGGCTCTCTCTTTCTCAAAATAAATTAATAAACTTATAAAATAAATAAATAAAAAATAAAAGTAAAACACAAAATTTGTACATTCTCAGTGAATATCATACGGAATAGGTTAAAAACACATCATCAAATGAGAGCAGAACTAGATAAAGTAAAAATCTTAATAAAATACATAAACAATAAGTGAAGATTTGAAAAAACTCCAGGAAGAAGAAGCAGATTAGATATCCAAAAACAAGCAAAAGGCTAACATCAGCTTTATCATCAGCTACAGAACTGCAAGAAGAAAATGAAGTAAAAATTTTCAACTATTGAAAAAAAAACAAAGAAATTTGAACACAGAATTATATATCCACCTAAATTAGCATTTTGATGTGCAAATGAAATATTAAATATTATCAAACATACAGGCCTTCAAAATTTTGCCACATAGAAATGTTCTTTGAAATTATTCTCAGATGAAGTAATCCAGGCATCTGTAAACATTTTCTATAAAGTACAAGATACTAAATATTTTCAGCTTTGTAGGCCACTAAGTTCTCGGTGCATATTCTTCTTTGTTTATTCATTTTTTGCAACACTTAAATTATATAAAAATTATATTCTTTTTTTTAATGTTTATTTTTGAGAGACAGAGACTGAGAGAGACAGAGCATGAGTTGGGGAGAGGCAGAGAGAGAGGGAGGCACAGAATCCACACCAGGCTCCAGGCTCTGAGCTGTCAGAATAGAGTCTGATGTGGGGCTTGAACTCGTGAATGGCAAGATTATGACCTGAGCCGAATTTGGACACTTAACTGACTGAGCCACTCAGGCGCCACTAAGAAATATATTCTTAACGTGGATGTATACCAAAATAGCCTACAAACTGAATTTGGCCCATGGAATAGATAGTATAGTTTGAAGACTCCTGAAGGAATCAAATGAAAAGAGAAAAACAACCTAGGAAATATGAAAATATCAAATATCAAATAACTTAATAAAAAATTACCATAGAAACTTAGAACATAGAACTGAAATGATCCAAACTTCCTCGCGTTATGGCACATGTTAGAAATAATTTAAATGTCTTTGAATGACATGCAAGGATAAATGGATGGGTATTAGTAGGCTGTCCCAATCACCAGAAGAATTTAATATTAAATATATACATTTTGTATCATTAAATTAAGAAATAAATCTTTATAAAGAAAGATAGAAAGGGAAAAAGGAAAATGTGGTAAAGAGAAGATGTGAAATAAGATGGGAAAATGTCCTGACATTATACATTTGTGATTAAAAAGATCAACATGATAAGTAATTATTACCATATATGTTAGTAATAATGTAGTCTCCTAATGTGTATTACAATGACTAATAAACCTGGGATGTAGGTAAGAAATTGAAAAATCAATTTCTTAGTAAGCTGTTTTAGCAAATTCTCTCAGAAATGAATAAAGCACTAAGAAAATAAAATCCAGACTGTTTGAATAATGTGATTAATAAGATTTCCTTCTGTCTTTACCAAATAGTCCACAAACACTGTCTTAAAACAGGGAATAGAATCAACACAATGACCTTATGATCTCTGACAAAATGAAATATATATTATATTTGGAAATGCTAAAAATCTAAAACTAAATAACTTTTGGATTAAGGAAGAAATCATAACTAAAATATAAAACATTTGGAATTGAGAGGAATTTAAATAGTAACCAACAATGTTCAACCTAAGTAGTAAACAGATGCCAAAAATATAGAAATTTATAAATCTGAAGCTTCAACACGTAGGTGATACTCACAATGGTTATCCATGATGCTTTGGATATGCAAAACATTGGCATGGCCCCCAAGCCTTCTCAACATAAAATATAACTTTATGCTTATACAGGTCAAAATTAGAAAGTTACATAATTCTAAGTGCAAGAACATAGGTAAATAGAAAAGTAAAAATTGGTAAAAAATTCGGTAGATCAATAGGGTGAAACTTTATGTACCCAATGGCAAGGAAATTGCCACTTGTGAAAATATATCCACTCCCATCACACAGATTATAAAAGATAGGTAGAAGCTAGAGCATCTTGGTGTTGAGTTTGATGGTGGACATTGTAGGTACCTCACATATTTTTTTGAAAAGGAAATAAATAAGTAAAATGAGATGGATACATACCATGGGTATTTATATAAAAGTCATGAGCAACAAATTAGGTGTGCATTAATCGATATAAATATACCTTTAAAACATGAGACCTATATAACATAACATTTTTATGTAAATCAAAAACATGTGCATAAACGAATAACTTATTTCTTAAAAGACACATATTAAGCATATTATAATAAATGCTGGTGGATAGGGGAAGGAATGATTTATAGAGGAAAAAAGATATATATAATAGAGCAGACCAAAATATCTCTGAACTCTAGATCTAAGAATTTTAAAAGGAAATGAAATTGTAGGCTTATAATTAATTTTAGAAGAATTAAATTTGCTTTCTGACAAATAAAAATATTGAAGACTAGCTAAAGGAATAATGATCTGAAATACAGAGGTGAAAAAGCAGATACCTGGGAAATAGTTTGAAGTTTTGCCTTAAAGTTACTTCTGAGAGTAAATTTTGGTAAACAGGGCAGAATTAGGAGTTTTAAGAATGGAAAGACAATAAGCAAATAGAAAAACATCCAACATTATAATTTACTTGACAGAAAGAATGCATAATTAGTTAGGTATATAAGATTTTGTGCCTTTCTCCAGTACAACTCTACAGCCCCATGACAGGAGCAGAAAAAGCAGATAGGTGAGATAATTCAGAGACATAGGTAAGATTTCTAAAATATTCATAAGGTAAAATGTTCTTGGTTCTAGAGATATAAGTCATAGGTGAGGAGGAAAGCCTGTATTGCAGAGTAGATTAAGAGTTGTAGAGAAATAGGAGGGAAAGAAATGATTTAAAAATTTGCTAATACTTCCAATTAAACAGTTTTAAAATATCTTTCTGAAAATCAATTTAAAAACTATTCCATATTTTAAGTGTGATTTGTGATTTTGTCAGTCAGGTTTTGCTAAGTTATGCAGCAGTAACACTGTTAAAATCTCATTGGCTTACAAAAAAAAAAAACCAGTCTATTTCTTGTTCTTGTTACATGGCAGTTGCTCCAAATCAGCTGTAGCTCTTCTCTCTTGCATGCGTTGTCTTTATTCCAAGATTCAGACTGAAGAAGCAGCCCCTATTTAAGACATGAATTTTTTGTAGCAGAAAGAAAGAGCAAAATGGCTGTCTCTTAAATCTTCACTGGTTCTTAAAGCTTGTGCTCAGTCATGCCTATGCTGTATCCAATCACATGCCAGTGTCAAACTAAGACACATAGATCAAGTACAACATCAGTAGGATGGGGGATGTATATTCCTTCCAGTGGAGTCCAGTAAATCTCACAGCATCAGGGGAAAGTTCTTCAAGCCCAGAATCATCTTTTATAAAGAAAAGGTGGGAAGACAAAGCAAGACCTTTGATTCAACTTTTATTAAAAAGAAGGCTCTCTCCTTGGTATCTGTGATGATGTCTGCTTATCAATTATGAATCCTTTCCCCTTTCTTCTCTGGGAATCTATTAGAAACTAGGAATGACAGACCAAGTAAGTAGCAGCATGCTGGTAAATTCACAAATAATTCATGAATGAATATAGCTAAACACAGGAAGCAAAGTGGTGGGAAATAGTAGGGGCTGGATGGTTATTGCAAAAGTACAGAAATAAAAGAATCTAGCATGTTCTTCACTGGTAGCTGTGTTGGCCCTGTTAAGCAAGACACCAAATCTCATTGAATTATGAAGGATTCTACCTCAGTCTGGCAGTTGATATGATCTGACTTTTTTCTTTCAATTTTTGGTTGGCATACAGAACATTATATTACCAAGACTTTTCATTTCATTGTATTGCTACCAATGACAATAATGCTATTAACAACAATAACAAAATTAAGATTGGTATATTATCTCATTTAAAAACACTCTCCTATAATCCAATTTTTTTCTCAAATGAATCCTGTGTGATAGAATTATTGGTTATTCTTATTTTACTCTTCTACTCCATCCACTGTTCCCCTTTCTGTGCCAGTCTGTGCTTTGCCTACCATGATATAGGCTGATTTATATAGATTGTTTTATCTGGACTCTGTGGCCTCAGATTAATAGTTGTGTTTGGCCAAAGAGAGAAGAAGAGGGAGGTCACATGGCCATGGAAAAAAGTTTGACCTTTATCAAGGGAGGTTTGTTTTTTGTTTTTGTTTTTGTTTTTGTTTTTTATTTTTTATTTTTTATTTTTATTATTATTTTTTTTTTAAATTCCACAAGCATCACAAGAAGTGGGCAGAGGGCAGAGCACTTTTCCATACATCAAAAAGAAGACCTGTAAGAGAGGAGTTATAATCTAACCCCCTCCTTGAGCCAGACGGGGAAAAAAAAATCATTGGGATAAAGAGATAAGAAGGATTCTTCTGCCTCTGCTCTTCAGAGATTGTGCATTCTCTATTGAGAAAGAAAGAAACACCTAAACAAGTATTTTATGAGGCCTCAAATGATAAAATCTCTATTCCCAGTTGCTTTGGGTAGGATTTGTTCCCTACATCCTTGCTGTACTGTCACCATCACTATCATTATCAATGTCATCGGCATGTGGCATGCTCTAAAGGGAAGTTGTGAATTGTTTCAGTTTATTGCAACATAAAAACTTATAAATCTGAAACCTCAACATGTAGGTGATACTCACAATGGTTATCCATGATGCTTTGGATATACAACACATTGGCATGGGCCCCAAACCTTCTCCACATACCCCAGCTGCCTTTTTAACAGTCTTATAGATGACCATGTCAGAGTCCTAGGGTGGGTCTGTTCAGGTCAGCCAAGGTCTACCCAGATCATTGCTTGGCTTTATCTTAAATTAATATCCTAATAGAACCCATGCTGTGGAATTTGCAACAACTTATTTGGGGAGGGAAGAGGAGGGTTACTTATGACAGCCTTCTACTCTTTTATGCCAACCAAAACATTGCAATATAAATTAGCCTGTCCAAACTGCTTACCCCCCGTAATTATCTCTGCTCTAGGAATAGCTGTTTTATAACTGTTGCAAATCAAAGTACTATGCCACTGAAGTATTCACTTGCCAGGAGACCGTGACATCTCATCCATTAAAGGGATGATGTTTAGGATGATGTTTAAAAGCACCCTCTTCTTTTCTTTTTGAAAGATTGTTTCACTGAATGGACCTTGCCTTGAGTTGTATGGAGAGAAATGGGAGTTGAATCAGCAGCACTGGTACGATGTACATAACTCCCCTGTTGCTGTCCTCCCAGGTGCTTTGGAATTTGCCTGGCTTAGCAGGCTGGAGGCTGCATTGATAGAACTCAGAGTGGGCTGACAGCACTGGAACGTCTAAGATTGTACTCGGCTCATAGTCTCCATTTTTCAGAATTTACCTCTTAAGAGGCAGACAGTGCTTTTGAGGACAAGGCTAATAGTTCCTAATTCCTTGGGTGTTCATTGTGAAATGCTATTATCCATGCTAAGGTAATTTGCTATTAATATGGATGTAATACACAATGCTATCAAAATTTTCACTGTAATGCAGTCTTCATAAACGTCTATTACCGTTTCAACAGCTCCTGATTCCACAGTTTGAATTAACCCCCTTGAAGAAGAGTGAAAGTTATTCTGCGCAGTGCAGCAGTATATATAGTTAGTTGCAAATGGCGTGGGGGCCGAGAGCAGGGAGCATCGGTTACTCACATAGACTGCAACTTCCTCCCATGGGTGTATGATTCATGCCTGGACAGTATGCATCACACAAAATATGTCTCCTCATTATGAGAAATTCAATAGCAGAATAAAACTCATGCCTCTAAAAACTTGCTCATTATTTACTTCAAGTTAATGCTATCAATGTAATGTGTTGAGTATATCGGTTAGATGTTTCTGCTTTTTATGCCTGTAATGAGAGTAGCTTTATTTTGTCCCATCAGTTGTTACAATCAGGAGTTAAGAAATTTTCTGTACTTGAGACACAAGATAATGTTAATGATAAATTGCTGTTAACAAATTTGAGGGATTTTAACATGGGGATTTGGAAGAGAAGAATTAATCTTTGAATAAACACAATTTCAAAATGCAGATAATTAAAATTTTATCTTTGATTTTGCAAATAGCTTTGCAGAAGCAGGAGGTCCATGAAAAAAAAGCAGTCACTCTTGGCAAATGGCTCTTTTCCCCCCATTTCTTACTTGTTCAAATCCCATTCTTCATATTCATCCTGCACGTTTTTGTTCTTGCTATACAGGGGTCCATGATCAACTCCCTTATTGGACTGTGAGCTCAAGGTAAGGAAGTAAGTTCCATTCAACTCTATACCCCCTTCAGTGCTTAGCATATTTTGCAGAGTAAGTATTTAAAAGCTGTTTGTTGAATGGAAATACGATGTAAGTGGTGGTGGTTTGCCTTGGTTCAATATAATCCACAGTCTTCAAACAAACCAGTAAACATATTCTGATTTTTTTTTCTTAACAGATCCCCTACTCTATTTACTTTGGACCTCTCCTAATTTCTTAATGTGCATTTTCACCAGTGTTAGGATGCCTGCCCATATTACGTAGCTCTGGTGCCTCTTTGCCTCACATTTATCATTCAAAGAAGGTTGCATAAAATTTCCTGTGCCAACCAAGCCTGCAAAAGTTGGTTAATAAACCAGATGATACTTTGCACACATAAATCCAATATACCAGCATCATGCAATTTTCAATATGCAGAATATACTCACACCCCATGTTTTTTTTGAGAAAAAAAATAATTCTTGGCCTGCAAAGCAATGCAAATAGATGTCCTAAATTTGCAAATATTTGCCTGGCACTGACACTAGATTTATTTAATGCCATGACTTAAACATATTTTAATAGATTCTCAACATAAAAAAGACAGTGAAAGAGTTTGGCCTGCTCAAATAAAATGATGAATAAATAAATATAGCAGCTAATAATAGAAAGAAATATGACACAAATTACGGTAAGCTGGAAAGTAATTGTAGAAGTTTATGGTTATTGGGCTGAATCTAATATGATGTTAAATTTCTACTGGCATTTCAAGAGCTGTCCTAATTAATCAATTGGTAATTGCAGCTATGATTACTGGCTGTGATGATGATTAATTGCCAATTTTGATTGATCCTCCAATAATTCTGGCATGTTCTTCAATATAGAATCTCTGCTGCATTAAGTAGGATTTTGGAGGCAGAGTTATTAAAAGCAAATAATCAAACCCTTCACTCTCATTATGGATCTGTCCTCAGGGGACAAGATTTGTGATGGTAGAATCATGGATAGATTCACAGTAGGGGAAAGCCAAGAGAGGACAACATTATGCCAGAGATTATTTTAATAAAATAGACTCATTGTGGAGATGGAGTGTACATTTTATAATGATTCATTCACTTCAGGCTTACATTCATTACACCCCCTACTAGTTGAGCCTCCTTCATTATAACAGTATGATCTCTTCAGCCCAGTCCAATCACTGCTACCTTTTTCAATCCTATGGGGAGTGGAAATAAATATCTCTGTGCTTTTCCAACTGTCACATAAAAAATGGTTCATTATCCAGTTCCTTAGGCAAGTACCATGAACCTAAAGTCACAAACAGAGGAAATATTTCTGGGATTACATCATAAATAAGAAAGACTTGAAAGTCATCTTTTCTAATATGTTATTAACCTGGTGCAGGAGGGGCTCCGCAACCATTTTAACAGGGAGCAGTCTAAAAAAGCAGCTTGGTACCGGGAGAGTCACCGCCCCCCCCCCCCCGCCCCAAAACCATAAATACAATTTCTCTTTGAAGAGCCTCATACTTCAGGCTAAAGCAGGGACTTCAGAAAGGTGAATTCGGGCGCCTGGGTGGCTCAGTCGATTAAACGTCCAGTTTCGATTCAGGTCAGGATCTCGTGGTCTGTGAATTCAAGACCACATCAGGCTCTGCGCTGACAACTCAGAGCGTGGAGCCTGCTTTGGATTCTCAGTCTCTCTCTCTCTCTCTCTCTCTGCCCCTCCCCTGCTTGCACTCTGTCTCTCTCAAAAGTAAATAAACATTTAAAAAGCACTTTAAAAAAGGGTGAGTTCATTGAAAATACTGAAAATCAGACTCATTTTCAATGAATAAGGAAAAGAAATCAGAATACATGTGCCACAAGGGCAGAGTACATATTTTTTACGCTCTGCTGCAAACTGAGTACTTTTAAAGTACCCATACCAGGTAGAAATCCAAAAAATAACTAATGAATAAATGAAAAAATGAGCATTTGTACATACTCCCAAGGGTAGAGACTTGCCATGTATTGAGAATTGACTCAATATACACATTTATATATTGTTTACATATATTTTATATGTAACATGTATTGAACGCACATATATTACATAATACATTACATTGCCTTACATACATTTAATCCTCCTAACAACCCTGTGAAGGAGGTATTATTACTCTTATTTAGAACTGTGAAAACTTAACATTAGAAAGGTACATAACACAGTTAAATCCATATAATGAATAGTTGGCAGTTGAACAAAGGACTTGAACTAAGCTCACTACAGCTCCAAAGCTCATGCTTTTACCTATTATGCTATTTGGCCCAATTTTCAGAAAAATCTAGAGAGCCAATTGCTTTGTCCCCATCTTATAAAACAATGGTTAGCAGAGTTTATAGAAGAGTTTGGACTTGAATCCAGCAGTCTGTTGATGCAACACTGTCCTCCACCCACTGTCTCCCCTCATCTTTACTTTCTGTGTGTTTGCTTCCCCAAGGAGCTGTGCTCAGAGGGGCTGATCTTCCAGCTCTGAATGAAACCACCCTCATTCCCAATTCTGTGGTTGGTATATGGACTTGTACCAGTTTCCTATTGCTACTGGGACAACTTACCACAAACTCAGTGACTTAAAACACCACACATTTATTGTTTTACCTTTCTAGACGTTCTAAGTCCAAAATCAGTCTCACTTAGCTAAAGTAAATATGTCAACAGGGTGGGCTCCATCTGAGGCTCTTGGGAAGGGTCTGTTTCCTTGCCTTTCCCTTCTAGGGGCCGTGTACATTCTCTGGCTTATGTCCCTTTACTCCATCTCAAAGCCAGCAGCATAGTGTTCTTACATCCTGTCTTCTTTATCGACTTGCATCTGTCTTCACATCATCTTCTCTGATTCTGACTCCCTTGCCTCCCTTTTATACAGAGATTTATGATTATTATGTTGAGGCCACCCAGGCATCCAGGATAATCTAAAATAATCTTCCCATCTCAAGATCTTTAATTTAATCACATCTTCATAGTCTGTTTGGCCATGTAGGCTAACATTTTGAGGATCTAAGGATTAGGGCACAGACATCTTTGGGGAGTTGTTACTCATCCGCTGGAGACCTATATGTGAACTCATCTAGAATGTCTTGCCCTTCAATTTACCCAAAGCACACCAATTTTCCTGCTCCTGGGTTTGGATTAATAGTATATCCATCATCTAAAAAAGACTGAGAATCACAGTTCAGATGTGACCATGACAGTATTAGTTATTCTTGGCAAATCTTGGAAGCCATATCACTATAATTTATTAATAACTATTAGTTCTTGAAATAATGATGAAAACAGTGCTGGAAGATGAAGACTTGTTTATATTGTAACTTAAAGAGGCACGATACAAGATAGTGTCAGCCTTGTAACATTTATGTATTCAAATAAGTCTAGAAGAAAATATAGGAATTTGAGTTTAATTTATGGGAAATTATTTTATTTACCTTTCTGTAGCATTGTTATCTTATTTTCAGAGTGTCGTCTCCTCCATATTATTTCCATTACACACCAGCCTTCACTGACTTTCTATCTTTCCTAAATTATGCCTTATAAAGTGCACCTGAAAATGCAGTTTACATATAGTATTGTATGCTACAATCATTTCTACCCAGCTTGATTGTATGTTTTGGATTCCCAGATCACTTACATGTAACTGAACATTCAATAAAATATCTATAAATTATGTCAAACTCAACAAATATTTGTGTTTTAAATGTATACTATGCATTGTTACCAGGTGTCCTACTTTGGACTAGAACAATTTATGTTGGTCTTCCTGTAGTAATTAGTAAGACGGCCTCTTTCATTCACAAAAGTATCCTGATTTGAATGATAGATTATGTAATTACCCTAAATATATAGCAAGTATTATGAGTTGGTCTTAGTAATAACAGTAAACTCCTAATCTCAACAAATGCAACCTCGGCAACTTGAGGCAGCGTAGCGGGTAGAATAATGGTCCCTCCCCAAATGCCTACATCTTAGTCCTGTGAGCCTGTGAATATGTTACACTATATAGCATAGAGGAATTAAGGTTGCAGATACGATTAAAGTTGCTGTTCAGTTGACCTTAGAATAAGGGGATTATCCTGGATTATCTGGATGTGCTGAATACAATCACAAGGATCCTTAAATGGGGAAGACAGGGGTGGAAAAGAATAAGAGGGAGACGTGACTCTGGAGGAAAGACACAGAAAGATGAAACATTGCTAACTTTGAAGGTGGAGGAAGGGTACCATAACCAAGTAATACAGGCCACCTCTAGAAACTGGAGAAGGTTGGGGCGCCTGGGTGGCTCAGTCGGTTGGGCGTCCGACTTCAGCCAGGTCACGATCTTGCGGTCCGTGGGTTCGAGCCCCGCGTCAGGCTCTGGGCTGATGGCTCAGAGCCTGGAGCCTGCTTCCGATTCTGTGTCTCCCTCTCTCTCTGCCCCTCCCCCGTTCATGCTCTGTCTCTCTCTGTCCCAAAAATAAATAAACGTTGAAAAAAAAATTAAAAAACAAAACAAAACAAAAAAAACTGGAGAAGGCAAGGGAGCAGATTCCCCCCTAGAGCCTCTGTAGGAAATGCAGCCCTTGCCATCACTTTAATTTTAGCCCAGTGATGTCCAGGATAGACTTCTAGAATTGCAGGATAATACATCTGTGCTGTTTTAAGCCACTAGATTAGTTAGAATTTGTTATAGCAGCAATAGAAAATTAGTACATTTTTACAGTTCTGCCTAGACTGGAGTAGAGGGGTGAAAAAGTGCGGTAGTCCTGGGGAGAGCAACCAGCCTGTGTTGAGGAGTGGGCTTATGAACAGCTCCCGACGTGCTGAGGGTGAGCCTGGGGCACAGTGGATGGTGAAGCTGCAGGCCGGCGGCAAGGCTGAACAAGCAGGCTGGGCCAGTATGCCAGGTTCACTGACCACAGGGTAGATTCCTTGTCTTTGCCTATTCCTTCATTGCTTTAAAATGATAAAATGGTTGGGACGCCTGGGTAGCTCAGTGAGTTAAACGCCTGACTTTGGCTCAGGTCATGATCTTAACGGTTTGTGAGTTTGAGCCCCATGTCTGGCTCTGTGCTGACAGCTCAGAGCCTGGAGCCTGCTTCAGATTCTGTGTCTCCTTCTCTGTCCCTCTCCTGTTTGCTCTCTGTCTCTCTGTCAAAAATAAATATTAAAAAAAAAGTTTTTTAATGATAAAATGGTCAATAAATTTTTAAAAAATTCTCCCTATTTCCTTTCTCAACAAGATAACTGGCACTAATGGGGACCAACTCTCCTGCTCTACCCAGGACTAAGGGATTCCCTGGGATGAGACACTTTCAGTGCTAAAATGAGGACAGTCCCAGGGAGACTAGAATTGTCATTCACCTTAAATATGGCACTATATTCCATTCACTCCAAAAAGATCTTTAGGTGAGAATGTTTAGCATAAAAAGCCATAAAAAGAAAATAGAAATAAGCAAAAGCAGCCTTTGACTATTACAGTTTTAAAACTTTGGTTCATGACTTCAAAGTATACAAAGGAATACTCTTAGATGTTCCTATAAAAACAGAAACTATATAAACTCAATCTTGACAAATAATGCCACATTTAAAATTTTGTGGGCTGTCTTAATCTAATAGAAGACACAGAAGGAAATGAGCCAAATTGGCTTAAAAAATTTTTTTTAAATCATGGAGTCATGGAACTGTATATTTGAAGGGACTATAAATTTGTCAAAATGTGTTTCTGATAGGCCCTAGTGGCTGTGGGATACTTCAGAGACTATAGTCAGGAACAGGAAGAGGACCAAATGAGGCTTTCCCCCTCCACTCCTGCCTAGACTACAGCTAACTACAGTCTTTATTTCACATTATCATTTGCAAAAGCATTCTTTGATTGGAATATGAGAGAGGCCACTGTTTTCTTCCAAACCTGTTTTTTGTCCCAAGTGAGGAAACGAAATCCCATAGAGAGAAATTATTAGTCCAAAGTCATATAAGTTCAACTTAAGGCTCCTGACCCGACCCTATTTCCTTGCTACAGGCACCTAGAATTGTCTTAGGAATACATGTAAATGTGGTTCTTTTTTGAAAATATCTTGCCTGATCATAAGACAGATATCAACTACCTAATGATCTGGAAGGTCAGAACTTTTATAATGTTTTTTATTGTATGAAATCATAAAATCATTAAATGTTAGAGCCAAAAGAAATCATTTTCCAGTTCTCTCCTTTTAGTTAGGATCCAAGGAGTTTAAGTGAGACTTTCTGAGGTCATTTCAACTAATGGATGGCAGCATCAGTACTGAAATTCCCAGGAAATTTCATGATACCACACTTCTTTTGGTGTCAGTCGTCACTACTGTTCTTTTATTTGCTTAAATGAACGTCTGTGTATTCAAGTCCAGCCTTTTCTTTTGAAAATAACTATAATAAATATTGCCAGGATAAAATATTCAAGTAGTAAAGCTTTAACTGCTGACTAAGAACTGAAAAAGGGAAAATAAGGACTAAATTTACTTATCAAGTCAAGTCAATCTGCAAGAGTCCTCAGACATATGATGATTTCATAAGGAACTGGTCTAATCCAAAGGCTGCTTTGACTTAGTCCAGCCATTTCTCTGAATAGAAACAGCACTGAGTGTAGTTTACTTCCTGAATAAATAAAAGCTATGCTATCCGGGATTCCAGGAGAGATGTTGTATGTACCACGTGTCTGATCAAAGTGCTGAACTCAGGTACAATTGTGGCTGAAAATTAAACTTGAGATTGCTGCTTCTTGAGGTGACAGAAGTGAAAGTGGAGGAAGGAACTCCCACTCTGTATAGCCTCTTCTTGAAAATTTTCCAGATTTGACAACAGCCTTCTCCTTGAGTGAAGGGTTCTGGAGTCTTTGATCTCCATCCAACGAGATAGGTCACCCGCTTTCTCAGTGAAATTGTTCAGTAGTGAGAAGGAATGAGTGATTCAAATAAGGAAAAGAAAGAGAGGAACATTTGGAAGGTGTTGGGCTAGATACGTGATATATCATATCTCAGTCAACACACAACACCCTAAGGGATATTTTTGCATTAGAATTCTTTCTATTGCAGTGAAAGAGTCATAATGCAAACCATGTTAAGCATATATGGGATTTGAGGGTCTCATGCAGCTGAGAATTCTAGGAGCTTTGGACCTTAAGAAATGGGAGCCTCAGATACTTTCCTTTCTCTCTCTTTCTACTCCTTTCTTCTCTCTTTCTCTTCCTAGTAGAGCATTATGCCATGCACAGCAGGATGGACTAAGCAATTGGGACTTCTGGGTTTAAATCACTTGAGTAACTCAGAGGATTCTGGTTAGATGCGACCATCCTTGAGCCAATCTTCATAGCTAATGAGATGGATATTAAGACTGGTCAAATCTACATTACATGAGCAACCCTGTAACAAAGGTGGGGGTGGAAATGACTGAAATGGACAGACCCACAGAGGCCATGTTAAATGGGGGGAGGGACAGTTTCCCAAAAAAAGAAGACTTATGCTAACAGAAGAGGGCGACTGAATTAGCAAATGTGAAGAAGTGTTGATTAGAGTGTACTTTTCCTGATGTAGAAATGAGTAAACAAAGTATCAGAAAGGTTTGATTGTTCTTTTAAAGTTTGTAGGACTAATTCATACATGATAGATGAGAACCGGACCATTTTATTGGACCCTGAAGTCTGTACTATGTCTGCTGTGCCCTGTGCCACTGCAATATTCATAGACGTTGAAAGGGATAGCTTTTTTAAACATTAAAATCACCATATTCAATTTAATAATAGAACTAAAAATTGTGCTATTGAGTTGTAAAAATGATTATTTGGGGGGAATATAAATGTTTCTCTGGAAATTGTTTAGCAAGGAGCTTGGCTTTCACTGTGTTCTAAAATGTTTTAAATGGGACATCATGATCTCTTAAGACCTCATTAGAGGAGTCTTTTAGTGGCTTAAAATGGTTTTTTACATGATTCAAAGACTTTCCTCACCCATACAGCTCATCATCAAAAAATTACTATCTTAACTGTTCAAATGGGGTAAGACAAATCTTTCATTCCTAGACAATGCTAATAGGATTTCAAATTGGTCCACTTTTTTTGGCATGGGGAAATTTGGCCACAGAAATCAAAATCCTAAAAAAAAGATTTTTTAAATTAATTAAAAAAAAAAGAAAAAGAATCCTGCACTTTGGAATTCACTTTAAATGATTTCTCCTACAGAGGTACCTGGGTGGCTCAGTCGGTTAAGTGTCCGACTTTGGCTCAGGTCACGATTTCACTGTCTGTGGGTTCGAGCCCCCACATCAGGCTCTGTGCCAACAGCTCACAGCCTGAAGCCTGCTTCGGATTCTGTGTCTCAGTCTCTGCCCCTCCCACGCTCATCCTTTGTCTCTGTCTCTCTCTCAAAAAATTAAAATGAAAACATACAAAAAATTTAAATGATTTATCCTACAGAAATAATCAGACAAGTACATAAGTTTGATTTCACAAGGAAACTCCAAAGTGTTAAACTCCATGTTAGAGAACATGGAAACAACCCAAACATGTAGA
Organism: Lynx rufus; assembly: GCF_022079265.1. Lineage (NCBI taxonomy): Eukaryota > Metazoa > Chordata > Mammalia > Carnivora > Felidae > Lynx > Lynx rufus. The sequence goes on along the minus strand of NW_025814897.1, from coordinate 94,955,110 downwards.
GAACTAGCTAAGTAAATCATGCAATAATGTCCAGTGTTTACTGAACCCAAGCAATGTGCTAAATATTGTATATAATATTCAAGTCACTTATTTATTTCATTTCATTTCTGACAATCAATGGTTTACAAATTAGATATTATCTCCCTTTTCTTCTTCAGTTAAAATAATAGAACAAACAAACTATGATTTGGAGAGAGCAAATTAAATGTCAAGAATACTTATTTTTTAATTAGCTGAGAGCCTGGACTCAAGTTCAGGTTTATCTGACTCTAAAACCCTTGCTCTTAATTATTATACAATATTCTTATTTATCTATTCAATGGAAAAATATCCTGTGATTTAAAAAAAATGGTATATTTATCTATGTAAACATGAGAAGGTATTTATGAATACTATTAGGTTAAAAAAAGCAGGTAACAACTGAGAATACATATTGGGTCCCAATAGTTATTTAATTCATATTTACTTTATGCATGTAGATACACTAACTTGTTAAGCATGATTATCTTTGGGTAATGAATACAGGCCATTTTTACATTCCTGATTTTATTTTTCTATAATGAATTAATTATTTATAATAAGCATGAGATACTTTCCTAATTAGAAGAGTATATTAATTACTTCCATTTTGGAAAAGAAAAAAAGTATTTTGCCCATCATTTCTCAGCTCATTCCATCTAACTTGGTAATTCACCTTGTCAGATACTCTAGTCAGTGTGATTTAGATAATTTGCTATTTGTATCCAAACCTTCCCAACAGCAAAGTTTTGATATGTAGGATACTGGGTACCTGATTAACAGCATAACAAAATTGAATTCCTAGGGCAGAAGACTCCAGCTTATAACTGAATCTTTATGCTTCTACTTGGGAAACATCAGCAAGAGCTAAAAATAATTCTTTAAAAAATGAGTTCATCAAATATTTTCAACCTCCAGAAAGATTCAGGACTCATTCGACTCTGGGAAATGATTAGGCTTTCTGTTTAATCCCCTGCTGAATTCATATCTTGCTAATCCTGTGCTGTTCTGTGAATGATTACAAAGCTCTGACTCACTAATGCTCCAATATAAAAAAAATAATCATTATTATTCCCTTGACCAAAAGGACTTTTGAAAACTGCAAAATATTCCTCTGCATTTGAAAAATGGAGCAAAAGCTATAAAACTAAAGTTGTTTAAAAAATAAGACATGGCTTTAATTGAATAATTTACTTAATGATGAGAAAATTTTGAAGGGTTTCCTGTCTTTTGTGTTTCTGAAATTATAAGCAGAAGTTCTGAATTGTTTCTGGCCTCCTTTCTTTCAATTGCAGTAATACTAGGAAGACAAAACAAGGCTTAGAATCACATCCAAATTCAACACCTTCCATTGACAGACAACTAATGGATAGGAAACATGTTTTTTTCATGATGTAAGAAAGCTTTCAAACAGGATGTCAAAATGAAGATGGGTCTTGGATTTCACAGTGACATACCATAACACAACACCTTATGACTTCAGTCCATTTTTCTCCTTCTGATATTACAAGTCCACAGGGATTCTTGCCCCAAATCTGTGAATAACAAAATAGCTTTTAAAATACTCTTGAAGTTTTTGGCCTAATTGTTAAATCTGCTGCCATCATATGGTGACAAGTGAAAAGAATAAGGGCACTCATAGTTCTTAAAGCTAAGGTCCTAATTATATTTATGAAGGGACAGAAAAACCCCCTCTGCTTTTTCTCTAACATTGGTACAATTCCCCAATACCAGTAAACAGAATATACATTGTTTCTTTTACAGAAATATAAGTGCTCCCACCAGAAAACCAACAGAACAAATCCTATTCTACTCTGAGCTTCACAGTCAAATTCAAGATATGTTGAGAAAAGCAATGCAGGATAGACTGAACTGACAACTTCTGATAAGACAGAGGTAAGGATAGAGGTGAGTATCAATATATGACAGGTTTCAAACCTGACAGGTTTGCAAGCACTCTCTGTACATGTGATTTCCTGTCCACCAAAATTCTCCCTGACTCTTGACTTTCCTACCATAGACATTTCTTTGCTATCTAGAAATTTCCTCACCTCACACATGTAACACTGGGAAAATAGTTCCTTTGCATCAGGGTATTTGTAATAGAACTAGATCATAAGCAAATCACTGAACATCAAATCTGAAGGAAACTTCTGTGATTACCCCATTTTAAGGATGTAAAAACCAATAAGTACAACTACTTTCTCCCAATCATTGATAAATTCGGGACTACAAATAGCATCTCCTGATCGTCAGTCCTGCCACCCTCTTTTGTCTACTCCTTGTCCAGCTGTGGCTAACCATTGATATAATGATATGTGTTATATATCGGTTTAACGATTTGCAAATCAAAACTAAATACAACTAGCACCCAGTTAAGTCCAATCTTTGTGTAGAGTCAATCCAAAGGAAAAAGAATCCAGCAGAAAACTATTACCAAAACAATTTTAATGTTTACTTCATCTCTGGAGAAAATGGTAAAAGGTAGATGGCTGTGGGGGTTGGGGGTAGGGACAGTAATGAGCAGGGAAAAGGGAAGAAGGCATTTTAATTTAAGCAATGGTTCTCCATTTGGCCCCTCAGAGAATATTTAGCATTGACTGTAGACACTTTTGTTTGTTACAACTGAGGGCTGCTACTGGCTTCTCGTATAGGAAGTAGAGGATGCTTCCAGGCATCCTTACAATGCATATGACATTCCTCCACAGCAAAGAATTATCTAGTCCAAAATGTAAACAATGCAGAATTTGAGAAAATCTGTTCTTAGGTGTATCTTTGAAAACTTATTTCCATCCGTATCAACTGTTGGGCTACCCCACCTTTTCTTCCCTTCACTTTCAATTTCTGTCACTGATTCTCCTAATGCTGAAAAGAACTCTTTTGTCTTATAGCTCTTTCTTTTAGCTTTCTGTGCATTTTGATTTGAATCTTTGTCTTCATGTTCCATATCTGCAATTTCCTTCCTTTCTCAATATAACCCCTCCTTAACCATAGTACAAAATGCAGAAATCCTCTTGGAAAGACAAAGATAGGATTCTTGTCAGTAGGCAAAAGGGAGATTTACACACATCATCATACACATCTTAAATGATCAGACTGTGAGAAATCTCTATATTTTTATATTTCAACTAGTGTAATTGCAGACTAATTCCAGAATTTCCCAGCATGGAAGAAAGGAGTTTTCTCTTTGTATGTGGCAGAAACCAGAATGTGAAAAAAAGCAAGTGAGGGAGGCAGGGATTTACAGGAGACTTCAGACTGAGTGTAAGGACAAGCTGTCCAAGACTGTAAACTGTGGGAAATTCCATTGGTTCATAAGGTGACCTTCACTGAGCTAGTTCCATTCCCAGCTCCATTTGGATTAGGATCAAAAGTTATCATCGGCAGGAATAATAAACTCCTTGATCCTATATTCTCATATAATATGAGAATAGATAAAGGGAATTTTATGAATTGATGCAAATGGACAATTGGAGAGAGAAATAAAAATTTGTTTGTAGAAGACAGGTATGTATTCTTTGCTTTTATCAATTGCAATACAAAACACTATGACACAAAGATCTTAAAATGTTTATGAACCATATGGGCCTACCAATAGGCAAGCGTTTTATGTGACCATTTTGCTATTTTATGAAAAATATGCTAGAGAAAATTTCATTTACCCAGAAAAATGATAGTCCAGGGAGAAGAATAAAAATAAGCCCATTTTTAAACCTGCTAACTTTTTGATATGTAGAAGATTCCAAAATGTATATTCATGTTCTATCTATACAATTCTAGATGTCAGGGCTTCTTGTTTTCTCTTCTTTTTTTTTTTAAATGTTTGTTTATTTATTTATTTTGAGAGAGACAGAGACAGCGAGCAGGGGTGGGGCAGAGAGACAGGGAAAGAGAGAAACTCCCAATCAGGCTCCAGCTGGCTGTCAGCGCAGAGCCCAATGTGGGACTCGAACTCACAAACCACGAGATCATGGCCTGAGCAGAAACCAAGAGTCGGACGCTCAAACGACTGAGCCACCCAGGTGCCCTACCTCTTATTAATCTTAATGGAAACTTTGTAATCAAGAATTTTAGAATAAATTATGGATTATTTGAATGTGAATATATAAGTACAGAAACTTACTTTTAACGAGCCCTTCATAAAGAAACTACAGATTAGATTATACCAAAATGTTTAATAAGCCATTACACATATATTTAACTGATTATTTTGCAGACTCTAAAAAATAACATTTTTAAGTATTTTAAAGAACATAGGAAAAAAGGTATATACAAATTATCTCATTCTTATTTTATTAAAAATAAACTTACATTTTTTTTAGAAAGAGAACTTCTATAAAAATTCCAAAATGGTGATTTTATCATTACTTCCATGATTGTGAACAATTTTTACTTTTTTCTTTATTTCTATGCTTCCAAAATTTGTTTCTGCAGTGAAAAGATTTTACTCTTTATAAATAAGGGGAGAAAATGAATGCTATTTTTAAATGGGTCCTACAGGAAAATTTTTCTTTTTCTTTATCTAATGCATTGCTAAAACCATTTCCATATCAGTTCCATCCACTGATCTTGGAAAACACGGAAGAAAATGCATTGGTAATAAACGAAGGCAGCAAACAACAAAATGTGGCCAAATCTATAAATCCCTTTGCTTAGCAAAGCAATTTTTTGCGGCTGCAACAGTTGGAATCTATTACTGTAGACTTTAATATCATAATGTCGAGAGTCTTAACTTCTGGAGTTGGAGCATGAGAAAGAATCTCTTGCACTGGGCAGAGGGGCTAAGAAAAAAAGACCAATTTGATCAAAAATGACTTCATTTCACGAATCGTTATGCTATTACCCTGTGCTTGAAGATAAGCTGTTTAGGTGGGGTCATGATTTAGCAGTCTCTTGAGACCCTGCTGTCTAATTAGCACGGCTCTGGAAAAACTGAGCTCAGTTCATTTCTCATTGGGCCGGTAGGAAAGGAAGGCGTGTTTTTCTCTACAGTCAGCATTATGCTAGTTTATTAGTCCTGTGTTATATGTGTTACAAATGGGAATTTATTTTTGACTCAGTAAAACTCAATGGGCAGAATTCAGCCAAGACAATATCTCCAAAAGAGTCAAGAAAAGCACAACTTTCTAATGCTCAGGACCCATGAACAGACCATGTCTGCTGCTTTAGTTTTGCAAACCTTGATTTGCGTTGCTTTTGCAAAGCCTGTCAGCAAATCCTCAGAATCGTCATTGCAAAGGTCACCTGGTCATTTGAACTTTGAGAAATGTTGCTTCTAATAGTGATTGTCATATCATTCTTTGGACCTAGGTAAAATTAGGCCAAAAAGCCTACAAAAAACTGCTTATAATGAACCAATCCATGTATGTGACCAGGACAGCAGTGCAGAGGTCTCTTTTAATCTAAAAGCTCTTATGTGGCAGCCTACTAGAAATCTCCATTTGAATGCCTCATGCACAAGTCAAATTAACATGCTAAACATTGAACACTGTTTTTCTTCTTTGTTCTTTCTCTTTTTCATTTTATTGTGGTAGAACACTTAACATAAGATCTATCTTCTCAACAAAATTTTAAGAGCCCTTTATAGTCTTGTTAACTACAAGCACAATGTTGTACAGCAGATCTTGAGAATTTACTCATCTTGCATAACTAAAACTTTATGCCCTTTGGCAAGCAACTCCTTATTGAACTCTGGATCTCCTAATCTGGTATTTCACCCATCCCAATGAAAGTTCTTTATTATTCCTGAAGCAAGAAACTTTATAATTCTTGACAACTTCCCTTTTGTTAGCACCACATGTCACTTACCAGCAAGTCTTTTTGATTCTATCTCCTAGATTCTACCTCTGAGATTACACCTTCTTTGATTCTGATCTAGTGGCTGTGCACTTCTCTCTGTCTCCACTTTCATTTCTTGGTTTGCGCCACTATTCTAGCCTTTCTAGGCACATAGGTGGACCTTCATTCTTCCCCCCTTCTACTCATTCCTCATACAGCAGCCAAAATGCTTCTGACACTTCCTAGAAAAGATTCAAGCACTCCTTTGGCCGCAACCTATCAACATGTCCTCATTATAGGTAGATTAAAACTCAGCTCTTGAATACATGGCCTATCGTCACTTGCTTTTGGTCCTTTAAAAATTTCCCTGCTGCTACTTCCCTGTCTTACATGTCACACTCCAGTCACCATCAAATACAGCAATGTTTTCCAGCATTAAGGCTCTTCTCCATGTAAGTTTACACCACTTAGTTTTTCCTGGCTAAATATCTGCCTGTTCTTTAAATCGCAGCCAAAATGTTGCTTTCTAGACACAGCCCAGCCTGAGTGCATAAGTGAATACTTCTCCCAGTTGCAGACTGTGGAGCGCTAACTTGGCATGGGGCTGCAGAGGAGATTCCTCATAGATCTGCAGAAGCAAAATCAGGGGCTGAAACTCACACTTGAAGACTCTCTTGAGTGCCTGCATGAGCTCACCCAGCTTCCTCTACTGCAACACCAGAGGTTTGGCCCTGATGAGTTCTTGGGCTCATTTACCCTACCAGTATAGTTCCAATATGACTCCTCTTGCAGTTAGTAATAATTGAAAGCTCTTAATACACTATAAATCAAATCTGGATGCTCAAGAAAAGTATAAACTTTGGATACAAAGTATGGGTTATTTTTATAGGGTCCTTATTTTTTTCAAAATTGGGGCAGAGTGTTGTTTAATGGCTCAGCTCCTACATTTAACCATAGGAATAAATATAAATTCTGCCTTAGCACCTGCTAAAATCCAGGCCATGATGTTACCTAATATTTGATTCACCATCATTAGTCGTCCTCATCGAAGAAGCTGCTTTGAGTTATACAACCTGCAGAGACTTATGCAGGCAGTGCTATAGACACAAACATATTTTTATAGTGTGTTTCCCTTCTGTATTATTTCAACTCCTACACTACTTACATATTTATAGAAGCCTCTGGTGATTCTTAATGATGTTGTTCAGTTTAGTTTCTTAATAATTTCCTTGGTTTTATGCTAACATTCCTGCTGTTGATTGTTCTTTTATTTTAATTATGCCGCATTCTAAGCAGTGCTTCTGGGAGTGGGTTGGGGTTTACGTTGCAGTACATTACAGGTGAAAATAACTTTTAAAATCCCATTAGGATGAAATCCCCTCACACTTTGGCAGGGGTAGGTGGGTAGGGCCCCATCAATGCCAAAAAGTTATACTGCTTGACTGTAAGGGGTGACAGGCAACTCTAGTAAGTTAGCAACTACAAATGATGGTAGTTAACACATATTGGACACATATTACCTGCGGAGCCTGGGTTAGGTGCTCTATGTTCATTCTATCCTTTAATCCTCACCACAACCCTGTAAGGCGTATGTTATTAATATGCCCATTTGCCTCCCATGGAACAGAAGCCTAGAGAATCTCAGCACTTTGTCCAAAGACACACAGAGCCAAGCAGTGGTAAGAAAGGAAGCCTTATCTGACTCCACAGCCGCTGCTTTCAACCACTCTGCTGCCCTTCTGTTCAAGTAAAAGTAAACCTTAGCCCATCATAAAAGTTGGAAGGAAAAAACACACCTCTTAATCCAAACTTTTCCTTGCTTACAAGCACCAAGGATTTTAAAAACTGGGACACCTGGGTGACTCAGTCGGTTAAGCATCTGACTTAGTTCAGATGCATGAGATCATGGTTCATGGGTTCGAACCCCGCATCGGGCTCTGTGCTGACAGCTCAGGGCCTGGAGCCTGCTTCAGATTCTGTCTGTCTGTCTGTCTCTCTCTCTCTCTCGCTGTACCTCCCTGCTTGTCCTCTGTCTCTCTCTCTCTCTCAAAAATAAACATTAAAAAAAACATTGTCTTACTGTGAGGGGTTAATCATTTAAAAAGAGGTAGTTGCAGTGTTCAAGGCTGAAGAGAAATCAAATCATTTTTATTCAAACTTGGATCAAATATCATGTTCAAAAGAATGTAACGTTGGAATCACAGAGTACTGATTTTGCATGCTGTATTGCTGTATACTCTCAATAACGTTGGGCAGTGACTTAAACTGTCAAGTCCTACCTCTGCAGGTAGAAATAATAATAATAATAATTACATAGATAACTTTGTAGGAGTGCTAACAGCACTGACCCCCATCTTTGGCCCTCCATCTTGTTTATGCCTGTGCCATGACCTCCCTGAGGCTTTGATTTCTAGGCCCCTTGGAGGTTAATGTATGTCCCGACCAGAATGTAGGAAGGCTTGTTTTGATCTTCTCTAAAGTGGCCTACAGAATGCGCCACTATAGATGACAAGTAGTGCTACCTGAGGTACAGGTGGGATCACTTTAGAGAACTAGTAGCAATGACTGCCACACAGGTGGCACCACTTTAGGTAACTACCCTTTGACCTCACCGCACTGCCTCTCACTCTATAAAAGCTGTGGGTTAAGGTCCCAGGTTGAGTCGGGGTACAGTTGCGTAGTACCTAGATTGTTCATCTGCCCGATCCCCGCCCCCCCCGTCAGTAAGTTACACTGAATACATCTCTGTAAACAGTATGGAGGGGCTTGATTTGTCTTTGTCTCAATATGCCTTGTCAGTTTGGGGGATCCTTTACCCTCTCTCCTCCACCTTCTGACATAGCTGATGGGTAGATATCTAGAACCAAATGAGGTAATCTATAGAGGATGCCACGCATAGTGTCTGTCACGTATTTGCCTAATCAATATGATTCTCCCTTGTCCTCTATTTCATCTATAGAGCAATAAATAATTCCATATTTTTGTCTTATAGATGTCACTTAGGAGGAATAGATGCCCAGGGGGTGGTCTGCCAATCACTTTACTGGCCCTTCAGGGCCTTTACAGGGTCTTCAGCTCTGCTGTCCCCGTTGCCACTTCTTTACCACATCAGGCACATCTCACTGTTGGGCCCCTTGCACTGGCTCTTTCTTCTGCCTGGAATGGTCTTCCCTTACATCCACCTGAGTTACTGCCTCATTGTCTCCAAGTCATAGCTTAAAGATCGCCTTCTCAGTGGAGGCTTTTCTGACCATTTTATTTAAAATTGCACATATATACCTCTCCACCTTATTGCCTTCTGGGCTTGATTCCCTTGAACATATAATTTATGTTTTGTATTTATTATATGTGTCCTCCACCCCCTGTAATGTAAACTACATAAGGATAGAAATGTTTGCCCTTTTCCCCCCTACTGGCTTATTTTTATTATCTAGGACAATATGTGGTTTATAGTAGAAGCCTGTTAAATATGTGTTGAATAAATTAATGAATAAATGGATGGTTTTCAAAATGAATGCTTTCAATAGAAAATTGAAAGAAGGTAAATATCATTGTGGAATGTGTTGAACTGAACATTCCATGGGATTGGATAGAAGATTGAAATATTACTATGAGTAGTGGTATCCTATTAGGATAGCTTAGTTTTCTGGACAGCAGTGGGAAAGCAGTGTAGCATGATTTTAAAAAAAGCAAAACAAAACAAAAAACCCCAATTATACCCATGATAGATAAATTGAAATGAATTTCAAAAGAAAAGGACTTGGACATCCAGTGATGTATCTACTCATTGAAATCCCATAGCATTTTCTGTGACTACACTTAAAAAAGTGTAATGACTTATGCCTTGTTTTTTTCCCCCATTTCTATTTGTGTCGCATACAAACATATGGTATTGATTTAAGAACTTGAGCTCAGAATTCAAATAAAACTCAATTAGACTGAATCCAAATCTTGGCACCTCCACTTTCTTAAGTCCTGAAGCTTGGAAAAGTTAGCAAACTTCATAGGTTCCTCTTTTGTAAATAGGGATAATGTCAGTACCTACCTCATAGAGTCATCGTGGTGGATTAAAGTGGTAAACCTGTGTGAAGGGTTTAGAACAGGCACCTGCCCCACAATATGTGCTCAGCTGGTGAGCTATTACAAATTTTATTGTTCTTACTCCCTGGTAGACTATAAGCTGCAGGAAAAAAAAAATATATATGTATATATATACACACACACATGCATGCGTTTATATGTGTACATATAGTATTAAATACATATATTTGATTTCTCTGTTCACAGATATTTTCCCATTGTGAAACTTGTTTGAGAGGGATTGAAAAGGGGTAGAATCTTCCTAGAGGATTCATCCATGGTCTTAACACATAACATGAAGTGAAATGGATTTCTTAGATTACAATAATAAGGACTACTTTTCATTTGACAGCCTTGCAGGGCGTGAATGAAAACTGCTGTTTTAAAGTGGTTATGTTCTATGGATGAAACTGGTCTTATTGAATGCACTGATGAATGTTTTATGGTTTTATTACAGATTTAATCATAAATCATTTTTATGAATTAATGAAAAATAGTATTTGTAAAGGTTAATAAATTTCTTGACAAAAAATGTGTGTGTGTGTATATATATATATATATATATATATAATTATTGAATAAATGAATATAGCAGACACTACAATGGGAGGTAAGCCAGAAAAAACAAGGAGATGTTGTCAGTACTCAAGGAAATTAACAATATCACAAGGTAGAGAGGAAGTGATATGAAGAGGTAGGGAACATCTCAGTTTAAGGAGAGTCATTAAAAGTGGCATTCTAAGGGGCACCTGGGTGGCTCAATTGGTTGAGCATCCGCCTCTTGATTTCGGCTTAGGTCATGATCTCACGGTTAGGGAGTTTGAGCTACAAGTTGGGCTATGTGCTGACAGCATGGAGCCTGCTTGAGATTCTCTTTCTCTCTCTCTGCCCCTCGCTTGCATGCTCTCTCTCTCTCTCTCTCTCTCACACAAATAAATAAATAAGCATTAAGAAAAGTGGTGTCATAAAACAAAGAGTGATGAGATGAAATGGCTTTAGATCTCCAAAAAATCATCTAAGGATCCCTCCCGATCTACTTACCTATAAATTAGCATTTATAGGTATGGTGATTTTAAAATATGTACACAAATTCTTTGATATCTCCATTTGAAGAAGCAGAACATATTCTCTCTTGGATCTAGTGAGTTGCTTTTGATAAATAGAATAAAGTGGAAGTGATGATTTCCAGCTACTGAGACAAGGTCATAAAAGACATTGGGACAAAAAAAAAAAAAAAACAACCAAAAAAAAAAACTACTGTTCTCAATCTAATCTTTAAAAACAAAATGATCCCACTTTTCACATATTCATGTTTTTTTCACCTCCTAAACCCTAAGTTCCTTGAAATGATAGCCCTTGCCCAGATCTTCTGTGTATGCCTTAGAATCTAGCGCATAGGTTAACCTGGCTACTAAGCCCTCAGTCAGAGTATATTTGATTGGCTATCATCTCCATATTTTTATGAGGCTCTTCTTGATTAGAAAAATAACTTCATTTTTGAAATAATTATTTTTTTAATCATTGTGCAGAATTTTACCCGGCTAAAAATAGAGATCCGAAGAAGAATGGCAGAGAACTCCTATGGGATTCTGAAGGCTCCATCTCGAGATGTGACCATGTTCTGATCAGTTCGACATTGAAAGAATCATCCAGCTGGTTCATGGTAAGTCCATGAGCTTGGTGGTACTGATCATATGAACTGAATCTCAGTTTCTTTTCCTGTTATGTGTGAATGATAAAAATAGGGTTATCTCGAGGAAACAGTAAGATAATCTCTGTAGAGTCCTTAATAAGTGTCAACAACTATTTTTATTTTTACCTTTCCCTTTTGTCCCATTTCCTCCACTAAAGGACATGTATTGACTTAGATGTTGCTTTAGACTTTTTTTTAGTATTTCTTAACCATGGAAGACCTTTTGATACGTGGAGAGGGCCTTAAATATATGCTATGTAAGGAAGAAAAGAACAGGGATAAAGGTATTCATATCAGCCCTACATAAAATCTGAAACAATGCAGCCAGGAAGATGATATTTAATGTATTTCAAAGCCATAGCCAGTGACTGGAACAGACCAAGATGAGACCAAGAGAAGACATGATAACACATGGAGAGAAATTTCAGAGGGAAAAAAAAAAATCTTGCCCAAGGTTCTTATTCATGCAAAGTTGTAATCCCCTGGTCACCAGCATCTCAGAGGGATACAAGTAAACATGCAGCATACTATAGGGATATTTGCATTTTTGTATGAACAATGTTTTAATGATGTCACTGAGAAATGTTAACTAATTGCATTTTTAATTAGTTTTAGGGTATAGAAGAATTAAAAGTGGTTATATTTAGAACTTATTTAATTAAAATGGATAAACAATATTTCACATGCATAATATAGATAATCTCACTAGGTTCTACTCCTGGCTATACTACTGATTTAATTAATTGGGAGAACTGCAGCATATTAATGAGAAGAAAATAGAAACCATTGCCTTCTTCCTTTATTGTGATTGCAAGCCATTCCAGGTTCTGGATAAGTGGATAGTTGATATTGAAGGCAGGAAATGTTTATTATTCAGTGCAGCAGGCTGTGGTGACATTTCTTATCATTTCAGCATAACTGTGCCGGAGGGTCTGTAAATAGTATTTGCCAAAGGCAATTTTACACATTCATAATATTCTTTGATGTCTGGGCTGGGCCCAACTGACAGAGCCCCCGAGGCTATCTTTCTCCTCCTCCTCCTGCAGGCTGATAAACCAGTGTGTGGGTTTACAGAGAAACAAAACAAACTCAAGAAATTTCATTTAGTAATTTCTGAAATAAATTCACCTTAAGGAAGCCAATGCCTAGCAGATAGTGGACGTTTAATAAGTAGTTATTGAGTGAGGGGTGGTCCACTTGCATCCAGGTTATGGAGAATCATTTCAAGAGGGAAAATTTACCTGCAGGAAACATTCTGGGTAAATTTGATTTTATGCTGCTTCTGCGTAGGAAAGAGAAGATGAGAAAATGTGAAACCCTCATTCTCAGCAATATGAATAATAGTTAATAATGAATTAACATTTATTGCATTCTTACTCTGTTCACCAGTTGAGGAAACTTTTGTACATTTACTAATTTATCACAGCAGTAGACTTATGTAAGATTGATGAGAAAACTGAGTCACAGATTAGCCGAGAGCACACAGCTAGTAAGTAATAGCACATTAAAAAAATTAAACACTAGGGGCACTTGGGTGACTGAGTTGGTCAAGCATCCAACTCTTGGTTTCGGCTTAGGTCATGATCTCTTGATTCCTGAGTCAAGCCCCACATAGGGCTCTGCCCTGACAGGGTAGATCCCACTTGGGATTCTCTCTCCCTCTCTCTCTGGCCCTCCCCTGCTCCTGCTCTTTCACTCTCTCTCTCTCAAAATAAATAAATAAACTTAAAAAAAAATCATAGTCTATTAAAAAAAAATTAAATAGGGCTCCTAGGTGTCTCAGTTGGTTAAGCTTCTGACTTTGGCTCAAGTCATGATCTTCCAGTTTGTGAGTTCCAGCCCCACGTGGGGCTCTGTGCTGACATCTCAGAGCCTGCTTCAGATTCTGTGTCTCTTTCTCTCTCTCCCCACCCCCTGCTCACATTCTGTCTCTCTCTCTCTCAAAAATAAAGATTTAATAAATAAATAAATAAGACACTAGACATATTTCCTATCATTTACAATACCACTATTTGTTCAGGCTCCAAATAACCCTATCTACCACCTCTGACCCAGGAAGTACCCATAAAATTACCCTGTACATTTTCTTTCTAAAACATACAGTTTTCTGAAATTATTATATTCATATAATTATGTTTTTTGTTGTTTTTCCATTTATGTTTATTATTTGTCTCTATCAATTAGAATATAGGTGATTTACATTCTCATCTTCTGCACTTATTTATTCCATATCCCTCTGCGAGTTTAATTTTTAAAAGTCTGACATCCATAATGAGATAATAGTTCTGCTTTTTTTTTTTTTTTTTTTGAATGATGTCCAGTCTCTTCAACCTGGCACTCAAGGCAATCTGTCATGTGATACCTTTTTATCTTTTTTATCTGCCTCCTTCTAGTGCAAAACATCCTTGCTGTCTCCCTGTTGATTAGTATATCCTCTGCCTCCTTCATCCATGGTGTGCACATTCTTCTCTCTTTTGGCACCAACAGTCCTATTCCCACCTGCATGTTTGAACATAATTCTGCTTTCAAAGATGCAACCATAGCCAAGCTCTCATTCCTGTTGATTTCATTAATATTCGTCACCATCTTCTCCCTGAGCCTGTGGTTCCAAGTTTCTTTCCCTTCAGCCATCACTTTGTAGCTTCATGCCTTGTACTTTGGTAGTGCCACATGAGTAAATTTAAGTCTCAAACAAAATATCCTGTACCAGTTAGGTTTTCACTCCACTGTATCTCTTGCAGTGTTGGACATAGACTATGTTACAAGTAAATAATAGACTGATAGCTACCTATACTGCTCATGCAGTCCTTTGCTAGGTAATGAAAAATGATTATTCCAATTAATATAAAGGATGTTGTGCTGTCCTGCCTGGACTTCACGTCAGGAATGATGATCTTTTTCTCCCAGCTGCTAAGAATGCAGTGGGAAGAGAACTTTGACTACTGGCCCATTTCAGAGATTGCCTCTACTGAAGAGACCCCACCCTGCCTGATCCTCTGTGCCCCTTCCTGGGATGCCAATATCCATGACTGCTTTACATGGGAGTATAAAAGCCTGACACCATCGCTCCACTGAGAACAACTCTGAAGCGTCATTCATGCTTCAGAGCTCCCCATAGAGTGACCTACAGCTGCCACTGAGGCTGCATGGCAGCCCAAGTTCTTCTGTCAAATTCTGCTTCCTCCCCTTCTGCAGATTTTCCCAAGCCCACTCCTGAAAGAACTTCCTACATTTTAAACCTCTCAGAGTCCAGGGAGGCATGTGGGTGGCTCAATTAGTTGAGCATCTGACTTTGGCTCAGGTTATGATCTCATAGTTTGAGTTCAAGCCCTACGCTCACAGAGCCCACTTCAGATCCTCTGTCCCCTGTCCCTGCCCCTCCCCTGTTTTCACTCTCAGAAAAAAAAACATTATATATGTATATATAATATGGCTCATATATATATATGGCTCTTCAGAGTCTGTTTTGCAGAGAACCCAAGTAATAATACTCACTAATCATACATTCCATGATCACACATTTTTTTTTTTCTAATGAAGATTAGGGGATATGGATGAAAAGTAGTAAGAGAGAGAATCAAAAAAGACAATGAGGGGGAATCAGTGAACTTCTCTTTGCATATTGTGGAAAGTTTCTGTTTCGTTTTCCTTATTCATTGGATCGTTTGCCTTAGACAATTTTGCTCTGCTTTTTAAAAATTATTATCCCTATAAGTGTAGATGATGAGCATTGTCTTTAGAAAATGATGCATAGGAATATATGAGAGGAAGAAAATTAAAAGGACAATTTAGGTTGAACTGCACAGTTGTGGTGAATGAAATGGGGACACAGTGCCAGGCCACTCAATCTCTAGCCTCAAGGAGAGCTGATTCTGTCTTTTATTTTATCCAAGAAAAAGTAGGAACATACTAGAATCGCCTGAGAATGCTCCCTTTATTTATGTATTTTCAAAAGCCCAAAGTTGAACACTCAGAATGCCCTAAAATAGGAAGAGTATGTCATTCCTTTATCTGAGACCCAAATACCAGCTGTTTAGAAGGCTCCAGCAGCATACATCATCATGCATTTGCCCCCTCAGTGAAATCAGCTGTGTGCAGTCACTCTCACAGCCCCGACTAATTGGCTCCATCCTGCCAATAAGGGCCTTTGCCAATGGTGCCACTCTTCAATTTTATAAACATTCAAAAATATTAAGTCAAGTTGGCCAGCTTCTTAGCAACCATCTCTGCAAAAATGAACACCTTTGATGGTGAGAACAAGCATTTCAACCCCTTGAAAATAACAGTGAGGTGTTTTTTTTTTCTCCTACTCTCCCTCCCCAATGAATATTAAGCCTCTTTTTCTTGAAAAGAAAGAACAAATCAAGCACAGAATTTTCATTCCTCAACTTCATGTCAGTGACAATGGCGCGTTGGTGTGTCTTTGGGGGCTGCCTTGATGCTTATTTTTTCCTTCTGAGCAAAACTGCATTAGACCAAAAAAAATGCCCCTGAGATTTAATTATCTTTCTATATTATTTTTCACTACAAAGACACTTACTCTTTTATTGTGTTGCTATGTTGGAAAAAAAAAGTCTTTAATAGATGCAATTTTTTTTTTCTAATGGTAAAGGCAGTATCACTTCAAAGATGGAGAGCTTGCCTTTTTTGTGTTTGACAAAAGGAGCTTAGTGCTTTGAATAATTTCAAGGTGACATGAAAGTTGGTGGTCAAGATGGCTATAGAAAATAAAGGAGTCAGGAATTTGGGGTATTGTCCCTTCAGATGCCTCATAATTTTCCCTGTTTTTAGGTCTATAATGATTGCTGGTAACACAAACTGTATGTATTTAAGTTATTCAAAAGAGCTCTTTTCTATAAAAGTAATAAATTGTTTTCATGGACCTACAGGACAGGGATAACAATGGACATCAGAAAGAGATAGAAGCCAAGGACTGTAACATGACAGGGACCCGAAGAAATCCTCTTCTGGATCTTTGATCTCTGCTTCTCTTTGTACATCTGTTGTTGTTTTCATTTCTCTTTCTTACCAGGTTTCCCAGTGCACCTGGTGGGGTATAACTGCCATCAAACATGGCTAGGTTTATGATTTCACCACTCAGCCAGACTGAGACTCTCCTATTCCTTCAGTTTCAAATTTTCAGGGAAGACTTTTGCTTGATCCAATCTAGAGTGTCTATTGTCTCCCTGTTGTCCAGAAATTATATCAGAGTCAGTCATGCTGGAAAATCATGGCTGGTCCCTTCTCAATCATGTGGATAAAGAGAAGGGGACATATTCAAACAAGTAACCAGGACAGTTACCTGAAAAGTAGGGGTTGTATTCGTATTACTATTTGTAGCGTGATGGTCAACTATGAATCTGAAAATAGGAAAGACATAGGAAGAAATGTTTGAAGCAAAGGCTAAATGGCTCAATTTTTTAGTTTGAGCAATATATGTTTGAATTTGGCATTAGCCTATCAGGGGAAGCATCTGGATACTTAATTGTTAATTAATTCACTTTGTGTTCCCCTGTTTATTCATTCATGTATCTATTCACATGCTGAAAGTCCTTTTGTGTATTTATTGAAGGGATACAGAATTAGAAGTGTATCGGAGCATTTACATAAGAAATACGTCCAGAAAAAATCTCAAGGATAGTGGGTATGTTGGGCAGAGTATGCTAGCTACTAACGCAGACACATACGCACACACAGTCACACTGGCTCAACACAAAAACTCTTTATTAAAGATGGGGAGGCATTTTCTTTATGCTGATACTTAGAGACTCAGGCTCCTTCTCATGAGTAGGCCATTCCTTAGACTGCCAGAATGTTCTGCTGGTCCTCTGCATCTGATCAGCTGATGAATGAAGACAGACAATGGGAGGATTTCATGAAAATCTTTAAGGACCAGACCTAGAAATGGCATGCTTTATCCCTTGCCGCATTCCTTAAATACCTGGACCTAAGTCCTAAGGGGTCTTTGATATGGAATCACACAGGAAGAAAAAAGATGAGTACTGCATTTAGTCCCTGAGCAAGGGAGTCTCCTGCTCTGGGCCAGGCCTTTTATTCTTCTTCTTATTTTTAAATGTTTATTTATTTTTGAGACAGAGAGAATGGGGGGGGAGGGGTGTGGAGGGGTAGAGAGAGAGGGAAAGAGAATCCCAAGGAGGCTCCACTCTGTCAGCACAGAGCCCAACATGGGTCTTGAACTCATGAATTGTGAGATATGACCTGAGCCAAAACCAAGAGTCAGACGCTTAACCACCTGAGCCACCCAAGTGCTCCTGGGCCAGGCCTTTTAGACAGATAGTCTCAGGATTTCCTCCAGTTGCACCACCCGCTCTGGGAAATGAGACTACAGGGCCAAGATCCACGGGTGCCTGGAAAGTCGGAGTTCTCTGGAAACAAAATCCTTGTAATTATTTCCAGGTGCAGCTTGGTTGCTCTTCTCTGGGTTCACCTTCCAAAGGTCCCATATACACATCCTTAGGTGTCAGGCATAACCAAGTACTGGCCATTTGTGAGGCATTTGGACAAAACTTGCATGGGCAGAAATGGGTGTGCATGATGCCTCTTGTAGTGCAGGATGAAGCTTGGGCTGGCTGGAAAGGGGGAGGCCATTGTAGAGGGATGAGGGCCTGGGCCTAGGTCTTCCCATGTGTTTCTAGCATGGAACTCTGAGGAATTCCAGAAGTCTAAATTCAAACCTACCTTTCCATGTTTTTATGAATGTACTTGATAATGCAGGAAGCTAGAATGTATTTTACTTGGAAGGTTGTCAGCTTGGTTTATAACATTTAAATACTGAGATGTGTGGTATGTGGGCCTCCACTATGTTCTTGTCCCCAGCCTGGACAGTATTAAGGATGCTCCTTGTGGTGAGCTGTGGCAGCCTCTGACACTGTGCACGACCAGGGTGATTTTATGCTTTGCTTTGTATGTTTCTCAAAGGAAGGAGAAACTTAAAATAGTTCACTTCTATTAGACAAAAATAAAAATTTAATTGCTGTGTTTCACCAAGCCTTATTCAATGGACCATTTCTGCCTGCATTACCCTAAGCACTAATAAACTCTAGAAAGTTACTAATAAACACTCTGGTTTCATTTAATAATAGCTACCCTTTTTTTCCCCTCAACTCCTAGTATGTGCTGGACACTGCTATTAATGTGTTATCTCATTTAATTCTAACAATTCTTTTAGTTATTATCCCTATTTGACAGATCAGGAAACATAAGCTGAGAAAGGACCTCACAGATTTAAAATTCAAATGCAGGTTGGCTTTCATGAAAAGTTTGCCTTCTTGGGGTACTTGGGTGGCTCAGTTGGTTGAGCGCCTGACTTCGGCTCTGGTCATGATCTCACAGTCCGTGGGTTTGAGCCCCACGTTGGGCTCTATGCTGACAGCATGGAGTCTGTTTCAGATTCTGTGTCTCCCTCTCTCTCTGCCCCTCCCCTGCTCATTCTCTCTCTCTCTCTCTCTCTCAAAGATAAACATTAAAGAAAATGTTTTTTAAAAAAAAGTTTGCCTTCTTTCCAGCAATGGCACACAAATGTTTCAAATTAGAATGCATCGCAGGTATGACAAAGGCCAGTCCCCTCCATGCCCATTTTGATTCTGGGATCGTCTCTGTCACAGTCCAAAAATACTTGACCTGTCTGGATAGAGACACTTCCGGTGACATGTTTCTTTATATATTAATAATTAATTAAATAAACACTAGGACCATTAGCATAGTAAAGCAATTTTTATTTTAATTTTTTTATTTTAATCTTTTCATTTATTTTTGAGAGAGAGAGAGACAGAGAGATAGAGCATGAGCAGGGGAGGGGCAGAGAGAGAGGGAGACACAGAATCTGAAGGAGGCTCCAGGCTCTAAGCTGTCAGCACAGAGCCAGATGCAGGGCTGGAACTTAGAAACCGTGAGATCATGACCTGAGCTGAAGTGGGCCACTTAACTGACTGAGCCATCCAGGTGTCCCTAAAGCGGTTTTTAACTTACAAGTTGGGATGCATTTATGTGTTTTTTTACAGTAAGAAAAAAAAAATGCAGCCAAACCAATGGGACTTCTTTGTAAATCACAGTTCATCTTATTTTTATTCCATGTAAAATTTTGAATATTCCAAGGCCAGTGGGTCATGCACATGAATGTCCATTTGGGAAAAATAACTGTATTCAAAATTTAAAGATCTAAACTTGGTAAGTTGTGTTTGTGTTTCCTTTGTTTTCCTGGGTGAGTAGAGAGATTGAGGAGACAGTTGGGCAGAGCATGGAGATTTTTTTTTTTTCCACATGCAGCCTTAAACCAGTCCTCTCTGGAAACGGGTGTGTGTGTATATGTGTGTGTTTGTGTGTGTGTGTTGTTACTATAAGTAGCAGAATCTTTTAATTTATTATCCAGACTAGGACACTTTTGAGAATGAAATGGGGTGCTATTGATAATTATGCATAAACTGAAATAATCCCGGGAAAATGGAGTCCTGGTCCATCCTAGTCATAAATAAAAATGAATGGGCCATGTTGCTTATTTATAGGACATTCTCAAGAAGCCCAAATAAAGGGAGACACACAGATGAATAGCTGACAGAGACAGAAGGTGGAGTGAATGGGCACAAAGGAATGTTTGGAGATGATGGGATTGTTCTACATCTTGATTGTGATCATGTGTTCATAACTGTATGTACTTTTCAGAACTCACAGAACTATGCACCAAAAGGGGGATTTTACTCTCTGTATAATTATACCTCAGTTACAAAAAGATAGCAGAGTGGGGCAGCTGGGTGGCTTATTCGGATGAGCATCCGACTTCAGTTCAGGTCATGATCTCACAGTTTGTGAGTTCAAGCCCCACATTGGGCTGGCTTCTGTAGCCTGTCAGCACAGAGCCTGCTTTGGATCCCCTGTCCCCTCTCTCTGCCCCTTCCCTGCTTGCACTCTCTCATAAAGAAATACTAAACAAAAAGTAGAGTTAAGAGATCTATAAAAAGAATGGCAGAAACCTGAATTTAGAAAGATCCTTTCTTTTTTACTTTTGACTATAAAATGAAAAAGAAAAAGAGCATATGCCCTCTCAAGAAGAAACAAAATAAATGTAATAGTTATAAGCTCTGCTTTATGGCAAAGTTAAAGAATTAGCACCACTCAAATCATTCTACAAGAGTAAAATCTGAAAAAAACAAAAACAAAAACATAAGAGGTTTCTTCCTCTATGACCACACACCACCACGTGGTGGCCAGGGGACATATCATGGACTAACAGAGTCACCCTTGCGCTGTTGTACTCTGTGATGGGACAGAAGTGGGGTGGTCCTAGAGAGATAGGACCGAGGCATATCTGAGAAACGTGGCAGGTGGATATGTTGAAACTCAAGAATAAATAGTGGGAAAGAGTGCTCAGTGAACTATCTGGACAATTCTGATTTGTCCATGAGAAATATTTCAGACATCCCCTGAGTAAAAGCGTGAATAGTTGGGAGGACTGTTTTTACAGATGACTAAGGAAGCAGGCTAAGAGTAGTTGAACACAGGTTCTTTACATTAACGTGAAGGCATTGATATCCACAGATTGGTGAAGTCAGCAATGCTTGACTTCTATAACACAGTAAGTCAGGGAAGAGCATTTTAATTGTAGGACATCTTTCTAATAGCAGATATCATTTTCATGTTGGCAATAACACCACTACTCAATTTAAATAACAATAAGCTCCCTGATCCTTAAAAGAATGCTGTGTGTAATTAGCATTAGTTCAATTGTGACCCACAATTGCTTTATGCTATATTTTGTCCTATTTTTCTACTTCAAAAGAACCATGTCATTAATTTTCCTGTGGTGCACTGAGATCTCTGAGACCCATTACAGCTCTAAAATTCAAAGATGCTACAACTGAATTTGTATTTAAAAGTCCAAACCAACTTGGTGCCACCTACTGACATTAGTGGAAGGAAACACACATGGTATTAGAAGAGCTTTAAGTTCTAGCCCTACCTCTTACTATGGGAACTTAAGCCCCATTTCCACATGTGGAAATCCCTGGTATTTGCTTACTCTCCACATCTATTTTTTTAAAAAGAGGAAATCCCTGGTATTTTCCTACATGCGTAGGGGTGTTGTAGAGATAAAATGAAGAGATGAAATACTTATACTAGCCTTGGGTACATGGTGGATATTCAGTTGGTGTTGACTATATGGTGTAAGGCCAGAAATAAAGATTCAGTATTATATGTGGCCTTGATATCTGAAACCACGAGGGTATGTATGACTAATCAACTGCTGTTGACCACATCTTTCCAGCTTTAGGTGTTGGGTGTGTGGTAAAGAAGAGGCAGTCAAATCAAACTTGTTACGGTTAAGTAACTGTACAGACTACAACAGGATACTGATCAATATAACTCCCTCTGGACTTGTGCTTCAAAACTTTACACTTTGATGATTTAGATTTCTACCTAAGAGGTTAGCTAAACATTATGGTTTACACAGAACTGTTTACGCCATAAGAACAAACTTTAACAGATTCACTGTGGGATACATTGGTCATTCCCAAAGATTATTTTGGGGAGCCTAACATACAGCTGCAGCTTCTCCCTAAATTTTGAGGACTTTGGGAATATTTGAGGATTTTAGTAAGTTTATAGAAACTACTTAGGGATTTTTGCACATCCACTACCCATACGAAACTGAGTGGAGATTGAAACGATAATCGCTGGAGATCAATAAAGATGGGGGGAGATTGCTGTGCCCCCAATGACTTACACAAAATCCAGATATCCCCAAGCCACATCAGCTATGAGTGCTAATAATGTTCTGTACTCACACACGTAAATCATTGTACACTATTGTGGCCCCCACCTGATTAACTCAGGTCCATCACAAAATCCCCAGTGAATTGATGGCTTAAGGATTCTCTGGGATTATGTGACATGATTTTATCCTTCTCTGCTATCATTTCGTAACTTTTCTTGGCCATTTAATATGTGATTGCTGCCACTGCTATTTCTGTCATTTTTTGCCTTGTTAATGCAAATTTCAAGGTTAGTAACTTCCAGTGTTTCAAACCCTTATTGTATGGAGTCGAAACAGCCCTCCTTTCCCTTCTTTCTCTGGTGAAGTCCTACTAACTTGTGCAGGAAGACAATTTTGTTTTTTCCTCCCCCTCACTTTTTGCTTGTGTCCATCAGGCAAAAAGCACCTCAACAGCTCTCTGAGGCCCTTCTGACCACAGGCCTGGGCACCATCATGCTCTGCCCTTCGTTGTTTCTCCTTTTTTGGCAAGAATTGATAGTCATTTTCTTGTCACACTGACAAAAGTGTCCTAAGAAAACCAAATCCTCGATGTCAATCTATGCATTTTACCAAATACACACAGACATGTCTAAAATTTCAATTAGTCTCAGGCCAGGATCTTTAATTTATAAGATTGGGGTGGGGAAGAGAGAGAGAGCTCTGCAGCCTATGTGTTCATTCCAATATTCATTTCATTCATTCATTCATTCATTCCATCAGTAAATACATATTGAGACCCTTCTTTGTAAGTTCTTTGTTAGGCACTAGAACATATTGGTAAACACAAATAGATCCCTATGTAATTTATGGTCCAGGGCAGTGGTTCTGGAATGAACCAGTGAATGGCTGCAACAGGGTCAAGTAAAGTATTGGCCAAAAATATGTATTCCTGGACCAACCCCTGACATACTGAATAAAAATCTCTCTCGTATGGGCCGGACAGGATCTGGGAAGTAGGGTTTCCTTATTGAAAACAGAAGACTAATTAGAAAAATATCACAATTAGAATAGTTATGGAGCTCTTGGACAGAAAAGCTAAGAAGATTAGAATAAATAGCAGAAGTGAGGAGTTAGTTAAAGAGGAGATTTGAATCAGCCAAGCATGTTAACCACAGGAGGCTAATGAATAAATGGGGTCCTTCAGAAATTTCCCAGCAGAATCTGAGATATTCACTGATCTCAAGGTGGAGCAGGCCTTGCTGAGGCTTGGCAGTTTTAGTCCAGTAATCTGGTGCCTGCATCCTAAGAAGTGGGCTTTGGGAAGAGGTCTTGAGATCAGGCTTGTTAAAGCACAGAGCATCGCCTGCCGTAGTGACTCTATCAGATCTATGACCTTCCTGTTTAGGCCAAAGGAAGGAATAGAAGTTCTAGGGAATGTATTCTGAGAGCCACCACTGATGCTTCTCCCCTCACCAGCTTGCAGCCCTGGCTGCCTCTCAGGCAAGACACCTGACTGATTTTTCTATCACTCTTTAATAGTGAATCCCCACCTTGTCAGTTAAAATATTTCAGTAACTCCCTTAGGCCAGATAAATCCAACTAAGTTTAAATTAGATGCCTCAGCAACATCAGTCATTGAAAAAGCTTCCAGATAGAGTAAGCCACACCATCTCCCTCATTATAGACAGAGGGTCTTGAATGAAACCCCTTAATGGGCCTTCATCATGGCTCTGGGGCAGAATGGGATACATTTGTATTACACTTCAGTCAGGATTTTTTTGATAACCCTTGGGAAGGATACATTTTACATTAACATGAAGCCTCAACATTTCTCAACACAGCTGTAAAATTCTGCTTTTAGCAGAATGCTGTTAGCAATGCAGAAATCTGATCATGTCACGCCTCAGCTAAAACACTTTCAAGGACTCTCACCACCTACTGAATTGTGTCCTACCTCCCCTGGCTAGAATAGAAAACCTACTGTAATTTAGTAAGACACTACTTTGCCAGTGTCACCTCCCCTTCACACCCCAAGCACTTTTACACCCTCAGCCAAACAGCTCGTGTACTACTTTCTAGGACCTGCTTTCCTGAATCCTCTTCCCTGCTGGGCTCCAGTCTGCCTTCTGTTCTTCCAATTCTGTTTACCCACCCTTCCGAATCTTTTTCAAGTACCAGCTTCTCCATTTTGCCTTTCCATACCTGAATGTCTCCAACCTATAAATTCTCATAATATCCTTTACTTCCATTATCTGATCGTAAGTACACAAATTGCAATTCAACAAAGCCTTCCTTCTTGGTCCTGATCATATTCATCTTTGTATCGATCAGCTATGTCTAGATCAATGCCTTTCTTTTACTGTCTTCTCAATAATACACTCTCATTTCATTGGATATAATTTGCCTTGTTCTTGCCTTTTTTGTCTCTTTCATATAGTGACTATTAAGTCCACTTGAGGTCCAATGAGAAAAGTGATCTTCAAACAAACACCAAACCCTACTGTAAACTTTAGGGGAATAAAGTTTGCTTTTGGCTAGGAGGATTAGAGAATATTTGTAAAGCGCTTGGGAAGGGAAAATCTCTATGCTCCTGTTAATTGCCGTTATTATTAGTGATTTCCAAGTTGCAGGAAGTCTTAGAGGCTTAACTAATACTCACAAGGGAGTCTGCATGGTGCACTCACAAATTTAGCTCGTGGGAACTGGTGAGGAAGTTTTAAATGGCAGAGTCTCCTTGAGTTCTGAGCTTAACCCTAAGGATAATGAATTTCCATTGTGGAAACCTGGTCAATGGCAGTGGCATCTGCTTTGAGGAAGAGGAAAAGTTGTTACTACTAGTTCCTATCTGGGCTCAATTTTTGCTTGCTTTCACAAAAATTAAAGCATTTAACTATGCTTTATGTTAGTGGATTTTCTGTTTCCAAGTTTAACCACCTTTTGGTGTTTAATAGACACTTTATGTTTGCTAAAGCCAGTTTTCAAAAATGCATGATGATAAATGCATGATGCGAAAATCTTACCTCTACCTTGAGACCTATTTGTAAGTGGCCTCGGGGGGCCATTTTCTGAAATTGTGCAGTGAGTGTTGATTTGCAAACTGCATAGCCTCCCTTCCAAGGGAGTCAGTGCTAAAAAAGGGTTGAAGGCCCTTATTTATCTTCTACAAAGATAGTTAAACAGTAGGCATCAAGATGTAGAAAATGAGACTGGAGTGAACCATGAAAATGTGCTTTCAATTCCTTTAGTCTAACTCAGGAGATTTCAACAGTTGAAAACATAGTAATAATTTTTCTCAAAATATAATTTCTGTCAGCATCTATTTTGCAGAAACTTAAGAGTGTACACAAGTAAAATCATAACACTTTGGGCACAACGGGAATCCAAACAGTGGAAAAAGTTACAAAGAAATTCATATGTACACTTGTATGAGTGCCTGCATCCAAAATATTTTTGTAATTATTTTTAATTTTGTTTAAGGGTGGAGAATTTTAAGTAGGCTCTATGTGCAGCGTAGAGACCAATGTGGGGTTCAATCCCACAACCCTGGAATCACGACCTGAGTCAAAACCAAGTGTTGGACACTCAACTGACTGAGCCACACAGGTGCCCCTAAAATACTTTGGTTTGTGATTAAACAGGGCCCAAAAAATATATTTTTTATAATTAGGACTTTTTTATAGTAAATGTGTCTAGAATATTAGGTAATTATGAATCTCTTTAAGCAGAAATTTCCCCTTCCCAATTTCTAAAACTGTATCAATTTTTGTAGAGAACATTGTACTTAAAGTACAAAAATACATTTCAGATGAGAGCGAATTTAATCAGCTGCATTTTACATTTAAAGAGCTCAACCTAAATTAGTTTGTATATTAACTTAAGTATTTAATTATGTTAATTCATTAACTTATTTAACAAACACACTGTAAGCAATGTGCTGGGTACTCAGATTGCCAAAAGAAAGAAAAAACGTACTATATCTTGACCTCAAAGGATTCATCCTATCTCTAATCTTAAATCCAACCCTTACTCTACACATACCCTATCACACACAAACTGTAAGTCACATGTCACCACAATAATGTTCATGGTAGAAGGAAAAATGAGATATAAAATGACACAAAGGAATGAATGCCTCATGGGAGTTTGTATATTATCTACTAAAACAGTGGAGGAGTCCAAAGTGGAGTGAGCCAGCCACAGAGGTGCTGAAGACAATTCATTGAGATAATAACTAAAGCAGAATAAGGAATATCTATTTACATTTATTTTTATCTTGTATTTATTTTATGTGTGTGATTTTTGATGTGCACATTTTATGTGATACAGAAATATATAATTTATAAGTAAATAGACATAGTCTGAGAGTGTTTGCTCTTTTTGTCTTTGACTTACAGTATGCACAATATAAAAATTCCAGGCTACTTGGAATTGTCAAGCTACTGGATGATTTTAAGATGTCAAGAATATAGACTGGCTTATATTTTAGGAAGACTACTTGGTGACCATGAGGAGAGTAAATGCAGGGAACTGAAAAATGGACAAAGATGTAGCTGAAAGATGATGCATTTCTGAGCTGAAGTAGAAGATCGACATGAAATGCGTCGGGGGGAATGAATGAGTAGGAATTAACATAATATGAGGCATGAGGGAAGAAGATGTCTGGAGAGACTCTGCCTCCCAGTTTCAAAGTTGGGTGCTAGAATAAATGGTACATCATTAATGGAGATACTTAATACAAGAAAGGATTGGAGCTGATTTAAAATAAGAAGAAGCAGGAGTTCAGTTTAGCATTTGAGTTGATGTGTGGGGGACATCTTTCTAAGTAGAAATGTTCAGGTAGCAGCTGAATAATTAGGTATTTTACTGAAGAGGGACCAGATGGTGACCAGATTTATGAGTGCTTTTAAACATAGATGCTAGTAGAGTTGTTTATCTTTTATAGGAGGAGGCCAATTTTAGATTTCTTGGAAGTACTTAAAACCTTTTGCATGGATAGAATAAATAGTTCCATAGTATCATTTCTTCGTGCCAGAAGTTAGTTTTTTTTTTCCTGAAACAAATTATTTGTTGTATAGGCCTATATGCTGTTTTAAAATCTTAAAGGTAGGAATCTTGGGGTATACACATTTGAAAGAATGAACAAGATGGCCTAGCCATTAGGATGGCTGCAGCAATCCAAACAGAGCCAAATATAATTGTAAGATTACAGCCAGGCCCAGGGATAGAATAGCATTATGAAGGGTCTGCATTGAACTGGGATCATGATAAAGATTTAAGGCCAAGAAAAATCTGAGAGATATATCTAAACAAGGAGAGAAAAGGGACAGGCTTTCAACTTACATGTCCTGTCCTCTCTGTACTGCCCACAGTTTGCTATGGCATGGGTTTTGATTACTGTTGATGTAATGAAAGCTGAAAGAATTACACACAGGAGAAAATGACATAATACCAAACGAGAAGCCAGTTTGTTGTGAACATTATTAATTGATGGTCATTGGATTTTGAATCACAGAGTCATGTCTGTTACATCCTTCCCCTCTTGTAACTAAATGTTACATTGAGGGAGTACTATAGCAGATTCCAGTAGCTTTTAAAAACTTTTTCAAACAATTAATCTCCCAGGGCTGATGAGTATCAGTGTATTTGTATGGCACATCCTGGGCCTGTGTGTATGCATGTATGTGTCTGTAGTGGTAAACATTTTGAGAATGCGTAAATATGTGTGTGTTTGTATGTGTTTGTGTGTGTGTGTATACATATGTGTGTACACATATATTTTAATGGGATCACACAAATTTAAACTAACAAGTAGAATTTAAACTAACATGTAGTCGTAATGTATCGTTCGCCAATTTTTTCAATATATTTCTCATTTTTATTTTTATTTATTTTTTTTTAACGTTTATTTATTTTTGAGACAGAGAGACAGAGCATGAACAGGGGAGGGGCAGAGAGAGAGGGAGACACAGAATCTGAAACAGGCTCCAGGCTCTGAGCGGTTAGCATAGAGCCCGACGCGGGGCTCGAACTCACGGACCGTGAGATCATGACCTGAGCCGAAGTCGGATGCTTAACCAACCAAGCCACCCAGGCGCCCCTATATTTCTCATTTTTAAAAGGTGCATAGTATTCCACACTAAGGGTATTGTAATTTGCAAAACAGAGGCCCTTTATGTATGTCTCCAGTTCATTCACTATGATAAACAATGTTTTAGTGACCCAAGGGGTAGTGTTAAAATTATAACTTCCCAAGAGGTAAAGTCTATTATATGAAAAATACTTATTTAAATTTATAACCATCAACATAAAACACTTCTAGTATGAGAGGAATACACATACTAAAATCATCTGGGGGAAGAGAATATTATAACTGCCATCTCATGTTCATTCTGGGCAGGCAGAATCACCTGAAAATTTTATATTTTATTTATAAAATGTGTATGTGCATAAGCATGTGTCTATGGGTGTATGTATGTCTATGTGCCAATAATTGGATTTGTAGAAGTCAAATACATGGATGCATGTCTGATATGACTACTAATCCTTAATTACCCAGAACTATGAGTTGGGGTAAGATACAATCATGTTGTCTGAACAACACCTAAGCTCAAGAAACTTAAGTTTGGAAAACACTTGATATTTTTCAGATGTTTTCTTTGCTGCCATTAACAACTAAACAAACTATCTTAAGCTATAAATATAGACTATAGACTTTAGAAATGACTTTTAGTGAGAGCCAGATTCTGATATTTAAGTAATGTTATCAGGCTTTGATTTTCTTTTAGTTTTCATCTCAGGGAGACTTTCCTTGTGAGGGATGCAGAGCTTGGTTGCAAGTATTCTTTGGAAAAGTGAGTGGTGGTGAACTGTATTATACTCAGAAATAAAGAAGACCATTCTTTTTGCCAACATTGTAGAAAAATCCCATAATTGAGCCCCATAGCTTGAGTGTGGGTCACTGATCTATCATTGCACTAACTTTGTGATCAAGAGTAGAAAATGCACAGACGGGCCAGGTATCAGTCTCTGAGATATACAGAGAAGGATACAATTTGGCCAAACACATCTGTATTGTAAAGCACAGATTTATGACTGGTAGTCTACTAGATGTTCTAAAAGATCTCAAGATGTGTATTATATCTTCTCTGTCTTAGAAGAATTCAACACCTAGTAAAGAAAGTAACAACTCAGACATGGACTGGTAAATTCGATATTATCTATCCCTTCTATTTCAAGAAACTTCTAACTAGTACACATCATATAATCTGCAAATTAAACCATATAACTCTGTCAAAATACTTTATCAAATTATTATTATAAAAAATAAAATGGCATTCAACAGTAAAGTGTTTTTATAATAAGTTCTTGCATTTTGTTTTCTAGATTAAAAAAATTATGTTTATTTTTTGAGAGAGAGAGCGGGACAGAGTGTGAGTAGGGGAGGGGCAGAGAAAGAGGGAGACACAGAATCTGAAGCAGCCTCCAGGCTCTGAGTTGTCAGCGCAGAGCCCGACACGGGGTTCGAACTCATGAACCATGAGCCAAAGTCGGCTGCTTAACCAACTGAGCCAACCAGGCACCCCTGTTTTCTAGATTAATCATTACTACATTTCTGTAAACTTCTCCAAAGGAAATTTATCCCAAATATCTAATATTGTTTATTTATCCAGAAGAAAATACAAACTTTAAAAAGTCTATTTTTTTTGGAGGATGTAAAAATAACACTGCAATGAGATACTTGAGTCAAAGCTGTGATCATGCACAGAGAGCCATGTTATAGTTTATTCTTCATGGTGAGGCCATATGTTCTGACTTTACTAAGAGTTACAAGTTATAACTCACTCTTGAGGCCAAATGCACGCAGTTACTTGGAAAGCCAAATGGAACTTGGTTGCTTATCCTATCAACTTTTCCATCAGTTAAGGTCTTGGTTTAGGACGTTTTACTGATGATGCAAGAAGAATGTAGCATGGTTTGTCAGCAACTGGAATGAATGGAAATGATGTTTTGTCTATCATCAGAGTTTTTGTACTGAGAGGATTAAAGCTTCTAAATTGACCCATATGAAATTTCCCTTTTTTAAGCTCAAAACTGCCAAATATTGGGGCACCTGGGTGGCTCAGTCAGTTAAGCATCTGACTTCAGCTCAGGTCATGATCTCATAGTTTGTGGGTTCGAGCCCTGCGTCGGGATCTGTGCTGACAGCTCAGAGCCTGGAGCCTGCTTCAGATTTGCCTCTCTCTGACCCTCCCCCTCTCAAAAATAAACATTAAAAAATTTTTTGAATGCCAAATATCAACATATGATTCCATCTAATATGTACATGAATAGAGAGGACATGGTAAAAATAGATTCAACTCATTTCCCCTTTGTTGTTTATATTTCTGTGTAGGTTAGCCAACCCTTCACTGATAGTTCAAGCACAGCTATAGTATCACAAATAATTAATTAGTGTGGCCTAAATTAATGAGATTGAGGTTCTGCTGTATTGCCTTGTTAAACTCACATACATTGACTTCTTACGGGAGGGGAGCCTCACACAAGTATTTCTCCACCTCCACCCAGTACTCCAAATTCAAATAATACTGGCTTTAGCATCTCATCATGGGAAATTGACATAATTAAGCACTCTTCAAAGAAAAATAGACTCTGCTGCCTCTAATGCTATTAAATATTTACCATGCACATCATTGCAGTAAATTTCCTGACAGAAAGTGATTCTACCAAAGTAGATCAAATGAGAACATCACATCGCCTTGTAGCAACTGTATCCAGCTTTATAAATTATTAAACAATATATATCTATATGCATAAAATATAAATGTGGTAGCCGCATAGTGTGAGGCTGAAGAGTCTATAAAAGTGTGTCTGGAATATGTTTCCCTGTACACACAATTCTTAGTTCACTCATGAGACTTACTATGCTTATGTCTGCAGGCAGGGATTCCCTCATACTGAATGTTGGCCCCACGCTGCAATTAGAATCAAAGAGAAAATAGTAACAATTGTAATAGTGCAGTTCCTTGTGAAAAAAAAATAGGAATAAGGGAATGAAAAAAAGCTTACTGAATTAGAAAACCCACCCAAGTTATGTCGGGTCCAAAATTGGCCTTTTCTGATGTGAAAATCAAATAGGCAAAGAAGAGAAAAATATCTGGCTGATGTGTGTTAATATGTTTTCACACTGTCCAGAAAGACTGGGGTCATCAGGAAGACAGACCTAATGAAAATGGCAAAGCTATCTTTTGTTACAATGCCATTAAATTGTAACCTTTGAGTGTCTCTGGATTCCAGATGGGAGAACAGAGGTGCTAGACATTTTTCACAGTGACTTGATGAAAACAATAATTTGAAAAACCTAAGACATTTGGTAAAGACTAAAAGGAGAATTTGTAGTAAGTTAGTTTGAACACCTATAAACTATATTCTAATTACTTAACTGGATAAATATTACCCCAGCCATTCTCAAAGAAAACATACTGGTTATAAAGTTAACTAGTCACTGGCATCACATTTCAAAAAGAATTTCTTCAAAACACCAGATAAATACAAACAGACGTGGAAGGGAGAATTGAAATATGATTATTGACCAAACATGAACTGGATACAATCATAGTGCTTGCCTGCCTTACAATTTTTAATCATCAAGAGGAATTTGAAGTAAGTAATAATACAATCACTTTCTAAATGAGCAACTGAGGTTTATACAGGGAGAATATTTCAGGCCTTGAATTCAAACCCAGATCCGATTCAAAGATTCATGCTCTCATTCATACATAACGTTGCTTCTCTAAAAATAAATTGAGACAGAATATAATTAAGTGACAAAATGGTGTATTGCAGAGTTCAGATAGAGAGATACAAAAATAAAATAATAAAAGCAGGAGCTTGTAGGATTTTTTTCCAAGAGATCTCTTAACTAGGATATACCATACCTTTCTTTTCCAACTATCAGCTTCATTACGTGAAGCAGGCAGAATTAGAGGTAAAACCGAGTCAATAAAGTCAAGATACTCTGTTTCGTTTGTTTATTGCTTCATTTTGTTTGTTTTTTTTTTTTTTACTTCTTGAACTCTAATTTCAAAATAGACCGAGCATTTTCTACTGATTATGGTAGATCGGCTCTGTTGTATTTTTTTCAATATAATCATGATATGACTGGTTCTATAAATTTCACTCTTAATAAATAGAAAGCACTTAATAATAATGATTCTTAAACATTCTAAGAAATCTCCAGGGATCTGAAAGCTTTATGAAATTCTTTATGAGATAGCTATATTTTTCTTTAGCTTACTCTTTAACTTTTATGATAAACTTTTTTTAATTTCAAAAAGAAAAATTCCAAAAAATTTCAAAAAAATATTTAAAAAATGGTTTACAGACAGAAGATAATTCCCTAAACCAGTTAAAAATCATTTGCTTAGATAATTGTTTACTCCTTTACTAGTTATCAAATAAATGAATGTAAGCATGTATACATATTAGATAGAACAAGAAAATCACCCATAAATAATTGTTAGCATTTTGGTATGCTTATTTCTTATTCTTTCTATATTTACCTTTGTAAACTTAATTTTTTATATATCCATATATAGATAGATAGATACACACACAAATTGTTTATCTAGCATTTTAATTAAATGTTTTAAGAATTTTTCCCACATCACTATAAATTCTTCATAAGCATAATAATTCAAGTTTCATTAATGTTTAAATTCTCAAGCTGCAAATTATCACCCAACAGTCAGGTGGGTTTTGTTTGTTTGTTTCTTTGTTTACCTACTAAATAATACTTTGATCAATATCTTTTGACAAAATTATTTGTCCACACTTTTAATGATTGCTATACCGTTGCTTCCCAGAAGGGAACTAGTTAAAGGATGTGAAATTTATTTTATTTTATTTAACTTTTAAAGTTAAACTAACTTAACAGCAGTTTAATTTTTTTTAATTTTATTTATTTTCAAGAGTGAGAGAGAGCAA
This sequence comes from Lynx rufus, assembly GCF_022079265.1. Lineage (NCBI taxonomy): Eukaryota > Metazoa > Chordata > Mammalia > Carnivora > Felidae > Lynx > Lynx rufus. Next base: position 94,921,850 of record NW_025814897.1, on the reverse strand, counting down.
GGAGGGGCAGAGAGAGAGGGAGAGAGAGGGAGAGAGAGAGAATCCCAGGCAAGCCCCCCCACCAACCTCCCTGTCAGCAAAGAGCCTGACCTGGGGCTTGATCTTACAAACTGTGTGATCATAACCTGAGTCAAAATCAAGAGTTGGTCGTTTGACTGAGTCACCCATGTGCCCCAGATTGTGAAATTTAAAAAGAAATCAGACTTTCATTCTGAAATTTTTCAAAAAGATGTAAGGGTAAAGAGCATAACGTAACAAACCATCAACCATCCCCTCATCCGTACACCACAGTTAACAATATTTTTTCCCCTTAGGTTTGATCTATTTCTTTTCTCTCTCTCTCTCTCTTTTTTTTTTTTTTTTGTTATCTTGTAATCAGTTTTGCAGAAGCATTTTAAATCCCAAACGATCATTATATTTCACCACCAAGTTTTTCATTATGCATTTCTAAAACATAAAAAAGGGGGCGCCTGGGTGGCGCAGTCGGTTAAGCGTCCGACTTCAGCCAGGTCACGATCTCGCGGTCCGTGAGTTCGAGCCCCGCGTCGGGCTCTGGGCTGATGGCTCAGAGCCTGGAGCCTGTTTCCGATTCTGTGTCTCCCTCTCTCTCTGCCCCTCCCCCGTTCATGCTCTGTCTCTCTCTGTCCCAAAAATAAATAAAAACGTTGAAAAAAAAAATTTAAAAAAAAAAAATAAAAAAAAATAAAACATAAAAAAGAAAAGAACACTTTACATAATGGCTGAATCATTATTGTACCTAAAAATTCATAGCTAGTTTTTGAAAATTAACAATGATTGCTTTATGTCATCAAATACTTAATCCATATTCAAGTTAAAAAAGAAAAAAAAAGAGGCCTGTTATCCAGTTGGTCAGTTGAAACCATGATCCATCAAGTCTCATCGATTGCACTTGTCATCCTCTATTGTTTCTTATATCTCATAATTTATGAGTGTCTGCTTTTCCATTTTACTTTCTGTGCCAGTAATTGTTTTAAGGAAACAAGTTGGTTTCTGAGTAGAGCTTCCCACATTTAGGATTCATTTGATTGCTTATTCGTGGGTCCTTCAACTTACCTTTGTATCTTTTGTTCTTGTAAACTGGAGGTTGGACGCCCAAATCTTGGCAAGGTTAGTCTCTAAATGCTGTTTTGTCCTTCATATTACATCACATCAGAAACCATACAAGGCCCTGCTTTTAGTGATGGTAAGATGATTGATTTCCTAGTGTCATCCTGACTCTACTGTAAAGTTGCAAGTTTCCCTATACCATCAGTAAGTCATTCATGGATTCATATTTTATTCTCTGTAATAAGCTCTTTGTTTTTTTTAAATATGTGAAATTTATTGTCAAATTGGTTTCCATAGAACACCCAGTGCTCATCCCAAAAGATGCCCTCTTCAGTACCCATCACCCACCCTCCCCTCCCTCCTACCCCCCCTCAGCCCTCAGTTTGTTCTCATTTTTTAAGAGTCTCTTATGCTTTGGCTGTCTCCCACTCTAACCTCTTTTTTTTTTTTCTCCTTCCTCTCCCCCATGGTCTTCTGTTAAGTTTCTCAGGATCCACCTAAGAGTGAACACATATGGTATCTGTCTTTCTCTGTATGGCTTATTTCACTTAGCATAACACTCTCCAGTTCCGTCCACGTTGCTACAAAGGGCCATATTTCATTCTTTCTCATTGCCACATAGTACTCCATTGTGTATTTAAACCACAATTTCTTTATCCATTCATTAGTTGATGGACATTTAGGCTCTTTCCATCATTTGGCTATTGTTGAGAGTGCTTGTAATAAGCTCTTTGTTTACTTTTCCTCTAGAGGCATTAGCAACCGTAGATGAACTTTACTTAAATCATTTGGTTAGGGATTGCAAAATGAAAATACAAGCTTTTAATTTATGTTGCTTAATTGTTTTCCTGAAAGATTTTTATCAAATTAAACACTCATATCAATGTATAATTATATCTTTACCAACATGCCTTTGCTGCAGTATTGTTTTAAGGAAAGTATTTATTTACTTGATAAATAAATATATATATATACATATATAACTATATATATATATATATAGTTATATGGACTTTTTCATCACAATTTAATAAATTTAAACTGTACTAATAGACATACCTTATGAGAGACTTTTATTTGTTCGTTATCTATCAAACATCTTTCTTGATTTGTGTTTGTTTTTGCATTCAATCTTCTAACTATAGTTAGATTATTTATACCAAACTGCATGTTGATTACTGTGTTCCATGCTCTTAAAAGATTTTTATGTAATTTATAACCATAAAAATTGAGACGTTTTTATTATTCTTTGCCCTCTTAATAATAGCTAATATGCTGAGAATATACTTTGTGCCACACAGTTCCAAGAACCTTGTATTAATTACATCGTTTAATACTCAAGGCATCCACTCTCAGCCACATTTTGAACATGAGGACATCAAGGTACCATAAAACCAATGGTGTAATCTTCACCTCAAAGCCAGACTGTCTCTAGAACCTGTATATGTAATCAAGATACTGCACTGTTCCTTAGCTATGACACACCTTCGAGTTGTTTTCCTTAAGGGCTATTTAAATAATCAGAAACACTGGGGCACCTGGGTGGCTCAGTTGGTTAAGAGTCTGACTTGGGCTCAGATTGTGATCTCACAGTTCGTGAGTTTGAGCTCCACATAGGGTCCGTGCTGACAGTGGGCTCTCTGCTGACAGCTCGGATCCTGGAGCCTGCTTCAGATTCTCTGTCTCTCTCTCTCTCTCTGCCCCTTTCCCACTTGCATTCTGTCTCTCTGTCTCTCTCAAAAATAAATAAACGTTTAAAATTTTTAAAAAATAATCAGAGACATAAAATACCAAGTGATGACTTATTGTCACCTTTACATATAAATGAAAACTTATCTGGGTATAAATTTCTTAAATCACAACATTTTCCCCCTCAAAACTCTGGAGAAAAGTACTTTTAAGTAATTTGCTTCTTGGAATAACATGTGTTAACATAAAATAATATATTTTATGATCAAACAAGGCAAGGAGTTAATAAATAAGTTATTTGATTTTGTTTCACTCAAGAATCAGTGAAATTTTCCTGAAAAGGGCCAGATTAAATATTCATTGCTATGTAGTCTCTGTTGAAACTACTTTATTATAGTGCAAAAACATTCATAGGCAATCCATTACCTAATGAGTGTGGCTGTGTTCCAATAAAGTTGTATTTACAAAACAGGTGGTGAGCCATATTTGGCTTATACGTCATAGTTTGCAGATTCCTGATTTTATTCTTAACTCTTGGGTATTCAGAGTATTTATTCTGTTACCATACATTACTAATTTATTTATTTACTTATCTTTATTTTTAAATATTTATTTACTTATTTATTTATTTATTTATTGAGAGACAGAGAAAGACAGAGAGAGAGTGGGCACGCATGGGCTCACACGCAGAAGGGGTAGAGAGACAAGGAGAGAGGGAATCCCAAACAGACTCCTTGCTGCTGTCAGCATGGAGCCTGATGCAGGGCTCATCACCAACCACGAGATCATGACCTGAGCCAAAATCAAGAGTTGGACGCTCAACTGACTGAGCCACCTAGACACCCCACATTCTTATTTTTAAGAAAGCACTGAGAGGCCACTTTTACACATTGCATAACATTCAGTTGAAAGGAGAAAGGAATACAGGTCAACAGAAGTCATTTTCCCAATTTTCATGATCAGTTCTCTACTCAATACCTAATCTTGAAGGCACTGTCACATATTTTGGGTGTTACTATTATTTTTTTGTATCTATCTATGTGGGGTTTATACCCCATATCTAGGTACAAACTTCTATCTAGTCATTTGTGCCTTATTGGCAAATAAGGCAAATCTCAGGGGCATAGAAAGAAAAAGACTATGTAATCCTCACATTATAAAATGTCAGTTGAGAGTCAGTACTGAATTCATTCCTACTCAATTCTTGCTCTTTTCCGTTGCCAAAATAATATCATTCTCCATATTGTAGCTGCTTCTTCAGCATAATCCTAGTATAAAGAAAATCTTTGGAACACAGCTGAATTAAAAAGAGCTGTATCTGAGCCATCATCAACTTGCAACTGGCATGTAACATATGTGAGAAATAAATCTTTGTTTGTTATCAACCACTGGGATTATGTGGTTATTTGTTACTATAGCTAAAGCTTACAAATACCCAGTCTTTTAATAAATGTACCTAGTGAGAAAGGAGCCTATGGGAAATGGGAAAGGTAGTCTGGGGCAAATGGCAGAAGGGCATACATTTGGCTGTTGAGTTAATTTCCATGTAGTAGAACAATAAATATATATGGGTTTATGTGTGTTTGTTTGCATATATGCATTTGTGTGTACATGTGTATATATAGAGAGAAGGAAGGAAGGAATGGTGGGAGGGAGAGAAGAAAAAAAGAAAGAATTATTTTAGGGAAGCTCCCTTACCTCAGATTTAGGAACAGAATTATGGGAGGAGGTCAATGAACCAAACACTTTTTAGCTTCCTGTGGCCATGTGGGCTATTCTGGTTCAGAAAAAAAAATTACATGTGTAGTATAAAAAGATTCTTCTCAATCCATCTTTAGTGGTTGTGTTGTTATTAGAGATTTCCCCTCACACCTTGCTTTATGGTCTTATTTTTCATTTGTAATCTGGTCGTTAGCTTTTGCCTTTTTATATCTTTGCAAGTATTTTTAAGGAAATTTATTGAAGAACATATTGAGAATTATTAGTGTTCTTCAATATTAAACTAGGTTTATTTTTCTAATAGTTTTGAGCTGGTGTTTTCTCTCTCTGTTTTTTTAACAATATAAATAGGACATTGCATATTTTTCCTAATGTGATTTGCTTACTTAGAAATAGAATTAACCTCTTGGAAGTAAGGAGATAGTAGTTTGGTTAGATTTCTTTGTGGCCATGATCATCTCAATTGTTGACATGTTTTGGAACTATAACAGGAAAGACTAATTTTGGGGTTGGGGACAGATCAGAGCCTTGGTATATAACTTTCCCTTTCTATCCTCAACACATGTTCCATTCATGGTAGAGAAGTGCTGTTTCCTTAGCCTTCTCTTCTATCAGAAGACAGTATCATACTGTATGTCAGGGAAGATTTATAGCCTGTTGAATTCACTTTTTTTTTCTTCTCTAAGAGTTAATATAAGCAATAAAGAACACAAGCCCATGAAAAGACATAACTCTTTTTGTCAGTTGTGTCACTACGATTCAATACATCTACGTACTAGAAGACAGTAGTGGTACAGCTTTACACACTCTTACCCTTCCCCCAGCCCACCTTCCCAGAGAAATAACAGGAAAAATAGTACTTTGTCATATTAAAATTTTACCACAGCAGAGGACATATTTGCTGAGAAGCTAAATCTCCCACAAAATCCAATGCTGTCATTAGTTGATTTATAGTCTTATTTCAGTATCAAGCTCTTTTTTTCCTGCAGGGTAGGGAGAAAAGTTGGACTAGTCTTTTAAATTATTATTCTTTATTTTTTATTTTTTAATGTGGTTTTTTTGGAGTAGGCTTTTTAAAATTCACTCTTTTTAACTTGTTTCTATTTGCCACTCAGAACAAATGGTGATTTCAATAGATGAAAAACACAAATTATTTTCTTTTTCTTCCAGCAGGTACCTAGAAAAATCACTTTCTCACTGAGAGAGAAATATATTTATTGCTGCCCTCACCTCCCCACCCTCCTTCTTCTCGCAAATAGAATTTTTTCTATTAAACAGACTTTTTAACTATTCTTACAATAGTTGTTTGGGTCAGTATTTCCCCTCTCATTGGTAGTGTAGAAAACATATCAATAAGGATCTGGCATTTATAGAGAAAGAACTATATGATTTCCCCAAAGTTGAACAAATTTCTTCTCTGCTATAATCATTAGGCTTCTGTGCATAAGATCTCACAGTGATATTTTTAAAATTAAATTTCAAAATTTATAATAAAAATAAGTATATTTGGCTGTTTTTTTCCTTAATGTCTTGTAGAATAAGGAATAGGCAGTCAACTATTGATAGTAAAGGCTGAAATTGGGAAATTCATAGAAATATTATATACTAACGATAAAGAGAAGAAAGGAGAAAGAGAAAGTGAAGAAATTATACAGAAATGAGGCTGACCAAGAATTTCTGGTATTTAAAGAAGCACTTATAAATCTCATAGTACAGAGTATGGCACATAGTAAGTTGTCTATAAGTGTGTGCTAAATAAACATAAAACCTCTCCTCCTCTGTACCTCTGAGCTAAGTGGTTAATGAAATTAAATCAAATAGCAAAATCTAATTGATATTGGGAACATTATTCTTCCCTTCACTCTCAGACAGCAGTATCATTAGCACATTGGAAGGAGTTTTCAATTTTTGTTCCCCTTTTCACTTCATCTTGACAGGTCCTATTGATGATGATGAATCATTTGTGCATCTGTTTCCCTTTTGGACCCTCATTGCATGCTGACACTGGCACATTTTTCACTGCCTCTTTTTTTTAATTTGGTAGCAATGAGTGAAGCCCTTGGTGTTAGCACAATTGCTTCGGTTTTGAAAAAACAAATCAGATAATGAGACCCCAAGAGTCACTGATGGAGAGGAGAGTAGATCAGATGGGGTGATGACTTTGTCTCCAGAGATTCTCAGTAGCTAAGAAGCTGCTTAAATGTTCGTTCCATAATGAGTCTGATTTCCCTGGGTTTAAGCTGTGAACCAAGAGCAAATTTGGTGGTTGATAAAGTTTTTTAAAAGTCAGGGTACACGCTTACTGTCAAAGAAACTAACTTGATCTCTATAAGTAGAAACTGGCCAACAATGAGTACCTGGTGGGATGACAAAAACCATAGAGAAAGACATGTGCAGTTTTACCAGAGTAGAATGGACAGTCAAGATACTGGCATGTAATTATGTCTCTTACCAGTTACTAAATAAAACAGGCCTTTTCAAAATTTGAGACCATTGCACAAAAGAATAAGTACCCTGGATGGTTGTTAATCTGTCATTTTAGAGTCTCCATTCAGTGCCTCCGATGCTCAGTTAATGCTGAAATATCCTTGTTCTAACATAGTAAAGGTGAAAAATGTGCATTGCTAATGTCTGAAAATGTACCCAGGCCCTTATTCCACACAGTTTTTTTTGGATACCTAGAAAATGTTTCTAACATGCACGGACCTTCAGCCATTACATGTGTATGAGATATGATGAATAGCTTTAACTGGGATTAGTCTGGGATACAGACTGACAGAGTTACAGATTAGCTCAGGGAGTGAGTATTGCAAGGACATGTGCAGCAAATGTGGCATATGATCTTGGCAAGATATAATGTGATTTAGTATTTACATCTTCGTTTTGTCACTTTTAATTACATGGCTTTAGCCTGCTGCTTACCCTCTCTGAGAGTAACACGGGTACAATAACATGTCTTTAACATGGGTACAATAAGAAAAAGATGATGATAAATGAATTGCCAACTGTGAAGTAGTGGATATACAAATATTAGTCTTTATGATGCACTAATTTAATCATCATGTATTAAATCAGTATAAAGCATCAAGTTTTGTAATAAGGGCTGCAAATGCAAAGCTCACTAAGACTCAATGTCTGACCTCAAGGATAAATACATAATTATTAGTATAATACTCCAAATTCAAAGCTAGTCTTAGAAACTTCACTTCCTAGTTTCATAAACAGTAAGAAGGATGAAAGCGTGTTTAATACTTTGAGAGACAGGCCTATTTCAGAGATCTTGCAGGTTTGGTTCCAGACCACTGCGATAAAGTGAATATTTCAATAAAGTGAGTCAAATGAATCCTTTGGTTTTCCAGTGCATATAAAAGTTATGTTTACACTATACTGTGGTTTATTAAGTGTGCAACCTGTGGTTTAGTAAATGTGCAATGGCATTAAGTCTAAAAAAAATGTGGGTATCTTAATTAAAAGTGCTTCATTGCTATAAAATACTAACCATCATCTGAGCTGTCCGTGAGTTACAATCACTGATCGCAGATCACCATGGCACATTAACAATAATGAAAAAGTTTGGGATATTGTGAGAATTACCAAAACGTGCCCCGGAGACACAAAGTGAGCAAATGCTGTTGGAAAGATGGTGCCGATAGACTTGCTTAATGAAAGGTTGCCACAAACCTTCAATCTGCAAAAATGCGGTATCTGCCGATGGCCATCAAGCAAGCACAATAAGGCGAGGTATGCCTGTATTTATATTTCTGATAGAGTAAGTGCTCAAAAGGAGTGGCTACTACTTCCTAAGGTATTAATTTCCCCATCCGTTTCATTTCTATGTGCAGACCCCGCCAGTGTAGACAGCATTCCCACCATTGCTGTAAAGTGGGCAGAGACCAAAAGACACTGTTCACCCTCCTCTTGTAAAACAACAAACACGAAGAACTCGTAGAGTTTCAGACCACATCTCTCCATTTCTCAAAGCCTCCACTGACTGCCGATTGTACTTAGAACAAACCCACCATATTTGCTGTGACAATGCCTTAGGGCTCATCTCCAGTCCTTCGCCATGTCCACCTTGTCTCAGTCACACTGCCCCTTTCTGTTTGTGACACAAGCCTTCCCCGGGCGCACCTCTCCTCCCTCTGTCAGTGATGAAATCCCGGAGATATCCATCTGTACAAGACTCTCTTTTCCACTTTCCTAGGTCTCTTCAGAGGCCCCATCCACACAGAGGCCTTCCCTGTCACAATACTTTCTCCCTTTTTATAGTTACACTCACTGGGGTACATGGATGGCTCAATCAGTTAAGCATCTGACTTCAGCTCAGGTCATGATCTCACAGTCCATGAGTTTGAGCCCCACGTTGGGCTTTGTGCTGACAGTTCAGAGCCTGGACCCTGTTTTGGATTCTGTGTCTCCCTCTCCCTCAGCCCCTCCCCCACTTGTACTCTGTCTCTGTCTCTCTCTCTCAAAAATAAATAAACATTAAAAAAATTATCATTACATTCACTTATCAATTCTTGATATCTTATTTTTGCATTTTCCTTCTTCCATGCAGTTCCCTCTACCTATAACTTGTTATTGCCGCTTAGGCTGCATCTGGCATCTGAGGCTGGTGGAAGTGAGTTAATTACCCATCACCTCTGCACAAGTACCACTGGAAAGTTATCTCTGGAAAAATAATCTAACCTCATTATATAGTTAGCTATGATTTTGTAAAGGGTAGAAAAGGAAAGTGGATTTGAATGGCCTCTGTTGTTTTTTAGATTGTTTAAGGACTGAGTACATGTGCCATGGAGCTGAAGCAGACTTGATTTCAATGTTATCTTCCCCTTTGTGGTCCATAGAAAGTTTTTCCTCCTACAGCCAGTAGCCCTCCACCTAAAGATCAGATGCTTAATTTACATATGCCTTTCAACTGTGTACCAGTCCCAGGCTATTCGTAGGAGGATCTCAATTGTACTGATGAGGAATCTGAGTTTCGGGAATGTCCCGTAACTTGTATAAGGCAAATGGAGGTGGGGGGCAGGGAATCAAGGTTTGGAATCCACCTCTCTATCATCTCAAAACTGCTACTCTCTAAATTATGTAATACTTTTTCTCCCTTCTTCATACTTCAAAATCATCACATTGTTCTGGTGACTCTCAAGGAAAGTACTAAAAACCACCAACAAGATAATGTACTGTCTTTTTATTGTCGTTAAATTGCTAGGCCTTTTATAAAAATTAACCAGTTATACCCAGCCCTTCTACAGTATTTAATGTACTTAGTAAGTTGGTAAACTGAGGCAACTTGGAAAATGACAAGATATACCCATGCACGTATATCCCCCCAAAGGAAAATCAATGCTTCTCAGTAAATGCTGACATTGCCCATATAGCACTAAGCAGATCTGCTCCAGCAGGAAAGCACTTTTCTCCCCTCTACAATCATGACTGTAGAGGCAATAAACATGAAGAAAGATTATAGGACCGTAAGCATGTACTTTAGCCGTTATCTGCTATCCCAACAGAAAACAAACTTCGACTACAACAGTCACAACAGAAGGCTGAACATGGAGCTCCCTTGATGAATGCAAACCAGAATTGTTATTCTATTTAAGACAAGTGGAGGTCAGCACAAGTGATTAGTAAGATGATTAGAACTGCTTTCTCCAGTGAGTCTGAGTTAGAATATATAGGCTTTGGGAATGTGCAATAGATGGGGTCCCTTACACTGTGTGCTGTGCAGGAGTGATTCACTACCCACTCCTGTTAGTTGCTATACTTCCCAGTTTAGGAAGGTGTATCATCAATGGAATGAGAGAAGATGAAATAAAAAGGCAGAGAAATAATAACTCATTAAGTAAAAATATCAACCATCAAGTGCAGTTTGGGAAATGATTTTTTTAAAAATCTTTGCACCCTAAAATCAAGGAAATTCTGTATCAGTGACTACTTAAAACTTCTTACAAAGATCCTTAGTAAAAATTCTTAGAGAACTGACAATTGTCTTTAATTATTCCTCAATTGTAATACCTCTATGAGGAGTCATTTTACTTTTGATATACATATTAGTCTGCAACATTTATTATTTAGTAAATGCCTGATATCATACAAACACCATTTAATTTAACCCCTATACCAACTCTATTTTTTAAATTCTTTTATCTCCATTTTGTGGGTGCAGAAATTGGGGCTTAAGTAGAGTGAAGAATGTACTAAATATCTTGTGATCAGTAAATGATAGAAAAATATATGAATTTAGATATAGAGATTCTAAAGTCCTCACCTGAGCTCTGCATCAGTTAAAATCTCTTGGTTGTAGGCAATAGAAACTGGCTATGACTAATATAAGTAGAAAATGAATTCCTGGAAAGATACGGGGATTAATATAAAGGAAGACTTGAGAACCAGTGAAGCTCTGGGTATCCAAGTTGCAGAAATTATTGGACAGCGTCTATGGTTTCTATCATTATTATGAATCCACTCCAAACATTTTACATCTTTTGGTCACCGTTGACAAATTTCAGAGAAAGAGCACACAGTTGTTTAATCTTGGGCCACCTTCCCACATTTTAACTATTGATGGGCAGTGTGCCATACTTAATAGTACAGAAATAGAGCACGCAGTTGTCCAATCTTGGGCCACCTTCCTACATTTTAACTATTGATGAACAGTGTCCCATACTTACTAGTCCTCCCAAATTGAATTTAATGGTGGGTTGCAAGTGATACCCAAAGCAAACACTATGTTGTTACTATAAGAAGAGAGAATAGGTGGTAGACATTAAAGATCAAATGACCATTAAAAAAGGTTTTGTTGATGGGGCGTCTGGGTGGCTCAATCCTTCAGCGTCCGACTTTGGCTCAAGTCATGATTTCACAGTTCATGAGTACCAGCCCCGTGTTGGGCTCTGTGCTAACAGCTCAGAGCTTGGAGCCGGCTTCAAATCCTGTGTCTCCCTCTCTCCCTGCCCCTCCCCCACTTGCACTCTGTCTTTCTCTCACTCTCTGTGTCTCAAAAACAAAATAAATGTAAAAAAATTTTTTTGAAATGGTTTTGTTGGAAGGGATCTCTTTTATGACAACAGAATTATATTTTTTCATAATAGGAGGATATGGATTTAAATTTGAATAAACAAAGATGAGGCGCATTTTAATCCTAACTCTTTATTTACATAATGTCAATTTACAACACAGCAGGAAGCCAGCCCTCCTGCCACAGTCCTGACATTCTTCCTCTTCACCTAATGCTCTAGTTCTGCCATCTTGTTTGTGCTTGGACCTCACGGCAGGAATGACTACCTTAATAAAATATCCAATCTGTCCTTTACTTTCTCTCCTGGAATTCATTTTTATCTGTTAATTATTGATGATCTCATAGGTGGTAAGCAATGTACTCGGTTGTGAACGCATTTAATCCCTATGCTTATGGAGTTTGTATTCTAATGACCTTGGATAAGAAAACCCCAAGTAAACATGTAATTTTGAATTAAAATATTACAATGACTGATAGCTAAATTAATATCATCAGAATATATAATTCTATCCTTAAGTAGTTTGAATATTAATTTTTTTTCTTGAATCATATATTTCCATTTAAAAAAAATTTTTTTAACATTTATTTTTGAGAGAGAGTATGCAAGTGGAGGAGGGGCAGAGAGAGAGGGAGACACAGAATCCAAAACAGGCTCCAGGCTCTGAGCTGTCAGCACAAACCCCGATGAGGGCTCGAACCCATGAACTGCGAGATCATGACCTGAGCCAAAGTCGGCTGCTTAACCAACTGAGCCACCCAGGAGACCCTTTTCCATTTCTTTGCTAGCCTATTGACCTTAATTTTAACCTCTGGAGCATGTAATGTGTATGTTTATGTGTATATGTAACGTATCCTTTATCCAGATAAAGACCTGCAGATGGTAAAGACGATTAGCAAGCTGCAGGTACTTCCAGAGTCATACTTTATAAATACACATATTTTTAAAGCAAGCTGTATGTAGCACCAAACTGTTCCCTGAACCAAACCATTGGCATTTAATTCAGCTCCAGTGCATAAAATGTATTACCATCTTTCATGAAGTGTTTTGTCAGACTTTTGACTGGATGACCTGCTGAGGGCCCCTGAAATGCTAAAATCATACTACAAATTGGAAAATCAGGATATTGAATCAGTTGACCTTTAAGATCCCTTCAAGTTTCAGAATTTCATGTTTCATTATCATTATTTATGCAATAGAGTGACTTAGCAAACTAAGTTCCAGTGAGACCACATATACAAGCAGATTCCTTAATCTCACAAGTCAAGGCAATAGAATGGAAAAACACTCTAAGTAAATGAATTAATCCATCTATCCATTCAGAAGCTGTTTATTGAGTCCTGTTTGCACAGTTTCCAGGACACACAGCGCGAGTGGACTCACACATAATTCCAAGAGAGGACAATTCTGAAGGAATAAGGCAATTCATTAGCTAATTTCCAAATACAAGGTATCAGGAGAGATTTATATTCACTGCGGTGTGTGTACAAAGTCTGGAAGTGCGTGCTCTCTATTTGTTAAAGTGATTTTGGTTAATGTTGCTAATTGTTTTTTGGCTCCTATCTGATAGAGGCTGTTCAGGAGGTCATAAACACCTTAGGGATGAAAGTCCCCTCCCTTTCTTTAAAGGGACACTAAAAATGGAAAGATTAGGTTGTATTTTTTTTTTTTAATGTTCCTGACTTAAGTCTGATAACCAGTGAGGGAAAAACAAGTGCTATCAATTATTACATAGGAGAAGAATGGGAATTTCTAGTAAAGATGTCTTCAGAAAAAAAATAAAGAATGACTTTTCTTCTACCTGAGTGAGACGTTTAGCCATAGTATCCAACACTTTGTGGTTTCTCTAGTAACAATTTAAAGGAAGGTAGTTTACCTTCTCCTAGAGTTTAAAACAAAAACTGGCCCCCGTGTGCAGTATTATTTCTCCTTGAAAAAATTATTACATATTTCATTGAAAGCTTCTTAGCCTTAATTACATATTAGCTAGGGTGGTAATAAACAAGCTGACCATTAATAAAAACCTTTATTTAGCACTGGATATTGACTGCTGCTTATGCTAGTATCAGGGCCAGAGATGGAATCCTGGGGTCCTGGAGTCTAGCCATTCTCTCTCTTCTTGTTAAATCATACTTGGCTCTGATGTGAGTGTAAGATGTTGGGCAGATGTTATCAAATATGCTTCAATGAGAGGGGATCATAAAGCTCTTAAGTCATTTATCCTTCTAAATGTCAAGTAACTAAATTGATATTCCCATCTGCTTAAAACCTTACTGGGAAGAAAGGAAAATGAGGAATGGAAATTCTAATTTTCTTTCAAAATGACTTCAGTGTGTTATCATGCCAGGGACATCTATTTTTGATGTTTCAAGTTTAGAAAAGAGGGATAGATAACTTTAGCGACTCTTTCAAATTTTATTTCTTTGAAATGCCAAATAATTATGTGCATTCTCTATGCCCATGATTGAGAGCAACAGCATTGTCCTTTAAAGAAAAAAGTGATAAAATGTTAGGTTAAAAATGGCAACCGGTCTGCCATTGTTGTGATTTCTTTACATAGTTGCCTTTCTTTCTTTTTCATTATCACAGCTGAGAGACCCTCTTTTTTCTTGCCTCTGCCTTCCCTACCAGCATGACCTCAATTTTCATAGCTGGGTGTGAATTCTAAAGTCTGTCAACCATCCTCCAAGTTTATGCAACAAATAATTAAGAAATGTAGATGTGCCCAGCATTTTACGTTTACATATTTATATATTGCATCTTTTGTAAATAAGATGTAATATGTAAATACGTGTTTATCTATGTATATACTGCATTTAATTACAAATTATATATTGTGTATTTTCAGTGTTAAAAGGATAGAGACCAAATCACTGAGACAATTATTGCTGGCATCCAAGAAAGTGCTTAGAGCTAATGCATATTAAGTAATTGCCATAAGCTAAACACTACTCTAAGTGATTAAGCTTTGTGTTAACTCTTTAAGTACCCTAACACTATGAGGTTGTTAGTATCATTATTCCCATTTCACAGATGAGGAAAAATGAGACATGGGGTGTTTAAGAGAGCTCTCTAAGATAACAGACCTAGCCAGTGGCAGAACAGGAATTAGAATTCAGGTCTACTGGCTCTTAGGTTTTATGTTGCTGTTGCTATATATAACAAATTAGTACAACTTCAGTGGATTAAACAATACAATTATATTACAGTTTGGAAGTCAGGATTCCATGGGTTGGGGAGTATGGGTGGCTCCATGGGTTGCGTGTCTGACTCTTGATTTTGATTCAGGTCATGATCTCACGGTTCATGGGATTGAGCCCCACATTGGGCTCTGTGCTGGCAGCACAATGTCTGCTTGGGGTTCTCTCTTTCCTTTGCACCCTGCCCCTCTCACTCACATGCTCTCTCTCTCAAAATAATAAACTTCAAAAAATTTTTTTAAAAATCTGAAGTGGGTCTTCCTGGGCTAAGATCACAGTGGTAACAAAGCTGTGTTCCTTCTCAAGGCTTTAATGGATAATTCATTCCTGTTCCAGCTTCCAGAGGCCATTGCTTTCCTTGGTTCATGTTCTTTTCCTCTCTTTACAGCCAGCAACAGCAATGTCAAGTTGAGTTGTTCTTATGTTACCAGCTTTCTGGTTTTCTCTGCGTATTCCTTCTTCCACTTTATAGGATCCATGTGATTATATTGGGTCCACACAAACAACCTAGGATAACCTGACTATGTTAAAGTCAGCTCATTAGAACCTTCATTCCATCTTCAATTTTAATTCTCTTTTGTCATGTAATATAATATTCACAGGTCCCAGAGATGAGGATGTGAACCCATTTGGGGTGCCATTATTCTACCTACCATAGTGCTATGGAGTGAAGATGTGTGTGCCCTCAAAATTCATGAGGTTGAAACTTAATCCTCAGTGTGAGGGTATTTTGGAGTTGGGGACTTTTAGAGGTGGTAAGGGCTCTACATTAGTGCCCATAGAAAAGAGACCCCAGAGTGCTCTGTTGTTCCTTCTGCTGTATGATGACACAATGAAAAGATAGCTGTCTATAAGCCAGGAAAAGAGTCACACCAGACCTTGAACTCCCCATCCTCCAGAACTGACAAATGCTTGTTGTCCATAAGCTACCAGTCTATAGCATTCTATTATAGCAGCCAAAATGGACTAAGACGTATAGCTTTTGCCATTATACTACATTACCTTCCTAAAGATTGCCTTAATAATATTAGCTACCTTTTATAGACCAGATTAGGTTTTATTACATACATTTACACTTGGTCCTCCCTGAAAGTAGGCAGGCTTCTCTCCTATTAACAGGTGACAAAATGGTTTCAGAGAATTGAGTCCCTTATGTATAATAAATATGAGATGTGAGCTGGGGTTTGAATCTATATCTATCTACTATTAAGTTCTTGTTCTTTGCTATACTGCGCAATTTCAGCTAACTTGTCTGTTCTTGTGTTAGGATTTTTAGATAATAAAGTTATTATGACCCTTTTAAAAAGTATAGTTTTAGCCAGTCTTTCTAAAATTCAAGACCCTATTCCTTGCTTTGGTAAGAATACTTGGCTGAAATTGCTATGAAATATTCTAGTGCAATGTCTAGTATATTAAAAGTGATAAGTGGCACTAGGTGGAGCAGATGGTTGAGTTTCCAACTCTTGATTTCAGCTTAGGTCATGATCCCAGGGTCATGGGATCTGTCCTTGTGCTGAGCTGTGTGCTGAGCATGGAGTCTGCTTGGGATACCCACCTTCTCTCTCCCTCCCTCTGCACCTCTATTCCTCTCTCTCTCTCTCTCTCTCAAATAAAAATAATTAGGGGTGCTTGGATGGCTCAGATGGTTGAGCATATGACTTTGGCTCAGGTTGTGATCTCATAGTTCGTGAGTTTGAGCCCCTCATAGGGCTCGCTGCTGTTAGCACAGAGCCTGATTCAGATCTTCTGTCCCACTCTCTCTCTGCCCCTCTCCCACTTGCACTTTCTTAAATTAAATAAACATTTTTTTTAATGAAAAGAAATTTTTGGAGGCGCCTGGGTGGCTCAGTCAGTTAAGCGTCTGACTTCACCTCAGGTCATGATCTCACACTCAGTGAGTTCAAGCCCCGTGTCAGGCTGTGCTGACAGCTCAGAGCCTGGAGACTGCTTTGGATTCTCTGTCTCCCTCTCTCTCTGCCCCTCCCCTGCTCATGCTCTGTCTCTCTCTTTCTCAAAAATAAATAGAAACATTAAAAAAAAAATTTTTAAGTCATAGATAAAATTGGACTTTTCCCTGATGATGGAGGAAACAACACCATGTTAGGACTGCTGTCATGGTCCTTAATGATTATTGTACAGTAATGTAGAAATAGCTCTGAAGGCTTGAATACATTAGGCCATCCTTGTGCATCTTGCATATTTTGTGTTTCCTTACCTGTAAAATGGGTATGATAACATCTACCTTGAAGGTTTGTAAGAATTATAAATGATAGATTTAAAGGAAACTGCCTGTTGAAAGTTTGACTCTTAATAAATGGTAGCAATTAGTGGAATTTCAAAAAATATGTCTCTGGTTGTCTTGGCTTTTTGTGATTACATATACCTCCTAATAGTATAATAATAAACACCAAAATGTTTGAAAAGATGGAATTTATCAGGTTTGGGTTAAATTGTTTTGTTTTGTTTTGTTTTGTTTTGTTTTTAGAGAATGAGAAAGAGAGCACAAGTGTGAGTGAAGGGGAGAGGGAGAGAGAGAGAGAGAGAGAGAGAGAGAGCGCTCACCTGAAGCAAGGATCCTGCTTACCTGAAGCAGGGTTTGAGTTTACCTGATGCAGGACTCGAACTCACAAAACATGAGATCATGACCTGAACTCAAGTCAGATGCTTAACCGACTGAGTCACCCAGGCGCGTGTGGGTTAAATTCTTTATGAATAATTAACCATCTGGAAGGCTCAGAGGAGGGATCCAGGAAAACCATGCCAGAGACTGTCTTACTCAAGGGTTTGTGGGAAAGGCAGAGAACAGTATTCCAGAAGACCTGTGGCTCAAAACTTCTGTTTGAAGTTAAAACCCTCAGAATTATGACACCCTGTAAGACATTCCCTACTAAAGTCTAATAGCTCCTTTGATCACTGTCATTAAGCATGCAAATACCATATTGTACCAACTAAATCTTTTACCAAATCAACTCAACTCTATCATTTCTTACCCCGGAAAGGAGTCTTTTAGGTATTAAAGCATATCTGTAGGGGTGGTATATTCACTCATACCAAACACTTTAGCATTATCTTTGACCAACTGCCGATGTCAACCTCATCCCATCTGTCCCCTGACTCTATAGGCAAATCTTAAAAAATTCCACCTTAAAGGACCTGAATGTGAGACAGGAAACCATCAAAACCCTAGAGGAGAAAGCAGGAAAAGACCTCTCTGACCTCAGCCGCAGCAATCTCTTACTCGACACATCCCCAAAGGCAAGGGAATTAAAAGCAAAAATGAATTACTGGGACCTTATGAAGATAAAAAGCTTCTGCACAGCAAAGGAAACAATCAACAAAACTAAAAGGCAACCAACGGAATGGGAAAAGATATTTGCAAATGACATATCGGACAAAGGGCTAGTATCCAAAATCTATAAAGAGCTCACCAAACTCCACACCCGAAAAACAAATAACCCAGTGAAGAAATGGGCAGAAAACATGAATAGACACTTCTCTAAAGAAGACATCCAGATGGCCAACAGGCACATGAAAAGATGCTCAACATCGCTCCTTATCAGGGAAATACAAATCACAACCACACTCAGATATCACCTCACGCCAGTCTGAGTGGCCAAAATGAACAAATCAGAAGACTATAGATGCTGGAGAGGATGTGGAGAAACAGGAACCCTCTTGCACTGTTGGTGGGAATGCAAATTGGTGCAGCCACTCTGGAAAACAGTGTGGAGGTTCCTCAGAAAATTAAAAATAGACCTACCCTATGACCCAGCAATAGCACTGCTAGGAATTTACCCAAGGGATACAGGAGTGCTGATGCATAGGGGCACTTGTACCCCAATGTTTATAGCAGCACTCTCAACAATAGCCAAATTGTGGAAAGAGCCTAAATGTCCATCAACTGATGAATGGAGAAAGAAATTGTGGTTTATATACACAGTGGAGTAATACATGATAATGAGAAAGAACGAAATATGTCCCTTTGTAGCAACGTGGATGGAACTGGAGAGTGTGGTGCTAAGTGAAATAAGTCATACAGAGAAAGACAGATACCATATGTTTTCACTCTTATGTGGATCCTGAGAAACTTAACGGAGACCCATGAGGGAGGGGAAGGAAAAAAAAAAAAGAGGTTAGAGTGGGAGAGAGCCAAAGCATAAGAGACTCTTAAAAACTGAGAACAAGCTGAGGGTTGATGGGGGGTGGGAGGGAGGGGAGGGTGGGTGATGGGTATTGAGGAGGGCACCTTTTGGGATGAGCAGTGGGTGTTGTATGGAAACCAATTTGACAATAAATTTCATATATTGAAAAAAAAATTCCACCTTTAAAATACACCAAAATTCAACCCCTTCTACCACCACAGCACTCCTTGGATCTACACCCTTTGTTTTTTAATGTTTATTTATTGCTGTCGAGAGAAAGAGAGCACAAATGGGCAAGGGACAGAGAGAGAGCAGGAGAGAGAATCCCAAGGAGCTCTGCATTGTCAGCACAGAGCCTGACACAGCGTCCGATCTCATGAACCTCAAGATCATGACCTGATACTAAGAGTCAGACCCATTACCGACTGAGCCATCCAGGGGCTCCTATACCCTTTGATAGAATCAGTTTCATTCATAAGACCAACTGAAGTCCCTATGGTCATTTACAAGTCTACACAGGATGTGGTCCCAGGTCACTGCTCTGGGACCTCAGGTCATATTCTTTCCACTTTCTCACTGTACCCCAGCCACACTTATCTCCTTGCTGCTTCTCAAATATACAGGCCACAGCTGCCTCAGGGCCTTTACATTTGCTAGTCCATATATCTATAATGATCTTCTCTGTATATTTGCATGGTCGGGTCCTTCACATCCTTCTGGTTTTTGCACAAATATCACATTTCCAAAAAGCCTTCACCCTATTTAAATTTATCCTTTCCAGAATTATAACTCTTTCCTGTATTTTGCCCCCATGGTACACTGTATATTATCAAGTCTTAGACACCAATGTTATGAGATACAGCATTTGTATATATACTGCAATAAAATAAAAAAAATTAAATTAACATGTACTTGAATGTAAGATGTACCCTGATTTCAGAGGTATTAGAAATATACAAAACAATGTGCATTTTAGGATTAACAAAATACAACTGTATGCATTTTCTTTTCTAGGATGCATATTTGTTTATTTTATTTTTTTGAGTCAAATTCTATAATTTATTTATTTTTTATAATTTACATCCAACTTAGTTAGCACATGGTGCAACAATGATTTCAGGAGTAGATTCCTTAAGCCCCTTACCCATTTAGCCCATCCCCCCTCCCACACCCCTCTAGCAACCCTCTGTCTGCTCTCTCTATTTAAAAGTCTCTTATGTTTTGTCCCCTTCTCTGTTTTTATATTATTTTAGCTTCCCTTCCCTTATGTTCATCTGTTTTGTTTCTTAAAGTCCTCATATGAGTGAAGTCATATAATATTTGTCTTTCTCTGACTAATTTCACTTAGCATAATACCCTCCAGTTCCATCCACGTAGTTACAAATGGCAAGATTTCATTCTTTTTGATTGACGAGTAATACTCCATTGTCTATATATACCACATCTTCTTTATCCATTCATCCACTGATGGACATTTGGGGTCTTTCCATACTTTGGCTATTGTTGATACTGCTGCTATAAACATGGGGGTGCATGTGTCCCTTTGAAACAGCACACCTGTATCCCTTGGATAAATACCTAGTAGTGCAATTGGTGGGTCGTAGGTTAGTTCTATTTTTAATTTTTTGAGGAAACGCCATACTGTTTTCCAGAGTGGCTGCACCAGCTTGCATTGCCACTAACAATGCAAAAGGGATCCTGTTTCTCCGCATCCTCGCCAACATCTTTTGTTGCCTGAGTTGTTAATGTTAGCCATTCTGACAGGTGTAAAGTGGTATCTCATTGTGGTTTTGATTTGTATTTACCTGATGATGAATGATGTTGAGCATTTTTTTCATGTGTTGGTTGGCCATCTGGATGTCTTCTTTGGAGAAGTGTCTATTCATGTCTTTTGCCCATTTCTTCACTGGATTATTTGTTTTTTTGGGTGTTGAGTTTGAGAAGTTCTCTGTGGAGTTTGGATACTAACCCTTTATCTGCTATGTCTTTTGCAATTGTCTTCTCCCATTCTGTCGGTTGCCTTTTAGTTTTGCTGATTGTTTCCTTCGCTGTGTAGAAGCTTTTTATTTTCATGAGGTCCTAATAGTTCATTTTTGCTTTGGTTTCCCTTGCCTCTGGAGATGTGTTGAGTAAGAAGTTGCTGCGGCCAAGGTCAAAGAGATTTTTGCCTGCTTTCTTCTCTAGGATTTTGATGGCTTCCTGTCTTACATTTAAATCTTTCATCCACTTTGTGTTTATTTTTGTGTATGGTGTAAGAAAGTGGTCCAGGTTCATTTTTCTGCATGTTGCTGTCCAGTTTTCCCAGCACCATTTGCTGAAGAGACTGTCTTTATTCCATTGGATATTCTTTCCTGCTTTGTCAAAGGTTAGTTGGCCTTACATTTCTGGGTCCATTTCTGGGATCTCTATTCTGTTCCATTGATCTCAGTGTCTGTTTTTATGCCGGTGCCATACTGTCTTGATGATTACAGCTTTGTAATAACATCTTGAAGTCCCAGATTGTGATGCCTCCAGCTTTGGTTTTCTTTTTCAAGATTGCCTTGGCTATTCGGGGTCTTTTCTGGTTCCATACAAATTTTAGGATTGTTTGTTACAACTGTACATATTTTAATTATTTATTTTGCTTGTGGTGTGTCTCCTTCCACTAGGAGATAAACTTCATTAGGGAAGGATGTCTTTATTTATTTATTTATTTATTTATAGAAAAAGAGAGTGAGAGTGGGGGGGGGGCAGCAGGGGCAGAGAGAGAGGGAGAGAGTGTCCTAAGCAGACTCCACACTGTCAGCACAGAGTTCAACATGGGGCTTGAACTCACAAACTGTAAGATCACAACCTGAGCCAAAACTAAGAGTCAGATGTTCCACTGATTGTGCTACCCAGGAGCCCCTTCTTTATGACTTTATACTGTTATTTCCCCCAGCATCTAAATCATTGCCTGAAACACAGTTAATGCTTAATAAATATTTGTTGAATCAATGAATGAGGGTGATTTCTAAGGGCATTAATCATAATCTTACCCTATGAGAATTCCCTGTATAGTATCAAGTGACAAAATAGGGTACATATAATAATAAAAATTTCCTTGCATATAACTTGTCATTTTCTCAAAGTAGCTCAACATACATTTTTTTTTTCCTTTGCATATTACCTCCATGTGTAACATGGTGTAGAAAAGAAAAGTACCTTGCCCAGGCATGGCCATGGTCAGACAAGGACTCTTAGTTTGACTCAGAGACTATCTTTTTTTTCCCCCTATATTATACATTATTGAAAGTTCCTATGGAAAAGAAGTAAACTGAATGAATTATATTTATGAATTGATTCCTGTATTGATTTACCTGGGTCAGTCTGCCAAAGTGGGCTGATACTGGTGGATTCAAGATCATGATTTACTGTGGTTGGTTGCTATAAAGTTTAACCTTTGGGCCTATCACATAAAATTGGCCAGAGAATTGATGAGATATGGTAATCATGAAGATCATCACAGGGCCAAGAAAAACTAAAGCCAGGACAGGCCTATAGGAAATGTTGGAAGCAGATTAGAAAGCAAAAGACTTATAAGAAAAATTAGATGATAGATACATAGATAGATAGATAGATAGATAGATAGATAGATAACATATGTCTATGGGTGTATATAAAACAAAAATACATATAAATATATGTTATGGTGTAACATTATGTATAAGGAAATAATATTTTCTATACTTAAACATTTTTAAAAGGATTTTGTAAAAAATAAAAATAAAAAAATTTAGATAGCTAAGTTCCCTACAACTTTTCCCATGCCCCTATATCTCCAGCAATAACAATGATCATTAACAATTGGTTATTACATTTTTAGACACATGTTCTAAATGAACTCACATATGTATATACACAGTATGTAACAAAAATGGTATCCTACCATGCATACATTTTCATAAATTGTCTTAATCACTGAACTGGATCTTCTTCAAGAACATAACTTATACTTCTTTTTAAAAACTGTTGCTTGTTAAATAGTATGGTTGTATTATGATTAGTTTAGCTAGCCTGCATTATTTCATATGTGTGTTTCTCACTGCGTATAATACACAACTGTACATAAATATTCTTTAAATGTATATTGTTTCCCTCTTTTCAGTGTTTTCTTATGAAGTTCTCTTTCACATGTGTTTTTAGTTGTGCACTGTATATTCATTCATGTCCTGAGATGAACGACAGAATGTACAAAAGGGAACATAGTCAGCGGCAGTAAATGTATGTTGAACTGAGAGCAAGCTTTTTTGTTTTTTTTAACTATCATTTATATATTTGTTGGTTTTTACATCGATAAAACCTGTTTCAAAAAATTGAACAGTAAAAACTTAGATTTGGGAAACTCTGACATGTTATCCAGCTTGACCACCCACTTTATGAAGAACCCTTCCCAGTAGACCTTTGAATCTTATCATAAGCTTCTCTCACTGTGTGACAACCTTTGGCTCCTTCATCTAAATATCTGTACCCTTTAAAAGTCAGCTTCTGACACTGCCTCCGAGAATCATCCTCTGATTGTCCCAAGGAATTAAGATGTCCCTCTAGTACTCAAAAAGCACCCTGTGTTTGTATTTATCAGTACATTTTCCAATCACTGTTGTAATTGTAGATATGTTTGCCTGTTTTTTCTGCTAGATTATAAGTGGCCTCATTGGTGGGAAATCTGTCTTCTTCACTCACTTCTCTGTTTCTAAAGGCACAAAATGATGTCTAAAGGCACAACACTTCACTTCTTTTTTTTTTTTAGTAGAATAACCAAATGAGTGAATACATATATGATCATTTTTTTCCTTTTCTTGGCTAATATGTGTGTTTGATATTTTAATAAATGTATATGGTGCATCAGTTTGAGGAATAGAATGCTGGTTGGAAAGATGGTACTTAACTTTATTTTTTTTTAATTTTTATTTATTTTGAGAGGGGCAGAGACAGTGGGAGTAGAGGAAGGGCAGAGAGAGAGAGAAAAAGAGAGAGAGGGAGAGAGAGAGAGAATCCCAAGCAGGCTCCACACAATCAGTGCAGAGCCTGCCATGGGGCAGGAACTCACAAACTTTGAGATCATGACCTGAGCTGAAACCAAGAGTCGGAGGCTTAACCAGCTGAGCCACCCAGATGTCCCTTGGTACTTAACTTTAGATAACCCTATCCAATAAGTAACTGTGTTGTGAAAGAAGGAAGAAAGAGGTGGTTATTTTTGCAAGGAGAGCTCATTTGCATCAGCTTATTGATGGAGAAGGGTAACCTAGGTTTCATTCTGTTTGCTATTTCTATGTGAAACCATGCAGCTCATCTTTGCAGTATCTGTCTCTCATTGAAGAGTTGTCTTAAGGAAACAACTCAGCAGCTGTCAGGAGAGTGTCAAAATGACTCATTGATTTGAAGTCAGGGTGACCAATGCTAATGGATTCACCAGTTTTTCAGGGCCTCTCAGAGCTCACCTTCTTGTCACATCATGGTGGCTAACTTTGAAGTGAGGAATGTCCTGTCACTGGGACCCAAGCAGTCTACCCCTCTGTCAACAGGTTTTAGCTTCTAGGATAAGTTTGTACTTTTCACGCCAATGTGTGTTACTAGAGCTAAGGGTTAAGAAGTTCTTCTTGATGTTTTCTCCAGATAAACTGTGATGGTAAAGACATTCTCATGTAAGCAGCTGAGGGTCCATTTATGTGGGAGAATGAACCCATTCAACCAAATTCCTGGTAGTTCAACATAATCTGCAATGTTAATTATTTCTTGATTATGAAATAGTCAAGGGACCTGAAAAACCAACCAATCTTACTTCAGTGGAAATTGAAGCCCAAAGGGCTAAGAGTTTCTGTGGTCTCTCATCCAAAATCGGGTGAATCAAGGTTCAGATCTGAGACTGATACCCTTCTCACTTTGCTAGAAACAAATCCTTTCTTCTTCTTCTTCTTCTTCTTCTTCTTCTTCTTCTTAATCAATAAGAAGTCCTGGAGATTAATATGACTGGTTGGTGAACAATTAGAATATTCAGTGGCTGGTGCAGTTCTTAAGAAAGCCATCCTAGATCCTTTTTCCCTCTTCTCCTATTTTCAGAAGCAACATAGTACAGCCTGTAAGTGTAGCAGCTCTGAAGCTAGACTATACAGGTTAGAATCAAGGATTCATCTCTTACTAACTAGAGGAATTGAGCATGTCGCTTAATATCTCTGTGCTCCAGTATCCTAAAAAAAAAAATAGTATAGTCATAGCACCTACCTCATATGGTCATTGAGAAATTTAAAAGAGTTAGTCAGGGACACCTGGGTGGCTCAGTTGGTTGAGCATCCAACTCTTGGTCTTGGCTCAGGTCATGATCTCATGGTTTGTGGGTTCAAGCCCCACACTGGGCTCTGTACTGACAGCATGGAGACTGCTTGGAATTCTCTCTCTCCCTCTCTTTCTCACCTTCTCTCCCTTTCTCTTTCAAAATAAATAAACTTTAAAAAAAGTTAGTCAACGTTATGTACATAGAATAGTGGCTGACACATGTTAAGCTTTCACTAAATATTTGCCTGTGCTTCTCATAGGAGTCTGTGGAAATGAAATGGGAACTTCAGGTTTCTTATGTCTCCCTTCATATTTAGAGTGGGAGTGAACTCTCATTTTACTGTATATTTCTCACATTTTCATCTCCATCTCCTTTGTTCCAGGAAAATCTTAGGTCCTTTGCTAATATATGAGTTATAAAGGGATTAAAAACAATTTTAATTTTTTGAGAGAGAGAGAGAGAGGCAGAGAGAGAGGGAGATACAGAATTCAAAGCAGGCTTCAGGCTCTGAGCTGTCAGCACAGCTCTAAGGGCTTAACAGAATGTTTTCTGTATCAACATATTCATCGTGATGTCACAGAGGACTAAGGGACCCACTTTATAAAAGAGGTGGTGTGAAAGTGTATAAAATGTGTATGAATTCACTTGTACTTTCATATATCACACCACCCAGAAACTGCTGGCCTAATAGAGCAACAGACTGAGCTGTTGAAGAGACAGATGAGGAACCAAGGTGAAGATAATACCCTGTGAAGATGGAGTGTGGTCCTCTAAAACATCACATACAACTTATACCAACATCCATTATACTATGCTGTGTCTCAAGTAGGTAGAATGGATGGATCCAAGAAACAATAGGTGGGGGCTAGAAGGACTGTACTTTCCATTATTTCCAGTGATCCATTTCAGAAATTTGTGATTGACACTCTGTGGACTCTGTGCTCTTCAGGGCCAGAAGTTATGCTTCCCAAAGAGGGAAATGCTTCCCCAGCAAAAGATCCATTGAACTTTGAGCTAAGACTGCCACTCAAGTATTGTGTTCCCTTCTTGCCAAGAGACCAACAGGGAAGAGTAAATTTCACAATCCTGGTAGGGACACTTGACCTGGATCATGAAGAGGAACACTGTCACACAATGGAAGCAGGCAGAAATATGTTACACATCCACTTGGATATCTCTAAGTTCTCCCTAGCCCAATATTGATGTTACATGGATAAGTTTAGTGGCCAGCTTGGGAAGTGGAAATACAGACTACTCAAGAGTGAGGGCCTTTATTCACCCCACATAGTGAGCCACCAAGACCAGCTATGAGTGAGGGAATCTATAATGGGTAGTAATGGATGAAGATAATTATCATCATTTGCAGCTTCAGGACCAGTTATAACAATGGGAACTGCAGTTCACTGTTTTTTTTTTTTTCCAGCAGAAGAGGCCCACGAAAGCTTTGCATTGATATGGTCCAAGTGGATTTAAGAGACAAAAAAGCAAAACTGTCATAAATTCTGTGTCATGTTGCATTGATCTCTTTTAGGACTGATAGAGTCACCCAACTGCAATTAGGTTGCTGGCTGAAAACTTTCAGTTCAGTTGAAGAAGGTTGACTAACTCAAAAATCATACCCCTTTGCAGGGTAATCTCATAACCAATTACTGATTGCTGTGGTATGAAGCCTGGACCTCTCAACCTATTTTGTGATAACTCTAAAGGACTATCCTAGCTCCAGAGCTTCTGGTAGGATTGGCCAAGGCCTTAGTTAATACTGTAATGTAGTCTGATTTCTCCTGTTCAGTCATGCTTATTTTTTTTTCCTTCCAGGGTTTCAGACCAAGTGCTTTTCCAATATACCTCCTGCATGCTAATCTTTGTCTCAGAGTCCCTGGGGACTTGTACCAATAATAATTCCTGTATAGGTGTGTATACACCTATATAAGCAGGAAACAAGATAGGCATAAGTCATTCATTTCAGTAGTAATCATAAGAATAACATTTCATTACAAAGCTGATCTGTTCATTGAATATCCAACTATGGCACCCTCACAGTGCAGTACCATGTAACTATCAAAAAGAATAAAGATGTCTGTAAAGTATATGGAGATACTTCATATTTGTTTAATGTTTATTTCTGAGAGAGACAGACTACAAGTGGGGGTGGGGCAGACAGAGAGGGAGACACAGAATCCAAAGTAGGCTCCATGCTCCAAGTTGTCAGCACAGAGCCCAACACAGGCCTCAAACCCACAAACCATGAGATCATGACCTGAGCCGAAGTTGGATGCTCAAGTGATTTAGGCACCCAGGCGCCCCTGAGATGCTTCATATTTTAAATAGAGAAAGAAAATAAAGCTGAAGAACAATGTATATAATATACAATCATTTCATATGGAAGAAAAGGAAATTAAAATATGAAAATCATTTTCCAATTTTGACATAATAGATAATAAATAATAAATGAAAATGGCTACATATAGCAGATTGGTATGAATAAAAAGGAAAGGAAAGAGTTAACGGGACTAAAATTTTCCGAATTTTAAAATATCACCCTTAAATACATGTAAACATTTCACAATGAAACAACAAAGATAAATGTGTAAAGAAAATACAGTGAATCTTAAAATTGAATTCAAATACCAAGACATAAAGCATTTTAAATTGATGACATAAACTCATAAGGACAGTAATTGTTTCAAGGAACTGTGGAACACAGTACTGTATGCCTAATAGAATGTTTTCTTTTCTTTTCCTCTGAGAATACAATTTAGATTTTACTTAGTAGAATTATTAATCATAATTTTGATATTGAAACTGTTATGTGTGGGGCACCTGAGTGGCTCAGTTATTTAAGCATCTGACTCTTGGTTTCAACTCAGGTCATGATCTCAAGGTTCACGGGACTGCACCCCGCATTGGGCTCTGTGCTGACAGTGTGGATCCTGCTTGGGATTTTCTCTCTCTCTCTCTCTCTCCTCTCTCTCTCTCCCCCTCCCCATCTTGTGCTGTCTCCGTCTCTCTCTTAAAAAAAGAAACTGTTATGTTTATATCGGAAAATAGAGCAAATAGTTAACTGTTTTGATATCATTAGTAACAGTGGGAAAGAATATCCAAAAATAAAATAATAAAAGATATTTTGAAAAGCTCTTAATGTTAACTTTGAATTAGAGATATCTATGAGTTTATTTGAATATATTTGAATATATAATCAAATAAATATATACATGAGATATATTTTAAGTCTGTATATTTAAATAATACATAGTCTAAATATATTTTAGAGACATAAAATTAGTATAAATATGTAAATAATATATATTAAACAATGTCTATAGAATTCAAATATTCCCAATTTAAAATTAACATTAATTTAATAATAATGACTATTTTAAAATTAATATGTTAAATTATTCAAATGGTGTCAAGGTATCACCCCACAGAGTGTTTATTCATTACTAATTGGAAAGTATACCCTTACAATGGAAATATGTGGCCGTTACCTTGTCGGGGAAGATTCTAAGGTGACCCCCATGATCCTTGCTTCTGTGTGTTCATGACCTTATGTAATTCTCTCTCCTTGAGTGTGGACAGGATTTGTGACTTGCTTCCTAATAAGCAGAATATGGCAAAGGTGAACGAATGTGCGTGATTAGGTGTATGTGATAACATTACATAATACTATAATACCTGTTCTACTGAGAACTTCTCTTCTTTCATGGCTTTGAAGTAGCAAATTGCCATGGTTTGAGCTGGCCTATGGAGAAAGCCACATGGCGAGTAACTGAAGGCTACCTCTAGCCAAAAGCATCCAAGACACTAAAGGCCTTCAGTCTGGCAGCCTGAAAGAAGCTTAATGCTTACTACAATCGTATGAGCTTGGAAGTAGATCCTGTCCCAGGTGAGCATCAGGTGTGACCATGTCCATGGACTTTGTCTTGATTGCCCCATGTGAGACTCTGAGGAAGACCAAGCTAAGCCATGCCCAGACTCCTGATCCAGAGAAAATATGAGATGATAAATATGAATTGTTTTCTTTCTTAACATTTATTTATTATTGAGAAACAGAGAGAGACAGAGCATGAGCATGGGAGGGGCAGAGAGAGAGGAGGAGACACAGAAGCTGAAGCAGTTTCCAGACTCTGAGCTGTCAGCACAGAGCCCGACGCGGGGCTGGAACTCACAACCTGCGAGGTCATGACCTGAGCCAAAGTCAGACGTTTAACTGACTGAACCACCCAGGCACCCCAATATGCATTGTTTTAATCTATATTTGTGGTAATATTGTTAAGCAGTACTACTATGTAACCAATCAATGTATCTCTCAACAAAGTGATAAAAATTAACATCACTAATATTAGCACATTTTAACAATATTTATACCCTGTCTTGATTTCATGTGACATTTCCAACATCACCTATAAAGTGAATATTCTCGCCAAAAATATTTAACTCAAAACTCATCAAGTCCTGAGGTGCCTGGGTGACTCAGTCAGTTGAGTGTCCAACTTCAGCTCAGGTCATGATTTCACAATTCGTGGGTTTGAGACCCATGTTGGGCTCTGTGCTGACAGTTCAGAGCCTGAAGTTTGCTTCAGATTCTGTGTCTCCTTCTCTCTCTCTCTCTCTCTGCCCCTCCCCCGCTTGTTCACACTTTCTCTCTCTCTCTCTCTGTCTCTCTCTCCCTCAAAAATAAATAAGTAAACTTACAAAAAAACTCAAGTTCTTAGATCTAATTTCCGGATTGTAGAAAATACGGATGACAGAATGAGAAGAAGGTTAAGTGAAACTGTAAGGAAACAGAAGAGTCTAGAATGTTGTACATTCTTTATGTCAGCAGACCTGGAAATGGAGGTGGGGAGGTGGCAGAAAGGTAATCTACATTATAGAAGCTGTTAGAGGCAAAGGGGTCAAAATAGAATGTGTAAACTTTCTTTTGCTCCTGGATCAATACAATAGAAATAAAAAATAAACTGTAGAAAACACTTGTTGACAATTGGAGAAATATAGACAGTAACTAGAGGTCAGATGATACTAGGAGATGCTTGGAAATCATCTTAGTTGTGACAACATTATTGTAATTACGTGATAAAATGTTCTTATGTGAAGGAAAAAATCCTCCTGTGGGTCTCCTCCTATCATCAGTACTTCACTTTGGTCACCAAATATGGGGGTTTTCCCCACACACCAAGCAATTCTGCTACACGAGATGGGTGTCCCACAATTTAACTCGATTGTTACACTATCTACTGGGAACAAAGTCAACTCCCACAGGTTAAGGACTGAATCCTACAAAACTGTTTCCCTGCCCTCCACTTCAGATGCCAATTACAGATTCAGGTTGTTACCTGTTCTTCCGATTGGCTGGCTATAAATTACAGTTTCCTACAACCTCCCCCTGCCCCAAGTTTTGTTTAATTTGCTAGAGCAGCTCACAGAACTCAGGAAAATACCCTGTAACTTAGGAACAGCCATCTGGAAGGGATGCATGTGGCAAGGTATATGGGAAGGGGCATGGAGTTTCTGTGCCCTCTCTGGGCATGCAACCTTTTCAACATTTCTTTATGTTTACCAACACCACAGACTTTTGTTTAGGGCTTTTTGGAGTCTCCATTATATAGGCATGGTTGATTAAATCCCTGGCAGCTGGTGGTTAATCCTAGCTCCAATCCCTGTCCTCATGCTGGAGACTGGAGGGGGCCACTGAAAATCCCAACCCTCTAATCACCTGGGTGGCTTCCCTGGCAACCAGTCCACACCCTTAGGGGCTTCCTAGATGTAACCTCATTAACATAAATTCAAGTGTTTTTTTTAAAGATCATTATGAAAAACTGGAACTATTTGAATGCAAAAGACCAAATAACAAAAGATTCTCACATTGTTCCTATCATTTAGGGAATTACAAAGGTTTTAGGAGCTGTGGGCCTGGAATAGTAGGGACAAAGACTCAATAGTATTTCTTATATGTCGTAATATTGCACCTTGTTATTAGAAATTGGAGGTTGGAAGGAGCCTAGGTGGCTTAGTCAGTTAAGCGTCTTGACTTTGGCTCAGGTCATGGTCTCACTGTCCATGAGTTTGAGTCCACATAGGGCTCTGTGGTGACAGTTCAGAGCCTGGAGCTGCTTCAGATTCTGTGTCTCCGTCTCTGCCCTTCCTCTGCTTGCACTCTGTCTCCTTCTCTCAAAAATAAATAAACATTAGAAATTGGAAGTTAGTAGGCTTGAAGTGTCATGATGATTGAACTTTTTTTAAAGGTTCATCAAAGTATATGTGTGCATGTGTATGGAAAGATACACACACAGAATGTTGGCCATTGTTGAATATAGATGAGTACATGTTTTGCTATACTTTCAACTTTTCAGTAATTTGCTAGAGCAGCTCACAGAACTCAGGAAAATAGAATGTAACTCAAGAACAGCTAAATGGAAGGGATGCATATGTATTAGAAATGCTTGAAACAAAAGTTTGGGAAAAACATAAATTGTTGGTGTTTAAGCATGATGTCAGAAGACCAGTTTGGCACAACATGCTGTTAACAAGAGGCACTCAGTGAAACTGTAAAAAAAAAAAAAAAAAAAAAAAAAAAAGGTCCAGTACAGCCAGAGGTTTGGACCTACTTCCTTCTTCTATGCAACTTATTACCATGGATCAGTTCACAGACTTTGTAGAGTTATTTTATCTATCTAACTCTTCCAGAATAGTTTTTGTTTTTAATGCTTACCAATCATTTTGACATATTGATTGTATG
This sequence comes from Lynx rufus, assembly GCF_022079265.1. Classification (NCBI taxonomy): domain Eukaryota; kingdom Metazoa; phylum Chordata; class Mammalia; order Carnivora; family Felidae; genus Lynx; species Lynx rufus. The sequence continues at coordinate 94,889,985 of NW_025814897.1, read as the reverse complement.
TAATTATCAGGGTCCATCTTGTCTTGAAGGGTGAAATACTTAACTCTGCTTTGATAAAGTTCCCAAACTGCCATCAAATCTAGCAATAGCATTTATTTTACTTTGGGCATTTGTGTACAAGGAAACACAAACGGGGGGCTAATACCACTTGTTTAGAGCATTTGTTTTGTGTAGGTAGGATCTTCTTATAACATACCTGGGGAGAATACCTGCCAATCTCTTCTGATAAGTAGATTTATGGAAATTTGCAGAAAGCAAATGACTGTATTAATAAAATGTAAGAAATTCAGGTATGTTTGAAAATGGGGGTCTGGTGATCGAATGACACGGATGTGAGCATATAAAAAATTTAAAAGGTACTATGTGCTACTAACACATGGAGTTTATCATTCGCACCCATGAAATAAAAGTACATTTTCTTTTGTTTTCTGTCTGTACATCTTTCTCTTTCTGTCTCTCCTTTCCCTCCCTTCCTTTTCTCTTCTCTCCCTCCTTTCCTCCACAAACTGGCCTCAGGTTAACATTCTTATCTCAACTGTTGATGCCTTTTCCAGAGAAAGTGAAGAAAAGGGATATTTCTTTTGTTCTATTTTGTTTGGGAGAAGAAACCTGACCTTCTCAATTTATTAGTTGGGCTTTGCAGATTGAGAACTGATTATAAAAATCGTTTAAAACTGGGCCAATGTAAGTTTTATAAACAAAAAGAATATTTGTTAATGATAATAAATAACGATCAGATAGTTAAATGTAATGATTTTCTCAAAATTGGATTTTTTAAAGTGGACGTTCAAAAGTTGAGTGGCCCAGAAGGAGAATGTAAGTAATTATAAATTTTTGATTTTGGAACAGAAATTATTGAAGTAGGATTGTGCGACACGTCTTGGGATGGTGATACATCTATTTGGGAGAAAGGAAATAGGAATGGACTTCCTTTAATGGCTCTAACAGAGAATTAATGTAGTATTAACTTGGCCGGATTCTAGCCCCAGAGTAGTAATAGTTTAGTTCTGTCACTACTTATTCTTCATTCCCCCCGCTGTGATACCCTCTGACTCTTACAAATGTAGGTGTTTCTGCTTTAAAGAGGTGCATGCCCAGGCAGGCAGGCAAGGCTGAGACACATTGATTAAAGTGCTTGGCATCTGTTAATAGAATTGCAGATGGGGACAGAAGTGTTTTGACTCAATTATGCCTCAACACCTAAGGAAGTGGCTTGTATTGATTCTCCCACCTGACACTTAAGGCTTCAGCAAATAGAAAAAAAAAAGGAAAGAAAAAGCAAAACAAATAGGACAATAACAATAACAAAAACAACAACAACAAGAACACACCTTTTTTCTCCACTGCTGGATTCTTTCATGATTATTGTTTATTGAAAGATTGCCTGCTATGTGTCAAGCACTTTGTGTTTATTTTCATAATGGGCAATATTATTGTATATTACATATATAATATAATAGTAATATAGGTAATAGATTGCTAATAATATAGATACTATATTTCCCATTTGACAAATCGGAGAAATGGAAGAGATTACCAATAAATTAACTCAGTCCTTCAGCACAGCAAATTGTAGAGTATATATAAGAACACGCCCTAACCCAAAGCTACCTGGCTACCTCAGGAGAATGCTTTTAACTCTATCTACCTCAGCTATGACACAGGGTTGGTTGTATAAACACTTCACAGGTGACAGATGACATGATTGCTCTGAAGTGTAATAATCATGACAAGAAGCAAATAAATACTGCGAATGAAACTTGGAGTAGAGTAGATAAATTAAAGGATTAGAGTAATCTCTTTGAAATTTGGTATTTTTCTTTGCAAGGCTCTCAAAGAATTCAAGTAAGTAACTAAATTTGTGAAATTATAGCATTTTAGAATTAAAAAGACATTGAGGAGACTAGTTTAGTGGCTCAAAACCTGGTAGAGTATGATGATTCTTTGTTACAGTCAACCCACCAACTCAATAGAAATTGCACTCTTGCTGTATAGTCCTGTGAAAGTGTAAAATAGGGGGAACTGACCTAATCTAAGAGGTCATGGAAGACTTGAAAGGGAAATGTCATTGAACTGACATCTCTAAGAATGTTGAGAGGCAACCAGTCAAAGGGAGAGTAGAGATTGGGAAGAGAATTCCAGGCAGATGAAGAGAAGGTCCCCATGATAAGAGTGAGTAAGGAACAGCCAAAACACAGAAAGTACCAAACAGCTAATGTACAGAGCTACCAATGTAAAATTGAAAAGCAATTGGTGCCTGAACACCCAGAGCCTGTGGACCAGGTAAAGAATTCAATGCTTAATCCTAAATGCAATGACAACCCTTCAAAATGTTGTAAGTATGGATGGGACAGGTCTAATCTGCATTTCAAAATTATCACTCTAGTTAAGGTTAATAATGAGTGGATGGCAGGTGCACCTATGGGAACTGCAGAGAGGTAAAAATATACCAATCATACTGAGGAAAATAACTGAAAATTTCAACAATTTTGAGATGTAATTTATACAAACTAAAACTCACCTATCTTGAATGCTGTGACAATGTAGCCACTACTATAATCAATTAATATACAGACAATTTCCATCACTCCAGAATTTTCCTTATGATCTTTGTCAATCCATTTTTGTCACATTGGCTTTGTCACCTTCCTTTTATCAATGTTTTGTAGTTTTCAGTGTTCAGATCTTTTACCTCTTTGGTTAAATTTATTGCTAAATGATTTATTATTTTTCATGCTGTCATAAATGGGATTGTTTTCTTGATTTCCTTTTTGGATAGATCATTGTTTAAGTAAAGAAATGCAACCGATGTTCAAACATTTATTTTGTATCCTGCAACTTTACTGAATTTGTTTATTGCTTCTAACAGTTTGTGTGTGTGTGTGTGTGTGTGTGTGTGTGTGTGTGTGTGTAATCTTGAGGGTTTTCTGCATACAAGATTGTATCATGTGGAAACACAGATAATTTTACTTCTTCCTTTCCAATTTAGATGCCTTTTATTTCTCTTCTTGTCTACTTGCTCTTTCTTATACTTCAGTACTACGTTGAATATTGAATAGAAGTCATGAAAGTGGGCATCCTTGCCTTTTAGCAGATCTTAGAAGTTTTCAATTTTTTCCCCATTGATTATGATGTTAGCCCTGGGCTTTTCATAAGTGGCCTTTATGTGCTATCTGATTTATTTCCATATAATTGTTTATAATAGTTCCTTTTTTTAATGTCTTTTTTTTCCTTTTAATTTCTGAGGCATCTATAACAATGCCCCATCATTCATTTCTGATTTTATTTATTTGAAGTTGTCTTTCTCTTTTTTTCATTTTTCAGCTAAAGTTTTCTTGATTTTATGTTTTTTCAAAAAAACAACTCTTAGTTTTTTTAAGAAAAAAAGTTTTCTCCATTTTTCTATTTTCTTTTTGATTATTTCTGTTCTGAACTTTTATCATTTCTTTTTTTTTCTGCTAATTTTGGATCTAGTTTATTCTTTTTTTTTTCTAGTTCCTTGAGGTTAACTCAAGATCTCTTTTCTCTTATAACATAGGTGTTTATTGTTATAAACTTCCCGTTTAATACTGCTTTTGCAGCATCTCATAAATTTGGGTAAGTTATGTTTTGCTTTTATTTGTCTTGATATATTTTTTACTTATTTGTAAAAAAATTTAAGTTTACTTCTTTTGAAAGAGAGATCCGGTGGGGGAGGGGCACAGAGAGAGGGACAGAGGACCCAGAGTGAGGTCTGTGCTGAGAGCAGAGAGCAGATGCAGGGCTCAAACTCATGAATCATGAGATCATGACCTGAGCTGAAGTTGGACACTTAACCAACTGAGCCACCCAGGCTCCCCTGTCTTGATATATTTTTTTAATTCCCTTTTAATATTCTATTTGACACAGTAGTTGTTAAAGACTATGTTATTCAGTTTCCAGGTATTTGCCCAACTCCATTTGTTGAAGAGACTGTCCTTCCCGTGTTGAGTATTTGTGGTACTTTGTTGATTATCAGTTGACAATATATGCATGGATTTATTTCTGGGTTATTTGTTCCATTTGTCTATATGTCTGTCTTTATGCCAGTACAATACTGTTTTGACTGCAGCTTTGTCATATATTTTGAAATCAGAAAATGTGATACCTTCAGCTTTACTCTTTCTCAGGAATCATTTGGCTATTCATTAATGGTATGTGTGGGTGTGTGGGTAGGTGTGTGGGTGTGTGGTTCCCTATGAATTTTAGAATTGGTTTTTCCATTTCTGTAAAAAAAAATAATAATAACATGCCATTGGGATTTTGAAAGGCACTGCACTGAGTCTGTAAATGGTTTTGGGTAATATGGGTATTTTAACAATATTGTCTTCCAATCCATGAACACAGTATATCTTTCCATTTGTTTGTGTCTTGTTTAATTTTTTCATCAGTGTTGTATAGTTTTCAATATAGTAGTCTTTTTCACCTCCTTAATTAAGTTTATTCCTAAATATTTTATTCTTTTTGGTGCTATTGTTGATAGGAAGGTTTTCCTAATTTCCTTTTAGAATCGTTTGTTGGTAATATATACAAATGCAACTCATTTTTGAACATAGATTATATATCCTGCAACTTTAATGAATTTATTAGTTCTAATAATTTTTAACGGAGTCTTTAAAGCTTTCTATATATAACATCATATCATCTGCAAACAGCGAGGTTTTACTTCTTTCTTTCCAATATGGATGGCTTTTAGTGCTGTTTCTAGTCTAACTGTATTTTTCTAGCCTAACTGGAATTTCAAGTACTATGTTGAATAGATGTCAAGAGTGGGTGTCTTTGTCTTGCTCATGAACTTAGAGGAAAATATGGTAGTTTTCCACCATTGAGTATGTTTGCTGTGGGATTGTCATATGTGGGCTTTATTATGTTTATTTTACATAGAAGGAGATATACTCCTTCTATACCTAGATTATTGCTTGTTGAGAGTTTTTATCATTAAAGGATATTCAATCTTGCCACATGATTTTTTTTGCATCTATTGAGGTAATCATATAATTTTTATCCTTCTTTCTGTTAATGCACTGTAGCATAATAATTGATTTTTGTATGTTGAGCCATCCTTGTATCCCAGGGGGTAAATCTGGCTTGATCATGATGTATGATCCTGCTAATTGCTGTTGGATTCAGTTTGTCAGTATTTTCTTGAGGATTTTGCATCTATGTGCATCAGGGATTTTGATCTGTAGTTTTCTTTATCTGGCTTAGTATCATAGTAATGCTTCCCTTATAAAATGAATTTGGAAGTGTTTCCTCTGCTTAAATTTTCTCAAAGATTGAAAGAGATTAATGTTGTTATTTTTTCTTTGAATATTTGGTAGAATTAACCAGTGAACTCATTTGGTCCTGGGCTTCTCTAAGTTGAGAGGGTTTGATTACTGATTCAATCTCCATACTACTTATAGGTCTGTTCAGACTTTCTATTTCTTACTAGTTTAGTCTTGGTAGGTTGTATATTTCTAGGAGTTTATAAATTGGCATTATCTAGTAAGCTTTAAATTATGTATAGCCTGGAGTTCCACACCAATACGTATAACTTACAAAAATGTTTGCCTGTTGGCAACAGGGGTTAAGTTCCAAAGTACTTAATTATCATCCTTTACAGTAGCCCCCAAATGGAAACAATCCAAATGTCCATCAGAAATAGTATGGACAAATTCATGTTTATACAACTGAATCCCAAGTAGCAACCAAAATGAATTAAACATAGCTCACATGGCAATGTGGATGAATTTCCCAAGCAATGCTCATCAAAAATTCAGACATGCAACAATTCCCACTGGCCATTTTTTAATATAAAGTCCAATGAGGAAGGACTAATCTATAGTCTTTAAGGATACATATACAGGTGGTTTAACAATAAAAAAAAGCAAGACATCAATTACTTTAGATGTCTAGATAGTTATAGCTGAATGGGTGGCAAGGAGCTCTGACTGGATTGAGCTGAGAGAGAAGCTGCTGATGGAATGCTTGTGTTGGTTTCCTGACCTGAGTATTGGCTCTAAGTGCATTCCATGTATAAGAATATGGTTTGATGTAGATTTTCATGTTTTTCTGTGTGTATGTGATGTTTTATAGTTGCCATTTTAATTTCATATTAAAAAACAAATTAAAGGTAGGAAGGGCAGTTAGGAGGCTACTGCCCAATTCTCCAAGGGAGAGAAGATGGTACATTGAAGAAGAAAAGACGTAAAAAAAGTTTAAGGGATCTCAAGAGGCATTTAGAGGGGGTTAGAGCTAGGGGAAGTAAATTAAATTCTTGTGTTTCACAGTCCAAGTAGCTAACACTACTGGGTCAGTTTTCATTCTTTTCTATATGGATACCAATTAGCCTAGCATCATTTATTAAAAAGAGTTTAAACTTCACATCAGTCCCATGTAGTAGGATTTATTACAGTCCTGATTTTATGGGTGAACAAACTGAGACAAAGAGTAAACACCTTTCAAAAGAGCAGCATAACATAATATAGCAACTTCTACTTTCATTTGAAACTAAGGACTATTCACTTATTGAATAGCAATGTTTTGAGGCATGAGGTAAGTGCCTTAAATGCGTATTCACATTTATTTATTTTAAATGTTTATTGAGAGAGAGAGAGAGAGACAATGCGAGCAGGAGGAGAGAAAGAGAGAGGGGAGAGAGAGGGAGAGGGAGAGAGAGGGAGAGGGAGAGGGAGAGAGAGAGAGAGAGAGAGAGAGAGAGAGAGAGAGAGTATTCCAAGTAGGCTCCATGCTGACAATTCAGAGTCTGACATGGGGCTCAATTTCACAATTTGTAAGATCATGACCTGAGCCGAAATCAAAAGTCAAATGCTTAACAGACTGAGCCACCCAGGTGCCCTTATATTCTCTGAGAAACCTGTGAAGCTAGTCCTACACTATGTCCATTTACACCAAAAGAAACTGTCTTAAAGAGATGAAAAGCAAAATATTTGTAAGGGTGGAACCAGGTCTCAAGCAGAGATCTATTACTCTTTAAAATTTAGGCTCCAAATTATTAATGTGTACTGCTTTGGAAATAAGCTAAAAGTGATTCTAGATTTGAAATTATAATTTCTACTTTTCTATTATAAAGCATTCACAGGTTTTATTTGAGGATTTCAACATAAATAATCCTTGCTCCATATTTGTTCTAAATCACAGAGGAAAGAGGTTGAAAACATCAAAAAGCCCCAAATTTGTACTATTTCTTTTTAGACATCACCTGTTCATACACTATCTGTAAATATAACAGTTAACACCATACTGTGGATAGTTAATATTAAATTTATCTAAATTCTTTTGATTCTGATTTTTCTCTTTGCTGAAAAATTCTCTTATCATGGCTCAAGATGCAAATTCAGATTTAGCAGTTACTGAGAGTTCACTGTATGCTTCAGCTACAAAATGTTAATATGCACAATTAGACTTTACTGTTTCCTATCTCCTATTTCATTGGTTTTATTCTATAACTCTGCTTCTCTGCCTGTTTTTCTCACAAAGTAAATACCTGGCATTCTGATAACTCGCCTATCGTAATTCTTTACCATTAAATACATTTTATTTCCCAAGTGATGTTTCTCCTTCTGGAACTTTGTGACCTTTGAGACCCTGCTGAGCTCATTATTATTGCCAGTAGCAGATACCCAGCCCTCATCAGAATGCTCTGATAGACACTTCCTTTTTTGCTTGACATCAGACATTTCACTTCCTGACATCTACAATTTTGTAAGAATTTCAGTGGCTGCTGCCAGCTGGCATTTCATCCCCACTGATAGCATCAATGCTAAACATGCAAGAACCCCTCTCTCTGTATCATTAATGCATTACTGTGTCTGTTAAATACATCTTTGTCAGCAATGTTTGATGAGCCAACTTAATTTCACATAATTACTTAGGCTACAATATTAGATTATTTTTCTGGCAATATTAAATTATTTTTCCAAGGTGTCCATTTATATACAATATTTGCATTGCATATGTCCCTTTAATTTATGTCTATTTTTTGCTTCTGCAAATGCTTATTGAGCACTATTGTGATATAGCATGAAAATTACAAAAATGTAATTATCAACAAGAATAACATAGTAGGTGCTGTAAAAACATTTGTTGAATGAATAAATTCATGAACAAATACAATAATGACATAGATATTGAATAATTGCATACCTTGTCAAGAGTTTGTTTGATCTTCTCATGGGAGAAATCCAGAAATCCATCAGTTTAGGGACATTGGTTACTGGCACTGATAAGGGAATGGGTATCACTTAGCTCTGGTTCTGGGCTAAGGAGCAAAGGGAATTATTATCTGAACCCCTGTTGAGAGTGAATTTCAATATCTAAGACTGAAGAAGTGGAAAGAGAATAAGACAATGAGTTACTTGAAAAATCACCAAAATAGAACAGAAAAAAAAAAGAGGAAAATAAAAAGTTCGGGAATTATCTCATGATGGCAAGGTGTGCAGAGAAGGTGTTAGTAGCTGAGCTGGTAGAAGAATAATAACTGCTAATGTTGAAACTAGTTTAGAAGAAAGAAGCAAATTCCACAGGCCTTGTAGTTTCTCAGTATCCTTTATATGATGTATAGCTCTCTTTTTTTTTTTGTTTTGTGTTATTACAGAGAGAATGAGCCGTTACCAAGATGGCTGAAGCTTTAAAGTTTAAAATGGGATTAGAATCAAATAAAGGCACACAAAGCATAGTTGATTAGTTCACAATAAGGTGGTAGACATTACTCATAGTTAAAACACTAGATGTCCATTCCCATCAATGATTCTTTCCAAAGAGAGCATGTGCATAGCAATCACTTCTGGACAATAGGGCCAACTGTGTGTGGGTTAATGAAAATGAAATATGGTATCCTCCCATTCTAGAATTTAATCAATAGTCATGGAGAATATATATTCATGATTTATGATACTTCCTCTGATTGCATTCACTTCTAAACCTGCACCCTCCCAACACTGTTGAATCAGTTCTCATAATGGTTTTCAATAACTCCCTATTTGCAAAATTCAAAAACATCATTTCAGTTGTCATTTGCTTTGGCCTCTCCACAGTCGTCGACACAACTGACCATTTCATTTTTCTTAAAACATTTGCTGTGTTTGGCTTCCAAGGCGCCAGTGATATTCATCATTCTTTTTGGCTTCTTAGTATCTGAATCCCCTTCTTCTGTCTGGAGAAGTCTCACTTTTTTGAGGTTGTGCCTTTCTTCCATTTTGGAAGCTGAAAATGCCAGTCAGCTCCCATGGCAGCAAGGAAGCAAAAGCATTCCCAATTCCTAAATTCTCACATATATCAGCCCTAGATTTTGAATCAGAATCAGTGATGCAAACCAGCGAAGAATACACAGAGTCAGTCTAGGTGACCAAGGACAGTAGGAGCAGCCTCTATGTGAAGGTTCCAGATGCAGTAATTGTAGATTTTCTAGTGGTGGAATCCAATGTCCTGTGCTGAGATTTTGTTGGTGCAAGCTGAGATGCCTGTGAAGGATTTCAATTAGGTCATCACTATAAGTGTGGTATAATTTCAACCATTGTTCATTTTTTTCTCCCAAGGTATGCACCGCATGTCACACAAGTTATCTTAATGGACTCCAGGTAAAAGAATGCCAAAGTATTATAGAACATTAAAATGGCTGCTTCTAAAAATCTATACAAAGAGAGTGACATTTCTCCTCTTTTCTGTATTCTTCTACCCTCCTCTCTCTTTCATTACACACTTTAACAATTTTTTTGTTAAGAATTAGATGATAAATGAGAAATGGTCAAGTATGCCTTAGTAACTCATTAAAGAAAGGGTTAAGAATCTAGTTTGGGTTAAGTGCATTGAATCCTACAGTTAGAAAAAAATCTCCAAGTAAATTTAATTCCACCTCACATTTGGTGGTTAAGTCTCTTGTAATACCTCCAACACTCAGCAGTCCACCTTCTGTGCAAACACCTCAATTGTTATAATTAAAATCTTAGATCATGGAGTAAGCCTAAAAAACTACACCAATACCACACTTTTTCAGGAGAAGAAAACCAAGGCCAGGGGAGAATAAATGAGGACCCAATGGCTGCATATTCATTAGTGGTTGATCCCTGTCTTTGGGTTCACTGGTTTCTTCTCTGTACCTCTGTCCTTACTCTTGAGGCATCTATAGCTGACCCTGACTATTAGAACATTTTTCCTTATAATGAGCCCAAATTTATCTCTCTGAAACCTTCTTGGTCCATTGATTCCTAAACATGTAGAGACATAAAGAATGAGGTTAATCCCTCTTTGAGAAGACTGCTATTTACTTTGCTCAGAGTTTCTGATAAGTGTTCTCCAGGGTAAAGATTTCCCTAATTCCTACAACTTGGTCCTCACGTATTGGCACCCTCTGAGTCACCCTCACCATTCCTGGAAGACTTCTGGGCATACTCCAGTTTAATTTATAGGGTAGTAGCTAGAACTATGCATGCTATTTCTGTTGTACTTTCACCAGCTTACTATTTGTCTTATTCGTGCTCATGAGTAGTAAAACATCTGAGTCTGAAGTGACTCATAAAGTCTTGGAAGGAATCTTGATATGTTGGAGATGGTTTGGTAAACATGGTGTTTGGAGAACTGTCTCAGATGGAGGATAGTGGAAGCAGACCTGTAAAATGCCAGCTGCCTGAGGCATGCCAGAAATCCTCTTCTAACAACTTACAGACTTTAGGGGAAGTCATTTAAACCCTTTGGGTCTGTGTTTGAACATGTGTAAAATAAGCCCTATGACTTCAGTGATCGCTAAGGAGTCAGCAAACTTGGTGGAGTGGAAAGAGCAAGAAGGTTTGGTTCTGAGGGTCACACCATTCATGTCTGAGCTCCATTATTCCCTAGCTGTGTGAATTTGGGCCAGGAGCTCATGTATCTGGCCTCAGTTTCTTCCTCTTTAAAATGAATGTGTGAATAGGGGAAACTGAAGAGAAGAAAGTTATTGGAATTTTATGGTGCTGAAGAATATATCTCAACCAGCAGACAAACAGAAAACATCTTCCTGTTACTATGCAATCCACATCCCTTACTCAGCTATGGTACTTTCAAAGTCAGAGCCACTGCCTTATGTAGAATAACTGAGGTCCTGATTTTATGAAAAGGTATCATTTATTTCACAGGTATTCTGCTCTTCCTTGGCTTAATTAGTCTTTCACTGGAACTGATGGAATTGTATATTATGTAGTATTTCAACAAGCTTAGGAAGAGATTCCCTTGAGCTGCTGTCATAAAGAGCCGGAAACCAAGACTTCTCAACATGACCTCTTCCAGTAATGAGCTGTTTCTAACTTTATCCACTTCACAGGCACTCAGACCATTAGCTGGTTTTGAAGAGCAGGTTGGGATACCAAAGACCATTATATGTGATTATTGATTTTTCTAAAAGCTGCATCTGGGGATTATCAACCAAGCAAGTAGGAAGCAGACAACACTGGATGTCTTTCTTTAGTTGAACATCAAGATGACCCAGCTTGTAGCAGATTCAGTCAGCTGAAAAAGGGTGTTTTTGTATTTTTTTTAACAACTCAAAGCAACCTCCTCCCAACCAGCTCAAATTAGCTGCAGCACAGGGGAATGGTCCATGTATTATTTACAAAAAAAAGCACATGCAACCCACTCATCTTTTTCTTCAGCTGTGACTTGTCATGCTCCTTCCTAGAAGAAGCAGAGGAGGAGCAGTTTCAATAATATTGTGTAGTAATATCCTCCAGGGATAGCCTTTGTTTTTTTTATTTTTTATTTTTTTTTTCTTTGAGAAAATTGACCAGAGAGCTGAATCTTGAGCAAATATTGCCTTACTAACCTGTAGCTCCAAGAAGATCTTTCACAAGGCATTTGTTGGATGGCTGGTACAATTATGTTTCTTTGAGCCAAAAATTAAAATTAAAAAAGAAATCTCTCATGCAGATTAAGGTATGGGACACATTCTAAAACACTGATTCTTCAGTAATCACAATTAATTCAAAATGAGAACTGATATTAATTCAGCGAAGACCATGTGCCTGTCACCATGCTGGATGCTAGGTATGTTACATGTTACAATACATCCAATCTCCATAACCCTGACCTCACAACCGAGCACTTTTTATTCCCACCTTAAAGATGATGGAATTAGATCAGAGAGGTTTGCTAGCATTTCAATAGGGCCTGGTGTTTTACAAATTACTTTAATACAAATGATTATCTACAATTCTTTTGCATAGTCTATAATGCAGGCTTAAATGGCCTCATTTTATAAATAAGCAAACAAACTAGGAGAAATTTGGCCTTGGATAGCAAGACTGTGCCTAGGCATCTGTGATGCAACAACTTCAATGGCCATTTGTTGAGAAAGTTATTTCCCAAAACTTTTCTAAGGACCTTACCTATCTGACTCTATTGACCTTTCAACCAGTTGTGCCAAAGAGATACTTTCATTTTATAGATGAGGCAAGATGAAATATTTTGTGTAATGTTATCCAACTAATATGTGGCAGAACTAGGATTCCAGTTCAGGTTAGCTGGACTCACCGTCTGTGGTCTTCCTCTAAAAATACCCTGTGCCGCATTGTAGGTAATGATGTACTCCTTGGCTCCAACCATGACTTAATCTTCTTGGAATTAATGACACATTCATGGTGGTGGTATAACATATTCTCATTCTTCTGAAGTATAAGAGCAGATAATAATATTATCTACTGCATAGGGCTGTTGCGAGGATCAAATGAAATAATATACCTAAAACACTTAGAACAGAGGCTAGCAGATAGAATTATAGAATGCAGGCTAGCTATTGTTTTTGCCAGTGCTATTGTTGTTCTTTGCGTCTAAAGGAACATAGACTATGCTAAAAGTCTCATTTTCTAAAACCCTCCTTGAATCAGGTAAGGACTTCTTTGGGATCAAAACTCATTACATTCCTGTGGACAAATGCTAGAAATACAACCCACATCCTCCAACTTTCCTTCCTGGTATTCCCAGGTGGTCCAAACAGAGTTCTCAAGGTGGCCTTGTTATCTGCAGCTCTTCTTTTTCACAGCTCCTTCCTGAGTGTCCAGTTGTCACAGTGACACTGACAAGCACTGACAGGCTTGTAGGCTTCCCTCAGGAGTCTCTCTGTAGCCAGCCTGGCCCCACCATTAGCAATCACCGTGTGAGTTCTGTGTGTTGGCTCTCGCCTGCTGGTTACAAGTCAGACAGGCCCTTGCCTCGCAGCCAGCATTCCCTGCAGTCTGCAAATTGACACAACAGAATAGAATACCTCTCTCTTGCCACAGCCTAATCAAGCCAAAGGCCCTAACTATCAAATTAGGATTCTTCAGGCCTTCAGCGGAAGAACTTATTTTTCTCTGCTCACTCTAGGGCATTAACCTGCTTGTCACATTCATCTGCATATGATATTTTCACTTAAGTGTCAGGAAGATTCTTTGGGAAGAGCTGAGTCAAACTGAAGGGAAAGAGGATGAGTGTTTGGATAGTAATAGTCAAGACAGAATGTCATTTACTCAGGGAGGTAGTAGATTTTGCTCTTAAAATCGTGGAGAATCCTGTCTAAACTGGTCACCATTGATGCCATCTAGAACTTGATGCATTGCAGGGGCGCCTGGGTGGCTCAACTGGTTAAGCACCTGACTCTTGGTTTTGGCTCATGTCGTGATCTCATGGTTTGTGAGTTCAAGCCTGGCTTTGTGCTCTGTGCTGACAGTGCAGAGCCTGCTTGGGATTCCTCTCTCCCCCCTGTCTCTGCCCCTACCCTGTATGCACACATGCTCTCTCCCTCTCAAAATAGATAAACTTAAAAAAAATTAGAACTTAATGCATTATGACCTAGGTAATATGAAGTGCCAAATTATGTAGGTCTAAAGAGAAAATCTAGTATCTTCACTAGGGATAGTTGGAAAAGCTTTTTGTGACATCTCAGTCTATGCTATGCAATAGCATAGACTTTTTACCTGCACATCACGTAGAAAAAGTTTGAAATTTAACATAAATTACGTGAAATTGAATCCTCTTTCTAACTCCTATAAGATGGTAAACTTGGGTCAGATATTTTAGCCCCATAAGCCTTTGTAAAATATATATATCTCATATTAGCTTGAAGGGTTGTTTTGAGAATAAAAAAATGATGACGATGATGATTTCAAAGAAGTTAGAAAATGCTATATCCTCACGTGATTGGCTCAAATAACCTCACTCATTACAGCCTTCTCTGATCCCACCTCATGTTGCCCCTTTTCCTTTATCCTGTTATTTATGATTTCTCTGTTTATGTAGTTCATGGAAATGATCACTATGTGAAACACTCTTGTTTTAGCTATGTGTTTGTTTTAGCTTGCTTATTGTTCTTTCCACTTGGCATCTCGGTTTTTCCTGGCATTCAGAGAGATGCCTGATAATGATCAGCAATAAAGAAAAATTGTGAATGGCTAAATGATTGTATTAGTTTCTAATGGCTGCTGTAACAAATTACCACAGACTTGATGGTCTACAACAACACAAATGGATTCTACTAGAGTTCTGTAGGCCAGATGACCAAAATCCATATCACTAACCCCAAATCAAGTATAGGCAGGGCCATGCTTAATCTGGGCTTTTAGGGAAAAAAATTATTCTTTGTTCTTTTCATCCTCTTATGGTTGCTTGCCTTCTTTGCTTGCAGCCACATCATTCTAATCTCTGCCTCCATGGTCACATTGCTTTCTCCTACCCCTCTGTGCCGAATTCCCCCGTATCTCCATGTACTAACGATACATGTGATTGCATTTTGGGCCCACCTGGATACTCCACAATAATTTCGCCATCTCAAAAACCTTACCATAATATATTTCGGCAAAGACCTTTTTAGTCATATAAAGCAGCACTTATAGGTTCCAAGGAGTAAAGATGTAGATATCTTTTAGGGGAGGAGATCTTTTATTTTACCATATGACTATTTTTTATTAATTTTTTGACAACCCTTCCTTTTATCCTTTCAACCCTTACCTTTGGACTTTGTGCTATCACTACTTATCATCTCTGCTCTTCCCTAATCCTTTTTCCCCCCTCTTTGTCTCTCTTTTCTTGTTTCTTAGCTTTCTCTCTTTCTTCATTTATTTCCCCTTCTTTCCTAAAGGAACCATTAAAATTTAAATAATCAGCTTAAGCCCTTATTTGGTCTCAGTACTTTCCCACATGCAGTATAAAATGAAACAATACACAATATATCCCAGTCAAAGCCCTCACTAAATTTTGGGGCAGTTAGGTGGACTTTCTTTTATTTCTTTTGATTTTAGGGCTATGATTACCATTCAATTTACCTTTAAAGACCTCTTCTTAATAATGTTCAGTGAATCCATAAGTAATTATCAAGGACAATCCGTGTTTTGGTAAAGAGGGCCAAAATAATTATGGCACTAATCTAAGATACCAATTGCTAGGTAATTATTGAGCTACCACCTGATAATTAACGTGTGTAACTTGTATGATCAACCAGCTAACATTTCAATTAGAACCTGATGTAGGTCGCTTAGTGTCCTTGAAAGCTAGAGCAAAATGCAAAAACCCAACTACCCCAAAGAGTCTTTATTGATATTTAATTGATTAATCATATTAGACTTGACTCATAGGACTCCAGGTCATTTGGATGGCAGGTATCTCAGCTGATTTCAATTAATTAGCACCTTTTTAACCTTGAGTAAACACAACACAGAGTAAAATATAATCAGCATTATAAGAAATATGCCAAAATCAAGACTATCTTTTGCATTTAGCATGCTGAAGCATTTTCCTCATATAGAATGGTGGCAAGGAACTCCTACGTAAAAATCTGATTCGTCCCAATATAAATGTTGATCACCAGTTTGTGTGTCCTCTGGCCAGGATTTCTGGAAGGTGGCATCATTTGATGGAATATAATTAAGCCCACAAAAGTTTCTGAAAGGCAGCTTAATATCACTCAACAAGGCTAAGCTGAATTGGATTTGTCTGTCTAAACACGGGGCTTAAAATGAAAGTGCTAATCAAGCATCTTTTAGGTAAGCACCTCTTTCTCCTGTTTATTTTTGTCTGTGGGGAAATAGAGCTGCAGAAAGCAAAACCGAAGAACTGTTGTTGCTTGATGAAATGTCAGGGGCCCTGAAGCTGCTCTCTTGTTAATCCAGTGTACTTATTTCCATTATAAGGGACTTACTTGGGAATGGCAGGCAGTGAGAATGGGCAGCATGGAAAATAAACTTTAGCCTAAGGCAGTTGCATTGAACATAGAAGAAATGGAGGCTTTGGGTTTGCTGAAACAGAACTCTGAGAAGGATGGGGCAGCCATCGTTTAGTTAGTTCCTGACTATTGCCTTTGATCAAAAGGACAAGAGGAAATGCATTGTTAAGGTCACAGAGGGTTCTAAGGGAAATAGGAACCTAAGGTTATTATCCAGGCAATTCAGGCCAATTTTCCTCTTGAGTAATATAAATTAAAGCTGTTTAATTCTATTTCTCTCTCACCTCTCTTTTTAAATAATATCTAGCATGGCAAGCAGAAAATAATAGTATCTATCATGGTAAGCAGAAAAGCAAAACAAACGACACCAATAACAAAGTTTATAAGACTATAAACATACCTGAATTCTAAGCACAGAATTCTAGATCAAGAAAGGTGATTGTGTGCATTTTACACAACATCTCTGAGCCTCAGTTTCCCAAGCATGGGTTCTGGTGCTGGAACACAAGTTTCAGATTCCAGCTTTACCTCTTACCAACTGTGTGACCTCAGATAAATTATTCAACCTTGTGGCTTCCTCATTTGTAAAATGTAGACGACACTAATACCTATCTCACCCATTACTGTGAGGAGTAAATTAGTTAATGTGTAGAAGACCCAGTTAAAAAGAGTATAAATAAAAGTGCTCAATAAATGTTACCAGCTATTGTCATCCTTGCCATTATTGTCATTATTTCCTCATCTGTCAAAGAAGGAACAATTTCTACCTCCCTGAATTGTGACATACATGAAATATTGATCTGAGTATCATAGAGCAATAGTTTAATCCATGACATGTACTGAAAAATGTATACAATCATCCCTCCCCATGTATGTACTTTCTCCTGGCTTTGTGCCCTCAAAGAAGTCAATATACATGTATAGCTGTACATCTTTTCTAGTTCTCTTCACCTTTCTTGAAAGAGTGTTTCCATATAAACTTCCCAGAGAAGGTCAATTGATACAGTATTCTGGACTCACCTTAAGTTGCCTGGAAGCCATAAGGCTATATATTACAAAATATATGCCCACATTTTAAGTTGAGATTGGAGAGGAGGAAGAGTTGAATAAAGACTTCAAGTTCCTCCTCCCAGTAGCTATAACTCAAAGTATATACTGCAACTCCCATTTGCCTGCAAGAAAGAGTTGGTGATGGATTGGAAAAGCAAATTGAAGAGCAAAGCAAGACAGTGGTGATCTATCCCTCCATGTTTGCTTAGTCTAGAAAACGTGATGACTTTTCCAGTCCTCTGGACTAGTTCCAAAAGAAGCACAGCTATTTAGCTGTGGAGACCCAGAAGAAATTCCAGCTAAGTCCATTTGGGAGAAAAATGACAATGTTTCAACTAGTCTTGAATAAAACCAAGTTAAGAAGAGAGGGAAGATATAATGTTTAGTAGTGACAACAACATAGTCTAAGAATGGAGGGCACAATGATGCCTGCCTTTATTCCATCTTCATCTTGGAGAACTAGTTATTATATTTTTAAATAAAGTGTGAAGGAGGGATAGAGACAGATGTTCCTAAAGGAAGCCTGGCTGGATTAGAAAGCTGCCATTGGATTATGTGGACACCATGGAAAACAATTTCCACAATCGCCACTCTCAAGGAGTTTATAGTCTAACATTGAGTACAGATAGGCAAAAAAGGAAGAATGAAAATAGATTATGGGTGTTAAGAGAAAGCAAATACAGCATAACAAGAGAACCAAACTTGGCCTATGAGTCAGGCAAAACCTTTATGAAATAATTCATTTAAATTAAAGCTTTATTAAAAAGAACAGGTAAATAAAACCTTGGTCTCCCATTGATCATCTTGGATGATATCTCTATTTAGTCATACATTAGGCATTATGTATGAAAATCATGTAGGTGTATATATACACACTTTTTTTAAATTAGAGAAATGAATTCCTCATGATAAATCTGAGGGGTAAGCAAAACTCTAAAAAGCTGGTGTCCTTAGATAAGTAAAAAACTAAAAGTGGACTTTGCTGATGGGCTCATTGGAAATAGCTGGTATAAACAGTCTCTAAAGTTTCTTCAAACATTAAAATTCTATGATTCCTTAATTAGTGCATAAAACATGACAATCATTTATGGGCATTTGCATATCATTTTATAGGAAATATCTCTATTCTTTTTGCTTGATTATTTCTTGAAATCCTCTCACCATTAGTACACTTACAAATTCCTGTGAGTTTTAGGGAATGGCCAACAATTGTTCAGTTAAATGGAGATGATATAGCAGAATGACTCAGCATCTCTCTCTAGAGTCAAGCTGTAGAGCTAGCATATAGATAACAACTATTATTCAGTCCCCCTACCAGCTCTGAGCAAAGTGCATCTGTCTCCTCTACAGATGAGGAAACTGAAGGTCTTGGGTTGTTCAAGTTCAGCAACTCATTCAAAGTCATGGAGTACAGGAAAAGAGGGATGCAGAATCAGGTCTTCTGCATCCAAGTGCATTGCTCCTTCCTTAGAAGAACAGCTGTGCCTATCACAGAGTTATGATGATGTCTGGTAAGATCAGGCATGCAGAAGCCCCCCCAGCCTGGTACTTGTTGCATGCTCCTCACTGTGTAGTGTTTTACTGAATTGAATGGGAAAAAGAAGAACCTCTTCTCTTGTTCTGAAACATTAAAACCCCCAAAGTACTCTGTCACGATGTCACAATACAAGAAAATGCCTTGATCTACTGGGAAACGTGTCCAAATAATTCATTACTGATAATAGCCAGAGTGGTAAAATTTATGACTATCACGCATTATTTTAAAGGAAGCAGATTCAAGGTTATCTACATACCAACCTCTCTCTCCCTCATTTGCATTCATATATACTTTCTTGAGTAGTTGCAAAGGGGTGGTGTTTGAGCTAATTTGGGAACTTGCAAATGAGCACCACACATACAGACATCATCTGTCAGGTGTGTCCGATGGAGAAAAAGAATGAAGCATTGCTGCTCTAAATGGTGGCAAGTGATGTCAACCTCAGTTCTCAGCCTACCACCCAACAAGTACTTTTCACTGCTTTTCTTTGCTCTTTGGGATGAGTGCCCCCACTTTCATCTTTGCTGGGTTATGTGAACCCTCAGAAAAGCTATGGCCCGGGGCTGCTTACTCTGATCAAGCTGCTGCTGCAGTCTACCAGAATGATGTCCTTGTCAAAGCTCAGCAAGATGGGCACTCCCTGAAGACTCATAAGCCTGGCACCCCTCAGCTCCCTGCAAGCCTGACCTGCAATGGCAGAAGCCTCTGGAAAAACAGCAGGGGCAGGGGGGAAAAGGGAAGGGGGAAACAGAGTGTTACACAATATGCACCAACTCAACTCCTTGAAATCCCGCTCACAGGTTTCTAGAACGAGATTGAAGTGACAAGGAGGAGGCTGCTCTGACATGTATCCAGGAGGTGCCTTGATGGTGACTGACAACTTGTTATGCAGAAGCTTAATTGAACCCGATGGCCTCATAAATGAAAGCCAAGTGCTCCAAGCCAAGGGGAAAGGAAGTGGCTGTTGGGCTTACTGTCTTCATTTCCCCAACAGTGGCCAAAAAACTGCCATTTTACAGGGGCACCTCCTGCCAACTAGTTTCCTGGGCTTTGCTGTTCCTATAATTAATTCTTGACCCTGGAGCCTCTGGCATTTACTATGCAAGGTTCTCTGCAAGAGGTATATTATGATAAATAAAGTTGTAAGGCCAGGGGCCTTGACTGCAGCTGCTTTAAGGGACTATGCACGAAGAATAACCCAGATCAGAAAGACATTCCAGATTCCTGAACCAGAGCCTTTCTGTAGAGGAAGCTTTTGGAAATTAGAGGCCTGCAGGAAAATCTTAGAGTAATCCTTTCCTCTCTAACAATAGCCACCTAGCATTTATTAAATAATTGCTGGAATTATGTTAGGTTGCTTTACACAAGTGATCTCCATCACAAAGCTGGAATCTGATCATTCTCATCCCCATTTTAGAGTTGAGGAAATTCAGACCTAGCATAGATGCCGAGGATATTTACCCAAGGATAGTGAACAGTGGGATAGGACTTGAACCCCTATCTGTTTGAGTTCCAAAGCTGTGTGGTTTGTTCTAAAATAAACTGACAACATTTATAAAGTATTTGCTCTGGGCTGAGGATTCTGAGAAAAACTGTTAACAAGGACTCAAAGATTCCATTGATCATGTTGATATTAGTAACTGTAAGGATGAGGATAAAAAGATGAGTATAATAATAACCACGATAATAGTAGCATAATATTTTGAGATAGTAACTCACGTTTGCTTTACTCATTTTGAATTTCTCGTTCCTTTACCCCTCTTCCAGCAGCAACTACCTCTTGTGCTTTTTCCAAACGTGCTGAAAACAGAAACCTTTACACCTTTCATTTTAAAAACTAAGAACCAGAGAGGGGAGAGGATTTAGGATACAGATAAAAATGTTTTAGATAGAAACAGGAAACACATAATTGCTCCACTGTATTAAGTAAGGGAGAGAACAGAGAAAGCAGAGTCACTGCTTTAGTGTGTGCCAGTGAGACCCCAGAGAGGCAATAGCCACTTAGGGTATGGAGGATGGGAAAAGCAGCCTTGAAAAGAGTTTCCTAGTTGTATGGAAACCAATTTGACAATAAATTTCATATATTAAAAAAAAAGAGTTCCCTACACTCAAGAGTGACATGGACATTGCAGAGAGTAGAGAGTCATAGTACATGTCCTGGTGACAAATGAGTAACCAATGACCTGGGACCAGATGGGACACCTCCCTGACTCACTCCAGCTACTTGTTAGCAATCAAAGTTTAGAGCCACGGCCCAACCATGGAAGAGGTTTGTGAACACAAAGTCAGCTTCAGCTCTGAAGGTGAAATCTAAAAAATAGAATTCCACTGTGTTTTATTTTTTAGCTAAAAAAAAGGAAAATGGTATTTGCATGTTTTGCACATTTGCATATATAGACTCATACTAGCTTTAAAAATAGCCGTAATTGCATTATTATTATTGATCACTTAAAGGTGTATGACTACCCTCTGAACCCTACATTAAGTACTTTAAAAATATGCCCTCGTTTACCTTCCACAAGTCTATAGAATAGATGCTTTTATTAACCCCATTTTATGAAGGAGGAATCTAAGGCTTAGTAACTTGCCTAATGTTATACTGATGCGACATGCACTTATGGTGGCAACATTTGACCCTTGCCATGGCCTAGTGATTTTTCTTTCTTGACTAATTCTTTCAATACAGGCAATGCCATCTTTACTGCACCATCATGGTTTTCCTGATTGTATCTGTAAGACACATGTGAAGCTATTTGTCATGTGAACCTGAAGAGTAAATAGTGAGATAGAAGTAAATGTGTTGGAAACAAGTCAAAGTGGAATGCTAGAAGGGGCAGAAGCATGATTAAACTCTAGAGCAGTCCATCTTTGATCTGAAGAAAGTAAACGAAAGATTTTAACTCCACACTTAATTTTCAGCCTAATTGTTGAAAGAAAGGAACCAAGATTACATAAATATGATGATATGATTAGGATAGATCAGATCATCTTCAGCAAGTAATCTCTCTCTCCTTCCCTCCCATCTTTATGAGAGGAATACACTTCCCTGTTTATTGATCAATTGATACTGGGCTTGGTCATGTGTCTTTCTCTAGCCAATGAGATATAAGCAGGCATGCTGCAAGCTTGTGGAGTTGGTTTCACTATCTTGGACTTGAGTGATTATCCCTGAGAAAAAAATTACCCCTTCCCACATCTCACAGTGGCCACTACCCCTTGAGCTGTGTCCAGAATGAACAAAAAACAGAATGAATCAATCTCTATCCTAAACCAAGCCTGGATTAAACCTTTAACCTAAAAGTAACACCACCCAACATGATCCACAGATACAGGAGCAAGAAGTGAATGCTTATTCTTGTATATCACTGAGATTTTGTGGTTCTCTTTTATAGAGCAAAAACTGATGACAATGATCAATATGAAAGATTGTCCAGATGGTCATCTCTTCATTTTTAGTTTGTCTCCCTGGAGTCCAAGTTTGGTGAAGAGAATCATGAGATTGATGGCCTCCAATATAGCTAATTTTTTAGAGTGCAATGTACCTCATGAACTGGAAAGTAGAAGAGAAAAGCTTGACTTAGGAGCCTGAAACTATATGGAAATCTATATCTTCTAGTAAGTCCCAGAGAAGAAAGCAAAGATATCTTCACTGAGCAATGAATGTGAGCATTAATTTCATATAGTGGGTGAACTTTCAGAATAGGAAGAATTTGGAGAAAAGTGTTAGTGCAAACATTTGTGGGGGAAATGTTTAAGATACTCTTTAGGCTTCAATGTCTTCATCCAAAAAATGTAAAAAAATGTCTACTTTATGGGAGTGTTCCTTGTTCATTCATTTTACAAATATTTATTAAGCATTAATATTTATTGATTCACAATTTGCTATGGTATGTGTGGAAGATAGGAAAAATGGGAAAAAGGAAAGTAGGAAATTAAGAAAAAGAAATTTCTCATCCCATGGTGTATATTGTCTAGTGAGCTAGATGATGTTCATAAAACCAAATAATCACAAGAGTTAAATAATGTATAATTAAAAACTTCAAAACATATTATAAAATACTAAAAGACATATAATAAAGTATTTAGTACTAAATTATTGGTTTTTTACACAGTAATGCTCAACAAATGGTGGTGGTAGTCAGGGCAATGTGGCAGTTCTGATTGTCAGAGTAAAATTCTTATATAGGTCCAAGTTCTCATGAGACTTGGGATTTTTTTTGGTTTGTCTCTCTCTTTCCCTCTCTTTCACTCTGAGTTTGATTCAGATAAACATAATAGCAGCAACCAGTTTTTAACTGCTGGTGTGTTAATGATGAACTACATGGTCTTAGTTCTCTGGGTTTGTCTTTCTTTCTTTTTTTTTAATTTTTTTAATGTTTATTTTTAAGATACAGAGAGACATAGCATAAGTGGCAGAGGGGCAGGGTCAGAGAGGGAGACACGTAATCTGAAACAGGCTCCAGGCTCTGAGCTGTCAGCACAGAGCCCAACGCTGGGTTCAAACTCATGAACCATGAGATCATGACCTGAGCTAAAGTCAGACGCTTAACCGACTGAGCCACCCAGGTGCTCCTGGGTTTGTCTTTTTTTTTTTTTTTAACTTTTTTTTTTAATTTTTTTTCAACGTTTTTTATTTATTTTTGGGACAGAGAGAGACAGAGCATGAACGGGGGAGGGGCAGAGAGAGAGGGAGACACAGAATCGGAAACAGGTTCCAGGCTCCGAGCCATCAGCCCAGAGCCTGACGTGGGGCTCGAACTCACGGACCGCAAGATCGTGACCTGGCTGAAGTCGGACACTTAACCGACTGCGCCACCCAGGCGCCCTTTAACTTTTTTTTTTTTACATTTATTTATTTTTAAGAGACAGAGAGAGACAAGTAGCACAAGAGCACAAGTAGGGGAGGGGCAGAGAGAGAAGGAGACACAGAATCCAAAACAGGCTCCAGGCTCTGAGCTGACAGCACAAAGCCTTTCTTAATACTTCACCCAGAGCTTCTGTACCAAATAAGGCGATGGTCTTCATGGAAGAAGGCATCTACGTAAAAACTTCGAAGCCTGCCATTTCATTTTGAGCTTAAGAACCAGTAAGGAAGGGGATCACCATAGGAGCAGTTGTCTACCATGTCTCTGACATTTCCTTGCCAGTGGTGTTTAATGGAAACCATAGGGCTTACGGCAGATGCCCCAGCAGTCTCATGGAACATAGATTATGCTCAACTGTCTTGGGTCTGATAAATTAATATAATCAGGGAACAATGAAAAGGAGCAGTAGAATGCCTACATTTGAAGGTACTGTTTCTATTCTTACTTTTTATACATAGGCCACTATCTTTAGTTAAGTCACTTAGTAGTGCTGAGTTTATTTGTTCTCATCTATAAAATAATGGGATTTAAGTCGAGATGAACAGTTAGGTCCCCCTCTCTCCGACCATCTATGACTATATGACTCTATTTCAATAACATCTAAACTGGCCATATAAGTACCAGAGACACATACTTTAGAAAAAATTTAAGATAGGCAGAAGTCTAAAGATTCACACACCATGTCTTCCTAATGTATTTTTGCCATGAAAACCTTGATTTCCATGATGACATTGATACTGAAATTTCCCAAGGAGAAGAACTTTCAGTTAGAATGCTATTTTAAGTTTAAGACTACATGTACATCCATTATAGAAAGTATATTTCTGTGTCAGCTGAACTTCTAAGTCTAAAAATCAATGAGGCAAAGATGCTTTTATTGAGTTATTCCAATAATACCTATTTACTTTTTTTAAATTTTTTTAATGTTTTATTTATTTTTGAGACAGAGAGAGACAGAGCATGAGCAGGGGAGGGGCAGAGAGACAGGGAGACACAGAATCCGAAGCAGACTCCAGGCTCTGAGATATCAGCACAGAGCCTGACGCGGGGCTTGAACTCATGGACCGTGAGATCATGACCTGAGCTGAAGTTGGACGCTTAACTGACTGAGCCACCCAGGCACCCCCCTACTTGCTTTTAAAGGGGCCTTTGTCTAATGATAGAATAGTATAGCTGAGAAGAGTAATAGACTTCATCAGATTTAAGCCATTATTTCACAAATGGGAGCATTCGTATCTCTTTTTATCCTGTGCCAGCTTGGATTTGGTTTAACTTGAGATTATATTACTATATTGCTGTCACTATTGTTACAGGATGAAGGGAATGAGCATTTATTGACCACATACTATGTTAAATACTGTGACAGACAATTCCATATCATCACATTTTGTACCTCACAGTTTCAAAGCAAAGTAAGTATTAATATCACCATTTACAGAGGAGGGAACTGAGATTCAAAGTAAGTTGAATAAGCAAACTTTCTTTGTTGGTAGCAGAGCCAGAGTTTGAAGGTGTCCATATTTATTGTATCTATTTGCTCTCCAAAACCTGTGTGTGTGTGTGTGTGTGTGTGTGTGTGTGTGTGTGTGTGTATTAGTAATTATTATTTTCCCTCTGGAGAGAAGAGCTTTTAGCTTTGATCAAATTTTCAGTGGGGTTAATGGCACACTTAATATTCAAGACCCTTGAACACTCGTTCATATTATTATACTTGTTAATATCATTATTAACAACTACCTTATTGCAAAAATAATTTGGAAAAAATTTACTGCATGTATCAGTTAAGCTGGGCTGTATGATGCCTTCCATAGCCCAGTAACTTAAAATAACAAAGGTTCATTTCACGCTCAGTCTCCATGACCATGTGAAGAAGGTGATAGCTTCTGGGTGGCCTGCATTCAATAAGCCAGAGTGGCTGAGTCTCTGCTATCTAGAATATCACTGGCTAGGAAGACTGAGAGAATGGAGAATCACTTAATTTGCTCCTACATGAACCCATAATCTCTGTTCATGTTTGGTTAGCCAACATTAGCAATATGGCCATACCTAACTATGGGAGGCATGAGGCCATAATGTTTCTGGATGCCCAAACTAGAATGGCAGTGATGTATACCCCACTAGAGTGGAAATACAAAGAAGGAAAGAAAGAAATACAAAGGAAAATTTAATATAGAAAAGAGGAATGTGTATAACAAGCTTCTCAACCATTGTTAGTTTTGACAAGAATATTTGACTCAGTTTCCTTGCAACTAAAGCACAAAAAATATATAATCATTTAAAAATTTATATTGTCTTTGGTGGTTGGCAAACTCTTTCTGTAAAAGCCGAGAGAGTAGTTTTTATCAGCTTTATGGGCCATTCTTCTCTGTCAAACTACTCGCCTCTGCTGTTGTGGCAGCCATAGACAAGAGATAAATGAATGAAAATGATAGTTTCATTTGGCCTAAGGGCTACAGTTTGTGGGCTCCTGACCTATAGGATCAGCATGCATTGGTTGCTTAAAAATATCAAAGATTTTTCTAGCTTAATGTCAAAGACAAATTTGTCCATTGGCTGTGCATAATGGAACTTTAGTGATGAACTAGGCATCTTCAATGAAATTCCCATAACCGACACATTATTGCATCCTAAAAAGTCATATGGCTCTTTCTAAATGAAAGCTAAGGCATATCATAATTCTGTGAGGTGAAAAAAAGTGCATAAGTTCACAAGCTTCCGGTAGCCTTGCTTAATCTAGGGAAAACATCGGGAATAAATAGAAGATGCATAGAATATCCTTAACACACATTGATACATCAATATTATTTCTTGCAGTTTAGCACTTGAATAAAAACCAAAAGAGGGCAGCTGATGTCTAGCAAGAGTATGGAGTACAGATAGTCCGAGTTGTAACAATATCACAAACTTAAAGAAAAATTAGAATTTCCTGGGAAGAGTGAGCTGACCTGCTTTGAAGATCCTCTCCTGAGCTGACAGTGACTGAAGTGATGCATATATTTCATTAAAAAGATTGTTGATTTAGAACCTAGGTGTTCCTCCTCCCATGTTAGGTCTCTTCTACTCAGCCCATGAACTTCCCCATAATTGCATGGGATTACATGTAAGAGAGTTTCAAAACTGCACCTCTGGAAACAGGCATACCTGTTATCCTTCGTTTTGTGTTTATCTTATCTCCCTCACTTACTTGCCCTGTGAACTTGGGAAAATTATTACAATTTTACAAATCCAGGTTCCCTTATTAGATGAAATTAGGATAATAATACAACCTCCTATGTAGAGTTGTTCTTAGTATTCAAAATGGTAAGGCACATAAAATGCTTAGTCCGATTTCTGACATATAGTAACTGCCCAACAAAGTAGAGCTACTATATTTTACTGTTACCATTAGACTCATCTTCTTTCTCCTTATAAAATAGCATATGTTTGAATGCAATCAATCTGCAAGCTCTCTGCTCCTCACTTACGCAAATAAGTGACTCCTTCGCATAAACAAACACTCTTCACTGCCTGGAGTTTGAGTGAACACAGTTTTGGGGGGATAGTGAGGATTTACTTTTAAATCACTTTATCTCTCTGGACATAGACAGCAGAGCAAACCAGAGCATTCACTTCAGCACTTTTCATGGATAAATAAGTAACAATAACAGGAGTGTTAACTTTTAAGTTTCTCAACTCAGCATCTGTTACCAGCTTTAATTTGTTCAGAGAAAACAGGTGTGCACTCACATGCTCACAAGCTCACATGTACACACACACACACACACACACACACACACACAGAGCACTGAGGTCAGAGAAAAGGTCTCAAATCCTTAAGTCCATTCAGCTACACAGTGGGACATCCCTGCCTTAGCTTTAAACATCTTTTGAACAGTTAAGGGGCACTGTCAATTTTTTGTGTGGGCCACCCACTAGGTTAGACAGACTTTCCACTTATTATGCCTAATGCTTGGCTTTGTGTGTGTGTGTGTGTGTGTGTGTGTATTTATATATACATACATATATATACATATGTATATATACATATATATACATATGTATATATACATATATATACATATGTATATATACATATATATACATATGTATATATACATATATATGTATATACACACATATATATATTTATATATATAATATATATATTTGTGTGTTATATATACTGTGTGTGTGTTATATATACTGTAAAATCTTTGTGAGCATAATTTGTTCTGGAAACATGCTTGTAACCAGAAGCACTTGTATATCAAAACGAATTTTAAGAACCATTGGCTCAGTTGTGGTCATGTGACATTCGGTTTCATATACTACTCGTATTACAAGGCATTGCTCGTTTATGAAGTTAAAATGTATTAGAAATGTTTGCTCATCTTGGGGAACATTTACAGAACAAGTTACTTGCTATCCAAGGTTTTGTGAAAATGTTAAATGGAAAGGAAACAAAATACTCCTGTATTTTACATAGAAATTGATGGTCAGATTTTTCTTTCCTCTAACAATGGTTTAATCACTTTCCTGATGCAAAATGTAACTGGACACACAAAAAAAAACCTTAAAAGTTGTCTTTGCCAAATACCATTTGCCTTTGGACGAGGTGAAGACAGGTTTCCTTCCTTCTTTCTTCCCTTCCTCCCTCCCTCCTTTCTTTCATTTTAGGAAAATAAGATGAAATATTTATACTGATCCTCCTCCCATGTTTCCAAATCCTCTGTAATATGGTCTCTGCCTGCTTTTTAACATTATTACCCATTTCTCTTTCTCATGAAGTTGCCCCTCTTTTCACACTGAACTATTTCTTACTTTGTTTTGTTGCTAAGGTCTCTTCTTCGTGTATTACTCCTCCTCTTGCCCTGTCACCAACTGAATAGATCTTATGCATTTGAATTTTTTTTAACATTTGTTCATTTTTGAGAGTGAGAGAGACAGAGTATGAACAGGGGAGGGGCAGAGAGAGAGGGAGACATAGAATCCGAAGCAGGCTCCAGGCTCCGAGCTGTCAGCACAGGGCCCAACGCGGGGCTTGAACTCATGGACTACGAGATCATGACCTGAGCTGAAGTCGGACACTTAACTGACTGAGTCACCCAGGTGCCCTGTACAGATCCTGTGCATTTACAACAGTGAGTTACAACTGTACAAAATAGTCACTAAGCAACTACAAGCTGGATATGTGGAAATGGGATAAATGAGTTATTTTCTTTTCTCTGGAATATATACTTGAAGGAAAGGATCTCATCCTTTCACTGTAAACTCCATACTTTTTAATATAAAGTACTTAATAATGGTTGGAGGATGTAAAATAGCTGCCCTAAAGAGTTCAACAGTGAAAGAGTTCAGAAAGTGGGGGCCTCTGATTTGTGTCTCAACTTTAGGGACCACCATTCTTGCACCTTCCCTAGGAGGCGGGAGAGGAGGAGTCAGTTGGGCTGAGGAGAATATTCACCCAAGTCACACTCCAAACTGCCTTAAACCCACCACCTCAGTGACCTCTTTGCTAAGTCTGTCCTCCTCAGGGTGGGCTTCACTGTCAGTGTGTGTAGCCTGGGTTCAAGGGATAGCATGGATGGAGAGTGGACATGGGTGGAGGCAGTGTTGTCTCCACAGGTACATGTAAGGCCCTTCTTGCCACAAGTTGGAACCAGGGATAAGAAGAAAAGGAGCATGAAGCTCCAGGAATCAACCATTCTAAATTAAATCATTACTTTCCATGTTGTGGCAAAAGTATATTTGTCAAGGTAGATACAACATGGTTTATTCAAATTTGTTAGTCTGAGGTAGACATGTGTGGCTCTCCTTTTGTGTTCTTACCCCAGGCCTACAAATGTTAGGCCTGGGAGGGATCAAGTGCCTCTCCACTCTCCAAGAGGTCTTTCTTGATCTTCTCAGCCACCTCGGAACTCCCCTTTCTGTAGCTTGCTCACTCCAGATGCCACTTTTAGTTGTGAATCGGGGATACTTATGAACAGACATTTCCATACCAGATTATAAGGTTTTCAAAGCAAGCTCCACATTCCAGATTCATCTTTGCATCTTCTCTACACCCATGGCAGTCTGTCTTACAAATTATAGATAATAAATGTGTTGAATTCATAGAAAAATAAATATCTCAGAAAATGTGTCAATTTTGCCTTCTTCTAGAATGTACCAGGCACATAATAATTGCTCTCATCAAAGCCATTTGGCTGCAACACACACACTCAAGTTAATACAATAAAGAATTCAATGAGCACCCGAGATCTCAAGGGGATGGACGAGGACTGGGACTCACAGCCACTGAAACTGAGGGTTTGGGGATGTGAGAGTGGGTTTTCTCTAGGGCTAAATGACTGCTTTTCTCGCTGCTGCTGCTCTACAGAGACTGACTTCTCCTGCTCCCCAGGTTTGTACTCTACTTATAGCTCTATCCTTGGTCCTTTTGTTTGCCTTTATCAGACAGAGTTCAACCAGAGAAACAGAGCCACTAAGAGATACATATCAAGAGATGTATTGCAAGGGATTGGTTTCTGTGGTTGTGGGGGCTGGGCAGGCAAGTCAGAAATCTGTAGACCAGACCTTCAGGAGGGGCAGGCTGAGGCTGCAGTCCACAGGGACATTTCTTCTCCTTAGGGAGCCTCAGTTCAGCTCTGAAGGCCTTTCAGCTGATTGGATCAGGCCTGCCCAGATCCTCCAGGATAATCTCCATTATTTAAAGTCTACTGATTTTTGGACTTTAATCACATCTACTAAATACCTTTACAGCGACAACTAGATTAATTTGATTGAGTAATTTGGCCTGTAGCTTAGCCAAGTTGACACATAAAGTAGGCCATTACGCTGCCTCTGGCCCTTAACTAGCCAGACCCTTTGCTTAACTTCCCACATTGAGACAGTCCCATTTTTATAGTTAAAATGATCAAAAGGATTATATTAAGTTCTAGAAATTAATGGTGTCATCCCTGGTGAGATAAAAGAGGCAAGAAAATACGAGTGCATGGATCTGCTCCTTCCAGATGCTGGCATGGAAGGGTTCTTTTTTTTACATTTATTTATTTTTGAGAAACAGAGTGAGACAAAGGATGAGAAGGGGAGGGGCAAAGAGAGAAGGAGACACAGAATCTGAAGCAGGCTTCAGGCTCTGAGCAAGTGGTCAGCACACAGCTTGATGCGGGGCGCAAACCCACGAACTGTGAGATCATGACCTGAACTGAAGTCGGATGTTCAACTGACTGAGCCACCCAGATGCCCCTGGAAGGGTTCTTTAAAAGCAGTGTGTGCATGGCTAACAAGAAGCCTGTCTTCTAAAATGTCTACCTTTCCTTGGCTTTTTCCTTAATACCATGGAAGTCAGGGGCAGACTATGAGAAGCAAGGCATACTCACAGTTTCTGAAACATCCTTCCCCCAAACAAGAGTTTTATATTGATGAAATAAATTTGAACCATACATCAAAAACAAAAACCAAACCTCATTCATTACAAGTATTAAATATAAAGGCAAACCAATAGAACGTAGCATGGTCATAAAATTTCTAATTTGCTTCATACATCATCATCATCATCATCATCATCATAGTAATAACAATAATAAAATATGTGAGTGAATCTTGGCTATTTTTCCCTGTGTGTCACTAATACAGCTTAATTTTATCATTTTTTTTTCACTCAGAATTATATTTATTTGCAGGGTAAACACCAACTTGGCTTCATAATTCTGCAAGTATATAACTTTGATAGAGATGATAAAATTTTACTCACCAATGGCAGGTTTCCCCCTCAATATATCCAATTAAGTTTTCATCCTAAAGCAAAGTCATACAGATCACAGTGGAAACAAACAGTTGTTATGGGCTGTGGCTGAACTGAATGCTAATCATGGCTGGTTTCCTTCTCCATGAAATGTATTATTTTACAGTGACATTCAGAATAATATAAATGAGTCATAAATTGCATTTTCATTCTCTAGGCTCCATTTTGCAAATTCTGTAAATGAGTCATGCACCTATTGGTTTGCTTTTGATGCCACAGATTGCTGTGTTCTGTGGTTTTAGATACCCAGTCTCTCTTGCTAATAAGCCTCCTTGTCCTAAGTGGAAGACAGAAAGGTCAGAGGTACAAAGGAGTGATTCTAAAAACAAAGAGGAATCGTAAGAAAGAATATTTAAGGTGTGTGTTCAGTGTCACTCATTTATGACTGATTTGTAAGGAACCCCTATTTCATTTTCTTTTATTTCATTTTATTTTTTAACGTTTATTCTTTTTTGAGAGACAGAGTGTGAGCGGGGGAGGGGCAGAGAGCGAAGGGAGACAGAATCTGAAGCAGGCTCCGGACTCTGAGCTGTCAGCACAGAGCTCTATGCCGGGCTCGAACCCACAAACCACGAGATCATGACCTGAGCCAAAGTCGGACACTTAACCGACTAAGCCATCCAGGCACCCCAGGAGCCCTATTTTATAAAAGATACTGTGTTAGGTACTCTGAGTCCTATACATAAAATACAGATCAAGTTCTAAAAATCCACTATCCAATCTTAGGATAAGACATGTTACAGAGAGTATGACAATATTATTTAAAGCAGGAATAGAGAAAAAGCATGCACTGTTTTATGGATGTCCAGTGGAGGAGCAGATTGCATCCAGTGGAGAGAAAGCATGACATCATGGAGGAGTTTTGAAGGACACTGAAGATGGGACAGCCAAAGTAGTGCAGAGCTGTGGACAGCTTAGGCAGTGGCAAAATGTGGGAAAGCAGGTGTGTGTGGGCACAAGAAGTCATCCTGTGTGAATAGAGGAGGGCACAGCCAAAATAATATAGCAGGACCCAGATTATGAAAGACCCTGGATGCTAGGATAATATGTGTTTTTACTTCCAAGGAATGCAGCATATAATCTGTGAACAAGTATGATGAAGAGTTGATGGCAGAAACACATACACTCAGGGGCTTTGCTGCTTACATATCACCTTCCACCCTTAGACTGTGGTCCATGGACCTCTGCTGGTTCTGTTTGCTACTGGTTCATACTGACATAAGTACAGAAAATGAAATTATGTATTTAAGATTTTTTTTAAAGAATAATCTCTGAAATACATGATATTGTATTTTCTAATACATAATGGATTGAAAAAGGATTGATTCTCCACCAGAGGTAATCTGAGAGATATCCCAGTGCTTCCCCTACAGGATGCTTAGCCTACAGATATATTCACTTTACAATTGCAGTCAAAATTTTGTGTCTGTTTTTCTCTTGTTCCTAAATTCCCTCATCTCATTGGACATTTTTCTTAACTTCACTTTGATCTTGACATTTTAATACTGCATCTTAATCATGACCTGTTAAAAGGGGAGATTTCAGAGCACAGAAATTCACCCCACGTAATCTAAAGTAGGGGTTTAAAACCTCACGCCAATCAGAGTGGCTAAAATGAACAAATCAGGAGACTATAGATGTTGGCAAGGATGTGGAGAAATGGGAACCCTCTTGCACTGTTGGTGGGAATGCAGACTGGTGCAGCCGCTCTGGAAAACAGTGTGGAGGTTCCTTAAAAAATTAAAAATAGATCTAGCCTATGACCCAGCAATAGCACTGCTAGGAATTTACCCAAGGGATACAGGAGTGCTGATGCATAGGGGCACGTGTACCCCAATGTTTATAGCAGTACTTTCAACAATAGCCAAATTATGGAAAGAGCCCAAATGTCCATCAACTAATGAATGGATAAAGAAATGTGGTTTATGTACACAATGGAATACTACATGGCAATGAGAAAGAATGAAATATGGCCTTTTGTAGCAACGTGGATGGAACTGGAGAGTGTTATGCTAAGTGAAATAAGTCATACAGAGAAAGACAGATACCATATGTTTTCACTCTTATGTGGATCCTGAGAAACTTAAAAGACCATGGTGGGTGGGGGAGGAAAAAAAAAAAAGGTTAGAGAGGGAAGGAACCAAAACATAAGAGACTCTTAAAAACTGAGAACAAACTGAGGGTTGATGGGGGGTGGGAGAGAGGGGAGGGTGGTGACGGGTATTGAGGAGGGCACCTGTTAGGATGAGCACTGGGTATTGTATGGAAACCAATTTGACAACAAATTTCATATTAAAAAAATAAAAATAAAATAAAGTAGAGGTTTAAAAACTATATCCCCTGGACTAAATCTTGTTCTCTACTTTGTAAATGAAATTTTTATTTGAACACAGACATGCTTATTTATTTCCCTTTTATTTAAATGTTTTTGTGCTACCACAGACTAGATGCTATGACGACTGTGTAGCCTTCCAATCCTAAAATATTTACTAGCTCGTCTTTATAGTAAAAGTTTATATGGAAATTGATTGAGTCTTGGAATGGAGATTATTCACTAGATACCCCAAATTCTTCCTTTCCTCAATGACTAGCCAGGAACAAGTTTGGGACTATGCTGAGTTTTGGAAAGGCATTGAGAAACAAGAAGGCTCCCAAATACAGATTTGCACACCTGCCTGGGACAGGTGTGAAAGGAAGCTCAGAGGACAGGCTGCATCAAGTAATCTCTTATACTGATTTTTCAGTTTAGCACAGATAAGGATGTAAGCTAATGAAATTTTATGGGACAGATGTCATCCCTTTTACCGAGTTTAAAAGATCATGTCAGGGGCGCCTGGGTGGCGCAGTCGGTTAAGCGTCCGACTTCAGCCAGGTCACAATCTCGCGGTCCGTGAGTTCGAGCCCCGCGTCGGGCTCTGGGCTGATGGCTCGGAGCCTGGAGCCTGTTTCTGATTCTGTGTCTCCCTCTCTCTCTGCCCCTCCCCCGTTCATGCTCTGTCTCTCTCTGTCCCAAAAATAAATAAACGTTGGAAAAAAAAAAAATTTAAAAGATCATGTCAGGTATATATGCCAGAGATTATATTGCCCACATAAACACACAGGAGAAGTTGAGATCATTTCAGCTAAGAATTTCTTCAGAAATGTATTTTAGTTTTTGCTTAAGCTTCTAAAAGCATCAGGACAATCAGTAGAGGAATTTGACCTGAAGAGTAGGTTCTTATATTTGCATAACTGGAATTATATAAAAAGGGAAAGATGTTAAGTAAAACTATGTTATTTTCTTCTCTCTACATTTCTTGCTACATATTTGTGTAGTTGCCATTGTGCAGCAGATCCACTGTCATATAATCTGCTACACCGCACATTTTTTCATACTCAGCTATATTCTCAGAAGCAAAATCACTCTGCAACTAAGAATAAGAGAACTAAGTCTTCGTGTAAATCCTTTGTAAAACAAGAAAGGGTATGCTGTTAATCTGCATCATAAACCTAAGTGGTAGGAAGTCTTACCCCCCACATTATGAGTGAAGATGCTGAGATGAGAGAAGTTATATAACTTGCCAATGTCCCATAGGTAGGAAGTGAAGGAAACTGTATTTAAATCTCATATGTTCTTCCACATTCTCCTGGGTACAGTTTGATAAAAATAAATACTGTGTCAGAATACAAATTCAAGTGGAAGAAAAGAAAAATGAGCAAGATTGGGGTCCATAGGGGTTAAAAATTCCTCCACTCAATATAGACAAGATCAGGTGGGAAAAGAATGGAAGCAAGTTGATTATATAGATGTGAAGAAAAGGTAGGAGTAAAAAGAGTGATGTTGGGTAGAGACAAGGGTTAGAGGAATATTGAATATATTTTGAATAATAAAGCAGGTTCCAAATTTTCAAGTCTCTGCATACATATATATTTATGAATACCTATTATGAACAGTGAAACAGAACATCTGTATCCCACACATAGAGGAATACAAGGAGGTGGAATTAGTCCTGTGGCTCACTAGGATCTACTGGCATTCAATTTTTTTTTCAATGTTTATTTATTTTTGGGACAGAGAGAGACAGAGCATGAACGGGGGAGGGGCAGAGAGAGAGGGAGACACAGAATCGGAAACAGGCTCCAGGCTCTGAGCCATCAGCCCAGAGCCTGACGCGGGGCTCGAACTCACGGACCGCGAGATCGTGACCTGAGCTGAAGTCGGACGCTCAACCGACTGAGCCACCCAGGTGCCCCGGATCTACTGGCATTCAGAAACAAATCCATATTTAAATGTTTTGTGGCTCATAAATCCAGCCGCAGGTGAACAATGTTTGCAAATCACTAATAAGTTACAAATGTATACTTACTGTGTCAGTACCTAGACTATTCAAAGTCATTGCAAGGGTATATTTCATTCAACTAATTTTTAGGAAAATGAATCGTTTTCTCTATTCAACTGTCTTAGGAAAGGGAATCTCTCCTCCCCCACCCCACCCCACCCCAATACGTCTTTTCACACAAATCCTAATCAAACCTTAATACCCATTTCTGTGTGTGAGTAAAACAGCAAAATTTGTATAATGATTCTATAGTTCATGATTTTTAGAGAAGTCTTTGACTTAGAATACCTTTAAAAGATGGGTTGTGTTTCCTTATATGTTTCTGTATTATATTAACAACTGCTTCTTATGCTCTGTAGGCCAATTTCAATATGAAAAGAAACAGACTGCCAAGCTTAGAGGTGAGTCATCCAGGAACTAATCTGCTCCTGAACATCTTCCCAGGTACTACAGAATTCAGACACTAGCCCAGTGTCCCATAAGAATGTGAAACTGTAAGAATTCCAGAGCTATGGAGGCCTGCCAGTCACCTGCTGGCATTCTAGTCTGCCTAGATATTCTTCAGATTCTACCACACGAACATAAATCCCCCACTGTGTGTGTTCCTCTGTTCTAGAGAAAGAGCCTCCCATCCACTCAGTTTTTTAATCTATACAACAGGATTTCATCCTTACCTCTCCCTCTTCATCGCCATCAACACGTAGTTGCATGTTTTTAACCAGTTCCTAATGACTACCTTTCTTAACACATCTATTCTGCCTATTTCGGATGCCCTGGCCTTGTGTGGGTGACCATTTTCCCAGAAACTGCTGCAATTGCCTCAGACTGATCTCTCCACTTCTATTTTTGTCTCTCTCTAATCTATTCTTCATGGAAAAGCCTGGGTGGCTCAGTCAGTTAAGCATCTGACTCTTGGTTTCTGCTCAGATCATAATCTCACAGTTTGTGAGTTTAAGCCCTACATTGGGCCCTGCACTGACAGTATGGAGTCTGCTTGGGATTCTCTCTCTCCCTCTGTCTCTGGCTCTCCCCTGCTCTCACACTCTCTCTCAAAATAAATAAACTTTTAAAAAAAAGCATTCAGCTCTAGAGGAAAGGCAAATATCTCAGTGGCAAGATGACTGTGACTTCTCCATAGCATGTTGTCCAATTTGATTAAAAAGAATAGTTTTATTTTCCTTTGTTAAAATACAGATGTTGATGATTATGGTGTAGTCTTATTCTGTGAAGTTGAGAGGGGCATGATCTGACTAGGCCCCCTTGTCAGTGTTGGATCTTTACCTGAGTTATGACGTCTTAAGGTTTCTTTCTAATACCTATGAATAAAAGTTTGAGACTCTTATACAGTGTGATGAAATAAAACGGTGACCCATATTTCACATAGAGCTGATTTTTGTCTACTGTCATATACTGCATGGATTCTCAACATTGGCCCTGCTAATATTTTGGACTAGATGAGTTTTTATTAGAGAAAAACTGTTCCAAACATTGTAGAATGTTCGGCAAGATCCATAGCCTTTACCCCCAGATGCCAGTAACAGCTCCTGAGTTGTGACAGCCAGTAATATCTTCAGATGTTGTCAAAATGGCCCCAGGGGGTAGGAGATAAAACCATCACCAGTTGAGAAATACTGATACAATGAATTATATCATATTTAAGACCGTTACATCATTTTTCCCTTGAAGGCTCTTGGATATTATGGGAGGGAGAAGCTTTGATAATCTGTGTGTGTGTGTGTGTGTGTGTGAATGTGTGGGTATGTTTTACATTGTGACGTAGAGGTGGCATAATTTCTGAGCCCGCTTCTCGAGGGTACTTTGGCTGACCATAACAAGCATCCAAACTAGAGAATTCTGCCTCTTGTTCCTTTTTTCACTCTTTTTCAAGAATTAGAATTCTTTTATGTCTCACTAACTTTTCTCAGTTCTTATAACTATTATTTGCCTGTGCTTATTATGGCATAGAAGTCATTATGACAGATTTATAGACAGAGCTCTTCTCCTCTTTTCCCCCTTTTATCTTTCAGTGTGCTAGTGAGGGAATTTTGATAGCCTCTTAAATGAACACATTTATGTGCATGTATCATGTAAAATAACAGCTGCTTTTAAAACATGACCCAGAAGAGCCAATCCTGTCCTGGGTGGTTCCTCCTATTCACCGCACTTCCTGTTTTAGGAGAAACAAGTGATTGATTCTGGACCATGTTATTTGCTTATGCTGATCATCTGAAGAGCAACACAACTGCCCAGTAATTGGTTTTATTGGCTTTTCCAGAGTTCTGCATGGAGTGTAAGCATCAAAGAGTGTCTCTCTGTTTCCAGTGAAAATTGCCTTTAATTTTTTGGTTGCCTGATAAGCTAGTGAGAGAGAAATGTTTTAAGCACGTAATCCTGGGGTCTATTGTTAGGAGTGATTTTATTTTCTTATCTGTTGACATCCGTTCCCAAGCAGTTTGTGCCTTTAATCAATAGTTTATCATTCCATAGCAAAGAAAAATCAGGACAATTTTTGTTTGTTCATTTATTTGGATCTACTTCCATTTCTTTGCAAGATAAGCTTGTTGGCTTGGTCTTTGATGTACATAATTTCTGGGAACTACAAAGAAAATTTGACCCCATCTTGCCCCCAATGTTTTTCTAATGTTCAACTTAGAAATTTATTTCTTTGACAAAAGTTTTGGAATATTAATCAAATCTGGATAATCTGCCTTGACTTAATAACAGTTTTGTACAGCAATGTGTAATCAATAGGAGTAAGAAAAGAGCATAGATCAATTACTGGTAGGAATAGGGAAGAAAGTTCTGGAGAGTACTGAAGATCATTATTGCCTATGTACCAATTTGTCCCCAGTGAGTCCCAAGTATTATCGTACCTTTCATTAGGCTAAATTAAGTAAGTGTGAGTACATCTTTCTGTAGCTTTCATAGGTACATTTGAGTAGTGACCATATACTTTTAACGGATGGGTTTCTTGTTTTGTTTACATATGAGAATTATATCCAACCACTCTTACTAGGAAATAGAAAAGTTCTCCATAAAAGTAGGTTATTTGTCTGTTTTTTCTCACTATTTTGTATTTAAAGTTCTTAGTAAGTTTATAATGAATGAATAAATTCATGAATGAATAAATGAGTGATAAGAAAAAAGAGATGTGGTAATTGTTCCTCCCTATTATCTTTAAATTGCTGTTAAATTTGGGAAACCCCTGGCCAGGAGGGTTGCCCATCAAAGTCCCATTTCAGATATACAGTGCACCCGCAAGACTTTACTGGTGTTCACAGTAGTTGTACTCCAGGGATCTGCATTGTGTTTGATGTCCTGGGCCTATAGGCGTAAAAGGCTGTTTGGAAAGTGGAAAGTGTCTAGGCTTTTGTGTCCTTTGATATTACTCTGTATCCTACATGTACCTCTCACTAGCTTCAGGACCTTAGACTCCCTGAGCCTCCATTGCCTCCTGAAAATACAGAAAACTAGCATAAGCTGTTGATTCCCTCTTCCAAACAACCTCAGAGAAACAACAGATCAGAGAAGAAGGTTTGGATCTAAGGTTTTTTGTGAAAACTTCCCTGGGGATACCAAACACTTATATGCACTGAGGTGTGGCAAGTGGCAACCTTGCAGCCCTAATGGTGGGATACCAGGAGCAGAGAGGTTACAGAGAGCATTGAAGGTCTTTTATGCCTCCTCACCACTTGGCTTGAAGGATTTCTGACTGCCCTGATGCCCCAAGGAGTCAGTGGTCAGTAGCAATTTCTTGGTCTTTCTGGTGTCAGCAGAGCTGAAGTCCAGCTCAACCTGATTGGAATGTGTGGATGGCTCTACCCCCCTCTAACATTCATTCTTCCATCTCTTCCCCTTTCGAAGTCCCCAGCCATGGTACATTACAATCTAAAGAGAATGTTTCTGGGGCACCTGAATGGCTCAGTTCGTCGAGTGCCTGACTTCAGCTCAGGTCATGACTTCACACTTCTTGAGTTTAAGCCCCGTGGCAGGCTCTGTGCTGACACCTCAGAGCTTGAAGCCTGCTTCATGTGTCTCCCTCTCTCTCTGCCCCTCCCCCCTCATGCTCACTCTCTCTTTCTTTCTCTCTCTCAAAACCAAATAAACATTAATTTTAAAAAATAATAATAATAAAGAATGTTTTCTCCCTCTGCTAGCTTGATGTTCAAAGGGTTTAAAGGAGAATCCATGGTCATATTATTTGTCTAGTGGAAAGGCAGCAAAGGAGGTGGCTGACAACAGTTCTGAGGCCCATTCCTTCTGACCCCCTTAAATTCACAGGAAGAACACAGACTACTAGGACCTTGGGTTCAGCTGCTTCTCTATACCTAATAACACCCAGATTTTTCTGAAACCTTCTGGGTGACAGGAGTTCCTCACCAAAATAACCAGATGCTTGGGAAATACAACCATTAAAAGAAAACATTAGAGAGAGAGCAACAGTTATTACATAGATTTGAAAAAAAAAAGATTTAAATTAATTAAATTTAAATTAATTAAAAAGTATACGCAGTGACATAAGGGAGAATGTTCATAAAATTAAGAAAATTATGAACAAATTAGTCATCAAAAGTATAGTAGTTATTGTCATAGTCAAGAGAACTCTAACAATCTTTTTTTTTTTTTTAATTTTTTTTTCAACGTTTATTTATTTTTGGGACAGAGAGAGACAGAGCATGAACGGGGGAGGGGCAGACAGAGAGGGAGACACAGAATCGGAAACAGGCTCCAGGCTCTGAGCCATCAGCCCAGAGCCCAACGCAGGGCTCGAACTCACAGACCGCGAGATCATGACCTGGCTGAAGTCGGACGCTTAACCGACTGCGCCACCCAGGCGCCCCTAGTCAAGAGAACTCTAAAGAGAATTGATGATTAAATGTAATGTGGTATTCTGGATGGGATTCTGGAACAGAGAAAGGAGATCAGGTAAAAACTAAGGGAATCTAAAGTATGGATTTTATTTTTTAAAATTTTTGTTAATGTTTATTTATTCTTGGGGGGGGGAGAATTACTTTCCCCTCTCCCTGTAAAAAGCACAAGGGGATTTTTTTTTCCTCCAATATTTGCTGTAAAATCTGATCAGGCTCCTGGAGATAAAATTCACAAAAGTGTGAGGGCCCTCCTAGGACTGGTGTGAGTGTCAGCAGGGGAGGGGCAGAGAGAGAGAGGGAGACAGAATACAAAGCAGGCTCCCCGGCTTCTTGCTGTTAGCACAGAGCCCAACGTGGGGCTTGAACTCATGAAGCACGAGATCATGACCTGAACCAAAGTTGGATGCTTAATCGACTGAGCCACCCAGGTCCCCCAAGTATGGACTTAAATAATGTGTCTATATTGGCTCATTAATTTTGACTAACATACATTACTAATGTAAGATGTTAGTGATAGGGAAACTGGACGTGAAGTATATGAGAATTCTATATACTATCTTTGCAACAATTCTATAAATCTAAATCTATTTTAAACTAAAATATTTATTAAAAATAAGTAAGGACTTACGGTTTTCAGTCCAACATGCAAGGAGCTCAGAACCAGACATCCTAACAATAAGCAAAAAGCTGAACAAACTGAAAAATCAACAACTCTTCTTATATCTTCCAGAAAAATAAGATTGCAAGGCAAACCACTGACTCTAAAATTGGAGAGACAAAAAGAAAAATGCAAGTAGTCACAATTTACCAGAACAG
The DNA here is from genome assembly GCF_022079265.1 of Lynx rufus. Taxonomy (NCBI): domain Eukaryota; kingdom Metazoa; phylum Chordata; class Mammalia; order Carnivora; family Felidae; genus Lynx; species Lynx rufus. Next base: position 94,848,564 of record NW_025814897.1, on the reverse strand, counting down.
AAACCCAAGAGCAAAAATCTGCGTGAGAACCAGTACCAGGGTAAAAAAAAAAAAACAAAAAAACATAAACTGTAACATATTTCTTGAGGCTCAGTGTGGACAAATCTGGGAGTTAAAAACTCCAGAGCAAACCAGTCCTGGGAGGGCCCCATACTTTTGTAAATTTTATCTCCAGGAGCTTGATCAGATTTTACAGCAAATATTGGAGGGAAAAAAAAATCCCCTTGTGCTTTTTACAGGGTGAGGGGGAAAGTAACCATTTATAAATATATCAGATTGTTTTGTTTTGTTTTGCTTTAAGATTCACTCTCAGAAGAAACTATTTTATCATAGCCTAAACTATCAGAGTTTCATCAAAGCCTAACTGATCTGGGGGAAGGGAAATATCCAGCCCCACTCCAGCTATCCTGTCCCATCAAAGGGAGAGAGGGGTGGAAAAGCCCTTGTCAAGTTCACAACCCTAGGGCACAGACTGATTAAAAACTAAGACCTAATCATAAGACCATAGAATGCATCCCTTCCCCCCATATCTTACCATCACATTACTAAGGGTCTATTTACAGCAAGTTTTTAACCCAGTATATAATATCAAGCCATCAAGAAAATATTACAAAGCATACTAAAAGCCAAAATTACAGTTTGAAGAGACAAAGCAAACTTAAGAACCAGACTCAGATATGTCAGGGATGCTAGAATTACCAGACCAGTAATTTAAACCAACTGTGATTTAATATACTGAAGGCTCTAATGAATAAGTAAACAACATGTAAGTATATATGGGCAATGTAAGCAGGAAGATCAAAATTCTAAGAAAGAACTTAAAAAATTGAGTTAAAAAACACTGTAATGCATTTGAAGAATATGTTTAATGGGCTCATTAGACTAGATGTGGCTGAGAAAAGAATCTCCAAGCTTGAGGATAGCTTAATAGAAAGTTCCAGAACAAAACAGCAAAGATTAAAAAAAGCAACAGAATATCCAAAAAATGCAGGCCATATATGTAATAGGAAACTAGAGGAGAAGAAAGATAAATAGAAGAAATATCTGAAATAGCAATTACTGAGAATTCCCCCCAAATTAATATCATACTGCAGATCCAGGAAGTTCAGAGAATACCATGCAGGATAAGTGCCCCCACAAAACCACACCTAGCCATCATATTCAAACTGCAGTAAATAAAAGATAAGTATCCTGAAAGAAGCCATAGGGAAACAATACCTTACCTACAGACACAGTAAGAATTTCTGACCTCCCCTCAGAAATTATGTATGCAGGAAGAGTGGAATGAAATATTTAAAATGTTGAGAAAAAAAATCCAACAACCTAGAACTCTGTGCCCTGTGATATTACCCTTACAAAATGAAGGGGAAACTAAGACTTTCTCAGGCAAATAAAAATTGAGGGACTTTGTTGCCAGTAGACATTCCCTGAAAGAAATGTTAAACATTTTTCAGAGATAAGGAAAGTGATTCAGGTCAGGAAACTCAAATATACATTAAAACGAGAGCATCAAGGAAGGAATAAGTAAAAGTAAAATAACAATCTTTTATTTTTCTTAATAAGAAAAGTAATATTCAAAATAATAATAGCTTCAGTATATTTATATATACACATATATATGTGTGTATGTTTGTACATACATGCATATATGTGTGTATATGCTTAAGTATGCTTATTCATTTATTTTTATTTTTTAAATTTTTTAATGTTTATTTATTTTTGAGAGAGAGAGAGACAGAGTGGAAGCAGAAGAGGGGCAGAGGGAGACAGAGACACAGATTCTGAAGCAGGCTCCAGGACAGAGCCTCATGCAGGGCTCAAACTCACCAATTGCAAGATCATGACCTGAGCTGAAGTGAGACATTTTACTGACTGAGCCACCCAGGAGCCCCAAGTATGCTTATTTATTAGTGAAATAAATGACAGCAAGAGAAGGAAAAGAAGGGAAGAATTAGAATTATTTTATTATTATAAGGTACTTGCACTACTCCTGAAGTGGTATGTTAATTAAAGTTGGATTTGGATTAATATTGTAAGTGTATATTGCAAAATTTAGGGCAATCACTAAAAAACAAAAGAAGTATAACTGACATACTAAGAAAAGAGTGAAAATGCAATCTATAAAATGCTCAGTTAAGACCAAAAAAGGCAGAAGAAGAGTAGAAAACACAAATAAGAACAAAGAACAAGGGTAACAAATAGAAATCATTGATAAATATACATTAATTCAACTATATCTATAATCATTTTATTTTATTTTTTTATTTTATTTTTATTTTTTAAATTTACATCCAAGTTAGTTAGCGTATAGTGCAACAATGATTTCAGGGGTAGATTCCTTAATGTCCCTTACCCATTTAGCCCATCCCCCCTCACAACCCTTCCAGTAACCCTCTGTTCTCCATATTTAAGAGTCTCTTCTGTTTTGTCCCCCTCCTGGTTTTTATATTATTTTTGTTTCCCTTCCCTTGTGTTCATCTGTTCTGTATCTTAAAGTCCTCATATGAGTGAAGTCATATGATTTCTGTCTTTCTCTGACTAATTTCACTTAGCATAATACCCTCTAGTTCCTTCCATGTAGTTGCAAATGGCAAGATTTCATTCTTTTTGATTGCCAAGTAATACTCCATTGTGTATGTGTGTGTATATACATATACATATATATACATATATATGTGTGTATGTATATATATATATATATGTGTGTGTGTGTGTACACACACACACACACACACACACACATATATACCACATCTTTATCCATTCATCCATCTATGGACATTGGGCTCTTTCCATACTTTGGCTCTTGTTGATAGTGCTGCTATAAACATAGGGGTGCATGTGCCCCTTTGAAACAGCATACCTGTATCCCTTGGATAAATACCTAGTAGTGCAATTGCTGGGTTATAGCGTAGTTCTATTTTTAATTTTTTGAGGAACCTCCATACTGTTTTCCAGAGTGGCTGCACAAGCTTGCATTCCCACCAACAATGCAACAGAGATCCTCTTTTTCCGCATCCTTGCCAACATCTGTTGTTGCCTCAGTTGTTATTGTTAGCCATTCTGAAAGGTGTGAGGTGGTATCTCATTGTGGTTTTGATTTATATTTCCCTGATGATGAGTGATGTTGAGTATTTTTTCATGTGTCAGTTGGCCATTTGGGTATCTTCTTTGGAGAAATGTCTGTTCATGTTTTTGCCCTATCAATAATCATTTTAAATGTCAATGGTCCATTGGCACTTAGGTGGCTCAGTCAGTTGAGTGTCCAACTTTTGGTTTCACCTAAGGTGAATATCTCACTGTTAATGGATTTGAGCCCTGCACTGGGCTCTGCATTGACAATGTGAAACCTGCTTGGGATTCTCTCCCTCCCCGTCTTTCTCTGCCCCTCCCCCACTCACGCACTTGTGTGCTGTCTCAAAAAAAAATAAAATAAATTAAAAAAAATTTAAATGTCAATGCTCTAATTATACCATTATGACACAGAGATTGTCAGAGTGAATCAAAAACAAGACCCAAGTATATGTTGTTTACAAGAAATCCCCTTTGAATATAAAGATGTAAAATACAAAGATGTGAAATATAAAGATGTGAATATAAAGTATAGAAAGTATACTTTATAAAGATGTGAATATAAAGTGTATAAAGTATATGTTGTTTATAAGAAATATAAAGTATATAAAGTATACGTTGTTTATAAGAAATCCCCTTCGAATATAAAGATGTGAAATATAAAGATGTGAATGTAAAGATGTGAAAGGATAGAGAAAGAAATACATGCTAATTAACACTAATCAAAAGAAAGTGAGAGTAGCTATATTAACTTCAGAGAGTGCAGAACAATGGAAGTTATCAGGAATAAAAAGGGACATTATGTAATGATGAACAAGTTAGTTCACCAAGAAACCCTAACAGTTATTAATGTGAATATGCCTAACAAGAGAGTGTCATAATATGTGAGGCATAACTGATGGAACCACAAGGGAGATACATGAATCCACCATTATAACTGGAGAATTCAGCAGTCCTCCATCAGAAATGGTAGAAAATAGTAAGTACATAGCAGAACTCTGTAACACCATCAATCAATTGTTCATAATTGACATCTCTAAACTACTTCATCCAACAACAGCAGCTCAAGCTTACATGGAACATTTGTCAGTATAGATTAGATTGTACACCCTAAGACATAACAAATTTATTTATTTTTTTTATTTTTTCAATATATGAAGTTTATTGTCAAATTGGTTTCCATACAACACTCAGTGCTCATCCCAAAAGGTGCCCTCCTCAATACCCATCACCCACCCTCCCCTCTCTCCCACCCCCCATCAACCCTCAGTTTGTTCTCAGTTTTTAAGAGTCTCTTACGCTTTGGCTCTCTTCCACTCTAACCTCTTTTTTTTTTCCTTCCCCTCCCCCATGGATTTCTGTTAAGTTTCTCAGGATCCACATAAGAGTGAAAACATATGGTATCTGTCTTTCTCTGTATGGCTTATTTCACCTAGCATAACACTCTCCAGTTCCATCCACGTTGCTACAAAGGGCCATATTTCATTCTTTCTCATTGCCACGTAGTACTCCATTGTGTATATAAACCACAATTTCTTTATCCATTTATCAGTTGATGGACATTTAGGCTCTTTCCACAATTTGGCTATTGTTGAGAGTGCTGCTATAAACATTGGCGTACAAGTGCCCCTATGCATCAGCACTCCTGTATCCCTTGGGTAAATTCCTAGCAGTGCTACTGCTGGGTCATAGGATAGGTCTATTTTTAATTTTTTGAGGAACCTCCACACTGTTTTCCAGAGTGGCTGCACCAATTTGCATTCCCACCAACAGTGCAAGAGGGTTCCTGTTTCTCCACATCCTCTCCAGCATCTATATAGTCTCCTGATTTGTTCATTTTGCCACTTTGACTGGCGTGAGGTGATATCTGAGTGTGGTTTTGATTTGTATTTCTCTGATGTGGAGCGACGTTGAGCATCGTTTCATGTGCCTGTTGGCCATCTGGATGTCTTCTTTAGAGAAGTGTCTATTCATGTTTTCTGCCCATTTCTTCACTGGATTATTTGTTTTTCGGGTGTGGAGTTTGGTGAGCTCTTTATAGATTTTGGATACTAGCCCTTTGTAAGACATAACAAATTTAAAAGAATAAAACTCGTACAATATCTGCTGTTAGATCACAATGGAATTAAAGTAGAAATCATCAACAGAGAGAGAGCTGGAAGATTCCAAAATATTTGGAGATTAAATAACACACTTCTCAATAACATATGGGTCCAAAAAAAATCACATGAGAAATATAAAAAATATATTTGGAACTACATAAATATTAAAATAAAATATCAAATTGTGTGGGATGAAGCAAAGGCAGTGCTTAGAGGGAAATTTATAGCACTGAATGCCCACATTAGAAAGGAGAAAAAATCTAAAATCAATAGTATAATCATCCACCTTAGGAAACTAGAAAAAGAAGAGCAAATGAAATCTAGCATAAGCAGAAGAAAAATAATTAGAGCAGAAAGCAATAAAATTGAAAATAAGAAATCAATAAGGTAAATCAATACAACCAAAAGCTTTTATTGTTTGCTTGTTTAAAGATCAATGAAATTGATAAACCTAGAGCCAAGCTAAAAAAAAAGGAGAGAGTATACAGATTACTAATATCAGGGAAAAAAATAGGATAATTCACTGCAGATCCCATGGACATAGAAAGGATGATAAAGATATATTATGAACAGATCTATGTCCACAAATGTTATAACTTGGATGAAATGGGCATTTCCCAGAAAAACATAATCTGGCAAAACTCACACAAGAAATAGACAATTTTAATTTTGAAATTGAATTTGAATACCTATTTTGAAAATTGAATAAATAATTAATAATCTCAAAACAGAAAGCATGAGACCCAGATGCATTCACTGGTGAATTCTACCAAATATTTAAGAAAAAATTATACTAATTCTTTAAAATCTCTTTCATAGACTGGAAGGAAAAGGAATGCTTTCTAACTCATCCTTTTAAGCCAGTATTACTCACTACCAAAACCAGACAGACATTATAAGAAAACCATAGACCAATATCTCTCCTGAACTTAAATATAAAAAAATCATCAACAAATTACTAGCAAAATAAAACCCAAAAATGAATAAAAAGAATTATATACCACAATCAAGTGGGATTTATCCCAAGTATGCAAAGCTGGTTCAACATTTGGAAATCAATTAATATAATCCATCACATCAACAGACTAAAGAAACAAAAAACATATAATCATATCAATAGATACAGAAAAAGTATTTGACAAAAACCAACACCCATTCATAATGAAACTCCCAGTAAACTAGGAAAACAAGGGAAGTTCCTCAACCTGATAAATAAAATCTACAAAAACCCTGTAGCTAACATCATACTTAAATGGTAAAAAATCTCAAAGTTTCCTGCAGAGATCAGAAACAAGGAAAGTTTGAAGGATACAGGTTTAATATTAAAAAGTCAGTCATTTTTCTATATATCTGCAATGAATGATTGGAATTGGCAATTAAAAACACATTACCATTTACCAGACAGTCTTTTCAACAAATGGTTCAGGAACAACTGAACGTCCACCAAAAAATGAATCTAGACACAGACATTACACCTTTCACAAAAATTAGCTCAAAATGGATCAAATACCTAGATGTAGGATGCAGAACTCTAAAACTATTAGACAATAACAGGACAAAACCCTAGATGGCCTTGGGTATCATGAGGATTCTTTAGATACAATACCAAAGAAACAATCCATGAAGGATATAATTGACAAGCTGAACTTCATTAAAATTAAATGCTTCTACTCTGCAAAAGACACGACAACAAAGCCACAGACTGGGAGAAAACATTTGCAAAAGAAACATCTGATAAAGGATTATTATCCAAAGTATGCAAAGAACTCTTAAACTCAATAAGAATAAAGCTAGCAGCCTGGTTAAAAAGTGCACAAAAGACCTGAATAGACATCTCACCAAAGAAGATATACAGATGGCAAACGGGTATATGAAGAGATGCTCAACATCATATGTATTCAGGGAACTGCAATTTATTTATTTATTTTTTTTTTATTTAAAAAAAAAATTTTTTTTTTCAACGTTTATTTATTTTTGGGACAGAGAGAGACAGAGCATGAACGGGGGAGGGGCAGAGAGAGAGGGAGACACAGAATTGGAAACAGGCTCCAGGCTCTGAGCCATCAGCCCAGAGCCCGACGCGGGGCTCGAACTCACGGACCGCGAGATCGTGACCTGGCTGAAGTCGGACACTTAACCGACTGCGCCACCCAGGCGCCCCTGGGAACTGCAATTTAAAACAACAATGAGATACCACTACACAACTATTAGAATGGCCAAACTCTGAAACACTACAAACAGCTAATGCTGATTAGGATGTGGGACAACAAGAGCTCAAGAGCTCTCACTCATTGCTGGTGGGTATGCAAAGTAGGACAGCCACTTTTGGAAGAAAATAGATACAAAAATAAACTATAATGTATTAAAACCAATGCAATCCAGACATATTTAACTGAAGCTTACGTTTTGTTTTGTTTTCTTTTGTTTTTATTCATCAGAAAATGAGGAGCACGTGTTTATGATCTAACTTTGGGAAAGGCTTTTTGTAATAATAATAGTACAAAAGAGCAAACTATGCCAAAATATCTTATTCATTTGATTATACCAAAAATTAGGAATTTAATTATGTTAGGGAAATGTGAAGAAAGTTAAAAGATAATAGATTGGGAGAAAAGATGAAATAAAACTTATAAACATTTATATCTAGAATATATTAAGAACTTATGTAAAAGAAAACGCAGAAAACTCAACAAATACACAGTAGTATAGTATCTACTGATACCAATTAATGTATGTAGATAGAATATGTAAAGATTTTCATTTATTTGGCAGAAATAGCATGGGCTTCAGTATCAGACGTGGTTGATATTCTGACTCTGGGTGGACCAAATGCCTTAACCTAACTATGCTTCAGTTTTCTCACAAGTAACAGGTACAGTAAAATCCACCATTGCATGGTTTTGTTTATTTGTTCTGGTGAGGATTGGAGAGCATCATCTAAAATGTCTAGCCCAGGGGCGCCTGGGTGGCGCAGTCGGTTAGGCGTCCGACTTCAGCCAGGTCACGATCTCGCGGTCCGCGAGTTCGAGCCCCGCGTCGGGCTCTGGGCTGATGGCTCAGAGCCTGGAGCCTGTTTCCGATTCTGTGTCTCCCTCTCTCTCTGCCCCTCCCCTGTTCATGCTCTGTCTCTCTCTGTCCCAAAAATAAATAAACGTTGAAAAAAAAAAAAAAATTAAAAAAAAAAAATAAAATAAAAATAAAAATAAAATGTCTAGCCCAGTAAATGCCATTTATGAAGAGCTCAGTAAAAAAGAGTTCAATACATGCTATTATTACATTAAAGAGCCTTGATATGTTAAATCTTTTATCCAGAGAGTCTGTAAAATTATCTTTGCATGTTGTAAAGCCTCTACCTGTGATAGTGAGGTCCTCTGATTTATCTGATGTTGAATCATTTAACAGAAGGCATGTATTGTAGTCATAAATTTTGAAGTTGTAAATGTTCCAAGGAGAAAAAAAAAGCTGTAGTTATTTTCACTTTATACACTCTTTGCAATTGAGATGCAAAGAGTTCTTCACAATTTCAACTCTGTAAATTACAGAGAAGTCTCGAACTCTGATGTTTTTGCCCTCTAGTGTTATGTTCGTTCTGTAATATTTATTGTCATTACTTCAGTTTTGTTTAGGCTTTTTTTTTTTCATACAGTTTATGCAAGGCATTGCAAGTGCATCAGACAGAATTAGACAAAGTCTCCTCCCCAAAACAGCATGTTAAAAGTGTAGAAGGATTAAAAAGGTAAGCATACAAACAATTGTAAAATAACAAAGCCTTTGGTAATGCCGTAAGAGAGAGGTTCACAAGTTGCATACAGACTCAAGTGTTTGCTAAAGGCTTAGTGGCAGGGTAAACATATCAAATGGCTTTAGAATAGGGGCTACTCATGCTCATCATAAAAAAATGGGAGGAAGAGAGTGTTTGGGGTAGAAAAAATGTGAGCAAGTGCACAGAGGATGAAAGATATGACTAGAATAAGAAAAATGGTCCAGTTGAGCTTAGGAAGAATGTTTTAGACACCAACAAATGTTTTGTTTATTTTTTTAATGTTTGTTTATGTTTATATATGTATTTTGACAGAGAGAGCACGCACGTGATCAGGGGAGGGGCAGAGAGAGAGGGAGACACAGAATCTGAAGCAGGCTGCAGGCTCTGAGTTGTCAGCATAGAGTCCAACGTGGGGCTTGAACTCACGAACTGTGAGATCATGACCTGAGCCGAAGCCGAATGCTTAACCAACTGAGCCACCCAGGTGCCCCAAGGCACCAACAAATGTTTTATTAAGGAAGGAAAAGATGGAAGGGAGGAAGGAGCCACAGAAAGGATAAAAGGATAGTGGAAGGGAGGGAGGGAAACCATAAACAAATGAAGGTCTTAAATACGAGGCTGAAGGTTTAACATTAATTCACCAGACAGATGGATTTAATTAATGCTTTTTCCTTTTCAAGATTTTATGCTGGCTTCTTTCTAGCAAACTTAGTTCAGAATGGGTGGTCATGGTATATAGGGCTTGAAGCCCCAGCTATCAGGCTTAAACTTATGATTCTTGCTGTTCCTTCCTTGGGATGATAATCTGAAAGAACAAAAGCAAAAGTAGTGTGTGAGGAGAGCAAATACATTGTAAGTCCAGTCGGAACCCAAGCAAAATAAGCAATGTTTCCGAAACACAGTTGTGACCGAAAAGAATGGATGAATTATTACTCTGGCATTTCCTTTGTTATTTATGTCTAGAAATCAATCAATAGCTGAAGGAACTGAGTAATTTATAAGTCAGGTGCTGTCACATGCTTGTTGGTCTCAACTGTTATAACCTGTGCATGAATTCCTATGAAACTTGATGACAAAAGAAAACAATCTTATGACAAGCCTGACATTCATAATCCGGTGCATATCATTCTAACATGTTATAAAAACATAAATTAAAAATACAGTAGCTACTGAAAATAGAATTGCCCACTGACTGTATAAAATCTTTCCTCCGTCCTCACCACACCTTGTTTAATAAAAATAGATGTAGGTGATGAAACATTTATTATGGAAACAAGTTAACCAAAAAGACCTGTCAATTTGATGGAGGAGGTTATTTGTCCAACAAAATATCCAAGCACATGAAGCGATCTGGAAATCCAATAGGGAAGGCAGGGACAGCCCTGTTTTTAGTTTTTCCTACCTGCCTTCTCAACCAGAAATAAATGGCTGAAGGGCACTGATTAAAAGTGTAGATATAGTTTTATGAATGTATTTTGCCTCATCCGATTCAGAAGGACTAAGGGGTGGTTGGTCATCTCATGAGAACAGAATTTAAACAAGAATCTTCTCTGAAATAGCCAGAGAATTTCTTTCCCAGTCCCTGTCCTTTTATCTCCCTCTCCTCCCCCCCACCCTCCCTTTTTTGTCTCCCTCATCTCAGAAGCAGTTGTGTGGCTCTGCAAACCCACTTTAGCCAATGGACCTATGCTCATGTGGTCAGTCTGTCAGGGCTAGAGCTATATTAACCAAACTAACAGAAATCTGATGAATAATTTGGAGTGCCAGGTAATTAGTTCAATAGTGAAGAAATATAAATGACAGGCAAAGCAGATGTTTGATATCAGCCGACTAGAGTACCACATTCCTCCAGCCTACCTGGTAAGAAAAGTTCTAGTGGAAGGTATTTTGGTAAGGCATAATCAGATAAAGATGAGTTAATTAGGCAACATATGAGGCTCATGGCACCAGATGATTACAGATGAAATCATTTCCATTCCTCAGGTTGACTCAGAATCCTCTGCCGTAAATAGCATCAGATTGGTTTGCTTTTTTTCAGGATAAGCTCTTTATGATAAAGTTCAAGCCATGTCCAAATCTCAGTAGTTAAAACAACACGGGTTTATTTCTGATTTGTACCACGTGGACACAGGCTGATGAAAGCCTCTAACATCAAGAACCTTACCAGTCATTGTGGCAAAAAGCCAAATTGCACACTAACTGTTAACTGGTTTGGCTCTCCAAAGTGTAACACAAAGCTTTCTTTCAGATTCTGTTGGCAAAAGAAAGACGAAGGGTTGTGCCTGACTTCAAAGAACGGGATTCGCCAAACATATTCCATACCTGCACAAATGAGAATTGGAATATTGTAAATAGTCTCCCACAACACATTAACAAATTCATCCTTTTGAGTTCAGCTTTTCTAGATACGTTATTCCATCTGCATAGTAAGCTTTGCCAGTTGTCTGTAACCTGGTTTTGTATCTGATAATGATATACATTCGCATTCTCTTAAGTTTTGTTACTTTGATACATTTGGCCTCTAAACCCAGCAATATATTCACTGTATAGTGCGGACTACTTCTATAGAGAACTGAACTCAATCATTATTTGTTGACTTTTTCAAGTTTCTATTCTTTGAGGGTCATCGGTCTTCATGCTGATATTCCTGTGTGCAGACATCAAGAATTATCCCCTGAACTATACTGGATTAGAAACCAGGTAGATCCAAGTGTCATTTTTCTGGAAATTGAAATCCACTAAGCTTATGCGATGACTATTTATTTATCATTTATGCAAAGTTCGGGCTAATTTCTCAAGAAAAAAAAATTGTTACCTAGCCATAGATTATATACCTCCATTTAATAAGAGGCCATATGATGTGGTAGGGTAAGGTCAGAGACTTTCTAGCCAGACAGATCTGGATGGGAGTATGGGCTCTTTTATCTACTGTCTGGGCTACTTTGGGTGTCAGCTTCTCTTGGCTTCTTTTTCCTTATATATAAAATGGAGCAATAATAATCACCTTGAAATTTTGTCATGAGGTGCATTACATCTGAAATGTGATCAGCCAGAACCTGGCATAATAAACCCTACTTCAGTTTTAGATAATGTTTGCCGAAGCCACTTTCTGCATATAGTGCCAGAAGACAGAATTTGAACTAGAGACTCGTCTAGGTATGTGTTTATTCATCTCTGCTTAGTACAGTACCCAGCACAGTGCCTGGCAGAGTAAATGCTAAACAAATGTTTGTCAGGAAAGCAGACAAGTTGTTCTAAGTAGGAAGCCTGCACTTACCCAATTTGCCACTAGATGGTGAATTGAGGTAAAGCAAAATATCGGCTCAGACTATTATTTTTTTCTATGTCCTACCTGGAAATTATCCACAAAGTAAAGTACAGGTGTTTATTGTTGTTTGTTGGTTTTTACACTAGGTGAGCAAATTAGGTGAATCAACAGTATCAATAAGAGGGTTTCCGTAGTACCTTCTCACCTAACAATCAACAATGGAGCCTAAGATCCATGTTTGTTAACGAACTGATCGCAAATCAACAAGGTTTGATTCACGGCTGGTGCTGATTGAACTATCTCAGTTTTCTCTGGTTTTTTGTTTGCTTGTTTGGGGGGCTTTATTTTGTGTGATTTTTTTGTTTATTGTTTGTTTTGCTCGTCAGTAAATTGTTAATCAACTAAAGTGAACCAAAAACAAATAAACGACTCTTGGAACTTCTTTTCCTTGTCATCACCACACAGCCATAAATATACATTTTTTTTCTTTCAATGGGGGAAAGTTTTTTTGGTCTGAACTTTCTCAGAAATTGGAGCTTTACCTGTACTTTCTTGATACATTAAAGCTCTTCATTTCTTCCTCTTGGGTAATAAATTTATCAAAGAAGATAATCTCTGAATTGCTTTTTTTTTTTTTAATTTAAAACCTATCTTCTTTCTTCTCTTTTTTTCTTTCTTTCATTTCCACTCCCTCCTTCCTTTCTTCCCTCTTCCCTCCCTTTCTTCCTCCTTTATTTCTTGATCAAGTATTTTTTGAATGTCTTTTATGCATCAGAAAGTGTTCTAAGCCTTAGAAATAAATACAGCACTAATATTCTGCCCTCAAAGGAATGGCAAGATAGATTGTAAACTGAATGCAGAAAGTGAGAAAAGCTGCAAAAAGAAACCAAGCAAGTGGCAACCAGGATGTCTCTGTTATAGATCTGTTGTTCCCAGAAGTTGACATCTGAGAAGAAATTTGAGTTCAGTCATAGAGAAAGCCCTTGGAGTCTTAGAAAGAGATTTCTAGGAATAGGCAAAAAGAAGCATTGAGACTCTGAGCAAGAACTTGTTTATAGGCAGAAGCCCAGTTTAACCAAATATAGTGATTGAGGTAAGAAATGAAAGCAGAGGAGTGACTAAGAGCTGGAAGCCAGGTTGGGTAGAACCTTGTGGACCAGGCAAAATTCTGCATTTTATTTTGAATATGAAGTGAAGTCATAGAGGGTTTTGAGTAGATGAGTGATATGATCTGGTTCGCTCTCTAAAAGAACCACCTTAGCTGCTGTACAGAAAAAAGACTTTAGGGAAAGCAAGAAAGAAAACAGTGAGACCAATCAAGTCACGACTGCTTTCATCCAGCTATGATGATGACGTGCACTGGAGTGATGGCCAGGGACAGAGTAAGAAAACATTGGATCACGGGATCCATTTTTCTAGTTGAATTAAGATATCCCATAGGACCTGAGAAAGGGGAGCATGGTCCTACATAATTTTGTGATGCAATCTCCCTTGACAGATTGAGTGGTATAAGAACTCCATTGATCAATGGTCAATCCAAAAGGAACCCCTTGACTTTTCTTCTACATTTCTCTCTGCCTATTGAGAGTATATGTTAAGCAGAGTTTTGAGTTTTGAAGATCTGACAGCTTAATACAGGTTCCCTCAATCATCACAGAAGATGGAATTTGCTAGTATGAAAGATAGTTTTACCTCCAAATGGGAAAGGTTAGTAACCTCCAATACATTTCACTCACAGTTAGCAACTAATGATAATTATTAGGATGTCCATTATGCAGAATCAGAGGCTTGACATATATAGCATTGTCTAGAGGCTTTGAAATCATGGACAAATAGTAGCCACTGGTCTAGTTAATGTGAATCTTCACATTGCTGATTTTCCAGAGATAAAACCCCACCGTCTTGAGGGAGGTAGAAATTAAATCTTGTTATAAATTATGTGCTATCTGAGACTGTACTCTGCTATGATCCCACCCAGGCTGCCAATAAATAAATAGTTATAAAACACACTCTGTCAGACACCCAGAGTTCTATTGCCTACATCCACTCTCTGTTCGTTCCTTTCCATTTTATGTTTCTCTTGAGTTCTTTAAAAGGGAACAATCCCCGTTGAGTTATTTTTATCACCATCCATTTCTTTTTAGAAGTTAACAATTCATGCAAAATAGGCTATAATTTTTTTTCCCTAAGTATTTAGCAGGACAACTTATCTTGATTTCAGAAAGCTATCTAGAGTGTTTTTCCCTTTCCCATCAGTCTGGACAGATTTAATTAGTAACTGTAACATAAAAATGCCAAATTTTCCTTGCCTCCAGATTGGTGTGCATATGAAAGGCATTTCCCAGCCCTTGGGATCACCTCTGAAGTCCTAAAATTGAATGGTCAGTAGATTTATACATGAGGGGATTAAATCCCAGGTATTTTTCTAAGGACCTTCTCTAGGACTGATTCCCTCTATTCCTCTCTGAGATTCCCATCCACTGATTTCTCTCTCATTCCTGTTCTTTCTCACTTGTATAAGACCAGTGATAGTTGCCTCAGCCACCCTCACTACTCTGACTTGTCATCAGCTTGGGTGTTTTTTTCTGTTTACATGTTTAATGCTTCCAGCACCCTAACCTCTTAGTTTTTAAACTTTTAGTGCCTCATGTTGGAAAAAAAAAATGCTACCTATGAAACATCATTGAGGATGCTAAGAATCTATGTGCTAGAATTCCTAAAATGGAGAACTTCATTAGGCAGACATTATTTACATTTTACAAGGAAAAAAAAATGGGAGATTCTGATATGTTCTCTAGATGATAAAAGCTAATGTACATTCCCAATGAGAATTATAATTTGAATTCAGCTCAAGGTTGCTGTGACTTCACTTTACTACTGAAGTAAGACAAAGTACAAAGGAAATCCATGACTTAAGCACAGGAATGGATGTGGTGTTCCCCAATGCCTCCCTGGTTCCTCACAGAGATCCATCTGAAAATCATTGGTCAAGGCAGCCTCCCAGAAGGGGGAAAAATGCTTCTTCAGGAGGTCAGAGCCTTGGATTTACTGCCTTTTGCACATTTGGTTGTCTTGGAGGCTATGTCAGTACACAAGAGTCCACCCTAATACCATAAAACACATTCCTCATGAGGCACAGTTAACAAACATCTGCATAGGCCTGGCTATAGACTTCTACATTGGTCCATAAGCTTCCAAACTTTTGTAGACATTAGGCAACGATCTATGATAAATTATCAAACTGCTCATAAGCCATCAGTGTTTTTGGATGCATTGTGAAAATTTGTTCCATAAAAGCCTGATTTCATTTGTTTACCATTGAAGCCATAACACTTGGCAGTGCCTGGTTCATAGGTGGTACTTACTAATATTTTTAATAAAATTAGAGAAGATTAGGCCAAAATAGAATTCATTACCATTTCTGAAAAAATTTGCTACGTTGATCATAGAGTCATAAAGTTTTAATATCTCATAAGGCATTTAGAACAAACCTTCCAGATATCCATGGGGTGAAGATAGAGAAATGCACATCATAGAGTAATAGGTAGGTTTTCAATCTGACATTTTCCTAAGTATGTTTATAAAGTGTGCTTCAAAAACATGCTCCAAATAAAAAAAAGAAAAAGAAAAAGAAAAAATGAATACAAACAAGTTTTTATTTCCTTAACAATTGTTTCAATTTTCAGTTTTTAATAGTTTTTTTATTGTTTAGGTGTTTTGTGTTTTTTTTTCTTTTTTCATTTTTTCTGTCCTTCTCCCCACTCTAGAATATAGCTCTATGAGGTCAGAGGTCATGTCAGTTTTGTTCACTGTTTATTGCTAGTTCCTAACACTCCACATAGCTTATAGAAGGTAGTCAACAAAATGGTTGTTTAAATGGATGAGTAAATTCTGGTTTAGACAAAGTATGAGAGAAGGAAATTCTCAATTTAATATGCTAATGTGTTTGGGGAATCTAGAAAAATGAGTATAATAGGTAGAATCTGATGTAATCTACTTATAAATAGGAAGAAGAGATGAAAAAGATTTTTACTTTTGTAGTATCCAGAGGCTCCAGGGAATGAAATCCATTATTGAGGCCATGAAGAAGAATGAAAATTGAAGGGAATAGATGGAGTTTTGCAGAAGAAAAACACAGTGAATGGCTGCCATGATGTTCCAGGCATCATGAAAAGGCAGAAACAAGATGGATCTATTCATTCAACAACTATTTATCAAATCCCTGCTATGGCTCTCATTTCTCTAGGATCTGGAACCACCTAGATAAAACCTAGAATTTCTACTCTCAAGAAACATATAGTCCAATTAAGGAAACAAATGGATAAAACTTTGTTTACACAAGTAAGAAAATTGCTCTTTAAATAGTGACTTCTATGAAGATATATGCAATTAAAAATCTACAAAAATCCCAAAACCACTTTCACTTATTTATCAACAGGTAAAGCCAAGAGAAAGATCGTTATGAACAAAAATGTATGGGGAAAGTTGGAAACTTTATAATCTTTTTAAAGGAAATAAGAGGTCCAGAATACATATAGGAAGAGAAAGTTATAGTTCTGGTCTAATTATACTATTTTGGGTAAATTACTTCATCTTCATCTGTAAAATTAGGCATTAGGCTAAATAATTTGCTAAAATTTCTTAGATTTCCTACCATTTTTATTATAACTATTACTATATTTATTTAAGTTTATTTATTTATTTCAAAGAGAGAGAGTGTGCACAAACAGGGGAGGGGAAGAGAGAGAAAGAGAGAGAGAGAGAGAGAGAGAATTCCAAGCAGGCTCCGCCCTGTCAGCACAGAGCCCGACATGGGGCTTGAACTCATGAACCTTGAGATCATGACCTGAGCCAAAACCAAGAGCCAGATGCTTAACTTATGGAGCCATCCAGGAGCCCCTATAATCATTACTTTTATAAACCTGTGTGGAAAACCCAACTAATAAACTAAGGTCAATTTATGATTAAATTTACTCTTTTCTTCCCCCTAAGTTTTACCCTAATAAACAAGAAATACCTAATCTTTCAGTCGATTGATTTGTGTGTTTGGGAAATCTGACAGTTTAATTCAGTTACTGAATGCTTTATTACATATCAGATTGGCAAATAGAAATGAAAATATAACTGCCTGCTGTCTTCAAGTCCTCCTTTCCTAACATCTCCTATTAATATAGGTGGAAATGACCATGACTTCAAAACTGAGAAAGAGAACAAAAGGGGCAGAACTTAAGTGCTTACTGTCAAGATCCTATGAAAATCCCTTAAAATATGTTAATTTTCCAAGAGAAAACTTCAAGGCAGTTTGGAAAGTTACATGCATCTCCCCATAAAAGAAGGATAGCTGTTATAATTGAATATGGACAAGGCGTCTGGGCAGAACGGCCAACTTTCTGATGAAATATTTAATGGGATGATTACTTAATAGGAAGGATTGCTGATCTAAAGGCACAAACTCCAGGGGTGCCTGGGTAGCTCAGTCAGTTAAGCGTCTGACTTTGGCTCAGGTCATGTTCTCGCTGGGTTTGTGAGTTCGAGCCCCGCGTCGGGCTCTGTGCTAACAGCTCAGAGCCTGGAGCCTCCTTCAGATTCTGTCTCCTCCTCTCTCTGCCCCTCCCATGCTCATTCTCTGTTCTCTCAATAATAAATAAATGTTAAAAAAATAAATAAATAAACAAATGAAGATACAAACTCCACTGAGGAGGAGTAACGTGTGCTCTGAGGTGAAATAGAGGGGACTCAGAAGATTGTCTCTTCCACAAATTAAGAGGGAAAATGTAATATTTCATTTAGAGGAACAAAATTTTAACGCTTCTCCCTTTTTCTATCTAGAATTCTTTTGTTGTTGTTGTTCCCCTCCCGTCTTACATTCAAGGGAAATGTTTAAATCACAATAAAAAGAAGTGGAAATCCTTCACGTAGCCAGTGATCAGGATAATTTTAAGTATGCCTTCAACCCTTGTTAAATGCTAAATTACACTGAATGTTGATTCTAGGAGAAACTAATAACTGGATTTCATTCCATTCCCCTTCTGTATCACTCCTTTCCTATTTAATTTTCTTTTCTTAAAAAAAAAGCTCTTTGGACTTTTCTCCCAAGTGTACAGAACTATTCTGTTGCTTCTTGCTCTGAGTCATCCTTATCCTTATCCTCCATCAGTTTGTCTATTCTTGTCTATTCTGGGATCCGTTCTCTCCAACAGAAGTCACCCTGCTCAAAGGCATGTCAGCTCCCCACCCTGCACTCATCACCAAACCTGGAGTTTTCAGTCATTATCACCTGTAGATGTCTAACATGAGCTGCTTTAAGATTGATGGTCTTCAGAATGAGTAGGATGTTGGGGATAATGGGTGTTTTTGAGTCAGAGCAGGCTGCCTTTGACATAGAGCATGCTCATTCATTCCTTGCTATTCCCATCATACATTCATTATGCCGTCATACCTGTCTTGCACTTATTTGGCTCTCTTGGCTGCAGCGTTATATGGTAGAAAGGGTAGACTCCTTCCAACAACATATTAATGATATGAAAATTGGTGTGGTTGCAAGATAATAAGGTCAAAATAGAAGAAGCAATCAAATACAGTGTGTTACAGTGGAATTCACTCAGAATTAGGTAAATGTTGTGTCCATGCTCTCTTCTTAAGAATCAGGGGACGGGGCGCCTGGGTGGCTCAGTCGGTTAAGCGTCCAACTTCGGCTCAGGTCATGATCTCGCAGTCCGTGGGTTGGAGCCCCGCGTCGGGCTCTGTGCTGACAGCTCAGAGCCTGGAGCCTGTTTCAGATTCTGTGTCTCCCTCTTTCTCTGACCCTCCCCTGTTCATGCTCTCTCTCAGTATCAAAAATAAATAAATGTTAAAAAAAAAAAAAGAATCAGGGGACTATAGGGGTGATGGGTAGCTCAGTCAGTTAAACATCCAACTCTTGATTTCAGATAAGGTCATGATCTCAGGTTTGTGAGATTGAGTCCCACGTTGAACTCTGTGCTGATAGAGGGAGACCTGCTTGGGATTCTTTCTCTCCACCCCCTCTCTCTCTCTAAAAAAAAAAAAAAAAAGAAGGAATCAGAGGACTAGAAGGGTGGAAGGGTGGCTGGGTCGTTCAGTCAGTTAAGCATCTGACCCTTGATTTCAGCTTAGGTCATGATCCCAGGATTCTGGGATCAAGTCCTGCTTAAGATTCTCTCCCTCTCTCTGCTCCTCTACCCCCTCTTAAAAAAAAAAAAAATCAGGGGACTGCAGTTACAAGTCCTTCTAATTAGGTAATATTAGTGTCTTCTATTTTACATTTTCTTTATAATTATCCCTGTGTATATGTGTGTATGGTGTGGGCACTTAAGATCTACTCTTTCAGCAAATTTCCATTGGTGAGAATGGAAATTGGTACGGCCATTATGAAAAACCATATGCAAATTCCTTGAAAAACTTAGAACTACCATATGATCCAGCAATCTCATTTCTGGGTAAACACCCAAAGGAAATGAAATCAGTATCTTAAAGAGATATCTGCACTCCCACATTAACTGCAACCTTATTCACAGTAGCCAAAATATGGAAACAACTTAAGTATCCAGTGACAATGAATAGGTAAAGAAAATGTGCTATCAATTGATCAATGGGTCAATGTAGATATATGTTATGATATTACATTTTCTTTAATAATAAATAGATCTATCTATTTATGTGCATAAGATACGACTCTTCCACTTGTATGTGACAGAAACTGAGTCCAAACTGGTGTGCCAAAAAAGAAAAAAAAAAAAGAAAGAAAGAAAAGACTTTTAGGATATTTCTAAAGCCATGACTGGATTCTGGGGCTTGAGCTGGATTCTGATTTCCTGGCTTGTTTTCGTTTTTAGGTACATTCTTCCAAAATGTTAGTCAAGTCACTTAACCAGGAGCTCAAGTTTATGACCTAGCTTTTAACAAATATCTTATTATTGACAGCAATTTCTCCCTGTTTGGGTCCCATGCCAGGAAGTGCATTTCACATGGATTATGATATCCTGGGCACAACTTGGAGCTGTGTAGTGTAGTGTTCTGTTGCCTCATATCTTTCAGGCCTTTAGTCAAAAATCAAGAGTTCAGGAAAAGCTTCCCATGCACTTTGTAAACTTCCAACACCACGCCTTCCTTGCTGCTCTGTTCTCCATAGCACATATCACAATGTGATACGCTACATATTTTACACGTCTTAGTCTGTGATGTTCTGCCACCCACCCCTGGAATGTAAATTATATGAGGAGCCTGTTGGGTTTTTTTGTTTTGTTTTCTTTTGTTTTATTTTGTATCCAAGCCTCTAGAATAGTGCTTGACACTAATATACTCCAAATTAATGAAATAGATGGATTGATATTTCTTAAGAGATAATTTGGGGCTATTTCCAAATGAAGGAAAAATGAATGATAGGCTGTAACAGTACTTGTATGCTCCAGATCTTTATTCTTTTCATCTTAGAATTTCATGAGTAGAATCCATATAATTCTATGTATTTCTCAAGCAAACTATTAATGCTGAACGTTACATACCCTTCGATCTCATGTGAAAAGTGTCACAAGACATCAGTCTCTTAAGGAAAATACATACGTATTTCTGTGTTCTGGCAAAATTGGCAAGGCAAGCTGATTCATCTCATCCTTTAAGATGATGCCTGTCTCCATCCAATACAATGTGAAGGTTCACCATGCCATCTTAGAGTGGACAAATATCTGAAAATCAGTTATTCATTTTTCTGGTAGTAAGAGATATGTATGTGTGCACACACAGGTGTGCATACCTTTGGAATACATATTAATTATGCCATTATCTGTGTGGGTAGCTCTCTGACTTCTCTCAATATTTTCGACCACACTGATCTTTGTTTTCTTTTAAAATGAAGAGCATGAACTGGGGGCATGAATTATAGATGTAGATCCTTGCCCTGGGGACATCAGATGTAGATGTCAGATCACAAACCTGATTGCCTTCGCCTGGCAATCTGGTTTCATTCTGTCCTGCTTCCTCTCACCTCAAAGCTGATTTTCTTCCTGTACCAATCTGGCCCACTTTACACTAGTCTAGAGAACAGTTCATCAGGGGCAGCCTGAGTTGGTTCTCACTGTGGTATTTTATATGCAGAGTATTTTATTCCAGCACCTAAGGACTCTTGACTTCAGGAGAGATACACATCGGCAACTTGTTTTCCAGTAAAAATCAGAGTTAACTTTAAAAAAGGAATTAACGGGGCGCCTGGGTGGCTCAATCAGTTAAGCGTCCGACTTCAGCTCAGGTCACGATCTCGCGGTCCATGAGTTCGAGCCCTATGTCGGGCTTTGGGCTGATGGCTCAGAGCCTGGAGCCTGCTTCTGATTCTGTGTCTCCCTCTCTTTCTGCTTCTCCCCCGTTCATGCTCTGTCTCTGTCTCAAAAATAAATAAGCGTTAAAAAAAAAATTAAAAAAATAAATAAATAAAAAAGGAATTAACTTGGGACGCCTGGGTGGCTCAGTGGGTTAAGCGCGCGACTTCGGCTTAGGTCATGATCTCACGGTTGGTGGTTTCAAGCCCCACATCAGGCTCTGTGCTGACAGCTCAGAGCCTGGAGCCTGGCTTTACATTCTGTGTCTCCCTCTCTCTCTGCCCCTCCCCTGCTCACACTCTGTCTCTCTCAAGTCTCTCAAAAATAAATAAATGTTAAAAAAAAATTTAATAAAAAAGATAATTAATTTAAAATCATTTTTAAGCTATCTCCAAAGTTCCAAAGTATTAATCTGAAGTATTAATCAGTGAATAAATCACCTGACCAAATTTACACATCTAAATGAGCCATCCCATTACCTTGTACTCATCTTTGGAGGTAAGGCTGTTTTTCTGTCCCCCTTACCCACTTTCCCTCTTTTGACCAATGTCTTAGAAGAAAGGGGGGAAGAAGAAGAAGAATGTAAAAATAACAAAGGAAAGCAATTACTGAGAATTTGCTAAACATCTGGTATTTTTTAAATGTTTGAAACAAATTAACTCCTATAGTCTTCATAAAGTAAATGTAATAAATGCCATTATAATTTCTACTTCACAGATTAAAAAAATGGAACAACAATAATGGTTTTAAATAACATGCCAAAGGTTACACAGTTAGTAAGAGGAAGGGCTTACTTACTTAATCCATATTTACTTAAACTGTGTGGGGGCCAAATCTAATCCTCAAAACCATATTCCCATTTATATTCATTCATTCATTCTTTTAACATTTATTTAGATTCTACTATATATTAAATACTCTGTTGGGTACCTGGATTCTGACATGAATAAAACATTTTGATCCCAGCCAAATGGATATTTACTTATGGATACTGTCATCTAACATGAAATATTTTAGGTGTTCAAAATGTCCATCTAGTTTCGCCTTATATTTAGTTGATTTTTGAAAAACAATCACCATTTCATGATCTTTCTAAGTGCCTGTAGAGAATAATCCTTCCATTCACTAAAAAACCTTTGTTCCCCTCAACTTCCTTCTGTATTATCATGTATGCATGTGGTTAGAAATCAGTGATATCGTGTATATACTTATGTATATGTATGTGGCACATATGAGATAGTATTATGTAGGTGGTTAGAAACCAATCAAGTATAAAAAATATGTGATATATATTTCTCTGTCAGACTTTTCTCCTGGTCTCCCTCTCAGCAAACATACCTACTAAACTTTAGTTCTCTTGTTACTGAAAAAACTGCATGTATATATGGTATTATATCTTACTTGTTCTAATGAGTTTTTCTTGTACATCTTTCTTTTCTCCAAGCATATTTAATTGTGGTCTTGTTCAATGAAATAAGTAGGTCCAAATAAGCCAGATGGAATGGGGATGTTAATTTATTTCAGAGAGGATGTGTCAGTCACACTCAAAAATATGTGTTGTCTATTTGGCAAATGATTCACATCCACCTCCCCACTTAATACAATTAGAGGGTTCTTAGACTTTAATCTGTATACACAGAAAACATATGAATTTTGTTTGTTTGTTTTAATCTTTAGAATTATGACTCTGATTAAATTAAAAACAACTTCTGCATGTGGATTCAACCTCATATTTGATCTCATGAAGCATGAGCTCTTACTGTGTGCATCATGTCCCTCCCCAGGATTAGCAATGTGTTAGACACACAACAGAAAATATATGCTTTTCTGAAAAGGTAATAGCTAATAACAGAATGTTAGTGAAATATTACAACACATGCATTATGAAGCATACATGAAATGGAGAATATTGCACTCATGTGTCACAGTATTTAAGATTGATGCTTGTGACGAAGGACATTCATTACTAGTAGTTACATTTATTGCTAGATGCTTACATCTTATTCCTCATGACAACAAATGAAGGCTGCCTTTTGCTTTGTGGCAGTGAAATTTAAAGAATGAATATGCACAATCTAACCACTGAGTCCAGCAGACTTTAGGCCTAGGTAGGTTTACTAGAAGCCTGAGGAAGTGAATGCAGCCTGAGATACAAAGTGCAGAAAAGAGGCATAGCTATGAGAGAAAATTCCCCTCTTCTTCCCCTCCTGTCCCTTCCCTTCCTTTTCCTCCCCTTTCCTTCCTTTCCCTTCTTTACCATTCCTTAGAATGATCCAATGGCTCTTGAAGTGTTAATGGCAGATAAAGATACTACTTGGAGTCTTGGACAAGCTCCTGTAGATGAACCATAGCAATGCCCTGCCATCATCTAGAGATAACTATTCTTTTGAGAATCAACTGTTGGCCTGCTATTGGGTTTTAGTAGAAACTGGAATGCTTACTATGGGCCACCAAGTTACCATGTGTCCTGAATAGCCTATCATGAACAGACTGTTATCTGTCCCACCAAACCATAAACTTGGACATTCACAGCAACACACTATCATCAGATAAAAGTGCCATATACTTAACTGGGCCACATCCAGCTCTGAAAGCACAAGATAAGTTACATGAAAAAAATGTCCTACATGCCCATTGTCCCCACTCCTGCTACCCTGTTTTCTTTCTTTCAGACTGAGTTTATGGCCTTATGGGATGTTTTCTATGATCAGGATACAGGGGAAGAGAAGACTTGGGCCTGGTTTACAGATGGTTCTGCATGATAGGTAGGTACCTCCTGAAAATGAACAGCTACTGCACTATAGACCCTTTCTGGGACATCACTGAAGGATGATAGAGAAGGGAAATTCTCCTAATGGTCATAACATCATACAGTGCCCCTACTTGTTCTTTTTACTTGGAGGGAAAATTGGCCAGACATGTGGTTATCACATGAGCCAACTCCTTATGGTAAATATCTTTTTACATTCAATTGGTTCTATTTCTCTGGAGAACCCAGACTTATACACCTTTTTTCCCCATTTCCTCTTGTTCTTTTTTCTTGACTTTAAGAAGTATGTCCAGGATGGAAAAATTGCTAGTTGTGACTCTTGTTGTTTTAATCAGTAATATATTCCCTATATGAAGAGATGGACTCTATTGCCTACCCTTAAATATTATTAGATAGTTATAATCTCTTTATTAGATAATGTTGAAACATTAACATAAGTACTATATAAGTAATTCATTTTATAAATTATTTTAAAAGATTATATAAATGTTATAATATTAGGTTATAATTTCTTTGTTAGATATAATAATTCTAAAACTATTTCTGATCCTAAAATTGCTGTCCTGATCAGCTTTTGTCCAACCTTATTTGGGCAACTTTAGATTCCAAATGCTGCCTTCTCTTTAATTTTCTAATGTACACAATGGAAGCCCCACTGCTACTGCTGAATTATAACAGGCAAAAGACTGACAAGATTTAGTATTTGTTGGGGGGGGGCGGATGTGGACATAATTATCTTTCCACTTTTCAGGAGCCAGTTGGCCTTACAGAAGAGCAATAGGGCAGTCTTTGTTCCTTGTATCAGAGTCTGGAACAAAACAAAAGGACCAGGACTCTTTTCTAACACCAATGACTAGCATAGTGCCTGGCACATAATTAACGCCCAAGGAACGACTCACTGACAGCGTGACTGGTAGTATTCACAACCACATGTCTGGCTGAATAACTGGATGAAGCAAGGAAAGAAATAGCTCAGTGCCTGCTTGCATTTCTTTCTTTTTTCTTCCTTCTATTAAGAGAATGGGAGGGAGATGGGCAAGAGAATTGGCTGAATGGCAGAGTAGCGTTGGGTAGACTCTTACCACTTGCAGACATGTCATCTGTGCAGCCGTTAGGTCAGCAGATCTTTTCAAGGAGTTGTCGTCTGAGATCATCTTGGGCACGATGCTCCTTGCATATACAGGTGTTGGTATTTGTTTGATTTATGGCAGGGTAGAGACTATGAGTTCATAAAGTCTGGCATCCACTGGAAAACTACTTTTCCTAATCTCCCCTACAATTATATGAGGACTTTACACTGAATTGTAGTTGGTTGGAATATGGATAAAAGTGATGGAACTTTTTTTGAGCTTGGTCACTTAAAAGCTAACAAACAAACAAAATCCTTCATTATAGCTTCTCTCTTGTCCTTTACTTCCTGGCCAGTGGTAGACTTTGGCACAAGCACTGTAGAAGGAGCTTTTGTCCCAAAAGGACTCTGTGAGGAAGAAACAGCATCCCCTGTATTGTCCAATATAGCACAATAACGTGAACAGGGTATAAGTTTTCACTATTAAGCCACTGATATTTTGAGGTTGTTTGTTACAGCACATAGCTTATTCTGACTAATGAGAATCAAAGATGAGTCTGAAAATCATCCCTACTCATAAATATGCCTTCCATCTCCTCCTATATATATTGTTCTTAGGACCTGAGGTATCAGTCTTGGTGTCATTTCTTGAAGACTCTGTAGCAAGTTGATTGACACATTATCAGTGACCGGTTTACATTACTAGAACACTGGATAACTGTGTTATCAGTTACCACAAGGGACAGTTAGCACGAGGTTCATGGCCTGTGCATCAGTAAAAAGGAAGTGTAGTTAGTGTACAAATGTAAAAACAGAGGAACACTAAAGACAAGCTTTGTTATTTATACTTTCATTCATCCATGTATTCATTCAAAGAATTCTTCATAACCTTGTAGTGTACTCCTCCCAGATTTGTCTAGAAAGATTGCTCAGAACTCTGTGGCCCAGGGATGGCTGCCTGCCTTTCATTCTTCCTTTGTCCAACCAGAAATCTGTGTTGTCCCTAATCTGTCAATACTCACACTCTGTATGTTGGGTAGGAGGGAATGGATCAATTTGTTTTTGTTCAAAAAGTCTCATGATCAAGAGATAGGATGTATAAGCCTTAGTAGATCATGATATCTGGACTTTAAGCTTGATGCCATGATTATGTGTGCATTGTAAAATATCCTCCTTGGGGATAGGATATCAGTTTTCTGTTGCTATATAACATCATCCCCAAACACTTGCAGTTTAGACAATAATCAACATGTATTATCTCACACATTTTGTACGGGTTATAGAGTTGAGGGTGGCTGAGCTGAATGGTTCTGGCTTACAGTGTTCCTTAGAGCCACAGACAAAAGGTCAACTAGATCAGCAGTCATCTGAAGGCTTGACTAAAGCTGGAGGATCCAGCTCTAATATGGCTCACACGCTGGGCTGGCAAATTGATCTTGGCTTTGTCAGGAGGCCTCCATTCTCACTGCATGGACTTCTCTGAAGAGCTTCTCAAGCTTTTTCATGATGTAACAGCTGGCTTCCTCTAGAACAAATTCTCCAAGAGGAAAAGTTTGCAGTCTGGGTTTCTCATGGCCCAGCCTCAAATGACATACACTGTTGGGGCACCTGGGTGGCGCAGTCGGTTAAGCGTCCGACTTCAGCCAGGTCACGATCTCGCGCTCCGTGAGTTCGAGCCCCGCGTCGGGCTCTGGGCTGATGGCTCAGAGCCTGGAGCCTGTTTCCGATTCTGTGTCTCCCTCTCTCTCTGCCCCTCCCCCGTTCATGCTCTGTCTCTCTCTGTCCCAAAAATAAATAAACGTTGAAAAAAAAAATTAAAAAAAAAAATGACATACACTGTCAATTATTCTACTTCTTAACTGTTTATACAGGCCAGCCCCATTTATCTGGGATGGAGGATACTATACAAGGGAACAAATGGCAGAAGGTAGGGATCATGGAGAACCATTCTGAAGGCTGGGTAAGGAAGGGTTTGGGATATTTTGAGTTTAGGAGGGAAATATATATTTGTGGTAAAAAGGAGAGACTGGTAGATTGTATTATTTTTCCCTTAAAATCACTCTTTCTGGACCTGTATTTACCAGGTGTGCCGTAAACAACCCCCAAATATCAGTGGAACAAGAACTTACTTTCTTATGTTCCTTATCAGCGGCTATGGGTGAGCCTACTTTCTATACTTTATTCTGTTCTGCTCTCCTCCATGTATTTCCTTACATTTCATATGCCAACAAAGTCACGTGTCCAGGCCTGATACTAGGGTATGGTAGGATATTCTGTCTACAGAACATGGAAAGTAAAGGAACACAGTCTTCCTTACTACCTCTAGTAGGCAGAATACTGCCTTCCCAAAGGTGTTCTGCCCCAATTCCTGGAACATGTATTTGAGTATTAAGTTATGTTACATGAAAAGGAGAATTAAGATTGCATATGGAAATGGTGTTGCTAATCATTTGACTTTAAAACAGAGGTGCAATGAGCATGAATTATCCAAGTGGGCCCACAGTAATGAAAGGGTCCTTATTAAAAGTGGAAAAGGCAAACCAAAAGGAGATTCAGGGAGATAACAGAATGAGAAAGACTAGGCCCAAATTTACTGGTTTTGAAGATAGAGGATGGATGCAGTGAGTCAAGGAATGCAGGTGGCATCTTGAAACAGGAAAAAAAAAAAGGTGGCATCAAGATATTGATTCTTCCCTAAAACCCCAGGGAGAATATAGACTTGATTCTAGTTAAGAGTCATTTCCAACTTCTGACTTCCGGGGCCTTTGAAATATTTTTAAAAATAAATAAATAAGATGAACACTGTCAAATTAAAAAAACAAATCTGGACTTAATAAGAAGAGACATTATTCAAAAGGATTATGGAAGAGGAGGTGAAAGGAGTTATTGCAGCAGAGGGAACACTATGATGGGGAGAACACTCTGAGTATAAACTCTGCAAGCCTCCTAAGGATGAGGCAAGAAAGGTTTTCTTTTCTAGGGAAAATAAACAAGGCTTAAAGGAAGTGGGTGTGGGGAAGTGTAATGAAAGAGTGTGACCTGAAAGGATAGTAGGTTACAGAATGCTTTACTACTCACGCTGAGGGTGTGTCCAAGTTTGAAGAGTGAATCTTAAACAAACTTTGGTTAATAAGCATTTTATTCTAATTTATCAGTGAGGACAGTTCATGTAATCTTACTGTGGAGCTGAGAATGGAAATTTGCAGGGTCCCTATGGGGCTTTGTTCTAGGAGGTGGGGGCTGGGGCTTGGTGGACATCCCTGAGTCTTATCTAAGTCTTATAGGGAAGGATGTTCAGTAAATCCATTCCCAGAACACAAAAGTAGGGGGAGGGAGTTCTTTCCCTTCACTTTTTTCCAGATCACAGGGCTCAGACAAAATTTAATATCTTTGAGACTAAATTTGTATTATTTAAGCTATTACATTTATGGTACTTTTTTTGTGGCAGCAATAGGAAAGTAATACACTGCCCTTTGCCATGTGACTTGCAGTGCTTTCTTGTATTATAGCCACAGGTGACCTATAATTATCAACATTTAACATACATAGGAAATGAATATTGTTGTAAGCCAGTCTGATTTCTTTTTTTTTTTTTTTTTTTACTCTAGCCTTATGTTAAGGGTTGACAAAGCAGTCTCATATAATATCACAAAGCACTGTGCCACATGCTCACCCACAGATACATATATGACATATAGGACATTTCCTGGAATATAGTATGTACTAAATGTAAGCAGTTCTTAATTTTGTAAAATATTATTACTTTTGTTGTTATTAGACATTCAAGTGGAGATGCCAAGTCATTGGTTAGATTCATATGTCATAGTTCAGGGGTGGAAAAATATGAGTCCACAACATATAGACATGCCACGATATCACCTGAAGTGTTAAAGTAGATGAAGAAAATTTCTTCCTTCTTTTTTTTAAGTTGATTTATTTATTTTGAGAGAGAGAGAGAGCACATGTGCGAGCAGTGTAGGGGCAGTGAGAAGAGAGAGAGAGAACCCCAAGCAGGCTCCACACTGCCAGCATAGAGCCCAACTCAGGGCTGAAACCCATGAATTGCAAAATCATGACCTGAGATGAAACCAAGAGTTAGTCTCTTAACCGACTGAGCCACCCAGGTGCCCCAATAAAGAAAATTTCTGAGGCAAAAGAAGAAGATCAAAGAGTATAAAGATATGGACCAGTTGAGTAAAAGGAGAAAAAAGAGAAAATAATGATCCAAAAGCCAAAAAAAAAAAAAAAAAAAAAGGCAAAGAGAGAATGATAAATCATTTTAAATGTTGCTAGTGGGCAAGTAATACAAGGACTAAAAAGGTGCCATTGCTTCAGCAAAGTAGAGCCCATTGGTGATTCTTGACAAGAGATGTTCACTGGAGTGTTAACTGGAGTCTAACTGGAGTGCTTACAAGAGAGAATGACAAAATAACCAGAAAAGTAATATAAGATCTCTTGTAATGATCTTTACTAAGAAGGAGGAGAGAAGTGAAGTGGGAATGGGATAGATATGTAGAGTCAAACAAGTTTTTGTATCTGTTTTGTTGTTTTGTTATTTTCTATGGAAGATATATAATGCATGTTTATATTCAGACAGAAATGATCTGGTAAAGTGGGAGGTTTTGAGAATGTAGAGAAAAAGGTGGAGAATTGCTGGAAAAGTATTCTTGAATGGGTCAGAGGGATACCCCTCCATAGTAACAAGAGGGAAACAGGAGTATCTGAATGCAGATGCAAATATAGCAAACAATTTGTGGCAGCACATGGCCATTTCCTTGTAACTGTGTTTATTTGCTCAGTAAAGAATGAAAATGGAGGAAGGAGTGTAGTTGTGCATCAAGTCAAAGGCAGAGACTGGTCACTCAGGAAGGTGGACTACTCAGGGAAATAGGGAATTGTAATAAGATTACTGAGCAGCCCTAAGGAACCACGTGGTGTTGTTGGCCATTAATTTCAAATGATCCCAATCATCCTTGTTGTTTTTCTCCGCTCACATGCATCTTGGTAAATGTGTAGACAGAGTAAGGATTGGATATGACCAGGGTTGGGGTTTTGTCAGGTAAGTGGTCAAAAGAGGAAAAGAGAAAGGAAGTATATGATAGTGGTTACAATGGAACGTGGTATATAAGCTATGCATAAAAAGAAGTGAGGATTTACAGGAGAGACAGTTAAAACTTGAGATGAGCAATGGAGTATAGCCTTCAAAACAGTATAATGAGTATGCTAGTTATGATACTAGAAAGAATGTATTAGAAAGTTGTGAGTGGTACTCAGAGTGGAAAGCTTAAAAGTGAGATTATGGAGAAAGGCAGTCATTGGGAATAACAAGGGAGTGAATGTCTGCAGCAAACTTTATGCAAGACTTTTGGAAAAGGAGGTCAGGTCATGAGAGGCCAGGACTTTGAAAGAATCATTCATTTGAATATTAAGCTCTGTAAGAATCATGACAGGAGTACTATTGGAGAGAGTAAGAACGAAATATATCGGTTGAGATCTTCCTTTATTCCATGTATTGAGAGAAAGAGAGGAAGTTAGAACAAAAGAAACAAAGATAAAATGTCTGTCCTCCTGGACTTCCCAGTCTTGTCCTCAGCTGACTCTTCTTAAGGAAAAACAGGCAGGTGTGTCTCAGCTATGATGGGAACAGGCTTTTGCCAAAAGAATTTCTGTCCGTGGCTCTTCCTACAATCTAGGTGACTGTTGGGCACCTTAATCTATTAAAATTTTGTTCTCTGCTTTATTCATTCCTTCTGGTTAATTAACAGTTATAAGCATTATTTACTTTTCATTTATATAAAGGTTTTATTTTTGGACATCAAATTGCAAAGCATACTGTAGTCAGAGTTTCATTAGATGTCCTGTTCAAAACTGAGGTAGGAAGAGAGGAAAGAAGTGGTCTGCAAAGGACTAAAATGTTTGTACCCTCCTCTCCCCTCTGATTCCTATGTTGAAATCCTAACCCTCAATGTGATGGGATTAGGAGGTGAGGCCTTTGGGAGGTAATTATGTCCTGAGGGTAGAGATCTCATAAATGGGATCAGTGTCCTTAGAAAAGAGACCCTCCAGACAGTTCTCCTTTTTCTTCCATGTGAGGAGAGGATGAGAAGCTGACAGTCTGCAACCCAGAAGAGGGCTTTGACCAGAACCCGACTATGCCGGCACCCTAATCTCAGGCTTCCAGCCTCCAGAACTATGAGAGATAACTATCTATTGTGTATAGGCCACCCATTCTACGGTACTTTGTTACAGTGGCCCAATTGAATGAAGACATCACCCTGTTGTCAAAAACCCCACCTGAATTAGGTCAGTAGTCTCTAATCCTTTGTAGGTCACAGAGTACTATAGGCAATGAATGCAGATAATCCATTTACATGAGGGATTTAAAAAATGTAGCCTTCCCCCAAGTCTTTTATCTAGATAAAGTGTTCTCTTGGTGAAAGAACAATTTACAGGAAAGACTCTTACTGGGTGGTCTGTGCTTAAGGCATAGCTCTAGGTGATGCAAGTAAAGTTGAAGCACACATTGGAAGAAAAAAAAAAATAACATCCAGGTAAAATACTTAAAAAAATCAACAAGAAACATCTGTCAAAACAAAATAAAGAAAAAGAGATGCCCAGGGCATATAAGCTCCATCCAATTGAGGGAAACAAAAACAAACAAAACAAGCAGCTAACCTCAGATAGGTGTTTCCCTGAACAACTTCACTATAAGTCTCTGCAAGGGACAAGAACTACCACTCACTCCCCCACCCCCACACACTCTTAATTCATTCAAACTAGTAGTAGACAGAGCCCAGGGGAGAAAAATAGCAATGAGGTTTTATGATTTGATTTCCCTTCAGCCCCTGTGTGCTGGTAAATGTGCAAAACAGTAATGTGTTCATATCCCAGTATCAATAGCTTTTGAAAAACAGAGGCTTCCAGATGACCAAATGAAATGGTCCCTCTTGTCTTCTATTGGTAGAGATACCACTCTGATAACTTTATTTTTAAGTTTATTTATTTGAGAGAGAGAGAGAGAGAGAGAGAGGGAGAGAATGAGTGGGGGAGGGCCAGAGGGGGAGAGAGAGAATCCCAAGCAGGATCCGCGTTGCCAGCATAGAGCCCAATGAGGGGCTCCAACTCACAAACCATGAAATCATGACCTGAGCCCAAACCAAGAGTTTGTCACTTAACTGACTGAGCCACCCAGGTGCTCCATGATATTAATTTCTAACATTATTCAAAGGGTTGGGTACCTCATACCAAAAGTGACAAGTGAACTAAATTAACTTGCTTGATTAGAAAACCAAAAATTACTTTCTCCTGGAGAACTTCATGGTCTTTTCCTACAAAAGCACAGAAGTTAGGTGGAAGGAAGAAGACAAAGTTAAACAACACTACCTTCTCAACAATAAAATTAAGTCATAAAAAGAAATTACATGCAGGGCACCTGGGTGGCTCAGTGGGTTGAGCGTCCAACTTCACTCAGGTCATGCTCTCACGATCTGTGGGTTCAAGCTCTGCATTGGGCTCACTGCAGTTAGCATGGAACCTGCTTCAGATCCTCTGTCTCCCACTCTCTCTTCCCCTTCCCCACTTCGTCTCTCTCTCAGAATAAATGAGTAAACATTAAAAAATAAATTACATGCGGGGCGCCTAGGTGGCTCAGTCGGATAAGCATCTGACTTTGGCTCAGGTTGTAATCTCACGGTTCACGGTTTCAAGCCCCACGTCGGGCTCTGTGCTGACAGCTCAGAGCCTGGATCCTGCTTCAGAGTCTGTGTCTCCCTCTCTCTCTCTGCCACTCCCCTGCTCATGCTCTGTCTCTTGCTCTCAAAAATAAATAAACATTAAAAATTTTTTTAATAAAAAAATAAAATAACTTACATGCAAATTCACCAAAACTAATGTTCTACCCAACATAGCTAACTCAGGTTCCCAAATTAACTTTTTAATAGTATGGAAATCCATATCAAGGTTTTGGTTGGGATGGGTCTGGTATACACAGGCGAAAGGGGAAAGAAGATTGTGAGAAAGCATAGTCACAAGAAAAGGTTTATTAGAATCACTGCTTGGTGAAGAAATAAAAAACCATCATTTATTTTTCTCAGTCTTGCTTTACCCAAGGCATAGAGACATGTGTGTGTATATGTGTGTGTGTACCCAGACCCATTTAGTATCTATTGTGTGTGTGAATATCTGTATTTCACATACATATACATGCATATTCACCTGTGTACACGTGTATATTTCTTCTGGTTATGTGAATGTTTTTGTGGTGCTTGAGTTTTTTGAGGTTTTGTGTGTGTGTGTGTGTGTGTGTGGTGCTTGAGTTTTGTTTGTGTGTGTGTGTGTGTGTGTGTGTGTGGCCTTGTGTAAATAAAATCTCATCATGTTCCTGATGAAGCCTACTACATACCTAAGTCAGATATCTGACTCTGGGCCCCTGATTGATTAGTTTACATTGATGGATATGATCTCCCATCGAGAAAGGCAGTATTATCAATGTAAAACAATTAGGGCGTAGACTTAGAATTGCTATCCTAAAAGATTTTGCATGCTTGTACAAGTTGATATATTTAACTTAATGGTTAAAGTTAAGTTCGACTCCAAAACGACCAAACCCACATGATAACAATAGGTAATGTTTTTCAGACAATATTCCATGTATTATGCCAAGTACTTCAATTTGATTACTTTATGTGATTCTCCCGAAAACTCTGTGAAGGAGCCTTTATTATTATCTCAATCTTGTAGACAAGAAAACGCAGAGAGCTTAAACAGCTCCCTAGGATGACACACCTGGGTAGAGTATGGTGGAGGTGTATGTAAGTGCCCCATCTGATGCCAGAGCCAATTAGCCAATTACTAACCATGAAGCTCTACTCGAGATGACCTTGGGCCTACTGTGATTAACCTCTGTTAAAAACCTCAGGTACATTCCCTAACTTATACAGACCAGGATAAACAGTTCATAAACCTACTATTCAGACAAGAGTAAAAAGAAGGTTTATTATAAATACTTATATATATAATCATGCAGCATTCATGGCAATGCAATGACATTGCCCAGGGGAAAAAAATAAATGGAAAAGCCTCATTAGCATTCACAAATTTCCTAAATATGATATAAAAACACATTCCTGTCATACTTAATGACTATCTGCTGCCACTTGCGGTGACTGGAGGTTCATTTACAGAATTTTGTTGTTGTTGAGAACTGCTCTCTCTCTCCCTTTTTTTCTTTTGTCCAACCCAAGAGAGTCCACAAACAGCACTAGGTTCAAAGGCCCGGTGTGGAGTCAAAGCATGATTGAAGAACAGTGGCAAAGTAGCAAAGGCAGAGATTCCACCCCCCCACTGAAAGAACATGGAGACACACGTTGGAAAGTAGGCATGCTCTCATAAGACGTAGATTTTGGAAAAACCTGGCCCACTGCTCCAGGAAATAAAACAGTTTTTTGAATCATATGTATGAACCCAATGCCCTCTGAGCCACTATTTGTGAATACGTTATAAAATATTGCTAAATCTTGACTGCAATGACTTTATTTAACACTGAATTAGAAAGCCTGGTTTTGTAACCTCATAAGACTGTGCCTTAACTCTTTTCCTAACTCTAGTGGGCATCTCTCAGGCCACATCTGCAGTGGACGTTATTTCTTTTATAGCTACCCAACTGTCATCACCTTTTTTCTGCACTGTGTGCATGTGTGTGTGCGTATGGATATATGTGCCTAACTATCTATCTATGGGTAACAATGCTTTAGAATAACAGAGATGCACTGACTCTGCCATTTCCCTTTATACATGTATACTTCTTGGTTCATAGCTCTGTAGTCACACTTGAATTTGTAACTGTAACTTTATGTATTTCTCAAGTCATTTCAATTGTACATATTTTGCATCCTTAACCAGATAAGTTCAGGATAGCACTCTCTCTTATTTTCTTCAGAGCCCAGGTACATCAACTCTTGAGTTTGAAAGCATATTTTGTGTGCCTATACATTTTTAGAGAATGTATCAGATCTTCAAAGGAGTCCATTATCCAAGGAAATGTTAAAGGTCCAATAAAAATCTCCAAGTTCACATCCATTATTTTATAACCTCCGTTAATTAATTAATAGCTAAGAGACAAGGAAAGTGTTTTAGTCAGGATCTATACTATAGTACATACTGCACCAGTTAATGCTGAGTTGAATGAAAATGAGGTCATGGGACTGACATGAAAAATGCCATTTTCACTACATCAATCTATGTTTAGCTTCTTCATCAATATTTTCTTCAATCTTTTGTACCTTATAGTTTTGGGGAAAGACCAGATTAAAAAAAAATGAATCGGAAAACATAGTCTCCTATTTCAAAAAGATGCAAATTTGAATAATTTCTTTTGAACCCCATCAGAATACTGAGATTGCATGATTCTGTTCTGGATACATTGATCTGGTATCATAGAATAAATCTTCAGTGGTGATGATGACAAACATCCCAAGGAAATGATTCTAGTTTTTAGGAAGAGTGATGCTAGAGTGTACTTACTGCTAGTGTTTGGCTTAGGAATGCCATTCTTCCTCCAAGTTACAGTGGCCAGTCTCATCCTAACTTTTCCATAAATAAAAATACAATTCGGGCAAAATGGGAGTGTAGGAAAAAGAATGAGGATCGCTGTCCATTTTAGAGACCATCTGATGCAAACCCAGATGCCATCAAATCTGTTGACTTAGACTTTTTACTTCAAGTGTAGTTTATTTTTCCCCCCTATAATTCTTTTCCTAAGTTCCACTTCATTCACCTTAGACTGCATGTACATTGGATTGTTCCATGTGCTAAGGCAGTATTTTCAGGAAGTAGTTCTTTTTCAGCACTTTTAAATCCCAAGATGAAATAAACTCCACTTCAATAAGCTTCAATCTTTAAGGCACCAGATAGTTTCCTGATTACAAAACCTTCTTTTCTAAGCTCTTCCTCCCACTTAAGAAAGTAGTTTTGGTTCCACAAACTCCTCCCATCTATTGTGTTTCCTTGAAAAGCACCAAGAATACAAAGAAGTAGAAATCTCTTGAGAAAACTATGAGTTTGTAATCTATTTCCTGCTTAAAATTACTTGAAAAGTAAATTTGAGTCGATTTTGAAAAGCAAAGAAAAATCCCTCTGTTCCTTCTCAGTCAATATTACTTGTGACTTACCATCTCTTATCTTATGCATTTCTTACTTTTCTTTTTTCTTCCACACTCTGCCAACCTCGGGGATCAAACGCCAATCAGTCAAAAGCTATTAGGGACAGATACTTGACATTTCTAAAAGAAAAAAAAATATACTTAGAGTAAGAGTACTTAGAGGATAGATATAAGACCAGATGAAGCACAATTTGAAAGAACACAAAGATGATATTTTGCATATTAGCAAAGAAATTAAAGTCTCAAATGTATTTCATTTAAAAAAAAAAAGTAAGTGTGGCAATTTTAAAGTACTCAAGGGTTTTACTGAGTATCTACTATGATCAATGCTGTGTAAATATATCCAGAGGAAAAATGCACGGGAATATAAACTAGACTAAGTTCAACCATTTACAGGTAAGAAATAAAACATGGATTTTTGAAAAATAAACTGACAACAAAATGGTAAGTGATTGATGTAGACAAGAAAATTTAAAGGGGATTCCAGGAACATCCCTGCTTGACGAGTGTGCAGTATTTTTTAGTATTGATAATCAAAATTTTTCACTTATATAAACTTTAAAGTTACAGGAGTTCTTCACAAGTATTATCACCTATTATCCCTAGATGAACATTTTAAAGTAGGTAAGTCTCATTTCATACACGGGTAAAATGGGGGTCAGATGTTTTAAGTGACTTTCCCAATGTCATATGGCTAGAAGGTGTTACAACCATGACTTGAACTCCTGTCTGTGACTCACGCTCCTAAACTGATACATACAGGATGATCATAGTAAATAAAATGCTAGAACTTCAAAGAGGCATTATATATTAATTACTTATTTCACCAATTATGTACAGAATGATCAGTATTTCAGCCAGATTTTCCAGGCATTGGGCCTATATACATGAATAAAATATAGCCTCTACATTCTCAGCGAAGGCTAGGTAAAGACAAGTAACAATACCTATCAAATACGATAGATGAAATGATTAAAGGGACAATGATCAAATAGTGTTTGCTGAGAACCTTCAAAGTCTTGGATTGTTGGACTGGAGCTCCCTTAAAGCAG
Organism: Lynx rufus; assembly: GCF_022079265.1. Classification (NCBI taxonomy): domain Eukaryota; kingdom Metazoa; phylum Chordata; class Mammalia; order Carnivora; family Felidae; genus Lynx; species Lynx rufus. Next base: position 94,810,980 of record NW_025814897.1, on the reverse strand, counting down.
GCCCATGTGTAACAGAGTCATAGAAAGTGATTTAGAAGCATCACATATTTGAGATCCTGGGAAGAAACAAGTATCTTGCCCTTAAAAGGGTTGCCATCTGAGAAGAGAGAAACTTACTAATTGACCAAAAAAGAGACAGTGCCATAGTCTGGTTAGGAACCCAGTCTTCAAGAGGGAAAATTTGCTTTTATTTATTTATTTGTTTTTTTGGTCTCATATATTTTTTTTCAATATATGTAATTTATTGTCAAATTGGTTTCCATGAAACACCCAGTGCTCATCCCAAAAGGTGCCCTCCTCAATACACATCACCCACCCTCCCCTCCCTCTCACCCCCCATCAACCCTCAGTTTGTTCTCAGTTTTTAAGAGTCTCTTATGCTTTGGCTCTCTCCCACTCTAACGTCCTTTTTTTTCTTCCCCTTCCCCTGCCCCATGGGTTTCTGTTAAGTTTCTCAGGATCCACATAAGAGTGAAAACATATGGTATCTGTCTTTTTCTGTATGGCTTATTTCACTTAGCATCACACTCTCCAGTTCCATCCACGTTGCTACAAAGGGCAATATTTCATTCTTTCTCATTGCCACGTAGTACTCCATTGGGTATATAAACCATAATTTCTTTTTTAAAAATTTTTTTTCTTTTTTAATGTTTATTTATTTTTGAGACAGAGAGAGGCAGAGCATGAACGGGGGAGGATCAGAGAGAGAGGGAGACACAGAATCGGAAGCAGGCTCCAGGCTCTGGGCCATCATCAGCCCAGAGCCCGACGCGGGGCTCGAACTCACGGACCGTGAGATCGTGACCTGAGCTGAAGTCGGACGCTTAACCGACTGAGCCACCCAGGCGCTCCTAAACCATAATTTCTTTATCCATTCATCAGTTGATGGATTTTAGGCTCTTTCCATAATTTGGCTATTGTTGAGAGTGCTGCTATAAACATTGGGGTACAAGTGCCCCTATGCATCAGCACTCCTGTATCCCTTGGGTAAATTCCTAGCAGTGCTATTGCTGGGTCATAGGATAGGTCTATTTTTAATTTTCTGAGGAACCTCCACACTGTTTTCCAGAGTGGCTGCACCAATTTGCATTCCCACCAACAGTGCAAGAGGGTTCCCGTTTCTCCACATCCTCTCCAGAATCTATAGTCTCCTGATTTGTTCATTTTCGCCACTCTGGCATGAGGTGATATCTGAGTGTGGTTGTGATTTGTATTTCCCTGACGAGGAGTGACGTTGAGCATCTTTTCATGTGCCTGTTGGCCATCTGGATGTCTTCTTTCAAGAAGTTTCTATTCATGTTTTCTGCCCATTTCTTCACTGGGTTATTTGTTTCTCGGGTGTGGAGTTTGGTGTGCTCTTTATAGATTTTGGATACTAGCCCTTTGTCCGATATGTCATTTGCAAATATCTTTTACCATTCCGTTGGTTGCCTTTTAGTTTTGTTGATTGTTTCCTCTGCTGTGCAGAAGCTTTTTATCTTCATGAGGTCCCAATAGTTCATTTTTGCTTTTAATTCCCTTGCCTTTGGGGATGTGTCAAGTAAGAAATTGCTGCAGCTGAGGTCAGAGCGTTCTTTTCCTGCTTTCTCCTCTAGGGTTTTGATGGTTTCCTGTCTCACATTCAGGTCCTTTATCCATTTTGAGTTTATTTTTGTGAATGGTGTGAGACAGTGGTCTAGTTTCAACCTTCTGCATGTTGCTGTCCAGTTCTCCCAGCACCATTTGTTAAAGAGACTGTCTTTTTCCCATTGCATGTTCTTTCCTGCTTTGTCAAAGACTAGTTGGCCAAAAGTTTGTGAGTCTAGTTCTGGGGTTTCTATTCTATTCCATTGGTCTATGTGTCTGTTTTTGTGCCAATACCATGCTGTCTTGATTACAGCTTTGTAGTAGATGCTAAAGTCTGGGATTGTGATGCCTCCTGCTTTGGTCTTCTTCAAAATTGCTTTGGCTATTCGGGGCCCTTTGTGGTTCCATATGAAATTTAGGATTGCTTCTTCTAGCTCGAGAAGAATGCTGTGCAATTTTGATTGGGATTGCATTGAATGTGTAGACTGCTTTGGGTAGTATTGACATTTTGACAATATTCATTCTTCCAATCCATGAGCACGGAATGTTTTTCCATTTCTTTATATCTTCTTCAATTTCCTTCATAAGTTTCTATAGTTTTCAGCATACAGATCTTTTACATCTTTGGTTAGATTTATCCCTAGGTATTTTATGCTTCTTGGTGCAATTGTGAATGGGATCAGTTTCTTTATTTGTCTTTCTGTTGCTTCATTATTAGTGTATAAGAATGCAACTGATTTCTGTACATTCATTTTGTATCCTGCAACTTTGCTAATTCATGTGTCAGTTCTAGCAGACTTTTGGTGGAATCTATCATATTTTCCATGTATAATATCATGTCATCTGCAAAAAGGGAAAGGTTGACTTCATCTTTGCCAATTTTGATGCCTTTATTTCCTTTTGTTGTCTCATTGCTGATGCTAGAACTTCCAACACTATGTTAAACAACAGCAGTGAGAGTGGACATCCCCGTTGTGTTCCTGATCTCAGGGGGAAAGCTCTCAGTTTTTCCCCATTGAGGATGATGTTAGCTGTGGGCTTTTCATAAATGGCTTTTATGATGTTTAAGTATGTTCCTCCTATCCCGACTTTCTCGAGGGTTTTTATTAAGAAAGGATGCTGAATTTTGTCAAAGGCCTTTTCTGCATTTGCATCGATTGACAGGATCATATGGTTCTTATCTTTTCTTTTATTAATGTGATGTATCAGGTTGATTGATTTGCGAATGTTGAACCAGCCCTGCAGCCCAGGAATGAATCCCACTTGATCATGGTGAATAATTTTTTTTATATGCTGTTGAATTCGATTTGCTAGTATCTTATTGAGAATTTTTGCATCCATATTCATCAGGGATATTGGTCTGTCGTTCTCTTTTTTTACTGGGTGTCTGTCTGGTTTAGGAATCAAAGTAATACTGGCTTCATAGAATGAGTCCAGAAGTTTTCCTTCCCTTTCTATTTTTTGGAATAGCTTGAGAAAGATAAGTATTATCTCTGCTTTAAACATCTGGTAGAACTCCCCTGGGAAGCCATCTGGTCCTGGACTCTTATTTGTTGGGAGGTTTTTGATAACTGATTCAATTTCTTCGCTGGTTGTGGGTCTGTTCAAGCTTTCTATTTCCTCCTGATTGAGTTTTGGAAGTGTGTGGGTGTTTAGGAATTTGTCCATTTCTTCCAGGTTGTCCAGTTTGTTGGCATATAATTTTTCATAGTATTCCCTGATAATTGCTTGTATTTCTGAGGGATTGGTTGTAATAATTCCATTTTCATTCATGATTTTATCTATTTGGGTCCTCTCCCTTTTCTTTTTGAGAAGCCTGGCTAGAGGTTTATCAATTTTGTTTACTTTTTCAAAAAACCAACTCTTGGTTTCGTTGATCTGCTCTACAGTTTTTTTAGATTCTGTATTGTTTATCTGCTCTGATCTTTATTATTTCTCTTCTTCTGCTGGGTTTTGGGTGTTTTTGCTGTTCTGTTTTTATTTCCTTTAGGTGTCCTGTTAGATTTTGCATTTTGGGATTTTTCTTGTTTCTTGAGATAGGCCTGGATTGCAATGTATTTTCCTCTCAGGACTGCCTTTGCTGCATCCCAAAGCGTTTGGATTGTTGTATTTTCATTTTCATTTGTTTCCATATATTTTTTAAATTTCTTCTCTAATTGCCTGGTTGACCCACTCATTCTTTAGTAGGGTGTTCTTTAACTTCCATGCTTTTGGAGGTTTTCCAGACTTTTTCCTGTGGTTGATTTCAAGCTTCATAGCAGTGTGGTCTGAAAGTATGCATGGTATGATCTCAATTCTTGTATACTTATGAAGGGCTGTTTTGTGACCCAGTATGTGATCTATCTTGGAGAATGTTCCATGTGCACTCGAGAAGAAAGTATATTCTGTTGCTTTGGGATACAGAGTCTAAATATATCTGTCAAGTCCATCTGATCCAATGTATCATTCAGGGCCCTTGTTTCTTTATTGACTGTGTGTCTAGATGATCTATCCATTTCTGTAGGTGGAGTGTTAAAGTCCCCTGCCATAACCACATTCTTATCAATAAGATTGCTTCTGTTTATGAGTAATTGTTTTATATATTTGGGGGCTCCCGTATTTGGCGTATAGACATTTATAATTGTTAGCTCTTCCTGATGGATAGACCCTGTAATTATTATATAATGCCCCTCTTTGTCTCTTGTTACAGCCTTTAATTTAAAGTCTAGTTTGTCTGATATAAGTACGGCTACTCCAGCTTTCTTTTGACTTCCAGCAGCATGATAGATACTTCTCCATCCCCTCACTTTCCATCTGAAGGTGTCCTTAGGTCTAAAATGAGTCTCTTGTAGACAGCAAATAGATGGGTCTTGTTTTTTTATCCATTCTGATACCCTATGTCTTTTGGTTGGTGCATTTAGTCTATTTACATTCAGTGTTATTATAGAAAGATATGGGTTTAGAGTCATTGTGATGTCTGTAGGTTTCATGCTTGTAGCGATGTCTCTGGTACTTTGTCTCACAGGATCCCCCTTAGGATCTCTTGTAGGGCTGGTTTAGTGGTGACGAATTCCTTCAGTTTTTGTTTGTTTGGGAAGACCTGTAGCTCTCCTTCTATTCTAAATGACAGACTTGCTGGATAAAGGATTCTCGGCTGCATATTTTTTCTGTTCATCACATTGAAGATTTCCTGCCATTCCTTTCTGGACTGCCAAGTTTCAGTAGAGAGATCGGTCAGGAGTCTTATAGGTCTCCCTTTATATGTTAGAGCACGTTTATCCTTAGCTGCTTTCAGAATTTTCTCTTTATCCTTGTATTTTGCCAGTTTCACTACGATATGTCATTCAGAAGATCGATTCAAGTTACGTCTGAAGGGAGTTCTCTGTGCCTCTTGGATTTCAGTGCCTTTTTCCTTCCCCAGATCTGGGAAGTTCTCAGCTATTATTTCTTCAAGTACATCTTCAGCACCTTTCCCTCTCTTTTCCTCCTCTGGAGTACCAATTATGTGTATTTCTCTTTAGTGCATCACTTAGTTCTCTAATTTTCCCCTCATACTCCTGGATTTTTTTATCTCTCTTTTTCTCAGCTTCCTCTTTTTCCATAATTTTATCTTCTAGTTCACCTATTCTCTCCTCTGCCTCTTCAATCCAAGCCGTGGTCGTTTCCATTTTATTTTGCAGCTCGTTTATAGCATTTTTTAGCTCCTGCTGACTATTCCTTAGTCCCTTGATCTCTGTAGCAATAGATTCTCTGCTGTCCTCTATACTGTTTTCAAGCACAGTGATTAATTTTATGACCATTATTCTAAGTTCACTTTCTGTTAAATTGTTTAAATCATTTTTTATCAGTTCGTTAGCTGTTGTTATTTCCTGGAGATTCGCTTGAGGGGAATTCTTCTGTTTCATCATTTTGGATAGTCCCTGGAGTAGTGCAGAACCGCACCCTGTGCTGTACTTCCCCTGTGCTGTCGTGAATAACTTGCGTTGTTGGGCGGGGCCACAGTCAGACCTGATGTCTAACCCCAGCCCACCACTGGGGCCACAGTCAGACTGGTATGTGCCTTCTCTTTCCCTCTCCTAGGGGCGGGATTCACTGTGGGGTGGCGTGGCCCGTCTGGGCTACTTGCACACTGCCAGGCTTGTGGTGCTGGGGATCTGGTTTATTAGCTGGGGTGGATCAGCAAGGTGCACAGGAATGGGAAGGGTAGGCTCAGCTCACTTTTCCTTTGGAGATCCACTTCGGGAGGGGCCCTCGGGCACCGGGAGGGAGTCAGACCCGCTGGACAGATGGATCCACAGAAGCACAGCGTTGGGTGTTTGCAAGGTGCAAGCAAGTTCCCTGGCAGGAACCGGTTCCCTTTGGGATTTTGGCTGGGGTATGGGCGAGGGAGATGTTGCTGGCGAGCTCCTTTGTTCCCTGCCAAGCTGAGCTCTGTCCTCCGGGGTTCAACAACTCTCCCTCCCATTGTCCTCCAGCCCTCCCGCTCTCTGAGCAGAGCTGTTAACTTATAACCTTCCAGATGTTAAGTCCCACTTGCCATCAGAACACACTCCGTCCGGCCCCTCCGCTTTTGCAAGCCAGATTCCGGGTCTCTGCTTGGCCGGTGGGCTGCCCCTCTGCCCCAGCTCCCTTCCGCCAGTCCATGTAGCATGCACTGCCTCTCCGCCCTTCCTACCCTCTTCTGTGGGCCTCTCGTCTGCGCTTGGCTTCAGAGAATCCATTCTGCTACTCTTCTGGCAGTTTTCTGGGTTATTTAGGCAGGTGTAGGTGGAATCTAAGTGATCAGCAGGATGCGGTGAGCCCAGCATCCTCCTACGCCGCCATCTTCCCTTGTCTCATATTTTTAATATCGAAAATTTGCTTTTAAATCCCAGTGCTATAACGTTTTATCTGTGGAACTTTGAGAAAGTCTCTGTACACTAGTAATGAACTATTGGGAAGATAAATTAAGAAAACAATCCCATTTACGATAGCATCAAAAAGAATAAAATACATAGGAATAAACCTAACCAAGGAGGTGAAAGATCTGTACCACTGAAAAAAAGAAATTGAAGAAAACACAAATAAATAGAAAGGTACTTCATATTCATAGATTAGAAGAAATAATATTGTCAGAACGTCATATTACAGCGATTTACAGACTAAATGCAGTTTCCATAACAGTCCAGTGATATTTATCACAGAAATGAGAAAAACTATAAGTAAGGAACCACAAAAGACCTCAAATAACCAAAGCAATCTAGATAAAGAAGAGTAAAACTAAAGGATCACTCTTCTTGATTTCAGACTATTTTACAAGGCTACAATAACCAAAACATTATGGAATTGATAAAAAAAAATAGGACTCCTGGGTCAAATGGAACATAATAGACAGCCCAGAAATACGCCCATGCTTGTGGTCGATTTATTTCTACAAAGTCGCCAAGAATGAGAAATGCAGAAAGGATGGTGTCTTTAATAAAAGATGTTGGGATGATAGAATGAAACTGGACCCCTATCTTACACCCACACAAAAATCAACTCAAGATTCATTATGGACTTACACATAAGACCTGAAACCACAAAAATCCTAGAAGGAAACATAAAGAGTAAGCTCCTTGACATTGGTCTTGACGATAATTATTTTGGATTTGATACCAAAAACAAAAGCAACAAAGGCAAAAATAAACAAGTGAGACCACATCAAAATAAAAATCTTCTGCATAGCAAAAGAAACCATCAACAAAATGAAAAGGAAACCTACAGAATGGGAGAAAATATTTGTAAACCATATATTAAATAGGGAGTTAATATGTAAAATATACAAGGAACTCAGAAACACGGGTAAGTTGCACAGACAATTGGCCCAGATCCCCAAGACATCCTCATTGTTGCACTGTTGCTGTTCCCTCAGCTCAAACCCATGGCCACATGGGGTTCTTTTTTCACCACATGAGAGGAGGAAGAAAAATGTTGATCTTCATCCACATATGGATAGTACTGATGCATTATATGAGCCTAAAATGGATGGTGGCTCCATTAGTTTCGTTTAGGAATGGTCCATAAAGACAGCAGAGATGGGAAATCCTCCCAATGGGTGGAGCTTCCTGCAGTATACCTTCTTATCTCCTTTGTATAGAAAAACAAGTGTCCAATCGTAAGAATAAATATGAATTCATGACCAGTGGCAAATGCGTTGGCTGGTTGGTCTGAAAGGAGTAATAACAGGAACAAGAAAGTCTGGGAAAAAACATGTGAATAGACTATAGAAGTGAGTATCAAATGTGAAGATCTTTATTTCATATATTAACCTCTAGTAGAGAGCATCCACCATAGAGGAAGCTTTAAATGACTAAGAAGTTAGGAAATCAGAGTGATTCAACAAGATGACTACAGTCAGTGTCTGCCATTGTCCATCCCACTGCTGGTACAATGTGCATATTAATGAAGTAAACATAAAGCCAGGAAAGGAAACCATCCATAGACCCAACAGCATGGGCTCCCGGTGTTCACACGTAATGAAGCCACCTCTGCCACTGAATGTTCCACCTGCCAAACACAGAAATGATCACTGAACTCCTGATATGCATCATATATTGAGTCACTCTATCCACACTATTTAGGGGGCAGTGATTTATCTTTATTGAAATAAATACACACCTGGGATAGGAACTTATCTTTCCTACCTGCTGAGCCTGAGCTAGCACCACTATCCAAGGGCTTACAGCTATGAGCTAGGGATTAGTTAGCTTGGCCTTGATGGCTGTACATTTTTGGCAAAGAGAAAGAATGCAGTATGAGATAAACTCTAATATAGAAGCATCAGAAGCTTAAGTGGGAGTCACTTCTATATTAATATGTATGTTTCCATTATAGCCAATGCATTTTGGATAAATGGATGGGTATCCTGTTTAAATTATTTTTGCTTTTTAAAAACTATAGAAGGAAAAGTTTAAGATTGTGTCCTCACAGATGAAAGAGAATCAAATATTGTCTTTACCCTATTCTCTTAGAGTAGGTAAAATATGAGAGGAAAGATATAATCCATTGAATAAAAACCCTTTTGGGGGCACCAAGTGATAGTTACTCTAATCATTTTCTGAGTCATGCTGACTGGGGCATGGCACTTGTATCATATGTGGTTTGGACTTAAAGGTGGTCTTGGGTCTCATACATGTATTCATTTATCGGTAATAGCTAAAACATAGATAGCATTTATTATGTACCTGGCACTATTCTGTTCCCTTTACATGTATTAACTGTTTAAGCTTTACCTATAGTAATTGAACTATTATTAAATAAACTTTACAGTGTGGGAAACTGAGACATGGACAGGTTACATAATTTATTCAACTAGAAATATAGACACCTAGGGCACTTGTTAGCGGTAGTTTAAAATCTTCAGAGTTCTTGTGCAGACTTAAGCTATAGGGAGAGATCACTGCATGTTCTTCAGGAGTTGGATGAGAAAAAAGAGCAATATATTTTGTATAACACAGCTAACATCAATTTATATAAGGTTCTACACCTGGTATAAAGCACAAGTTGAAATCTGAAATATCAGAATACCGAAATCTGAAATATCAGAATACTGTTTAGTGTCCTGTCTCAAGCCAGGCCTTCAGAAAGGAGCTTTATATATGCTTTTCCTAACTCCATTCATTTCCTTATCCAACTTGTGTCTGCACTCTTGCTTTATGATTCTTCCCCAAAGTCTGCTTCTCCTTCTCTTCAAACTCCTCATACTCATACTTTCTCATTCATTAGCTCTGGGATACATGCATGATAGAATTTATAAACCTTAGCCAGACATTCAAGATGTTTATGTCTTTACCAAATATCAGAAGTCAAATTCGTTTCCCAGTCTCCTAAACCTACCTCACAATTTTGGCTTCTACACTTTTATCTAAGCAAAGCCAATAGGCGAGGAAACTTTGATTTTGGTTTTGTTTTCTTCTATATAAGCTCATACAAATTATACCCACCTTTCAAAATACGGCTAAAATAATACTTCTATAAAGTTTTCCCTCATCATTAAAGCATAATGTGACCTCTACCTCTTCAAAAAGACTAGATAGTTTATTTGGCAATATTAATGTTTTTCTTAATTGGTTGTGTGTGTGTGTGTGTACATACTTGTATCCAGCAATTATATCCTAAGTTTCTTTTGAACTATACTCTTACATTTGACATTTTGTATCTTGTTTGTGATAAATATCTAGTTTCTCTATAGTATTGTGTTATATTTGCTGTTTTAATAATGTATGGACTTTGTTATTCCTTTTATATTTCTCCATTACAAAAGCCTAACAGCATATTTGGTGACTCGATTTAAAATGGAATACATGAATAATGTTTATTAGCAGGTTCACTACTCAATTCAACGTGCAGCCCTTTCTCAAGGTGAGGAACAGACTCGTATTTGGTAAGCCCAAGCCTCACTTAGTATTTCCTGAGAGAAACTGAGTCAGTTCTTTGGCTTTCTTTCAAGAAGGGAAAATTATTTCTACAGAGAAGAAATAATCATTTTCCAAGCAATAAGCTTATTGAACTACTTTGGCTGAATAAATAGCTCTGTTTTCGCCATGGCACATCCAGAGGAATTCTAATTCTTGTCATGGATTGCCAGGGGTATTCTCTTCCCGATAAAACAACAGAAAAGGTATATTAGGAATTTTAAGCAGTTTCCAGTGTGTAAGTATCCATCGTGTTGATTTTCCCCAGACTCCTGCTGGGTAACCTCATCTACCTTCTTCATTGTTTGAGGGCGATGAACTATATAAAATAATTTATTTAATTCCTTTTCTCTTTTCTCATTTTTACGCTGCCCTTTCACAACTTTGTCAACTTCAGGACCATTCTGTGGCAAATTAAACTAAAACAGTGAAGTGTCTCCTGAGCTACACAGTCTTGCATTAATGGCTGCTCAAGGGACACATGTAACAAAATACCTTGTCAACACTTTGAAATAGAACTGTTTGCTTTCACTCCAAATCAGTGTGTCCCCTTTCCATCCATCTATCTCATCCTCTGTGCATTCCCTCACTGATTCTTCCTTTGCCCTTAGTCTAGTATTGCAAATTATTGTCTCTTTCCTGGAGCAATGGAACGGTCTTCTAAGCAACCCCTATCTTCAGCTTTCTCTTTATTCTCTGGGAAATCCCTGAACTCTTTTCCCAAACTATCACTACTTTTAGAACGTCTCTCCTCATTTTATCACCACGAAAATGTAAACCTCAGAAGTTTTGTTCATTGCACCCCTTCATTACCTGTTTCTAGAACAGTGCCTGCCACATGGCAAGCACATGATAAATATCTGTTCAGGAAATTAATGCATCTATGCTCAAACACCTTCAGTGGCTCCTTACTATTTAAAAAGTTTAAGTTGTCATTCAAAATTTTTATGGTGTTTATAATTACATGATGGCAATAGGTGGAAACTATGATTCTAGTAAAATGAGGGTTGGATAATACTTTACATACATTATTACCAAAAACAAAATAAAATAAATAATCTGTACCTGAAACACAAAGAAAATATTTGTATTTGTATCTTTTCATTAGATTCCATAGTTTATATAATTTTTATTTTTTTTTAGCTTTTTTCTTTCTTCTTTTCAAATTTTTGTTTAAATTCTAGTCAGTTAAGTGGCGCCTTGGTGGCTCAGTCAGTTACGCGTCCAACTTTGGCTCAGGTCATGATCTCCTGGTTCATGGGTTTGAGCCCACATCGGGCTTTGTGCTGACAGCTCAGAGCCTGGAGTTTGCTTCAGATTCTCTGTCTCCTCTCTCTGCCCCTCTCCCACTTACACTCTCTCTCTTTCTCTCTCTCAAAAATAAATAAAATATCTAAAAAATTTTAGAAACATAAATAAATTCTAGGCACTTAACATAAAATGCAGCATTGGTTTCAGGAGTAGAATTCAGCGATTCATCCCTTAGGTAGAACACCCAGTGCTCATCACAAGGGCCCTCCTCTTGTAATGATGAGCACTGGGTGTTGTATGAAAGTGATGAATCACTGAAATCTAGTCCTGAAACAAACAAAACAAAAACAAAAACAGAAACAAGTGCCCTACTTAATATCCCTCACCTATCTAACCAACCCCAACCCCATCAACCCTGTTTGTTCTGTATCTTTAAGAGTCTCTCATGGTTTGTTTCTCTCTCTCTCTCTCTCTTTTTTCTCCCTTCTATATTTTCATCTGTTTTGTTTCTGAAATTCCACATATGAGTGAAATCATTAGGTTCCAAAATTTAATGCCACACTATTGCACTACGGAGTGATTTGAATTCTGTTAATAAGAAAATTAAATAAGTCGTGTTCTAGGTAATTTGTTCAACTCTTTACAAGTGTGCAGTCCCACGATGTTAGTGTTGTTGAAAATATTTTGCAGATAAAGAAACAGAATTAGATGAAGTGATTTGGCCATGATCACCCAGCTAGTAAGAGACAGAGCCAGGATTCAAAACATGTTTAGTGGATCATTGTTGTTTTTTACTATATGGTTTTCTCATTTTCTTTATATAGAAGAGAATTAATATGCTTAGTTTTAAAAAGTTAACATTTCTTGGAATCCTTTTGATAACAACAGTCTACTTGCAAATAGGCAGCTTTCTCTCTTTGGGCATAAAGATTTCCATCTACCTCAGGAGATCTGAAGGACCCTGGGGGACCCAGAACAATGTCTCATCTGGAGGTGTGAATTGAAGGCTGGTAGATGGGGCTGTGCCTGTGAACCCCAGAACAAACAAAACACAGTCCTCTGTCCCTTGGAGTCATAGAAATGAGGAAGTGTTTGATGGAGTTTAGAAATATCTAGAAATACTCCCATTTTCACATAATTGCTACACCTACCCAGGGACCCTTTCTTAAACCAAACTGGACTACCAAGTTAGCAAGGAACTCCCACATACCCTGGCATTTCATCTCCTCAATACCTTTCACCTCTTCCTGCTTCTTTCACAGACTGATCAAGAAAACTGCTGGGGCCTGAGGGGCCTGGAAAAGCCACTCCCTCCTTGACCCCACTGCTATGTTGTGCACTGCTTGATCTCTTGGAAATTGCCAACCCTGGAGAGAAGCAGTTTTGACTTCCCTTCTGTCCTGGACAAACCACCAAGGGAACTTAAGGCAAGAAATATTTTAATGTATTTTCCCCTTTCTTTCAGTCTCCATGATAGCTATCTAATCCACAGACTGAGGGCTAATGCACATGGAAGGGGAGAGAAATCATCTCTGCGTGTGAGCTCCTCTGACATTTTGATAAGAGCCCAGAGATGGGACGGCAGCACATCCCCTAAGCTACCTTTCTAAAGGCACACCTTTGCAGTGCTTCTCACGCTCAGTGTCCTTCTTTTCAGTTGGCAGGGAAGTTAACAAAGGCTTGCAAGAAACAGAAACATATTTGTCAGGCATGGCTATAACGTCTCTATAATTTAATATATTCTTACATTTTACTTTAAAGTAATTCTGTCCATTTCCATTGAAAGAAAATACCTTTTTTTTTTCCTTCAAATTCTTATTGGGGGATATTTATCTTAGTTCATTTGCTTGTTTATAGAATTAGAATTTGTTTTAGACTTGCAAATGAATCTAAATATTATGAATATATTCTCACTTTTTAATTAATACTTACTAATAACATTAGTAATATATTTACAGAAACCTCTCTTTTTTAAATTATTTTAATTAAATATTAAATTATTTTTTTAATTATGTATTTTGAGAGAGTTGGAGAGAGAGAGAGGAGCAGAGAGAGGGAGAGAGAGAGAATCCCAAGCAGGCTCTACACTATCAGCACAGAGCCTGATGCAGGGCTCAAACTCATGAACCATGCGATCATGACCTGAGCCGAAACCAAGAGTCGGATGCTTAACTGACTGAGCCACCCAGGCTCCCCTGGAAACCTTTCTTTGAATGGAAGCTTATTCAAACTTCCACATGGGAACATAAATCGTCAGGACTACTTTAGATGAAGCATGGTCAGAGGGTCTGGTTCTTTGCCTATCTCACCAGTGCTGGGAGGCCCCTGAAGTTACTCTGCAAAACCTACTTTGAGTACTGATGTATTTATCTGAATTAATCTGGTGCAAGGCATGAGGGAATGAAGTAGTTCATAAGTGCACACCATTAGCTTGTGGCAGACCTAACTCTAAACTATAGATTCTTGATCCCTTTTATGGTCTTTGAGGTTGGGTTAATTCTTTTGATCTAGGAGAAAGAAAAAAAAAAGAATTACTTAAAATGGAGAAGGTGGAGAACAAAATGAATAGTGGCTGGGCTCTAAACAACTATCTTGTGACAGAAGAAAGCTTTTCCTTTATGAATAGGAATGTATTCAACCATACAAAGTCCTGCCAATGACAAGCATCTGTCTTGCTTCACTGGATTTGTTGCTGACTTCTATGTTGTCCCCATCCCGTGAACACACCTCATACCCATCCTGACAGGCAGGCACCTGACATGCACCGTGATGGTCCAGTTGGTAACTGCCTACTTAACCTGCTGCTGCTTTGCAGCCCATCCAGTGCTTCTCACACTCACAGCTCTTGGGGAACAACCGGAGAGCCCCAGGCACACACAGCTCTGGGGAAGCCTGCTGTACTGTGGGCAGCCAGCAACTCAGTCCTCTGAGAGATAAGACTTTCTCACTACCGTCCAGCATGTGCCCTTCGGTGCTCATTCGGGCATCATAACCAGACATGAGGGAATATATTTCTGCGTTGTCGAAGAGAAGCAGGACAGTAATTTCAGTTTATTTAGAAAAGTGGTTTTTCGACATCCTCTTTGTCTCCCTGCCATCAACGTCTCTAAGGCCATGCTTTTTCTATTCAAAATCACTACTCTTCCCCTCCCCGCCAACCCTTTTTTTAAACTAAAATCCTTCCTTCTTTCTTTTCTTGCTTGCCCCCTTGTGTCTTCCTCCCTATTTTCTTATTCTCCTTTCAGTGTTAGGTTTTACTTCTTCCTTCCCTCCTTTCTGCCCATCTTGCATCTTTCCTCCCCTGCAGCCTTCTTTTCCTCTCTTCTTCCTTTTTCTTTTTTGTCTTCTTTCCTTCTATCTTTGTTGTCTCTCTTTCCTCCTTCCCTTCTTTTTTCTCCATTTCTCCCTTTTGCTCTTTTTCTTTCTTTTTTTTCCTAATTTACTGTTTCATTTTTTTTCATTTCTTTCTTCCATGATATCAACCTTTCTAATAATATGAATACTAGACTACATTTAGTTTTGAAATGCTGGCATAGGCAAAACCACAGACAACATAGCTGGTGGCTATTTTATTAGTAGACATAATGGTTAAAAGCCCAGACGTTAAAGAAAATATGGAAGTCAGGAACAAGTATAAGCTTTTCTCTTGCCAGTTGGATGGCCTTGGGCAGCTTTATTAAACTTTCCGTGACCTGAGGTATCCTCACCAACATTACCTAACTCACAGAGATATTGCTGGAACTTAATCTGAGAGGGCATTCGGCACAGATTCAACACAGTTAACAGTCTATACATGAAACTGACTATTGTTATTATAATGATATCATTTTTATTGTTGTATTAGCCATTGTTACTATGGTTTTATTATTGTAATTAATTTAAGTTGTAGCCGTGGCAGGAAGCAGCAACTTACAAATACTGGAACTTGAATAAGAGCCTGCTAGCAGGTCAAATGAGAGAGTGAGGGCTCAGCTTTCCTAGAGCTTATGGTCATACACAAGTAGATATCCTAACACTGTTTCCAACCCGGTATCTAATGGGCCTAGACATACATTGCCTTAGGGTCCTACAGTGCTGAAACCCCACAAAGCTGGTGCTGAGCAGACAGCAGGATGAATTGCCTCTGGCACAGCATGCAATAATAGAGAGCACTGGTAGGTTGAGAGGAGGGGCGGGCCGAGCAAGGATGTATTAATGATGAACCTCCTGCAAGAAGGGGAGAGATCAGGGAGAGATTAGCTGAACTGCTGATTGTGCATAGGGAGGCCAGCTGGGAGAGGTTAATGGAACATTAGGAGAAGAGAGAAATCCAAAGACAGCGAGCTGCTACCTGGGATGGTGGCTTTGAGTCATCAGATTCCAAACCACCACACAACAGACAGCCACAGCTGGAGGTGGAGTTATGACCTCAGCCCTGCAGGGTTTGCTGAGAGGGCAGTTAACACAGGCGTGCGGGGACTAGACTCCAAGAGACAATGTGCTAATGCATCAGGTACTGTGATGTTTCACCTCTTTCCCTTTCCTGAGTGGCAGGCACTCCCCAGGAGGGAAAGCGGTCCAAAGGACTTGCATTAAAGGAAAGGTTTGTGGGTGTTCTGATCAGTGTAGTCACATCCCCCATGCAAGTCCTAAAGTCTTCAATGTTGATGTAGAAGGAAAATGAGGAAGATTCTATGGTCCCTGAAATCGATTTATCATAGGCTTCTCAATAATTTAAAGACATGATTCTCAAACTTTTGCTTGCCCCTCTGCAACTGACTAATAAAGATGCTTCAATCCCGGGCCTGGCAACCTCCATCAGACAGAATAAACGGACCTTTGCCACTTATTGGCTGCCAGCATCCACTTCTTCCTCCCCTTGAGACATACATGCCTTTTGAAGAAGTAGTTAGTTGCTTATGGATCTAGTTCATAGAGACCATATCCAGTTCCAGCCCTCACCTGGGTGAGAACCAGTATGTGATCTAAGGCAGGCTATTTTGAGTGACTGCTATCTGGAAATAAAAACTGAATTAGAGAGGCACAAATACTCATAATGTTTGTGATTTCATTGTGTCCCAGTGGAGACCAGACTATACCTACGAATAAACCACTGTTGTATTTTTTGCTTCATTGTCTTTTTAGCTGCCTCTGTTTCTACAAGTTTTAAAGGCTGGCTCTCCAGTCTCTCAGGAAATTGTGAGGTGCCAATATCCTTCCAAGGCTATTTTGGCCTGCAGCCAAAGATACCTAGGATAACAAATAATTCTCAAGACACTAGATACAATTCCACATTGCTTTCTCCTCTAAGAAAATATATCTAAATTCGAGTGAGGAACAATTTCAGGTATGACTTTGAGTCCACTGTTATTCTTTTTGAGAGGACTTTTCTAAGTTTCATTACTTGATTATCAGGACAAAAATAGATTTTTAGAAAGCAGCTCACAATTGATTGTAATAAATCTGTGGTACCCTGATTTCAAAGAGGGTTACAATAATTCCTCTCACCCTTGTATAAAGATGACTTTGCAATTGGGCTTTGGCACCCTTCTCATCAAGAGAAAATTTATTTCTCCAAACTTTGAATCTGTGCTTAGTCATGCGACGTGTTGGCCAATGGGGTATTAGCAAACGTTCCATAAACAGAAGTTTGAATGTTGTTTGCCAACCCCAATGGGCTTAACCTCTTTTGTTTGTAGTGGGAATGCTAAGACTAAGATAGCAATGAGCCTGATTTAGCCAGCTGGAAATTAAGAGAACAGAGATGCCCTAGATAACAACATGAGGAAGGTCAGGCACGTGGGTGTGGTCATTGTAGATTATCCTGTTAAAATTAAGTCAGCAAATAAGTACAGCTTCATAAATTACCCAGCCAATTAAACCAGCCAAAAAACCACCTGGATGAACACAACCCATACTGCTAACCCAGGGAACTGTAAGTGAATATAATAGCTGTTGTTTTATCTTTTGTTTCTGGGCTGGTTTTCCACGTAGCAATAAATAATTGATACAGAAATTAGTAACCAAAAAGTTATGTGGTGGGTAACAAAAACTTAAAATATATTTCATTGGCTTTGAGACTGGTTGGCAAGAAGAAGCCGAAGTGGGGGGAACACTATTAGCAAAGGGGGGAAGAATTTCAAACTGCTGTTGGAAGCAGTGAAACTGATAATCCATCATCTGTACACGTGAACCCATTGGTAAAACTGCTACCTGTGGTAATCTTGGAGCTACCTGTTGTAGACAGTTTGCAAATATGGACGCCATCAATTCCACCCATCTCTTACACCCATGGTCCTCTTTACATCAAAAACTGGAGTCAAACTCCTTTCCCTTTGCACCTTCTAACTCTGTGTGTTAAGCTCTAGGAAGAGAGAGACGAATGCTAAAGAAAGTACTATTCAATTTACAAGCAGAGGTTAGAGAAAATGTTAGGAGCCAGGATGTGTTGAGTTGGAAAATTAAACTGTTCACAAGTCTCTTCTCCCTAGCTAGAGAAAGGTTCTAAGAGTAAGATGTCATTTGAAGACTAAAAACCAAGTCAGTGCTGTGGCTATGAAATCTTTTCAGGATAAACACATTTGTTGCAGGTATATATTATCATTCCCGGTTTGGAGATGATGGACGCCAGACTCTGAAAGACAAAATCAGTGGTTTTCAAACTTTGTTCCACATAGCTTTTCTTTCCTGGGCCCAATGGGACACCAAGTGGTGGGTTAGACACGACAAAAAGGAAGAACAAAATGGGCTGATATCTGGGTCTTCTGCCTTGCTTGAGGAGAAAATTCTACCCATGTCTATCATAAATATTTGATTTCCATGTGAGATTTTGATTGAATGGTGATTTTCAAAGGCAACAAGAGTATTGGAAAACCTTAAGTAATGAATAGAATGAGGATTTGAACCTAGGTCCCTTATATTCCAAAGAACATAGTCCTTGTTTCACGTCATGTTGCTTAAAGTACTAGGGGTGAGTGGCAGGTCTTGATGTTACAGTTTTCTCTATGAGTTGTATGAGGTTTACACACTATACTTATATTTCTAAAGCCAGAAACTGAGACATATTTTCTAATATTTGATATAACAATGATATAGAACATTCAAAATCTGAACTGCTGTGAAAAAAATAAGGTGTATGATTGTCATATTATCTGATTCCTTAAGAAATGCTAATAAAAGATCTAAGCATATGATCTAAGCAGAAACTGTTCAGGAGAGACTTCAGAACATTTTAAATCAATGAATTAAATGATTAATGAATAATTTCATTAATCTAGGGGCACCTGGGTGGCTCACTTGGTTAACATCCAACTTTAGCTCAGGTCATGATCTCACAGTTTGTGGGCTCAAGTCCCTCATCAGGCTCTGTGCTTACAGTTCAGAGCCTGGATCCTGCTTCAGACTCTGTGTTCCCTCTCTCTCTGCCTCTCCCCTGCTTGTGCTCTGTCTCTGTCTCTGTCTGTCTCTAAAAAATAAATAAAGATTTTAAAAAGTTTAAAAAATAATCATTTAATTAATCTGTTAAAATTAAGCACCCATGCTACCAACTGGAAAAAAAAAAGAGTAAAACAAACAGCCAAACCTGGTCTTTGGCTTTCAGGAACTCACAGTTTAGAAGGGGAAACAGAGCAAGTTTATACCCATTCATAAGGACAGCTGAAAGGAAAGACTTGAACAGAAAAAGGGCAAAGCCCATGCTTTTCTGAACCAAGATATCTCTTAACTAACTGGGGTTCCTAATTGCAGGAGTTATAAGTTAAATAATGCCAAATAAATTCTATTTTTATTATGACAAAAAGGAGATATCTTTTCTCTCAACTCCAGAGGAAGGAAATTAATCATTTATGGATGGATGAAGTCTGAAATAATTACTATTGCTATTATATTTTCAAATATGAGACAGATCATGGACAGTTCTTCTGCCCCAAGTAGCCTGACTCATGATTCAGTCATGGTTTAATTTGGTCAAATATCGAAAAGCTAAACTAATGTGAAAATGCTATAGCCATGTGATATAAGACCAAATATGTGAAATGCCCAGAGAGGATTCCTGAACATAGGTGTCAGTGCAAGTTAGCTTCTCTTTCTTTTGTCCTTCCAATCTTTCAGGTCACTTCCAGCCTTAAAAATAATGGCAAATACTGAGTTTTTCAAAATGAGTACCTTTATTGTTAGCACAGCTTGATAGTTTTCCAGAAAGATGGCCACATAGGCCATTCTGTCTGTTGCTATTGTTGTGAATGCATCCAGGGGACTTGGATTTGGCTGGTAGCAAGAAAACAAGAGTCTGGGACACCAGACAAGTTGATGGAATGTTACCCACAAGAGTATTCAACCACATTCACCATCGTAGGGGTGAGCACCATTGTTTCAAAGAGAAACAGCTGATGAATTTCATTATTTGTAAAAGAATGTGGTTATCATGACCATGGTGTAGATGCTCGGAGTAGGGAGGGGAATAGGCAGCCATATTTATAGGTGTATATATCAGGAATGGAAAAGGCAGTCATCTTTCAGATGTATATAGCTTTATACAAAGCAGATGATAACTATGCAACTACTCTCCATTTTCTTTCTTAGGGCTGGTTTATTCTTAGTCATACTCAGGAAATTGATTTTATTTATGTGATTTCTTGTAGGAAACACTTTAACAGAATGCATCCCATCAGACATCAATCACTCATGATGACAGATTGTCAAACATTGATGGGTAGTGATTATATGCTCTGTTCTATGAATTCCCTCTATCTGTACTCATTTAACTTATAAAATCACATACTCATAATCTCTGTTTTATGATTAGAAAACCAAATTTTAGAAAGATTAAATAATTTGATTAAGGTCGCACAGTGAGAAAGGGCTTTAAACTCAGGATGCCTGGAAATACTGTTTATTGATGTGGTCTTTAGGCAAGTAATTTTTAATTTATTTTATTCTTATCAACCTCAAAGGAAAACCAAAAAAAATATTTTTATTCTTTCTCATTTATGTTGATAACATCTGTGACAAAATTTCTCATTCATCTTGAAATCATTTGAAAGAGAGGAAGCAGTTATAGTATATGACATTAGTGTGGTTTAGGAAACTCATTCTATGAAAGAAAGCACAAAAGGTGAATTTGCACTACAATCTGCTGGTCTGTTAAATAAATATATAAAATGAGGTTTAAAATATGAGCCTAAAGTCAAAAACCTTATGTTGCAAACAAACTTGTCGCATCAGTGAAAACGCCCAGCTGCTCTCCCTTTTTCACTCCTGACATGACCCGTCTGTTCCTTCTAGCCAGGGGTTTTCATCTTGCTGTCTTAGGGAGTGTTTCTTCAAGACCCTGAGGTATCAATAAGCCAAAGCAGTGATTAAGGGAAGAGATATTTGGCCTTTAGAAAAGATTTTTATGTTTTTTTCTCTCCATTCTCTTGTCCTTCAGCTCCCAACCCCTTACTCCATATTCAGCTATTTCCTTTCACCCTGGTTGAGTGGACAAAATATATTTAACTGTAGCTAAAACCACATTCAGGATTTTCTTCTCTTTTAGGCACTTTCTATACATTGGCTCATTTATTTCTCACAAAAACTTAGGAGGTACATTGTATTAGTCTCGCAATCCTTTTACAGATGACAAAACTGAAATAAAAAGAGGTTAAGTTTACAACATTGAAAAAACAACAAATAGGGATTTGAGCACAGGAAGTGAGACTCCAGCTTTCATATCCCAAACCATTCTCTAACAGTTCCGTGGAACAGCAAATCTCTCATCTAAGTAGGGAAAAAAAAAAAAAACCTATTGAGTCAAAATTTTAAAGTTTGTAAAAAGATGAACATTGTTCTAATGATATGGCCATGGACTCACATGAATTTTATTTGTCTATATGCAAAAAAATGATTTGTGAAGATATCTTGTGCTTATTTTTTGGTGCAGTTTTATTTGAATCTGAAGTTTACTGTATTGATTCCATTTCTTTCCTTGTGAAATGTGATTCTCAGTGAAGCCTGGTTCTGATCAGTTAGCAGCCCTGTGCTAAATATAGCAACCCCAACACTAAGATCCATCCGTACATCTGGACTCCAAATACTCTGTCCACTTACACCAAAACTTCACTTAGGTTCGGCACTCCAGAGTTTAGTTCATAAAGTACGTTTGCAACATTCATACTCCTCGTAATTTTAAACCTTTATCATAGTGGTCTTCAGTTTTTCTTTTAGAAGTAGAAATCCTCACTTAAGCCAAAACTTATATATATGACATGCATTTCATTTGTAATAAATTACTTTATTTCAGGCAAAAATTTAAATTATGGTTGCTACATCATCAGGAAATGTATTCTACCCAGTTAGCCTTGGGCAGCAAGTGTGTGTCACATTCTGGAATAATATTTGTTTATTAATTGACTAATTATGTTATAATGAGATAGCATTTGATTGTGTAAAACAATAAATATACACCCATTGCCTGTCTCATAAACAGTAAGACAAAACATATTCCCACGTTATCCCTCGGAGACAGGCTCAAGTAATCAAGTGCGTTCAGGAACACTGCTTATACACCTGAGAATAATTATGACGTGGCTCTAATTATATAGACAACATGTGGCACTAGACTCATGAGGGTTATTGAGTTGCCACTCCCTCAAATGAGCCCCAGGTGCCTGAGGAGAAAAAAAAAAAAAAGCCAAGAATGAGGAACATAAGTGAAAAGGTAGAAACATTTTTGGAAAAAATTCTTCCCTCCCCTATTTCCTCTATGGAACTTTCTTCCTTCTTTCCTCCTTTCCTTCTTTCCTTCTACTTTGAAAATTTGAAAATAAGGCAAAAGTAGGAAGGAAAGAATGACCTAAAAAGCTCTTCTTTTGCTTTTTAAACTAACCAGAACTTTGTGCTTGGTTTTGCTTTGTTTGTTTAACCAGACTCTTATTATTCTAGAACTGGTTTTGTCATTCCCCTTCTTTAGAATTCATAAATATTAAGTTATTATCATATATATAAGAAAGACCAAAAATATACTGCCTTTCATTAACAGGAATTAATTTATCAGTTTAGCTTTTCTGTTCCTTTGTAGGACAGACAGGGATCTGATAAGTTGGATAAAAGAAAAGGCTAATTTTTTTTTGAGTATATTACTATGGCAACAACTTTTGCAGAGTGTCCCATTTTTTTTTTAATTTTATTGTTTATTTTTGAGAGAGAGACAGCAAGCAAGGGAGGCAGAGAGAGAGAGAGAGAGAGAGAGAGACAGAATCCGAAGCAGGCTCCAGGCTCCGAACTGTCAGCACAGAGCCCAACGCGGGGCTTGAACTCACAAACCGTGAGATCATGACCTGAGCTGAAGTCAGTCGCTTAACCGACTGAGCCACCCAGGTGCCCCAAGGCTAATTTTTTAAAAATTTTTAATGTTTATTTATTTGAGAAAGAGAGAGAGCAAGCAGGGGAGGGGCAGAGGGAGAGAGAGACACAGAATCCGAAGCAGGCTCCAGACTCTGAGCTGTCAGCACAGAGCCTGATGCAGGGCTCCAACCCACAAACCTCGAGATCATGACCTGAGCCAAAGTTGAATACTGACTGACTGAGCCACCCAGGAACCCCCAAAAGGCTAATTTAGAGTGGAGATGGGGAAAGGGAGAGAAAATATTTGAAGCATAACAGAAAGATGAGGGATAGCCCAGTCCTATTCCTCTAGAAAGACACACATTTTTTCTGAATATGAAAATAAGTGATTATTTCATATATTACCTTTAAAACAACTAGTAAAATTATTTACATAGAATTTAGAAATTAAATAAATGGCAAAATTAGAAATTATTCTTGTTTTGGACACAGTTTTGGACACTCTTTGAGTCACCTACAAATTCTGAACAGGAAATTTGTTTCCTTCTTAACAGTTCAATTTTTTAGTTCCTAGATTTTTTTTTTGTCCTGAACTTTTTGTATCGAGATATTTGGGTCATTCCACAAGAAATAGTAAATTAAAGAGGACTTTACCAAAACCACAATGAACACTTTTAATCAATTTTATAATTTGCTCATTTTTCCATTAAGTCTATTCAAAATGTAGATTGTCTACATACTGCCGATACTTTTGACAGCTTTCTTTCATGAAAACATTTTGGGGGCACAGTCTGAGTTATGTGATTTCATATTTTTAAGCTATAATAAAGAACATGTGTCTGCTAGTATTGCAAAAGGGCATTCTGGAAAAATGAGGTAACAATTACATTTTGCTCTATTATGCAATCAACAGACAACTCAGCTCAGGAGTTAGAATGCCTGGGTCCCGATCCAGGCTATATTTACAGTGAAGAAAAACGAGCAAGTTGCATCAACTCCTTGTGCTTGTCTTGTGTCACCTCTTTATTTATTATAATTATTATATATTTATCATATTAATTTATAATGATAATAATACCTAGGCTTGTTGTTTACTGATGACCGCAGTTCCTGGCATAAGAAAGCACTCAAGAAAAGTTAGCTATTATTCTTTTGCATCTGGTTATAATTAACAGAGATTAGATTTTGTAAAGTCTTATGAATTATGTCAAAGACTGGACACAACTTACTAATAGCTGGCTTATTTAGACAGCGGTTTGGTTTGTTGCTGTTGTTGTTGTTTGAATAATGATTCTTCAAAGAAATCCATTGTATTAAATAGCAGCGAATGATGCTGGAACTTTACTGGATGACCTGAGGTTGCAACAGGAATGTATACTTGGTCGAGACCTCATGATGGTTTCATTACCCAGTTGAGAAACTGAAGAATTCCGTGCTAATAGAGTCTGTTCTGGTATCACTATTTTCTGATCGAGGATTTCTTTTACACTGTTTTGGAATAAAAAATGGGAGCCCTCTGTCTCTTTTAATAGTTCGCATTCTCCTAGCTCTGAAAAAGAAAGTTTAAGTTGAATAAAAAAGATCAAGGTAATCAGGTATGGATCTGAAAACAATACTTTCTGATTAAACAAAGAAAAGATATTCATGTATTTTTGGAGTATATTTTCATATTTTCAGGTCTAGCTGGCCAAACCTCTGATCAGCCCACCCACAATCTTTAAAACAAGTTGTTCTCACTGGCATTTGTCTCAAATTAATAGCCTTCTTGTGCTATTGGTGGGCAGCTGGGGGCCCCAGAGGCCTTAAGCATTGCACAACTAAACTGTGGACTCACCAACTGAATAATCTTCCTAGCGTTCAGGAAGCCTATTAGGTGGTTTCATTTCCATTTCATCTAATCCTCATACCAAATTTTACTGTATGCATTTTATAGATAGAGAAATTTTTGTATTCAAATGTTAAATACACCACCTATAGCCAATTAGAATTGATGGTCTTCAGAGCTGCAAACAGCAATTTTCTTAGCTCCAAGATCCATCCATGACAACAGGCAATGCCCCTGGCTATCAAAATTAGAATGGAAGCATGTAATGGGAGAGTTACCTGACCATTTGGTGATCATAGGCCACCTATACATACTCAGGCATAAGATTTCATTTCACAGAACTTTACTATTACTTCATTTCTAACAGGTCATGAGTGCAGCAATGTTTTTCAGCAATATTAGGGCAAACAAGAGCATGTGTATTTTATTGATATCTGTTGGGATTCAGAGTCCTCTTGGCTCCATATACTAAAATTTCCTGAAGCCCTGACTCCACAATCAATACTTTGTTGTGGGAACTGACAAAAGAAGTTATGAACGGCCTCACAGTGCTTAGGATCTCAGTTTCAGGGTGTCTATTCTCTTTTGGCAGTCCTCCTTATTTTATTTTTTTTTTCAACGTTTATTTATTTTTGGGACAGAGAGAGACAGAGCATGAACGGGGGAGGGGCAGAGACAGAGGGAGACACAGAATCGGAAACAGGCTCCAGGCTCCGAGCCACCAGCCCAGAGCCCGACGCGGGGCTCGAACTCACGGACCGCGAGATCGTGACCTGGCTGAAGTCGGGCGCTTAACCGACTGCGCCACCCAGGCGCCCCCCTCCTTATTTTAAAAATACATAGGTACATTACCGTTTGTGAGAAAGCCCAGGGTGTGTAAGCACACACACACATACACATATATAGGTATTTTTTTTGCAAATATAGTAAAGCCTGTGTTAGTGATGCCTGATATATAAAGTAGCTGCTGCTCAAATATGATTTTTTATAGTTCACACTTTGTTGATTTCGCATTTAGTTGAAAATTGAACTTTTTGGAATCCAAAAGCATAATGATTATAACTAGACCACAGCAATCTTTGGAATATTTGTTTCTCTGGTTAGCAATTTGTATAGCTTCTCTCAGCTTTGTCTGATGTTAGACTGGCTACCATGCAGGCAAAGCTTGGAGCTTATTGTCCCTATGTGAGGCTAGTGTATAATGTTATTACACTACTAGGCGCAGGAGAGCAACATAATGCTATAAATTCACAGTGGAATCGTTAGGAGAGATCAGTATTTCCAGCAGACTCTCTAAGGCAGGGAAGATGCAGTATCACTCCCTATCACGGCTTTGGTGTCACCATACCTGATGTGGGAGGTGACTACCCTGCAACTATTAATGATTATGCTACTATAAAAAGAATATTTGCAGCTGAACCCAAGAAGGCTTTTTTTAAAAAAATGTTTATTTATTTTTGAGGGAAAGAGAGTATGAACAGGGAAGGGGCAGAGAGAAGAGGACAGAGGATCTGAAGTGGGCTCTGTGCTGACAGCAGTGAGCCTCATGTGGGGCTCAAACTCACCAACCTTAAGATCATGACCTGAGCCGAAGTCCAATGCTCAACCAACTGAGCCACCCAGGCGCCCCTTATGAGTATCACTAGGTGTATTTCCTATTCTGTGAGAGAAGATGTTGCCTTTCTAATTTGTATGATACTAGATTCATTTTCCATAAGACCCATTAGGATTTTAGGGGTTGCTAGACCAGGTATGCGTTTCCCTGAGGACGTACACTATTGTCAGGTTCTCTATACAGGTTTAAGTAACAGAAAACCCAATCCGAATCAGCAGCAGTTACATGGAATTTATTGGCTCACAAAACTGAAATAGTTTAAAGATAGGGCTGGTCTCTAGTAAGACTTGTAAAGGCAGTTTAATGTCACCTCACCAGGTCTTGGCAGGGTCTATTTCATTTTCAGTCTCAGAATGTTACCCACACCTACCCATGCAGAGCCAAGGGAAGAGAGAAGAGAGCCCCAGCAGGCTTCTGCCCAGCAGAGCACCTTAGCAATATGAAAGGGCCTTGAAGATGGGAACTATGGTACTATTTTTGTCATGAATCCATGACAAGTTTCTGTTTTTCTGGAAAAGGGTTCTTTTGAGCAGAGTTCAGCGAAGCTCTGATTATTTTACTTTGTGTCATCGCCTGACCACCTATTTTGGCTTTCCTCAGAGATGGAGACTGGCAGGCAAAAATGAAGGAGGTAGAAATGCATTCTGTCCACTATTCCAAATAAAGGACTAGCCTAGATTATGAGTATGGTGAATATGCCAGGGGTTTATTGAATATCATCAGAGCAAATATTAAGACACTGGAGCAAGGTTATGTAGTAGAAAGACCCAGGCTTTGAGGTTAGACAGACTTAAATTCTAATGTTAGTTTCATATCTAATTAAAGTGTGACTTTCCTCAGGCTCAGTTTCCCAATTTATAAATGGGAATTATATTACAAACATTTTGGAGGTAGAGGGTTAAATGTGGTGTATATATATAAATACGTATGGATTGGGGCAATATCCATTGTATAAGAAATGAGAGGACTCATTTCTTAATCTTCCTTTGTCCTTTCCTTCTCAGCTGCTAGGAAATATTTTGACATCATCCTCATTTACCATCTCTGACTTAACTGGTAACAGTAAAAATAACACCTAATATGTGTTGAATATAGTCAGTACAATGGTTAAGACTACAAACTGTGAAGCCAGAAACCTGAGCTTAAATGGAAACTCTTCCCTTGACTTGTTGGTGACAGTGAGAAAGTTGCTTAACTTCTCTGGGCCGCAGTTTTCTCATCTATAACGTAGCGATTAAAAAAAAAATGACATTTATTGAAAGCTGACTCTATGCCAGGAATTGCTATAAACCTTACCATCTGTGAACTCTGCCATCTTCACAATAACACCATGTAGTGGTGCCATTACCCCTGCTATCTGACAGATGAGGAAACAAACCTGAAGCACAGAAAGGTTAAGTAACTTACCCAAGTGACCGGTCTGGATAAGAATCCAGTCAGGAAGCTTCTGAAGTCAGAAGCTAATTCTGACTAATTCCACTAATTCTATTATTCTGTAGCTTCACTTCAAAACCCTTCTCATATGCTGTCTCGTTGAATTCACCCAACAGTAAGACAACCCAAGACATTGCTTCTGTAGTACTTCTCAGAAAAGGACTAAGGAACAGGGAGCTGACATATACAGTTCTTAGGCACAAAGCTGCTTATGCATTTCTGCCTGGTTTTGAAATCTATATTCTTCTTTTAAATTTTTTTAATGTTTATTTATTTTTGAGACAGAGACAGAGCATGAACGGGGGAGGGTCAGAGAGAGGGAGACACAGAATCTGAAGCAGACTGCAGGCTCCGAGCTGTCAGCACAGAGCCGGATGCGGGGCTCGAACTCACGGACTGTGAGATCATGACCTGAGCTGAGGTCAGATGCTCAACCTACTGAGCCATCCTGGCGCCCCTGAAATCTATATTCTTAAAACCTAAGCCACAGAGTCTCTATTTTAATGATACCCAGGGACTAAGAATTTTGCACAAATACAGAGTCCCCTGGTCTAATTGGAGCATTTGGTGTTCAGCAGAATTCTCTTCTCTCCCACACAACTCCCCTAACATGCCTTGTTACCTCATATGCATTTGGGGCTTTTGTTGCTGGATTCTCCCTTCACACCCCCACATCTCTACTTTGGCTGGCCCCTGGTCTCAGACGGCTATTTATGCAGCCTGATTACAGTGATTGGCAGAGGGTGGTTTAGTAGTGATAACTCCCAAAGTTTTCCTGTGTCAAGACTTGCCTGGCAGCAAGAAGTTTTCAGTGTTTTCAAAAAGAAAATATATATAGTTTTTTTTTTTCTTCTTCTTAACTTATCCATGAACTATACCTTTGGTAGTCTCCCACTCACATTTTTTATAGTATTTTTTTCACTTCCTTTAAAATGAATATATATATATAAGTGTGTGTGTGTGTATATACATATATATGTATATGTACATGTATATATATACATGTATACATGTATGTATATATACATGTATACATGTATGTATATATACATATATATGTGTGTGTGTATATATACACACACACACACACATACATACATATCATGGAATGTTGGAATATACAAAAAACTTAATCAAATATATTAAACAATATTTATGGGTCTTAGCACCTAAAGATAGCTGTGACAAACATTTAATGCTGCTTATTGTTTGTCTAGCCTCTTTGATGTATATAAAATGGCATATTCTATGTTCTGAATCAGTTCAGACACAAACATGAATTGCTACATTTTCAATGAGTGGTTATTCCAATTGAATTATGTTGATTCTTTTTTTCCTAGAACATAACACATCCTTTAATAGTACCTTGGACAGTATTCATGTTTGAAATATTTACTGAAGGTCTGTTTAGTTTAAAAACTCTAATCTCATATTCTGAGCCTTTGGCTCAGGAAGGGGAGGAAGAGGGAGAGGGTAAAAGATAAAAGTCTCAGGGTACCTGGGTGGCTCAGTCCATTAAGCAGCCAACTCTTAATCTCAGGTCATGATCTCAGGGTTCGTGGGTTGGAAATTCACTTCACATCTGTACCGATGGCATAGAGCCTGCTTGGGATTCTGTCCCTTCCCCTCTCTACCCCTCCCATTCATTCTCTCTCTCTCAAAATAAATAAATTTTTTAAAAAAAGATAAAAGTCTCTGAATTACCTGGCTGTTGTAGTTCTCTGATGAGTATCAACTGTTGACAGCTCTTTGTTTATGAAGGATAATAATAATTTGCTAAATAAAATGAATACATCTTTTTCAGTTTGTCATTTGCCTTTTAAAGTTGGTATAATTACTTTATAATATTTTAAATAGTTTGTAAATGTTATATATAAACTAATCTAGCGAAATTTTCCTGAAAATTCTTCCTTCCCCATCCTAAAATGAGAAAGTATGGCTCTAAAGTCACATCCTTAACGATTAAGTCTATCATTCTCTATTTCTCTACGTCTCATTTAAACCACTCAAAATTACACAACATAAATCAATACTTCTATTAGTACTTCTAAAAATCTTCCAAGTTTTTCTTTTGTTTTATTTTAAGACATTTTATTTTACATTTAGCTCCTTAATACATTTGGGATTCACAGTGTGTGTGATAAGAGAGGTGGATCTCAATTTTTCTTGTTTTGTTTTCTTCCTTTAGTAATCAATTCTCCCAAAAATTGTTATTGAAAAACCCTTTCTTTCTCCATGAGATTAAAGTGTGAACTGTACCTTCACTAAGGTTTTATGAGCTTTGTATTTTCTTTCTTTCATCTGTTTGTTCCTAAGAAATATCACAACTTTAAATTACTGTAGAATACACATGTATAGTTATTAAATACAAATAGCTCTGTTAGTTAATTTAGAATTATTTGTTGCCTCTCAGGTTTTTTTAATATAATTTATTGTCAAATTGGCTTCCATACAACACCCAGTGCTCATCCCATCTAGTGTCCTCCTCAATGTCCATCACCCACTTTCCCCTCTCCCCCACCCCCCACATCAACCCTCAGTTTGTTCTCTGTATTTAAGAGTCTCTTATGGTTTGCCTCCCTCCCTCTCTGTAACTATTTTTTTCCCTTTCCCTTCCCCCATGGTCTTCTGTTAAGTTTCTCAAGATCCTCATATGAGTGAAAACGTATGATATCTTGCCTCACATTAGTGTTTTTAAAAAAAATCTTAGTAATTATTACTTTTTATTCTTTCACATTTTCTTTAAGACAACTTTGTCAATATTTTAAAAATTACATGAGGTTTGATTTCAGATGGTATAATTTCTATAAGGTCATTAACAGGTAATTGAATATCAATTATTTAAGAAGTAATTAAAATATTGAGGCTGCTGTAGAGAAAGTGGTTATGTTTCTCCCCTCATTTATTTAAATTGAAAGTTTTATCATCCCATAAATTATGTTTTAATAATATGTACACTGTTTATGTTCTATGATGTTGATGGTGGGGATCTTTGTCTAATTCCTGACTTTAAGGGAATAACATTTAAGTTCTTCTTTCTGTGTGCTGTTGGTTCCTTGAGTGAAAATATCTGTCTTATCCTTTTTACTCTACTTTTCATTTGTAAACAATAGCTATTTCATTATGTCAAAGGATTTCATTTAGGAGAAATACATTCAATTCTAGAATTTATTTTATGTAAACTTTTGCTATTAATTTCTTTGTTATATTATAGATCACTTATACTTGTTGAGACTTTTATGGAGAGGCTTAGCATTTGGCCCATTTGTCAAAATAAAATTGGCTGTAGGGTACATTGTCAATGCCTAGTAATAAGAGCACTAATGATAGTAATAATTAAAATATATTGCACTCCTTCTATGTATCAAACTGTGCTAAACATCTTTTCTTGCATCTATCACTTAATATCACATAACCCAGAAATCTATTTATTAGTTTCCATGTTGTTTTCATGAAGCCGCTGAGTATTCCAGAGACAGACTAACCTGACCAAGGTACTTCTATTAAAATTTATACGTATTGAGCCGAAAGCTGGGATTTAACTGTATTTTTTTGTCCATTTCTTTTTATTTATTTGTTATTGTTTTAATGTTATAAAGTTTATTTATTTTTCAGAGAGAGAGAGAGAGAAAGAGAGCATGAGCAGGGAAGGAACAGAGAGAGAGGGAATCACAGAATTTGAAGCAGGTTCCAGGCTCTGAGCTGTCAGCACAGAGCCTGATATGGGGCTTGAACTCACGATTTATGAGATCATGACCTCAGCTGAAGTCAAACGCTTAACTGACTAAGCCACCCAGACGTCCCATTTTTTTTGTCTATTTCTAAAGCTTAAACCTCTTAGCTAATGTATTATTGATTCAAGGTTTGTGTCATTTTGATAATGTTCCTTGATCCAGTAGAAAAGATTCTCAGGGTCTTACAATAACTTTCTGTATATGAAACTATTTTCTTTACTTTTGTTGATACTATATTCCTAGGTAAGTTATGATTCATGAGTTTATATCTTATTTCCATTTAGTGCTTTTATTTCTATCTGAAATATCACATTATATGAATTTAATATTTGCTTTTCTCTTCAAAATCTGTCCAAAATGTTACTTGTTAAACTTTCTGTCTCATTTGTCTTAGATCTTATCTTTTAAATAGCATTTATATGATTGATATTTCATGAACTGAAAAAAGAGTATTTGTGTTTAGAAATTTTTCTATGTGTTTAAAAAATAATCTATGATTCCATCATATAAAGTTAAACTTATATATTTTTTATTTATGTAATTTTTTTCCAAGTTTGACCTCATGGGTTGACATTTTTGTCTCATAGCTTTACATCCTGCTTAAAAATTTTACTAGTAATTATATTTACTTCAAAAAGTATACTTAATCATATATTAGCCTTCATTAGGAGTAATAATAATAGCACTTCCTTATTATATATGGGGATTTAGTATTCCATTATCCCTTCTTCCTACCGTGTCCTAAAGTGTACTCATATATTTTAGGATTAAAGCCCCAGATAAGGATGTTTTATTTTGTTTTGTTTTCCTTTGGCATGCTTTATTGCAAAAAAATTGGATTTTGTAAGTATCTAGAATATGCATTTACCTGATATAACAATTATCACAGTCCTTTGGTGCCTCACTACTCAAATCACAAGTTCTTACTCCATCTCTGATTGATTCAAGTAGCTCTTTGAATATGAACAGTAAGTTTCTGAACTCTTGCACAACTGAGAGTATCTTTACAAATGAACCTCTGCTCTATACAGAATCTGTATTGAAGCCAATGTCACTTAGGGGCACCTGGGTGGCTCAAGTCAGATAAGTGTCCCACTCTTGGTTTCGGCTCAGGTCATGATCTCAGGGCTTCGCGGGTTCAAGCTCCATGTCAGGTTCTGCGTGGAACCGGCTTTGAATTCTCTCTCTCTCCCTCTCTCTCTACCCCTCCCCCATCTCGTGCTGGGTCTTTCTCAAAATAAATAAATAGATAAATAAACTTTAAAAACAAACAAACAAACAAAACCATGTGCTCATCCCCTCCACGGGAAATTGTCAGCTGTCCTGTGGAGGAGAACTATGTTACCAGCTTGATATGAGCTTTGTTAATGAACTTGTCTCTCTTTTATAATATTTACAGAATGTTTTATTCACTTCTTATGTGACAGGAGACTACTCACTAGGTGATATGATCCAACTTAATAAGGTGAGTGTGGATGCTTTAATATATTATTAATTTCATATCTTTCAATATAAAATCTTCTAAATCTTACTATAAAACAAAATATAAAGAAGTATATTAGAAAAACAAATGTTAGGGCCAGAAAACAAAGGAAATGTAATAAAACAAAAATAAGGCATTCACATCCAGCAAACATCCATAGCCAGATATGAAAAAAGATGAAAAAAAAAACTGCGCTAAAAAGTGGATTCAACTGTTAGGAAGTGAAGGAGGTGAACTTCCTTAAAGTACAAAATGAGGGAAGGAAGTGGAATAGAGGAATTTGCCACTACTTAGGAAAAAGATATAGCAAAAGCAAAAACTGCTCAGTGTGTAGAACATCCAAAAGTTGAAAAGTGACAGAGTCTGAAGAGCATAAGCAGAAATGTTGGTCCTCAGGAAGCCTCTAGCTGTCAAAGCATCAGCAGCATCTTGGGAACCCCTAGGAAACATGTCTTAGGCTTTAGCAATTATATAGAAAGAGGCAAAAACTACTGGCACAGGTATAAAATGCCCACTCACAAGAGAATCAGTTTACCATGAAGGTGCCAGAGATATGGGGACCAAAGAAAAATTGAAAACCAAGAGATTTTTAATATTCTGGGTGAAAATAAATGATAGCTCAATAAGTAGCTGCCACTTCTGCAAATATTAACAGTTAATAGAGTACAATTATCTTGAAGGTCATTGTACTTGAAGAGATACTATATATAGCTGCAGTTTTCCCCAGGAAAAATAGGAAAATAAATGGAAATCACCTGCTGATGAAATAGTCTTTCCAACTGAGAATAAACTCACAGTGGTGGTCTCCAAAGAGACCTACAATGACTGACATTCTGGCAAAGCTACTATGAGGAAGGGTTTCCCTGCCCACCTCCTCTCAGACACCACTGAGTCACTGCAATAGACTTTGGTACATTAAATGCTTGATTTCAGGAATAAAGATTCCTGGATACACTATTGTAGGTGCTGGGGATTGACTTTTTCTTTTATTCTGGGAATTAGAACAGAGTTTTGATTATCTCGTTTGTCCTGGGATGACCTTAGATCCATAAGAGAGTTGGCTTGGAATTAAATTTCTATAATCCCGAAGGATTATGATATTATAGGCTAAATTGTGTTCCCCCCAAATTAACATGTTGACATCTTAACCCCTAGTACCTCTCAGAATGTATGTGTTTGGAGATAAGGTCTTAAAGATGTGATTAAATTAAAATAAGTCCTTAGGGTAGACCCTAATCCAATATGACTGGTATTTGTATAAGAGGAAATTTGGCCCCACAGAGAGACATCAGACATGTGCACACAAGAAGAAGAAAGGCCTCAGAAGAAATCATATCTACTAACACCTTGATCTTGGACTTCCAGCCACCAGAATTGTGAGAAAATAAATTCTGTTGTTTAAAACATCGAGTCTGGTATTTTGTTATGACAAACCTAGCAAACTGATAGATATACTATTCCCGTGGAAGACAGGGACAGGACTGGTGTTAGCCAATGTTCAACTCTTCCCAGGCATAAGGAAGCCATCTAGCTAAAAGAAAGCAGAATTTAAACACTGGAATTTAATTTCTTTGGGCAACTAAAGAATGCTGAATTAATTTTGAACTTTAACTTATAAAAGCAAGATAATTTCCTTTGGACTTGAATTTACAACAGAAAAGAGACTTAATCTTGAATTTATTTATTCCCAGTAATTTGATTTGGGGAAGGGATTTATTTCCACTTTAGGAGAATCTCTGTGTTGTTGGCATTTTATAATAAGAATATCTTCTTTTATCAGTTAATCCTAATTGTATAATCTCTGAAAGACTTTGAGATGGATATGGCTGGACTTAACTGGGGACAGGAAATAAATAGGATATACATTTTCATCTTTGAATATAGTGTTAAGTTGTGGGTGATTTAATTAATATCTGGAATAAGCCATTCTATAGCTTTCTGGAGGCTATAAACTGTACTCTTCCTACCAGTAGTCCCAGAGGATACCTAAAGGGGTGGTGATCAGATTGGTACACACACACACACACACACATACAAATAAATATTGGAAATATAACATGATGGACCTCTTAAGAATATTTTCAAGGGGCGCCTGGGTGGCTCAGTCAGTTAAGCGGCCGACTTCGGCTCAGGTCATGATTTCACGGTCCGTGAGTTCGAGCCCTGTGTCGGGCTCTGTGGTGATAGCTCAGAGCCTGGAGCCTGTTTCAGAATCTGTGTCTCTCTCTCTCTGACCCTCCCCCGTTCATGCTCTGTCTCTCTCTGTCTCAAAAATAAATAAACGTTAAAAAAAATTTTTAAAAAAAGAATACTTTCAAATGGTTGGAAGGTCTACTTTAGTAAACCACTTATTTGGGGTGGGGAGCATTGGTAACTTCCAAGTTGTCTAGTGAGAATAAAGACTTTCTTCTGAGGACACTAGATGTGGTTAACTGTAGGGTTTTTGATTGGTTAGTGAGTTTGCATCTTTGGGAACTGGGTTGAATTTCTCAGTTTAATAAAAGAGCCTGAAAGCTTTGAATAATGATCCTTCTTTGCCACCTTCTTTTCTTATTCTACATAGCATTTTTCTTTCTCTATAAATAAGTACTAAAAATATTAATGGAGTATAATTTTAAAGGAATACCAGACTACTAGCCTGCCTGGATACCAATATAGACTGGACTTTCCCTGACCCTAAGACTGCATCAAATGAGGAGAGCTGGTAGAGGTCTTCAGATATTAAAAGTCAATTTTTCCCTAAATACGACTCATGCAGACTATTTAGAGATAGGTAGCCAATGTTTACTGAGTTTGAATGCTGAATGTAAGGACTGGTTTTTTTTTTTTTTTTTTTTTTTTATTAATTTCCAGATAGGGGATCCAGTGTAACACAGAGCCTAAGTCTCTGAGGGAGGATTATGGAGATGAAATGGGGTAGGTTATTTAAATCCAAGAAACCCAAACCTTATCTGACGTACTAGAAAAGACAAAAGTGCTAATGTTGGGTGATTTCTAGTTTTATCACACAGGTAGGTCCTAGGCTGTATGGAAGCAGTTTGTGTAACAGAAGACCCCATCTTACTCAGGTGGGATTTATGAGGTCCAGCTCCCTTTAGGCCCTATCTGAGAATCTCCACTCAGAATTAATGCACCAAAGTTAAATCTGCACTAGAAAGCCAGGTAAGGGCTCAAGCACCTGATAGGTTGAGGCCCTGCTTGGTTAGTCTCCATATCAACACTGTAAAATGAGCTAATCTAATACCCCATAGTATATAGATGAGAAACATGTTTAAGGAAGCTAACAAACATATGATTCCTATAATTAAGAAAGGTATAGCGTGCAAAAGGCAAAGCATCAAAATGTAAGCACAACCTTGTCTCATCCTTAAATGCATCACTTAGAAGACACTGCTGAAACTTCTACTAAAATAATTTAGAAAAACATGTTTGCATTGAGTATTAGCTAATCTGGAAGGATAGTCCCAGAAAGGATTTTTTTTTAGTGTTTATTAAATGAATGAATCATAAACTTCATCATGTTTTAAGAGAGAGGAAGAAGCAGAGAGATAAAGGAAATATCTATAACACTCAAGTGTGGATACAGTTTTATTCTATACTTGGGGAAAAAATGGCATTGATTCATGATCTATCTTGAGAAAGACTTATTCAGTAAAACTTTGAGGGCACAACCTTAAACTCTTCACTCCAGCAGTATTTATTTAGCAATTCCACTGAGTTTCTCTCTTGCTTTTCCTATGGAAAGCTCAAGGTGCAGTTCAAGGATCCTTTTTCTTTCTTTAAAACAAAAAGTATGTCTCAAACATTATAATGAAGAGGAAAGATCAGGGGAATAGCACACTAAAGAATATAGAAAAATGGCAAAGGGAGGTTAGTAGAGGTCATTTTGATTGAAAACGGTAAATGCCAGTGAGATTATATCTAATCTGTTTCTCTTACATACAATCTAATACTGTGGCCACACATTAATTGAGGATTTTAATTTCAATGTGTACTGTGTCCCTACGCTATCTGATAACTCGCCCTTTTCTCTTTCCTTTTCTCTTTCCTTCCTTCTGTTTCTCTTCCTTAATTTTCTCTCTCTCCAGGGAGAACCGGTGCTACTGTTGGAAGGGTGTGAGATTGCCTTCATGATCTATTTGATTTAATAACTCCAAGGTAACCTCTTAATTTGGTGTCTGGACCTAAAGCCTATAATCCCTTTTCTAGCATTTTAAATGTTCTTCAGTTATTTATTACAGTGTGAGTGAATCTCAGATCCTTTTGTGAGAACAAATTTTAGCAAAGACTAGTCACATGCTGTACATCATATTAAATTCTTGGGCTGCTGTGCACTCTGGGATAGAAGCTGCTAATAGGAATGTTTGTCATCCCCCTATATCAGGACTCAGTTCCTTTCCTGAAATACTGGCTTTGGTATGTCTGGGATGGACTAATTCCACCTTGGCATCTCCTGGGATCTTGCTGTTCAATGTTGATAAAATACCTTTGCATTTTACAAACTTATGTGATAACTTCTGTAAGCAAGTATAGAATGACACAATGACAGCCTAACATAACCTACTGTGACAGAGAATAAAAGGAGAGAGAGAATAAAAACAAGAACAAGAGAATGAGAGAGGAGGGAATGATAAAGAAAGAAAGAAAGAAAGGGAGGAAGGAAGGAAGGAAGAGAAAGAAAGAGAAGAAAAGGAAGAAAGAGAAAGACTTGGAGAAGGGTACACTTAAGCAGAGTGAATGAAGCAGCGAAATGATCTCGTCTTTTTTCCCAAAGCCTTTTGAATTCACACATTGCAATCTGTGTTCCCTGCTTTGTAAAAATATTCTGAAACACTCTTTCTGCTTATGTATCATTAATAACACTGAATGATCATACATGCTGATCTCAGTTGCATGTAATTCCTTGGAAAGTTCCTTTTGCTTTATTTCTTGTCTGTTTTCTGCCCTAAAGGGAGAATGCAAAAAAATTCCGTGTTTCTCCTTTTTTTTCTCTCTGTATTTTATAATGCTGGTTATATTATTGAGACAATAATGGGTTAAAAGCTAGTAAGGTTTGAAAAATGTCAAAATGTCAAAAATATTAAAAAGTAGCCATAAAAGGGGCGCCTGGGTGGCTCAGTCGGTTGAGCGTCCGACTTCAGCTCAGGTCACGATCTCACGGTTCGTGAGTTCGAGCCCCGCGTCGGGCTCTGGGCTGATGGCTCAGAGTCTGGAGCCTGCTTCCGGTTCTGTGTCTCCCTCTCTCTCTGCCCCTCCCCCATTCATACTCTGTCTCTCTCTGTCTCAAAAATAAATAAACATTAAAAAAATAATTTAAAAAAAAAAGTAGCCATAAATGACAGAAAATATTTTTCTGTAACATTGTTACTACTACAAATGACAGAAACTGGGGTACTTTGCATTTAGATATTTTGTTGTCTGGATTCCATTTTTGTGCTATGTTGTACTCAAATATCAACAAACAAATTATTTTTGGAATAAGTGCATTGTGGACAGGGAGAAGGAAAGTATAATGAAAGAGAGACAGAGATAGAAGAGGAAGAGAGAAAAAAAAGAGGAGGAAAAAAAATGCATGAAAAGCAAGAACTAAATTTGCATATCTGATCAGTGATTGTTACTGATGTCACCTATTTGGAAGCAAGCACATTTTCTATTTTTACCAAGGCTAAAGTTCATAAATAATCTTCCTGGGCCTAGTTCTCTCATTTTAAAAAACTATGGGTCAGACTGAAATATTATTCAAATGAGCTTTGTGCCAGGTTTCTGCTGTAATGGATTTTGTGTAGCTACTATCCTTGTAGAGCAAGAATTGTTAGTACATAAAATGGTATGGTTGAGCTTAACCACGGGATAAATTGGGACTTGGTTTAATGTTTCTATGGCTGTTTGAGTGTTGTTGTTATGTGTAAGATGTGCTAAAAGGCTCTAACGAGTCCAGTTTAAATATGTTGCTATTAAAATGTCAGTAGGCAAAATCGTGGAGAGTTACTATTTATCACGTAGCATTTAGATTTAACTGTGTTGTTTCTCCATATACTTCCTTTAAAAAAATAGCTACATTACTTTTCTTTATTCATCTCTCAGTACCACCACTGAGTTGATAAGCAATGTCTATACAGGACAATTAGTAAGTCCCCCAGGACATTACTCAAAAGCCATGAAGGATCACTGATGCCTTTGTCATGAGCAAATCATCTTGCAGATGTTCAGCTGGCTTCGGCAACAGTACTTGATGATAGCTTAGAATGGTTGCCATTTTCGTCTTGAGAAATGTGAATCTGGTAGGAAATATTTCCCATAGCTGAGGGAAGCGGACATACAGATTTAGCAACAGTTCTCTGTGGCCCACATGGAAATAATGATGGTGGATCTTAGCAAGTTGCTGGCACATAATAGAGTCTTAGTGAATAATTGTTGACAAGTGAATGAATAACCTCTCCACACCCTCCTTTAATTTTCTTGGAGTATACATAAACTTTAAAAAATAATAACAATACTTCTATGATCTCTTTTCTAAAGACTGGAAAACTGAAATCAGAACCCAGATCAATTCAATTAGGAGTTACTCTCAGGCTCTACTCAATAGGATATTGCCCTGTCTGGAAATCACTGCTGGAGGAAACAGATGTCTTACTGTATCATTTGATAAAATTCTACTTTTTCGGAAGAAACTGCAGATTCATGAAAAAAGTTGAGCACTTTTGTGGGTTATTCTCCAGTGATGCCATCCATCACTGTGGCTGGAATGGAACTGCTTTGCCAGAGTACATCATTAGCAGCCTCAGCCAGCTCTCCATACCTTACGCCTCCACAGTGCTCAGCTGCCGTTCCCACCTGGCACCAGAAATGCAACTCAAGGAGAGAAACAGCAGAAGGAAATAAAACAAGAACAAGAAATTGGGATTGAAGCCAGTTGAGGTGGAATGAGCACAGGGGCTGGGAGAAATAGAATCTAAACTCTAATTTACCCATTGTCACAACCCCTCTCTGAGAATGTGTTGGCCTCATCTCTTTCATCGTTTTCCTGCCTCTCAAAAGGCTTCTAAGATGGAGGAAAAGAGAGAACAGGAGAGATGATGTGGGTGCTACAGAAATATCAATTAGGCCAACTGTTGACTTGAAAGGAAATCGAATTAGCATGAGGAAGACATTTTGAAGAGGTGAAAGACCATCCTACCCAGGAATAGATCATGACAACAATCCTGCCACTTTCCCCCTTGCTGAGTGAGGGAACCTTTGGATGGGAGATAGAATTTCAGAGTTTAGAAAGGAAGAGGAAATTCAGGAACTTTCTGACTTCAAGCCTTGTTGTCCTGTAGCTTTAAGTGTCCAACATGCCTTAAGGTTTCTGTGACTCTGGAACTCAGAATTTTAATTATTTAGAACTTGATGGACCACCCTGAGCCAAGCAAAGCAGAAACTACAGCCAGGTATCATAAGATATGTTTTCTCCAT
The DNA here is from genome assembly GCF_022079265.1 of Lynx rufus. Taxonomy (NCBI): domain Eukaryota; kingdom Metazoa; phylum Chordata; class Mammalia; order Carnivora; family Felidae; genus Lynx; species Lynx rufus. The sequence continues at coordinate 94,770,902 of NW_025814897.1, read as the reverse complement.
ATATGGGAAAAGGAGAAAAATCATTGAATATTCTTGAGATAGACCAGAGCATGTCAAAAAGAAAAGATTCATGATGTGACTAACATGGTATTGTAGACGTGATCATTATCCAGCTTTGTGGTAACAACTTTATGGGAATATATGTATGTGTTATTTAATAAAACTATATATATATATATTCAATAAAACTATGTATACTGATATACACATATATATGCTATATATATTCAGAACTGTTCAAAATTATGTACCTTTTCATAGGTGTATATTATTAATAACACTTTTATATGTAGCAAAACCAGAAATAAGTATATCTGCACATCAGAATGAAACATTTAGAAAGTTTTTAATCAACTTTATTGAGATATAATGTACATACAATAAAATTCACACAGTTTAAGTGTATAGGTCAATGACTTTTGAAAGTGCAAATACCCATGTAACTAGCACCCTACTCAAGGTTTAAAGAATTTTCATCTCCCAGGTAGTTTTCTGTCACTACCTTGCAATCCGTCTTCTCTATGCCACCTTCTGAACACAGAGACCATGGAGGATTTTTGATCAGGATAAATATTTTTCCTAGTTTTGAGCTTGTTATAACTGGAATCTCATGCGATCAGCTTCTTTGTTCTAGCAAAATATCTGAGATTCATCCGTGTTGTTCTGTTTATAGTATTATCTTCTTTTTTATTTCTGCATAATTTTTTATTGTATGGATATACTCCAATCTGTTTGATGGACATTTAGAAGCCTGCAGAATCTCAAGAAAATCTATGTATATATAGTGCACCCTTTCTAAAAAGGTACAGGTAGATTCCACCAAAAGTAGAGAAGAAATTAATAAACACAAAGATGTGGGGTCGAGCAACAGAGGAGATGGTTAGAAATACTTCTCAAGATCGTGCTAAGGTAAGCAGTAACCTGGAGCCACTACAAAGCTTCGGGAGGGATTCTAAAACAGTTTCTTTCCCCCATTCAATTGTTTTAGCATCTTTGTTGAAAATAAGTGGAATTAACACGTGCGGGTCTATTTCTGGGCTATCTTCTCTGAGATGCTGATCTATAAGTCTTTCATTATGTTACTACCAAATGTCTTGTTTACCATAGCTTTTTGAGGTAAGCCTCAGAACCAAGTTCCATAAGTCCTCCAACTTTGTTCTTCTTCAAAGTTGCTTCACTTATTCTGGATTCTTTATATATCTTCTTTAAATTTACTTTATTCTGGATTCCTTGCATTCTGGGTTCTTTACGAATTTTAGAATCAGGATAGCAATTGCTATAAAAATTCCCAATGGATTGGAGATTGGGAGTTTTGGGGAGATCTTCCAATTCATGATCATGTTGTACCTGTCTATTTAGTTAGATCTTCTTTAATTTCAATAACATTTTGTAATTTTTAGTATAGTGATCTCAGACATCTTTCAGAGATTTATTCATAGGTGTTTTACATGTTTTTAAAATGTGCTTTCCAATTGTTTATTACTTGCATATTAGAATACAATTGCTTTTTTTGTATATTAACTTTTTATCTTGAAAACTTGCTCAATGTTCTTATTAGTTCCAATAGTTATTTTATAGGTTCTCTGAGACTTTTTATGCAAGAAATTATATCATTTTTGAAAATAAGGAGAGTTTTTTCTACCTTTCTTTCTCACCTATTTTTTAAGTGGTGAAAACAGGCTCATTGTATTCGCAATTTCAGGGAATGTAACGACTCCAACAATTCAGTTTTTTATTATTAAATATAATGTAGATGGTAATGTTGTTGTTTTAGATGGCTTTTATCAGTTTGAGGAATTTCCCTACTATTACTGGCATGCGTCGTGTTTTTTTATCATAATATTTTTTGCATTTTGCCAATGATTTGTATACATTTATTGAGTTGGTAATATGCTTTTTTTCTTCTTTATTCCATTGATATGATACATTACTGATTGCTGAATGTTTAAGTGTCTTGCATTTCTGGAATAAATCCTATTTGGTTATGGCATATTATCCTGTATATTCTTAGATTCAATATTAATGTTTTAGATCTAGATTTTTAGATATAAATTCATGAAGACTATGGGTTTTTAATTTTTAAAATGTCTTTATCATGTTTTGATATTAGGATTATGATGAGCAATAATCATTGCATCTCCTTTTTATGGAAAATGTTGATATAAGAGTAGTATAATCTCCTTGTGAATATTTGGTGGAACTCACTAGTGAAACCATATGAGCCTGCTGTTTTGGTGGGGGAAGGTTTTTGATAGAAACTTCAATTTCTTTAATACATATAGCACTATTCAGATGGTTTTCTATTCATTTAAAATAAATGAGGATTTTATTTACCTAATGAGGCATAGTTAAAGTAACTTTAAAGGTTTCGTCAGATAGTTTGTACATCTAAATATCTTGAAGTCAACACTGGTTGGTTGTCTACCCTTAGACAATCAGATCCCTGGTTCTTTGCATGCTGAGTTATTACAGATTATACCCTGTACTTTATGAAGTTTGTGATGTATAGGTCCTGGATCCTATTAGTATTTTCTGGAGAATGTGGATGTTTTTGTTTTTCAACTTCATTAGGTTTAGACTGAAAGTTATGTCTTGCACCCTAACATGATAATTTGGTTCTTATTTCTAAGCCTTTGCTGCAGTGGTTTGGATCCATCCCATAGATGGGTAGCTCAAGAGTTAAATTAGATGTTGTATCTCTAAGAGTTCTATTTCTTCATTCCTCTAAGTCAGAAATATGAGGTTTTACTAGACCTTCGAGATGCCAGGCTCTGGAATGGGATTTATATTTAGGACAAAATCTGGATACAAAATAATAATAATAATAATAACAAAAACAAAAATGTAGGGAACTTAAATACTCTGGGTTGCATGTACAGTGCTTCTTTACTTTCAATTCTCCTTCACAATCCACCTTCTTGTGTTTATTTTCATAATACTATGTAGTTGCTGCTGTTGCTATTTTTGATTGTATATTTTTTGTTCAGAATTTTTAGTTGGGAGAGATAGGTGGTAATGGGCTTACACTTCCATTGCAGATCTGGAACTCCCCCTCTAGCCGCTATTGTGTTTTGAATATGGATTTTATTTATATCTAGCAACCTTGGTGAAAACTCTTACTACATCTATTTGAATGTTTATTGATATTCTTTTTTCATAACTACATTTTCTTGTTTTTTAAATGTTTTTTAATGTTTACTTATTTTTTGAGAGAGAGAGACAGACAGAGTGTGAGCAGGGGAGGGACAGAGAGAGAGAGAGAGGGAGACACAGAACCCGAAGCAGGCTCCAGTCTCCAAGCTGTCAGCACAGAGCCTGACTCGGGGCTGGAACCCACAAACCATAAGATCATGACCTGAGCTAAAGTCAGATGCTTAACTGACTGAGCCACCCAGGCACCCCTCATAACTACATTTTCATATATTCTGAGTGGAATGATATTTTTTTCCCTTGGGTTTCAATTCTTATAACTTTGATGTTTACACCCCTGGATAAGATTGTCAGCACAGGGTTGACTAGAGACCGTGAAAATAACATCTTTGACTGATTCCACAATCAAGAGGCAATGCTTTAAAATTTTTATTCATAAATATTATGTTTTGCAGTGATATAGGGTAATTATGAAAGTTGTTTTGCATTATTTGCTTATTAAGATTAATTTTCTTTTAAACCATAAATTAGTATTGACTACTGTTCAGAATCTATGTGATGAAATGATCTGACTCTTTTAAACTGATACTTTGTGAATGACATTAATATAATTTCTAATTCAAAGCCATGTTTTTTTCACAGATCTAAATACAAATGTAGTTATCAGTATAATTTTATTTTGTAGCTGGATTTGGTTGGGTAATATTTATGATTTTTGCATCTATATTTTTAGTGGATGTTGATCTTTAATTGCCCTTTATCATATAGTTCTTATCTTACATTGGAATGAAGATTATGGTAGTATCATGAAAGAATTTTGAGAATATTGTTTCTTTTTCAACTATTAGAAGTCTTTATACAAAATTAAAAATACTTATTTTTTAAATGTTTTCTAAAGAAATCACCAGTAACAATCTGGGGCCTTTTATTGAATTTCTTTTTTCTTTTTTCTCTAAACTGATTAATTATATATTTTTTTTAATTTTTAATGTTCAGTTATTCTTGGGAGAGAGAGACAGAGCTCAAGCAGGGGAGGGGGAAAGACAAGAAGAAACAGATCCGAAGCAGGCTCCAGGCTCTGAGCTGTCAACACAGAGCCGGAAGCAGGGCTCAAACCCATGAATCGTGAGATCATGACCTGAGCCAAAGTCGGACGCTTAACTGACTGAGCCACCCAGGCACCCATGATTAATTATATTTTAGATTTGCAGGCAGGTATAAACCTTTAAAATTTTTTGAAATGATATATTTTGTTTAGCTACTATAGATTTCATCCAAGTTTCCAAAGTTATTGGCATAAAGTTTTTTATCAGAATCTTTTGTGACTATTTAAAATCATACCATATCTGTCTTTAATTTTACATCTTTTCATTTTTATCATTACCTATACTGTGTTATCTATTTTTCTCTTGTCAGTGTTAGCAGAGATTTGTTTATCTTACTAATCTTTCAAATAATCAACATTGAAAATATTATACTATTTTACATCTATTTTTTTGTATCTGCCAGTTTCTTCTTTCTGTCTCCTTTTGGTTGTTTCTGTTTTTCTTTTTTTTTTTTTTTTTTTTTTGCTTGTGATGATGAATGCTTGTCTCAATAATAGCTGTGTAATTCAGTTGAACATAATCTCACATATTTGAAATGAAGGAATTTTTAATTTTTCATTATAGTTTCCAGGATAATATCATTTTTAACTTCCATTATTTAATAATGCATACTTTTACTTAAGTTTCTTGGTTCACATTTTTTCCTCTACTTATACTTCTGAAACAATACTAATTAACTACATTATGATTAGAGGATATAGTGTACAAAATAATCGTTTAGGGGCTATAATATTCAATTTTTGTTTGAGAAGAATATTTTCATTCTTTTTTTTATGTTTATTTGTTTTTGAGAGAGACAGAGCACAAGCTGGGCAGGTGCAGAGAGAGAGAGGGAGACACAGAATCTGAAGCAGGCTCCAGGCTCCTAGCTGTCAGCACAGAGCCCAATGTGAGGTTCGAACCCATGAACGGTGAGATTATGACCTGAGCTGAAATTGGATGCTTAATGGACTGAGCCACTTAGGCACCCCCTGCAAAGTACTTTGTAAAGATTAAATAAGATAATGTTTTTAGAGCAGTGAGTATTGTACCTGGCACATTGAAAATAGCAATCAATGGAAACAAATTGGGGATTATAATAACAAAAATAATAGTGGAAAATATGCCTGGAGATGCAGGTGAAAGATTCATGTGAGAAAGTTGAGGAGGAGCTTCCTGGAGAAGCAGAGCAGTCAGAGGAGGAGAGAATACCGTTCTAAAGGGAGAGAACTGGTAGCTCATAAACTCATAAAGAGTTTACATTTCTTGAGCATTTATTATATGCCAGACACTATACCAAAGGTCAGTAAACTTTAGCACCTGGGTCAATTCCAGCCTGCTGGCTATTTTTGTAAACAAGGCTTTATAGCAACACATTAGCCATGATCATTTGTTTGCAAATTGCCTAAGGCTGGTTTTGCATTAGAGCAGCAGAATTCAGTTGTTGCAACAGTGACCATAGGGCCCTTATTATAGACGGAAATGTTTACTCTCTGACTCATTGCAGTAAAAGTTTGCTGACCCCTGGACTAGACTAACAACTCAGGACTAAAGAGTGAATTGCTTCATTTAATTATCACAGTATTTAACATCTCAGGGATGTTACAGAAAAGCAATTGCTCCAAATTGGCTCCAGTGTAATATCCAGTTGTGCAGAGTATGTGAAGGATAGGTGTTGAGGTAGGAAAGTCAAATTACAGCCAGTTTTTAAATATTTCACTTATAAACATTTAAAAATAATGTCAAGGAAAATGGGAGACTTGCTGATCAAATAGAGTATATGTTTGCAGGGTCACCTGGGTGGCTGTCAGTGAAGAGACTGACTCTTGGTTTCCGCTCAGGTCATGATCTCACAGTTAGTGCGGAGCCTGCCTGGGATTCTCTCTCCCTCTCTCTCCCTGCCCCTACCCATTGAGTTCTCTCTCTTGCTCTCTCCCAAAATAAATAAACTTAAAAAAAAATAAAAATAGGTGCATAGCTACCTGCTTAGGTGGTCAAGAACAGAACCTTATCTATTATTTTTTCCCATCGTAAATTATTCTCTCCTCACCTATTTGCCGCTTGTGTCTCACACGTTTTACTCTGCTTCATCAATATGTGTCTGTCATTCCTAAGAATTTAGCTACAGAAAGACTTGCTCATCTTTACCAATGCTTTCCTCAACAACCCCTCCCTCCTCCCCACCCCACCCATCTTCAGAATATTTGTGTGTGGCCTTTTTCGTTTTGTTTTTCCTGTTGCCTGATTACATCTTACCTGTGTGTCTTGATTTTCAAACTGCCACAATTTATGCGGACTAGAAAATTAACCCAAGGTTGTTGGTTTCTACAACTGACTGTATGTTCTTCTGTACTTCATGTTGCCCCTCATGGAAATTGCAACAGGAGAAACATATTCAAGGAAGTAAGTTAGCATAGGGGAAGAAGTGACCAGCAATGGGTGTTGCAATATTTAGGAATATATTTAGCACTATCCCTCAAAAGCTCACAGTTGGGTTGAAGAGAAGAACACCTTGTGCGTGATCACTTAAAGAATGGGCCTTTCTCTCATTGTGGGATATTCTGAAACTGTTATCTAGAATTAGGGGCTCTTTAAGCAAATGCTGTTTCCACTGGTTTTGAATCCTGGCTTAGTTCTTTTTACCATCTAATAGAAAGTCTGCCCAGAGAGGTCTCTGGGCATGATTTCCTGGTGCCTTAGATTGGGGTTAATATGAGGTAACTGAATTTGCCTACATTCAATTGGAAGAGCCCAGGGAGATTTACATTTGAATATTTTCCAATCTGAATTCCAGGCAGGCAAAAAGATTTCCTCCTCTTCTCTTCGAGTTCTGCCACACAAGTAGCAAAAGGCTCCTGAGAATAAGTTTAGTATCAAAATGAATTGAAGTTAGGGATTTAGGTGTGCAATGGCGTTTTTCTTTGTAAGCTGAAGCTCTGACTAGATGTTGGAATGACAAAGCATGAATGTGGGTTGTACCTGGTTTTCTAGCCATTTTACTTACTTTTTGTCTTGAGATATGTATTAGGGTTTTCCAAAGAAATAGAATCAGTTTATATTATTATTATAACCAGTATTTTACACACACACACACACACACACACACACACATATGGAGATATATTATGGGGACCTGGCTTATGTACTAATGGAGACTAAGAAGTACAGCCTATCGTCTCCAAGGTGAAGACCCAGGAAACTGCTGGTGCCATTCCAGACTAAGTCTGAAGGCCTGAGAAACAGGGGAGCCAATGGTGTAAATCTCCACCCAAGGGCAGGAGATGAATGTTCCAGCTTAACAGTCAGGCAGGGATAGGTGATCTACTTTAGGGAGTCCACCAATTCAAATGCTAATCTCACCAAGAAATACCCTCGGTGCACCTGGGTGGCTCAGTTGGTTAAGCATCCGACTTCAGCTCAGGTCATGATCTTGCAGTTTGTGAGTTTGAGCCCCGCGTATGGCACTGTGCTGACAGCTCAGAGCCTGGAGCCTGCTTCAGATTCTGTGTCTCCTTGTCTCTCTGCCCCGCCCCCACTTGTGCTCTGTCTCTCTCTATCAAAAATAAATAAAATATTAAAAAAAAACACCCTCACAGACACACCCAGAAATAATGTTTAATCTGGGCACGCCATGGTCTAGTCAATTTGACATGTGAAATCACCTATCCTAGGAAATATAAGAAACAAAGTAAAAATTGAGTAACAAATGGAAAATATCAAGTGTGAGGGTAATAGGTTCTTAAAAACAGGTTTTATTATATTTTAGGGTGCCATGAGGGAATACAAAACTGGCTAAGGAATACTTGATCTTCTTGACAGTGTTTTCTCACTATCCTGTGGTGAGAACTGGTTTTTCTCCGGTTCTCTATCAGACCAGTAGTTCATATAATACAATAAAAATGAATACACACACATATACAAAGTTTAAAATACAAGCTTAAAAATTTAGATTCAGGGGTGCCTGGGTGGCTTAGTCTGTTAAGTGTCTGACTCTTGATTTCAGCTCAGGTCATGATCTCATGCACGGTTCATGAGTTTGAGCCCCACATGGGGCTCTGTGCTGAGAGCACAGAGCCTGCTTGGGATTCTCTGTCTCTCTCTCTCAAAATAAATAAACATTAAACACACACACACACACACACACGAAATATAAATTCAAATGACATACAATATATGTTATATTTATATGAAAGCTCCCTGTGTTAGCTCTCAATTTCTATAATTACCTCCTCTTAGACTTCTCTAATATGTAGACCCCATGTTGAGCAGCATGGCTGTAGGGATGAATAGTTCATTCCGATACATGAGTTAATTGGTCACAGGGTTGCATGTGATGGGGCACCATGCTCCACATGCCCTAACCACTCACCAGCAACCTGTTAATTGCTCGCTGATGATTCTGGATCCTTCTTAGAGGAGTTTAATGTTTTCATATTCTCTATTTCCTTCCTATTTACATTCCTTCGGTGTCCTCCCACTGGCCTTTTGTTTAAAAACAAAATGCATCTTAAACGGCCTCATTGTTACTGAATTCAAGACAAATATTAGGTGAAACATAGCTGTTCTTGTGGGGGAAGCCACAGTAAAAAGACTGCTGTTTTAGTAGAGTTTGACAGCTTCAGAGGAGAGTTGTCTGGTGGTGACTGAGTTAGGAAGTTTCTTTTTGTTTTTGCTTTTCGTTTGTTTTTCTTGATCATGAATTGAAATAAATATACTTAAGTGACATGGGAGTAGGAATGTAATGATTCCAGTGACTCCATGAGGTCATTGAAATACTGTTAAAATAATTAGTCGCAATAGAACCTATGCCCTGCTTCCCAATATTAGAGAAATAAAAGACAAAAAGGTTATAGCGAGTGCAAGATGAGTGAAAGATGAGGGCACATTTTAATCTAAGATGGATAGGAAAGATTACATGCCACTGCTGATGGTATTACCTCATCCATTGTGAGAGAAGTGTAGGCAAGGTATAGAGACTGTGCATCTCATGTTACAGCATAGCTGTAGTACTCAAACCCATTATCAAAATCAGGAGGAGGCAGGAAATTAAGAGCAGTAGACTGGAGATGGTTCTCAAGAGGTCATCTTTGTAAAATGTGTTAAATGGAAAAGGTATAAACATGCCTGCTGGTTTAGACATTTGCCTCCAAAATGCCCATGTTTCAACGTATAAAACTTTCTTACTGTGAGCCCCTTCTCCTCAGTTGAAATAAAGCCTGAAATATTTGACTTCTTAAAATATTTAATTAACATCTAATTATCTCTTCTTAACCAGCCCACCTGCATTATTATATGAGATGGGAATAAAGAAACATTTTCCTTTACAGCTGCAGAGAGTTTTGCCCACAAGGGTGATAGAAACTATCTGGAGCTTGTTTTTTTCACAGCCCTGTTTCGTTTTCTTTCAAACTTTGAGAAAAGTGAATTTGTCATAATTTAGACAATTGAATAACATATTATGCTAAGAGGATTCTTCAGGTACTTCCAAGACATAAAGGATTAAGGCATCATCAAGGCACATAGACTAGCTTTGGGTATTCTGTTCTTACCGAAAATGTGGCCATTTCATTCAGATTTCTGGGTTTTCTTGGGATCTTACGTTGATGTCTGTTAGTGTTCTTTTTCAAACAACCATAAATAAATGTCTTTGTTCTTGGTTAGATTTTAAATAGTATCTATGCACTCTGGTAAGTTTATTAGATAAATTTTCATTAGACAGCTAATAGGCATTTCATCTTCTTTTTGGCATTCTCCTCTGTTGCCGGTTAAGAGATGCACGAATACTAAGAAAGGGATTGCAAAGTTGGGAGTATCTGTTTTCCGTAATATTTTCACTTAACAATAACTGTTTGGGGATCTCAGGCTCCATTAATTTATGATAAGAAAATTTGAGAAATGAAAACACTTCTTAGAATGACCTGTGTATCATTTTATGTGTAGAAAATTAAATATGGATATATGTACATATTTATATAGTGTATCCTTGTGCTGGGTAGATGACAAGTTGAAAGTATGAGAGTTTGTCAAATTCTGGCTCCAACATTTCCCAGCAATGAGACCTTGGGAACACTGCTTCACTTCTCTGAGCTTTAGTTTTCCCATCCTCAAAATGATTATAATGAATATACTTGCCTCACAGAATTTTCCTGAGCACGAATAATGACAGTGTTTGTCAAATTCTTAGCACAGAGTCTGAAATATAATAAAGGCTCAAGAAATAGTAGCAACTATTTCTGAACATATATGGAAATAGTTTAGAATTAAAGGAATTTCCAGAACTCTTACAAAGTAGATTGCATTAATTCTTTTTCCACTATAAGGAAATAGGCCCAGAAAGATAATTTATATATCACACAGCAGGAAACCAAATCCAGGTCTTCTCTCTACCCTGTTTCATTCAGTAAGTAATCCCTCCTTTGCAATGTAGTTGGGTACATTTTGTAACCAGCAGTGGCTTTAGACCTGAATATTGCCTATTCTTCTTATTCTCTTGTTTGTATTCTAGTCACAGGACTATTTGTTAATATACTTGCACAGGAAAAACACACTTACATTTCTTCTTTACTCTCACAGTGCTGCCACACAACACTTGTAACACCAAATGCGTAGGTTTTCCCACACATCAAGCGATTCTCTGACACCAGCCAAGTGTTCTACAATTTAATTCAGTTCTGACATTAGATGCCAGATCTCACAGTTTAAGTAAGGGCCCAGTCCCACAAGACTGCCCCCATTTCAGGCACCAATCACAAATTCCAGGTTGTCAGCTGTACTTCTGACATACCAGCTATAAGTCAGTATTTCCATGACTCCTTTCTTGGGTTTGGTAATTTGTTGGAATGGCTCTCAGGACTCAGGGAAACACTTACATTCACCAGTTTACTATAAAGGATATAATAAAGGATAATACACAGCCAGATGAAGAAATCCATAGTGTCAGGATCTAGGAAGTTCCTGAGCACAGTGGCTTCTGTCCTTCTAGAGATGGGGTGTGCCACCCTCATGACAGGTAGATGTGTTCCACCCCAGAAGCTTTCTTGGAGTAATGATACCCAGAAATAAGGATAAATAAGAGAACTTAAGGGGACCTGATAGTAAGAGTCATTAATTTTTCCAACAATTCTCTCCTAAGGTTAGGTTGTTGGCAGCAATTAGAAATAATTGACCATATAGTGGCTAAAAGGCCAAACAGTGGCATTTGACAATATTGCCAAAGCCCAAATGTCACCAGAAGCTTCAAGTTTGGAAATCAAGGACTGAAACAGAGCTAAGAGGAGTTGTGATTTCCATTACTTAGAAATAAGCCCTAATCTGAGTGGAAGGGCATTTGTTCAATTAGAACCAGAGTAAAGCAATACAGACAGTTCAAGACCAAAACAATAGAAAACATAAAATGCCTACTGAACTTCCTTCTAGGGCAGCATTCATTTGATAATGACTTGCCCTTTTATGATTCCTCTTGAGTTTAGACAGTAGTGGATTGACTCTTGAAAGTATAAACAAAGCTGTTTTATTGCTGTCATATACATATATGTATATATGACATATACATATATATGTGTGTGTTATATACATATATATGTGTATATATATTTAAATATATAAAGTTACATAGGGGCACCTGGGTGGCTCAGTTGGTTAAGCATCTGACTTCAGCTCAGGTCATGATCTCACGTGGGTTCAAGCCCCATGTCGGGTTGTGTGCTGACAGCTCAGAACCTGGAGCTTGCTTCAGATTCTGTGTCTCCCTCTCTCTCTGCCTCTCTCTCTCTCTCTCTCTCTCTCTCTCTCAAAAATGAATAAACATTAAATAAATAAATAAATAAATAAATAAGTAAAGTTACATATACAGTAGCACTGGAACAGGGGACCCATGACTATATATTTAACAAACTGATAGACGCTGGGTCTTAGTAAATTCTCTCTCCCAAAATCCATCCCTGGACCAATTCACCAATGAGACCTGGGAAATCCCTGTTGTCCTTGTCTACAGTGAAGAGTAGATGTCTTTCTCAATCCTCTCTGAATGATGACAATTTTAAGTATCTACTGGAAGTCAACATTGTTCCAAGCAGTAGTGCTTAGAAGTTAAGTGTATAGGCTCTAGTCCATATGTCCCGAGTTCAGTTCACAATGTATGAAGTAGACTACAACCTACTAACTCTGGCCCTGAGCAGATTACTTAACCAAGTAATGTTGACCTTGCTTAACCCACTTCACACATTTATCCAGGGAATTGCAAGACGACCTGCCTCAGATGATTGTTTTGAGAGAATAAAATGAGATAAAGCACATGAAGTGTTTAAAATATTGATTGTCATCATTGATATTATGGGAGAAAAACTAAGTATTCAAAACAGATAAAGGCATCCAAAATTGGCAGACAAGTCTGGAGCTAGGTAGTCTGAGGTGTTTGTTTTCTGAGAATTCCCCATGGGAATGAAACATTTTTCTGAAGCCTACAAGGCAGTCTCACACGAAATGGGTAAATGGTGCAGTGATCCCCTCTGTAAAGTGAATTCACCCTAAGAAAGACACTAAGTTATAAAAGAACCAAAAGTATTCATTTTTTTTATCCAAAGTAAAAAGTTGGCAAGATTTGGAAGCAAAACATGAGAAGGAAGAGAGCTAATGGCCCTTGACCAGCAATAAGCAAAGAACCAGTTTAAAATTTTTGCTAAAACACTCTAATGAAATAATCCCATTGTCTCTGAATATTCATTTTTTTGGACGAAACTTGGAAATAAAATTATTTAGAGGTTAAGAAATAACATTGTTCTGTTGAGAGGAAGTTTCATGCCTTTAGTAAGACCGGGTATTCAACCTATAAATCGTCTTTGTGAAAAATGTGTGCTGCTCATGCAATATTTCCAAAAATCTTCATTTGGGAAATTCATTCTATAGAAATAGGGACACTAGCACATCAAGATTTATATATAAAGAAATTTATTTAAGGATGCCTGGGTGGCTCAGTCAGTTAAGCATCCAACTCGATTTCAGCTCAGTTCATAATCTCCCAGTTCATGAGTTCCAGCCCCATGTCAGGCTCTATGCTGGTAGTGCAGAGTTTGCTTGGGATTCTTTCTCTCCCTCTCAGTGCCTCACCCCCTCTCAAAATGAATAAAAAACTTTTAAAAAAAGGGGGAAAAGAAATTTCAGTATCTGTATTGTAGAAAAAATGATACTATGCAAAATAGGGAAAAGGTAATTAAATTATATATTAATTTATAATAATATAAGATATTGTGCAACCATTAAAAGCAATAAATAAGTACTCATTGATGAGGGAAGGAAGAAGGAACTAAAAAAGGGAATGAGAGAGAGGAGAAGAAATTGATAGCCCTAAATTTCTAAACGTGATAAATCAGCTTACTTTAACAAATTGAGGAGATCATCAAAAGTTTTCCCCAAGGTTTTTGAAAAATATCCCAAGTTATTTGTCTCTTAGAACACACAACATGCATAACATGATTTAATGCTAAGCACATACTTGATTCCCTACCCACCTTATACTGACTGGTAATTGAATGAGAAGCAGCATGCTTACAAGATAAGTGTGAAACTTATTTCTTTAATATCAGTGCAATCTCTCTCTCATTTCATACACAGTCTCCGTCTTTAGATCTGCAGCCCTTAGACTTTTGAATAATGAAGGCCTCCTTTGAGAATATGATAAAACAAAGAACATAGTACAAATACCCAAGTGTAACACAGAGTGAGACTGAGGAATGAGCCCTGATGATATTGTTGGATAGGATTGTAATGAAAGTCAGCTCAGTCCTCAGATAAATAAGCCAATGTACTCTGCTTTGAGCATGACTGAGTTGGGCTTCTGAGACTTCAGATAGATACCTTCTGTATCTAATGGGAGACAAAGAAGAAAAGATAGGTGAAGATATGGTGAGATGTAGATTAGATGGCAGAAAGTTGAAATAGTACCAGTTTGATGACATTAGTGTTCTTAATTATTTCCCAAAGAAGAAGGGGTAGCGGATAAATGTAGAATATTTAAAAGCAGTCGAGAAAGTGAATTTAACTACCTACAGAAATACTGTGTAAGTCCTGGTTCAATTAACTACTCAAATTCTAGTATCAAAAAGTACACTTTAAAAATTTCATTCAAAAAGATATTAAAAGCCTAACACTTAGCAACAATTTAACAAAATCCTACAACCTTGAGACCCTTCTCTTTTGGGATGTTATCAGTCAATGTCTTCCCACATGCAGATGTTTCTATGTTTCAGAGACTATCATTTTGTGGTCCTCCTGTTTTTCACTTAATTAGAAATCATGTCGCACATTTACTATTGTCCTTCTAGATAAATTTAAAAAAATTTTAAAAACTCTCATGATTCTTTGATTTTAATTACTATGAAAAGATGAATAATGTTTTCTTGGGTATATTATTATACTTTTCTAAATGTATGTTTTACTTTTTTGAGTAGATGACACAATAATGAACATTTTTATAGAAAATGGCAAATAAAGAAGGAATTTCACTTGTTTTCCTTTCTTAAGCTCTTAGTTACTCCAAATATATTTTCAATATATTTAGACACTTTCTTCCTAAACCACTTCTTCAAAAGATGCCACCAACAGCTTGGCTTCTCTCTCCTAGTTCTGTGAGTCATTCTTATGCATGTCATGAAATTATGATAACAGACATTTGACAAGAAGGAAATCAAGTACACTTTTTTCACCAGATCCCAAAACTTAACTTATGACACTATGGTTATCTTAAAATATATATGGTATTTTTAGAAAAATTTCCTAGATTCCTGTTAAAAAAAATAATGTGAAAATGTTTATCAGTAACCAATACAATACAACCAGGGAAGCAATTCTATTTTCCACTTGGGTTCTTTATAAACACTGCTGCAAATATTGGTACATGCTGAGACAACTTACCCATAATCTCTAAATAAGATCTACGTCCTGTTCTCTGCTTTTATGGGGAAAATGATGACAAGCATTTGTACAGCCCATTACACTTTCCAATACACTGTTAACCTCCATTTTCTGTGTTCTTCCTTACAACCATCCTGGGAAGTAGATATGATTATTAACCTGCTTCAGATGTGAAACTGAGGTACAAAGAATTGAGTTCAGAGGCGCCTGGGTGGCTCAGTTGGTTAAGTGTCCAACTTCAGTTCAGGTCATGATCTCATGGTTTATGGGTTCGAGCCCCATGTGGGGCTCTGTGCTGACAGTGCAGAGCCTGCTTGGGATTCTCTCTCTCTCTGCCTCTCCCTGACTCATGCTTTCTCCCCCCCGCCTCTAAATAAATAAACTTAAATTAAAGAAAAAAAAGAATTGAGTTGATATATCCAAGGTCACACAGCTAGGAGGTGGCAGAATCCAAACTCTACTCTTGCAATTGTACTATATTGCTTAGAGATAGTGAGACAGATTATGCATATTCTTGCTTAGTACCTCTGATTTTTTAACAAATTTGTATTTTCTTTTGCTTTTTTCTGACATTTTATTCATTTTTTAATCTTTATTTATTTTTGAGACAGAGAAAGAGGCAGTGCACGAGTAGGGGAGGGACAGAGAGAGAGGGAGACACAGAATCCAAAGCAGGCTCTAGGCTCCAAACTGTCGACACAGAGCTGACGCAGGGCTCCAACTCACAGACCACAAGATCGTGCATGACCTGAGTCAAAGTCGGATGTTCAACCAACCGAGCCACCCAGGTGCCCTGTTCTCTGACATTTTAGATACCATTCTCTATACGTCAAGTCTGTAAGGGTTTTGTGTTGTCACTCTGTTGAAGTCTCTTTATGTAAAGTCAACCACCATATTATTGACAAATTTTAATGGGTGCTTTTCAAAACCCTGCTGTGTGTCATTGTTTTCTTCCCCTTTCTTGTGAAAATGTTCTGTTCCTTAGAGTTTTGTGACACCTTAGTCAGGTGAACCATTTGTCTCAGTCTTTTTAAATATTGCTATTTCCCTCAAGTCTCCATTCTTGACTCCACCCCTGAATAATCTACACCCATTTATATTATCTCAGTTATTGCATGCCTTGCCATCTGTATGTTGACATTCCACACTCTAGCTGGCTGAATTGTACCCTTCAATATGATATAGCCCTAAATAACACTGATTATTCACCTACAGCAAACCACTGCCAGCTACAAAGACACATCATGCTCAGTTCTGAATCATGTCTGTCTGAAATGTTCTTTCTCCTCCTCTTAGATTGGTAATGTCTACCAGCTTTTACATCTCATCCCCAAAAGTATTTTCCTAAGAGAGACTTTTGTATCCCCCCCCTCCCCAGACTAAGTCAGGCTCACCTATTATATATTCTACTAGCATTTTTTCTCTCTATCTCATAGAAGTCTACAGAACTGACATTTGTTTATGTACTGATTAGATTCATACGAGTCTAGTCCTCTAGACTATGGGAGTGTGCCTGTCTTCCCTATTGTGTTCTTAGTGTGTCACAATAGTCCTGGCGAAAGGAGGAGCTACATAATTTTTCATTAAGTGTTTCTGAATGAGTATGCTAAATGTCCTGTTTGGTGTGTGTATGCAGCCATGAGCACATAGGTCACTGTCTCTGCTATATAGAGCTTTGGTTTATAGGGATTCTTGAAGAAAAACAACTTCTGTTTCAGAGCTGGGAATTGGGAAGTTGATTCAGGCAAAAGAATCTTGGTGAAGGGTGGGAGAATGAGGCAAACAACCTGAACTCCAGTTTGCTGTTATTCAGCCCCAGTCTGCTTCGCTGCCATGGAGGCTACCAGGAAACTGAGTCTTTCCATGGCAACACTACTGACTTATGGAAATGTCGAAGACCCAGGACTCCTGGTGTATTTCTACCAGAGAGATATTTATTACTGTTGGTGAAGGGAAATGCATTAAAAACAATTATTCAAAAACCAATTTCCCTGGCCAGTTCTATGTTCATGATGCTGCTACTGTCACAGATATTTGTGCTTTAAATAAGAGCTTTTTCACTCTCAACACCTTGTGATGCTGCACCATGATTTCAAAGCTGAGAAAATCACGGTTACCTGGCTATATTGATGAAGAGGTCCAATATATCTTCTTGGGAGCTTTTATTTCCAGTGTGGTAGAGTACCACTAGTTTATGAAACAAAGTCCCATACTCCTGTTGATAGTATATTCTCTTTCAGAAGATAAAGGGGCATTTAATTGTGAGCAGAAGGTGAAGTTAGGCATCTGATTAAAATGGGTTATAAAGGGGATCCTGGGTGGCTCAGCTGGTTAAGCATCTGACTCTTGGTTTCATCTCAGGTCATGATCTCACAGTGCATGAGTTCAAGCCATACATCAGGCTCTGCACTGACAGTGTGGAGCCTGCTTGGGATTCTCTCTCTCTCTCTCTCTCTCTCTCTCTCTCTCTCTGCCATTTCACCCCCCTCAAAATACATAAACTTAAAAATAATGGGTTGTAAAATGTACTTTCCTAGAGAAAGAGTTTTATAATTCAATCATGCCTGAAAATGAGTAAGCCAATTTCTTCATATGGTTTTGTTGAATTATGGTGAAGAGCATTCAAATTCTGACTCTGAGTTCTAACGGACATTTTTCAGCTATCAAGTCTTGCCTAGTCTCACTCTCCTTAACTTCTTTTCTCTCAGATCTCTCATGGGACAATAATCCCAAACCTAACTTTCTCTCAAGGGGGTTAAACATCTCTAATTTGATAATAAATGTAAAGATATGGTATAAATTATCAAACAGTATACATGTCAGTGATACGGAAATCTAGGTAAAACTCACCCTTTTATCTACCCAATTCCTATGCATACATTACATCTCCCTTAAATATTTTCCCCCCTGGGAAGTTTTTCTTGTCTCTGATGTATATTTAACCACATCCACAGCATCCTATTCCTCTGACATAAAATCATAAATGTGTAAGGTTGTTCCTTTCATTTCTGTCTTCTCTATGAGACAGCCCCTTAAATACAAAGAACTTTCCTATCTTACTTCCATCAGTGTCCAGAAGAATACTAGTATATATACAGCACTCAATACACATTTTTGGATGAATGCATGAATACACAAAACAATAGAAACTTTAAATCTGTAAAAGACACTATCTAATAGAATGACATCCAATAGCATGGCTAGGAGAGTTATTTGTGTGTGTGTGTGTGTGTGTAATGTATGAAAGAGAAAGGGTTTTAAATTTGGCAAACAATTAACATGGATTAATGAGTCTCACTCTTAAATAGCTGTATCTGTAGAGCTAATGACCTGTTAGTACCAAATCAGTCCTCTTTCCTCTTCCATATTAACTCATACACTGTTTCTCCAAATACAGTCATTTTCACCAAGGGATTCAAGGAATATCACCACTGTTCAAATGATAACATGGTTGATTTGTAATCATGTGTAACATAACCTTGGGGAGCCCTCTCTCAAAAGATCCACATCCTGTTGCAATGTCCCTCTTCATAGTTTTGTAAGTAGATGTATTGGTATTGCTTCTTCATTTCAGTTGTCTATTCCATGAGTGGGATGGAGCAGTGCTTCTCTCCAAAATACAGAAGCTTACACAGAGAGGGAAAGCTTTACAAAAATAGCTTGAAAATAACTTTCTTTGAAACAGGTAAAACTCTGAGAGTGGCCATGGCTAAATAAAAAGGTGACTGTCACTCTAAGTCAGGAACATAATTCCCTTCTACTGCCCTACGGAACTAGGAGAAAATAAGCACAGCCACTCTAAAGCTTTGGGCTAAGACCAAGGGGAGTTCATTTCCTTTTCTTATGAAGACTCTATCTCATTGCTTGTTATGAGAGCTCTTTGCTTTGATTTCAAGAAAATCCTCCCTTGGTGCAACCAGGATGTGTATCCCTAGAGCTGAAGCAAAGCAGTGAAATGACAGAGCAGTCATGAGTGCCTCATCTGCAACCTTTCCTCCTTCCTTTCTTCTTGATTCTCAGTATCCTGTTCTTCCTTCCAAAAGTACTGCTGAGTTCCTACTAATTGTCAGGCACTATCCTAAGTAGAGACTTCAGAGAGAATCTATTAGAGAAAGGGGCTTTTTTCTTCCTGGGTACCCATGCACTCCCCTCGATGTCCAGGGCTCTCCTAAATGTATGTACTTCTTTTTTAGGTTGCATCATGGATTCATGAAGACTTACTATATTTTGACCTAAAAGAAATTTCGGAGAACCTTATTTAACTGTTAAGGAAACTGAGGTATCCATACGGGGGTATTATTACCAGTACCAGTGATGATGATGATGATGATGATGACGATGATGATGATGATGATATCAAATTCTATTTACCAGAGGCCTAGATTTGGAGTAGGCGTCCTTGTTTCATAATTCTATATTAAGAAAGCTTTTCTCCCTCTAGGGGAAAATACAGCTCTTCTGGAATACATACCATCAGATTATATCATCTAGTAGTCCTCTTTCATGAAGTTGTCTATAGACGTCTTGACCATTCTTTAATCACAAAGTTTTAGCACTTGGTCACTGTCCTCCTTGATACTTGAACATATGTAGAGGTGATCCTTCTAGCAAGTTAGTGTCTCAGTTTTTGATTGCCTCAATTCAAGCTCTATTTTCTTCTCTACTGCCTTAGCTACTTTTTTCAATATTATAGACTAGATCTTGTTACCATCTATAGGTATACCACCTCCCAAATCTTGGTTTCAGACATCAACACTTATGATAAAACCTCCAAGTTCCTAGTCCCCCATGCCAGCAATTTTAGTAATTATCCAATGCCATCTTTAATTCATTGACCTTACTACTTATTTTAATTACCATGAACTCCATCAGGCCTTCAACTTTCTCATTCAATGATTTACATTCTATCATCCATCCTGAAAGTCACTCCCTTACATACACACCCAACTCCCACACTTCAGCTTCTTTGTCTTCCTTTCCTTCCCCTCCTTTATCTTATTCACCTGGCAAAATCTAACTTTCTACCAATTCTTCTTCTATCACAAAGCATAATTGAAGAAAAAGACATAACCATGCCATGCAGTTGAAATCTCAGTACTCCCTGGAATCCTACTGCTTCTTCCTTCTTACTTCTTAGTTTCTTCCCAGGGTTGACTGATTGTCTTACCTCTTATTTCACTGAGAAAATAGAAACAATCATAAGTGAACTATTTTATCTCCCAGGCCCCCAAATCTATCAATGATCCTGCATTTGTGCCAGTGCATTTTTCTTCCTTCCAGTTACAACGAATGAACTGTACATTCTTATCAAGTGTTTTCCTACACTTGTCCCTTGATCTTATGTTGTCACCTATGCAAAAACTTTTAACTGAAATTAATTGTCCCCTTTCCTATGTCATCATTTTACCCTTGTCTACTGGATTATGTCTTTCAGAATGCAAGCCTACCATAATATGTTTTATCAAAAATAAAACAAAATGCCTAGAACTATCGTTCCATGAAACGTCCACAAATATCTGATTGTGTATCTTCTCCATTTTATAGCAAAACTGCTCAAAAGTATAGCCTATGCTGATTGTCTTCTTCTCTTCATCTCATGTTTTCTCATGAACCCACTCTTTGAATGCTTTCTTTCCTACAACTTCACTGAAATTATGCTGTCACAAGAGACTGCCACTTTGCCAAACTCAAAGATCAAGTCTTAATCTCCGTTGACCTTTTAATAGACTTTTGCACAGTGAGTATCCTTGAAACGTTTTCTTTATTTGGCTTCTGAGACACAGAATTCTCCTGATTTTCTTTCTACTTTATGCACAGTTTCTTCTCCCTATGCTTACCTACCCTCACTTTTCTTCAATGATAATTGTTATATGTTCCAGGATCCAATCTTGGAACTCATCTTTTCTTTATCTTTCATAGTCCCTGAAGTGACCTTACCTAATTTTATGGCTTTAAATGTCATCTATATGCTGAACATACAGTTCTAGCTGTGTACTCTCTCTCAAGCTTCAGGCTTATATGTACAACTGCCCACCCTTTAGCCCCTTGTGAGTGTAATGGACCTCTTGAATATATCACTTCCAAAAAAAGAGCACTTGATTTCCACCCCATTTTTTTCCATTCTCAATGAAGCACTAACATGTACTTAGTTACTTAGACCAAGAACCTTGATGCCATTTTTAATTATACTCATTCCCTAAATATATCTAGTCACTCTGAAAATTCTGTCACGTTTATCTTCAAAATATACTCTGAATCTGTTTTTCCCACCATAAAACAAGAAGCTACCTTTGTCTATCACCAACAGTGGTATGAAAGCCTCGGAACTGGCTTCTCTCTCTTTATGTTTTCCTGCTCCAGTCAACTATAGTCAAAGCAGCCAAAGTGAACATTTAAAATTTATGATAGTTGGGACACCTGGGTGGCTCAGTTGGTTAAGCATCTGGCTTTGGCTCAGGTCATGATCTCACAGTTCCTGGGTTTGAGCCCCACATTGGGCTGTATGCTGACAGCTCAGAGCCTGGATTTCTCTCTCCCCTGCTCACACTCTGTCTTTCTCTCTCTCAAAAATAAACATTTTTAAAAAATTAAAAATAGATCTACCCTATGACCCAGCAATAGCACTGCTAGGAATTTACCCAAGGGATGCAGGAGTGCTGATGCATAGGGGCACTTGTGCCCCAATGTTTATAGCAGCACTTTCAACAATAGCCAAATTATGGGAAGAGCCTAAATGTCCATCAACTGATGAATGGATAAAGAAATTGTGGTTTATGTACACAATGGAATACTATGTGGCAATGAGAAAGAATGAAATCTGGCCTTTTGTAGCAACGTGGATGGAACTGGAGAGTGTGATGCTAAGTGAAATAAGTCATACAGAGAAAGACAGATACCATCTGTTTTCACTCTTATGTGGATCCTGAGAAACTTAACAGAAGACCATGGGGGAGGGGAAGGGGGAAAATAAGTTAGAGAGGGAGGGAGGCAAACCATAAGAGACTCTTAAAAACTGAGAACAAACTGAGGGTTGATGGAGGGTAGGAGGGAGGGGAAGGCGGGTGATGGATATTGAGGAGGGCACCTGTTGGGATGAGCACTGGGTTTTGTATGGAAACCAATTTGAAAATAAATTTCATATTAAAAATAAATAAATAAATAAATAAATATTAAAGAAATTAAAAAAATAAAAATAAAATAAAATTTATGATAGTTCATGCCCCTCCTCTCCTCAAAATCCTACAATAGTCTTCCACTACTGTTCTGAAAATTAAATATATTTCTATATGCTTGGAATGTCCTGTATCATATGGCTTCTGTGTGTGTTTCCAGCTTTATCTCCTAGTGCTTTAGACCATTGACCTTCTTATTGTTCTCCCAGCACACCAGGCTCATTCTTGCCTCAAGGATTTTGCATTGTTTTTCCTCCTGTTTCATTATTGTTTGCTAGATCAGTCTTCATATGCCTCTTGCCTCTTTCCCGTGTTTAATTCAGGTCTTTTCTCAAAAGTCATCACCTTTGGAAATGCTACTATGAGTACCCTATCTAAAAACATGCCTCTTCTAGTGATTCTCCATTGTCTCATGAGGCTATATTTTTCTTCCTAGTATTTATTGTGAACGCTTGTTATATTTTAGACTTATTTGTTATTATCAACTTTCTTACCCATGATGGAGGAACTTACTTATTTATACTTTATATTCATTTCTACATCCACCTAGAATAGTACCTGGAATGTAGTGTACTCTCAACTAATTCATGAATCTTAGCATTTGGTCCATCAGTTGCACTAATTTGAGAATAACTTCTCTGGATTTCCAAAGATCAAAGTGAATTATCAAATATGCACTCTTATTAGGTCCTTTCAGTACTTTAAGCTTTTTAGAGCAGGTTTTATAATGTTATTTTTTTTTATTGGAGGTTACAACCTATGTAGAGGATCATAATATCCATTTGGTGACTGTGACCAGTGTTTTTGAAAAATGAAATAAAATAGCAAATACTATGAGATATCTCACATAGAAATGTTTCATGAAACATTTGATTTCTTGAAATATTTGCTTTAGTTATACAGATATGTATATGTGTATAGAATAATGATGTAAAAATATTTTTATTGGGGGTTGAAGTCAACAAGTGTGAGAGCTACTCTACTGAGATTTCATTGTAGCAAGAAATAGAGTCTTTTCCTTTCTCCAAGGTTACAATGAACCCAGCCAGTAGGGAGAATCAGTCTTTATGAATACAGTGTGACAGTCAGCAGTAGAGATTCTGACGTTAAATGACTTTTTTAATTGGTGACTTTTTGTTTTCTGTCCAAAGATTCAAAGGCTTCAAACCCACTGAACTTGTTTTGAGACTCCTACATTCTACCTTCAATACTTTCCCCACATCACCTTTTGAACTCATCCTTTAGATAGAAGGAAAAGAGAATCTCTGTCACCTTTCTCATCATTCTGCCTGTGTTTTGAAAAACTGATAACGAGGAGCCTGGTCTTGTCCATTCAGATCTTTCTGATATGTGTTCACTGAGATCTCAAGAAAAAGACAAAGCCACTCAGCCCAGCCATGGCATCCATGTTGGAGCTCTTTGATGGACAACAAAATTGCTCTACTTCCCTAAAATTCACTTTCGTTTTGGTGCTTTTCTTTGTTTCTCAGAAATTTGCAGAAGTTGACTCCCTTTCCACATTTCTCAATCTCAGCTCTCTCGAGTGTCTTTTAGTATCAGCTTCAAATTGAAAGGACAGGAAAGGAAGATAACAAAGCAAGTGTAAGTGGTTTCTATTCCCAGACCTCCAGGAGAGCTCTCCTATAGAAATGACTACATTTCTGTCAATGCCACAAATTTTTACTATTGCCTGAGAGGCAAGGAACAGTAACATTTGTTAAACAATCATTATGCACTAAGACCTCCATATATGCAATGTAAGTTAACCGTATATGCAATGTAAGTTAACCATATATGCAATGTAAATGTCATTTATTTTATCTGCAGTTTTGTCTTGTAGTGTTCTAAATAAATCTGATTTAGTTGCCAAGATTTAAAAATCAGATTTTACATAAAATCCAGATTTCTGACTTCTCTGAAACAATCTACAGATGTAGTAAGAAGATACGTGATGGCCCTGGTATGTTTGCTAGGGCTGCTGTAACAAGATACTACAGACTGGGGGATTTAAACAACAGAAATTGATTTTTTGCACAGTTCTGTAGGCTAGCAGTCCACGACCAAGGTGTCAGCAGACTTGGTTTCTTCCGAGAGGCCTCTTCTTCACCTACAGATGGTCACTTTCTCGTTGTGTTCTCACACGGTCATCTTTCCTACTGTGTCTGTATCTGAATCTCTCTATATTATATATCCTATATATTATTATTTCTGTTATCTTGCATTAGAGCCCACCTTAATTACCTGTTTAAATGTCCTTACTCCAAATATAGTCCCATTTTGAGGTGCTGATGGGATTGGGACTTCAACATATGAAATTGGGGAGAACACAGTTCAGTTGATAACAGTCCCCATAATAACAATTGACAAGTTCTGAGGTATAGAGGTTTGCTATCAATTACACCATAATGATCACTGCTCCCTATTATCTACCTGAATGTGGGGCTCAGTATCAGTAGGTGTTTATCATTGAAATGGCTTATTTATATACATTCAATGCATTTTCTTAGAAAACATTTGAATTTTGCAACACAGTTTTAGAATCCCATTTGCCTCTTTTTGAATTCTAGCTTTATCCCTTCCTTTGAGAAAGCCTTGAGAAAGTTGTTAACACATCTGAACCTTAATTTGAAACCTCCCAAAACAAGACAAACATACCTATTATTGTGAGAACAAAGTGATTCAGAGAAATTTTTCAGTAAATAGTCTTCCTTTTCCTTGCTCATAGTACTTTAAAATGCTTTAATATGCCTAACAGGATGGTTTAGAATAACTGTTTTCATTGTGAGATCCCCTGAGAAGCAACATCAACATCACCTGGGAATCTTCTAGAAATGCAAATTCTAAAGTCCCACCCCAGACCTACTGGACATGGGACCCAGGAATCAATGTTTTAACAAAACTTCCAGGTGATTTGAGGCATATCAAATTCTGAGAACTACTGATTTCATTTTTTTTAATATGAAATTTATTGTCAAATTGGTTTCCATACAAAACCCAGTGCTCATCCCAGAACTACTGATTTCTTTTTTTTTTTTAATTTTTTTTTTCAACGTTTATTTATTTTTGGGACAGAGAGAGACAGAGCATGAACGGGGGAGGGGCAGAGAGAGGGAGACACAGAATAGGAAACAGGCTCCAGGCTCCGAGCCATCAGCCCAGAGCCTGACGCGGGGCTCGAACTCACGGACCGTGAGATCGTGACCTGGCTGAAGTCGAACGCTTAACCGACTGCGCCACCCAGGCGCCCCCCAGAACTACTGATTTCAAATGTAAATTCCTTTACTGAAGTCCCTATGACTTCTCATTGGTTTCTACATTTATATGGGAATCAAAAAATAATGGGTGCAAACACTCAGATTCTATTTCCACATCTGCAAAATGGTTGCATTATAATGACATATATCATAAATATTTTTCTGAATATTCATCATCATGTTTATTTTGTTGGTATTAAGAAACATTAAGTGAAATTAGTGATGAAAGACAACACAAATTACATTGTAATGAAAATAATTATTTACACATATTTTAAGTTGGAAATGAGGAGCATTTATTCACTCTACTTGGTTTTTCTTGTTAAATGATTCATCAAGAATCCAAGCAGCTGCCATACCTTGGAGAGAGAGAGATTTTCCATCTAAATGACTTATCAAAATTGACAGCAAATGGCATTTTCATTTACATTTGAAAATAGAACAATTCCAGAAATGCAGCCAAACTTAATCTCTGTCCAATACTGGAGCAGAGGGGAGAAATTTTTAACAAGCAATAATGAAATGATTCAGAAATTTCAGTAGATGGAGGCAAAGCCTTGTTCTGAAGCATTCACACTAGTACCAAGTGCAGAGCACCCTCCTCTGAGCTCACTTTCTGTTGCAGAGAAGGATGAATCTGACCAGGGAAGACCTAGTCCAGTTTCCTGTCGCTTCCTGTAAGCCCAGCTATGCACCCTCACTTACTAGCACAGGGCCAAGAACAAGGACTTGAAGCAACTCCTTCCCAACTACACATACCATCCATTTTCATGTGGGTTTTCATGACTGGAAAGTATTAAGGATTCACTGCTTATAACGTTAGAGGATGTGTTCTGGAAGCTCCCTTTTCTCTTTTCTGAGAATTTTTAATTTCGAAGATGGAAAAGGAAGCATGTAAATGACATGAAATTTGGAGGCGGCCCAAATGTAAATTTACTTTAAAAACAATTGTAATTTCTAAACGTATTCAATGTTTACTTCCAGAAAGGCTCAGAGAGGATTTCTAGGTATCACTTTGTTAATTCTTAAAATATTCTCTGATGAGCTTTTATAGATAATGAAACAAATTGAGGGAGGTTATGTCCAAGGTCACTCACTTTCTGATTTCAAATCCTGTGATGCTTCCATGATATCTCCTGTCTCTCCACATTCTTAGAGTTTCATAATGTATAAGGCAACTTCCCCACATTACCCCAACTAAACTTGTAAGATATATATGTCTTACATCAGATATAAATATATCTATAGCCGTCTTCTATGAAACACGGTTTCATTAGTAAACACACTACATATGTTTATATAGAGTGCTTAGGGAACATAGTCATCCCTGTTATGGGGAAACTAAGACCTGAAGCTAAATTTGCCTAAGTACAGGAAATGTACCCATGGCATTACCACTCCCAATTCACTAGGGGAAATTTTTTTAAAGTACATTGAATTTTAGGGGCACCTGGGTGACTCAGTCGGTTAAGCATCCAGCTTCACTCAGGTCATGATCTTGTGGTTTGTGGTTTACAGCCCCGCGTTGGACTCTGTGCTGACAGCTCGGAGCCTGGACCCTGCTTCAGATTCTGTGTCTCCCACTCTCTCTGCCCCTCCCCAGCTCACACTCTGTCTCTCTCTCAAAAATAAAACCTTTAAAAATTTTTTTTTAAATAATAAAGTACAATTTTTAAAAATTCTTACTAGATTAGGTTTTTATAAACAAATACGCTTGCTCCTTTATCATTCAATCACAGCATTGTTATTATTCTAATGATGATGATGAGGATACCTCTATCTTTAAGATCTTTGCTTCCAAAGTGAGCAAAATTTCACCACTAGTTTCAACCAGGGCTTAGGCATCTCTTCCCCTGGTAATGAAACTCCATGACCTGCACCTAAATAGTACACGTTACTTTCTCTGAAATGGAGCCAGCTTAAAATATGAAAGCATGCAGGAAGTGACTAGTATTGAAACGCAACTTATAATGGACTTATACAATTATAATGGACTTATAATTGGGACAGGAGATATCCAACAATGGCAGAATGAGCATTCGTGAATAAGGGTCTGGCTTTTTAATAGTCTCCACCTGAATAGATGGGACCCTGGACCATCAGCTTAATCAGACACTGACATTTATAGACTTATCAGATATCAGCCTTAAGAATATGAATATGTGAATATTTGCCTGACAAATATTTATATATGTTTACAGTATATGATGTGGTTTTTTTTTTTTTTTTTTTTTTGCTATGGATCACAGAGAAATTATAACTGCCTTGTGAGATGAGTCACATCTGGCTTTTAAGAGACCTAGGTTCAAGTTTTGACACTCTAACTGTGGGCAAGTTTCTTTTTCTGTGACTCATTTTGGGTATTTATAAAATTATGTTTAAAATAATAATAATTATGATAGCCACATATACCGCACTTAAAATTGTGTAGGCGCTACACTAAGTATTTCACATACATCATCTCTTTTATGTCCTATGGCCTCCTTTAACTAGATATTTGTGTATTCATTTTATTTATTTTAATTTTTTAATGTTTATTTTTGAGAGAGAGAATGGGGGAGGGGCAGAGAGCGAGAGAGGGATACAGAATCCAAAGCAGGCTCCAGACTCTGATCTATCA
Organism: Lynx rufus; assembly: GCF_022079265.1. Lineage (NCBI taxonomy): Eukaryota > Metazoa > Chordata > Mammalia > Carnivora > Felidae > Lynx > Lynx rufus. The sequence goes on along the minus strand of NW_025814897.1, from coordinate 94,742,713 downwards.
GCACAGAGTCCAAGGGGAGAAAGCTGGGAATCACGAACCGTGAGATCATGAGCTTAGCCCAAGTCAGACGCTTAAGCGACTGAGCCACCCAGGCACCCCAAGTGTATTCATTTTATACAGAAGGAAACAAGGCTCAGAGAAATGTGATGCTTTGGTCAGAGTCACACAGATATCAATGGGGCAGTTATGGATTTAAACAAGTTATGATTGAATCCAAAAATGATTCTTTTAGCCATGATGTACTTCCAGCCTTGGCAAGAAATTGAATGAGTTGCCATAGCATGTCTTTGGAGTCAGATGGCTCCTGGCAAAGTCCTTACTGTGCTATTTGTTAGTTAACCTATCTGTGCCTCAGTTTCCTCTTCTATAAATGAGGATACATACAGCATCTCTGACATAGGATTATTTATATGATGGAATAATGTGTTTCTTAAGTTCTTTAGCACAGTCCCTGTGTTCCATAAATATTATTGTCGTTGTTTCATTATTAATGTTAGGTTTCCATCCAGCTCTCAACATCTATGATATGGGGGGTAGGGGGAAGCAAAGCTTACAGGAATAACCCTGAAGAGTGTGCTGCTTTATGTATTATTATTATTATTTTAGTTTTTAAAGTTTATTTTCAGAGAGGCAGAGAGAGTGCATGCATAGGCACATGCTGGAATGAGGAGGAGAGATGGGATGAGGAGGAGGGGGGAGGGTGGGGCAGAGCCCAGCCATAGGGCTCGAACTCTTGAACAGAACCATGAGATCAGGACCTGAACCAAAATTAAGAGTGGGGTGCTTCACCAAGTGAGCCATCCAAGCACTCCCTGAAAAGTGTGCTTTCAAAAGACAGCATTAAAGGAATCTTTGTAGTGGCTTCCTAGCTACCCAGATGGGAATTAAATCCATGAAGTCATGCGCTCTATCTTAACCATCTCTGTACCACAGAATCTTGCAGAGATTCTATATGACAGTGGGCACTTAAAAAAAAAAGTTACTTGAGTTGTATTGAATTCAATGCTTTAGTTGCAGAGAAATGACTGGATTTTACTAAAATTTCCAGCATGCATTTTGGATTAAAAATGCGACCACGAAACACAAGAGCATTTGGTCTTAAACTACAACAATACAAACTTAGACTTCCAGACAAAAGCAATACTGAAGTGAAAATCACTCAGTAGAGTGATTTTCTTTCTTTTCTAAAATACCATCTGCCTTCATTAATATTCAAATGTAGATAAAGAGTATTTTTCATAGACTCCTTGAAATCTCAAGTATCAATAACTACTCCAGTGAAGGAATCAAAAGCAAATCCCCTGGTTTTGAAGTGTTGGCTTTTTTAATGTTTTATGTAAATGTTTTCATTGGACTCAGTCTAAAACGTGATTTAAATACTGTTAAAAATCTATGGTTTTCAGTGGATGCCAAATTTTGCTTGTCTTCAAGTAATTACCCTATTTGTAGAAGAATTCTCTCGTAAATATCTAAGCCATCTTACACTGTCATTAAAAGAATGGAAATGGCAAATAAAATAGAGTCTTTCCCAGCTATCACTCAAACCTTAGGGGTGCCTGGGTGGCTCGGTCAGTTAAGCATCAGACTTGGGCTCAGGTCACAATCTTGCGGTCCATGAGTTCGAGTCCCACATCAGGCTCTGTGCTGACAGCTCACAGGTTGGAGCCTGCTTGGGATTCTGTGTCTCCCTCTCCCTTTGCCCCTCCTCCACTCACGCTCTATCTCTCTCTCTTAAAAATAAACATTACATTTTTTTTCTTTGAAAAACCTCAAAGCAAACTTGGGGCTTTTAAGAGGTCAAGAAAAGCTCACCAACATTATTTTACAAGAAAAAGAGAATCACAATATTAAGATTTGGGGCTACTCTAAATATCCTTCCTTATTTTAGGTATCAAATTACATTTCTTATATTGTCTATTGTCTAAAATAATTTTATTTTATAATTATAAAGATATATTTATATATAAATAAGTGAAATTTACAAAATGTATGGTTTAAAAAGTGCAAGTTCCATATACTTGTACTCCCACAAATCTATATTTTGTTCAAAATATATTTGTAAAGATCTCACACTGCCTGAACATTTATGGTTTTTTATTTATTACTTTCATAGATAGAGTTTTATTTTAATTATGTGTGTATATACACATATATATGCTACAGTAAAAAATCCATCTTTTCTTTGTAAAGTTTATTATGCTATTTTAGAATTATTCCTCCCCGATATGAAAAATATTCTTCTGTTTATATTGTTTTTTCTATTATTTGATCAGTTTAGTTAGTTCTTTTGTCTACTCTTATTTTATTTGGATAGGATATATGCTTAAAATTTCCTTAATTGCTACCCTTTTATAGCTCCATGAATTATTAAATGATTGTTTAACATGACTCCTTTAAAACCTGCTTTAGGACACATCTACACCTTATCAAAGGCCATCTAATTCCAAAGAAAAAAAATCATAGATTATTCTTCATAAATGATACTTTGAGATGTAAATGTCAAAAATAGCACCTCTTAATAAGGCAACATATTATTTCTGTTAACAGCATCACAAATAATTTACTGATATTTTTTTTCCCTTCAAACAACACAGAAACACATATTAATTGAAAAGTCAAGCAATCTGGTCATAATTAGGAGGTACAAACACGTTTTCTGATGAGCCTTGTCTAACTTAGGGAGACAAATACGCCTACTCCACATTCAACCTGATTCCTCTGTATTAAAGCCCCATTCATGGGGCACCTGGGTGGCTCATTCCATTAAGTGACAGATTCTTGATTTCTGTTCAGGTCATGATCTCTGGGTTTGTGTACTCGTGCCTCGTGTTGGGCTCCCTACTGAGTGTGGAGACTGCTTGGGATTCTCTCTCTCCTCTCTCTGCCCCTTCCCTGCTCGGGCTTTCTATCTCAAAAGAAATAAATAAATAAGCTTTTTTAAAAAAGCCATCACCACAACAATGTATTGATTTACAGAAGAAAAATTAAAAGAAACATGACCAACTAAAATAAGTGATGAAATCTGGGCAATGGTTTCAGCAGAACTTTTCCATGCAAAATGTGAAAACGTAAAGACCACAATCTATCTTAATTTGAAAAGTCATTTTTCAAGCAGCTGCTTAACTATTTCAAGTGAAATTGAACTCTTTTCCTTGTGGACTTTGAAGTGGTTCTCACAATCTGGAATTTGCAACTTGGTCTCCATGCATATATATGAATGGCTTCTGTGGTCTCAGGAGGATCTTAGTTATCCCTTAGCCTTTGCTGGTTTTCTATGGTACAAATATTGGCCAGATGATGGTTACTCATTCCCTTTTCCTCTGAGTTTTGAGATTTGACACCAAGGAACAGGTATGAACAGAGAGGAATAGTCTAATGAGAAAAAAACCAGAAATGAAATTAATAAGTTTCCTGTACTCCCTGATAAACTAGTTCTCTTGGAATAGCCTCAGTCTTCCCAAAAGATACAAAGTGACCACTTCTTGACTTTACAAATGTAAAGTCATGACCTCAATTAATCCTTGCCCATAGTTGCCCGGTTTCATCTACATTGCTGGCTTGATCTAAGCAAGCAAGAGATCCAACATAACACTAACTCTGTTAAGGAATCAGAGGTTTTTGGGGTTTTTTGTTTTGTTTTTTTGTTTTTGTTTTTGTTTTGCCCTTGTATAAAGAGATGGCCAAATTCATTTGGAATTTTAGGCATATAAGGATTCATAAGAATAAATTGGAGAACATTTCAGAAAAAAATTTAAAACTTCTTCTACCAGAATTTCTTAGAAGAATGTCTCCAATTTCAATGGTCTTCATTGTTTTTCCAAAAAAAAAAAGAAAACATTTTATTGTGATATGACTGACATAAAAAGCCCTATATATTTAATATATACAATTTGATGCATTTGGAGACAATAATACATCCATGAAATTGTTGCTTACTGGGAATATGCAAAGTGTATATAGGAATGGAAACATTTTAAATCATGTCTCTTTTCAACCTAGGCACTGAAACAGTTTCCATTTTTATAGGGTTTCTATGTTTCATATGTGAATCAGGACAGGAGAGTGTTTTTGTTTATCCTGAAATCTGTTCCTAATTCCTATTTCGCCAAGACCATAGAGATGTTTTCAAACAGGGAGTCCCTTTGCATATGTTGTTTTTAGATAAACATCAATAATCAAATCTGGTTTATAGTAAATTAACATTGATCATAGTAATCACAGATGTGCAATTAACAGTTGGTTTCTACCTTTGCCCATAAATGCAAAGAACTTTAAATCAGTGAGGAATTCATACTTTCTCTGCTTGTTCAGTTACTTGGGGGAATGGGTTGCTGATATGCATTTAGAAATAAAATTCTGGCCTCTCTATAAACATCAGTGTTTTGGTTTCCAGTCATCACTTTTTAAATCTGTGGCTAATATGTAAATCCATAATTTAGCTACTTGGGGAGGTAATCTTGTATCAAGAAATGCCAGTAGAGGTTTCTGAGCCTCTACTGATTTTTCTTCAAGGCAAATGTGAGACACAGGACAAGTTCCTGTGGACAAACATTTATTCACATTGTTTCATTTAATTTTTAACAATTCTGTGACATTTGTTATTTTATTTATAATGAGGAAATCAGGGTCCAGAAAGATTCAATAAATTCTTTGAGGTTACTAGCAAAAGGCAGTCAGGATTTGAACTTCAAAGGCTACTATTGACTCATTGTATCTAGGATGCCTCTTTGCCCAAGCTTCTATTAAGGAATATAATAGGAATTTATTAAGGAATAGAATATTCCTTAAGAACAAATTCCTTAATTTATATGTTAAATATATACATATATATATATGTGTATATATATGTGTGTGTGTGTATATATATATGTATACACACACACACACACACACACATATATATATATATATATATATATATATATATATATATATATACATATATATATAGTCTCTCTCGAGAGGGAGAAAGAATAGTATAGAATAGAATATATAGTATACAGAGAGAGAATAGAATAGTAGTTGGCTGGGATTTGGGTCCTGACCACTCCCGGTGGTCTCCTTCACCTAAATAGCCCTAAGCTTACTACAAGTTAGATCCTATCCCTCCTTTGTATAAAAGACCCTAATATTTCAAATAACACACAGAAAACCACCCTAGGACGCCTCCTCTTGGGGAATCCATCATTACCCTGGAGAAATAAAAGTGGAAACCCAAATCAGACCATCCTGTAAGCCAAGACTCTTGATTAAAGAAACAAATAGCTTTACACTCCCATCTACAATCGCTAGTGATGTTTGGATTATTGTCATTACAGTTCTGACCTGTGCTCAAATTACCCCTGCTGCTCTTTCAAAGTAAACTTGAACTGCTAAAAGTAGACTTATGTTCTGGGTTATTTGTGACTTCTAAATTATGGATATGCTCTATGCTGCCAGTCCTAGGCTAGAGATCTGAAAACCTCTGCAGTCTACCCTCTCAGCACTGACCACTCCCCATTCCAGCTCCCTGGATTCACTGCATTCTGCTGGTGAGGCCACTTCATTTGCTTCCTCTTAAGACCCATGGAACCTAAGACTTCTGATTTGGCTACTGTTCTCATGTCCCCCTTCTCAAAGAGGCCAACGTCAGGATTTTCACAGCTTTTATCAGCTGCAGCTTCCTGCTCAAAATTTGTTTCAACTTGCAATGCTACATGCAACTGTAACATATTAGCAGAACTGGTAGCCTGCAAGCTGAGAAGCTGGACGTCTTCTTGAGCACTGAAAGACCAAACACGACAGTGCTGTCTTCCTAGTTGTTGATGGTGGGGACATCTGATTTAAGGTTGTCTACAATTTTTGAGAATCCGGGGAAAAGATCTCCCAAGAATGAACTCGCTTGGCTCACTCTGGTTGAATATGTGAAATGGCAGGTGCATCCATGGTGAACTGGGGGTTCTGTCTGGCTCTCTTCTCCACAGACTGTGCCTGTGAAAGCATCTAATGGGAAGGGTGCATGCCAGTCCAAGTCACTGCACACTGATGAGTTCACTGAGCCCCTGGCAATTGGCTGCTGCTTGACATCCTGGATGGAGTTGAGGGCTGCACTTTGATGCTTGTCCAAGCTGCTACACCCTAAATGAGTTCTGCACAAGGATACTATGTATGCTCCTGGTCCTACTCACTGGGAAAGACATGGGCAGAGTTCTGGCCATGATGCCTTAACAACAGAGTTCAGGCGCAGGTAAGAAGATGCCAGAATACATCCATAGTATCTCTTCCCACCAGCCCGATGGGTACAGTTTACATCATGTGATTTATATCCTATGATTCAGTGAAGCGAAGGTACTGGCAACACTTTGCTGCCAGGGGAATCACGTCCATGATAGTATCTTCCTCTGCCACTGAGAGCAGGGCTCAGGATTGTGTTCTGCATGCTGTCAACACAGAGCAGAATCAAAATGGCAGAGTGGTGGAGCTAACCATTGAAGTCCCCACTAGTTCAGTTGCTTGGTGATCTGTTCAAAGTGTCCAAGAGAATCACACTCTCTTCTTTCTTTACTGGAGGAAGCCTCGACCCCACTTGCAACCAGATACACCAGTATGAGAGGAAGTGAAAATATCCATGATGGATTTTCTTCCTCTTCCTCCAACTACACTACCTCACCCCTTATTCTCTGTCCCCCAGATAGCTTATGGAGGGACTCTCATCCTTTCACTTTTGGAAAGATATTTTCAAAGGATATAGTATTATATTTATTTAATTATATAAGGATGTCTCCCATATTTGTCTTTTATCATGGATAGTTTCTTATGAGATGTCTGCTTTCCTTCTTAACTTTGCTCTCCTGTTGCCTTCCTTTTACAGTTGCTTTAATGTACTTGTTCATCTGTTGTTTGTTTGTTTTATCACTGATGTTCAGTGACTTGATTTTTCTCTGCCCTAGGTTCTTTTCTTTATGTTCATTCAGTTTGTGTTTCTTCAATCTCCTTGTCTTTGTGGTTGCATAATTTTCATGAAATTTTGAAAGATTTTGACTATTATTTCATCAAATACACACACACACACACACACATACACACACACACACACACACACACACACACATATATACATATATTCTGTCCTTTTTCCTCGCTTCTTGGACTGTAGTTCCACATGTATTTAGCCACCTGATATTATGGCTTTTATGGTTTTTATTTTCAATAATGTAGTTTTTTTTCAGTCTTTTATTTTTTTTTACTCTGTGCTGCATTTTTAATACTTCTATTGCTATGTCTTTAAGTTCATTTACATTTTCCTCTGTAGCATTCAAATTTATCATTACAACTCCTTTGGAGTGTTTTTCCTTTCAGATATTTATTTTTCAATTTCAGAAATTCCACATGGATCTTTAATTAAATCTTACATTCTTTTCATTGTCATTTTTATATTTTATACTACCTGTTTGAACATATGTAGATATATATAATAAATGTTTTAACATACTTGTCTGTAAATCCATATCTATTCTTTCCAAGTCTCTTTCTATTAATTTTTTTTCCTAGTTAAATTTAGAATTATTCTATTTATTTGGATGCCTGATTATTTTTAATTGAATGCCAAACATTGCAAGTTTTATGTTAGTGGGTAATAGATTTTGCTTTATTCTTTTAAATAGTGGAGGAACCGTTTTTGTTTGTTTGTTTTGTTGTTTTGGCACATATTTAATTTGTTTGGAATCAACTATATGTTTTTGAGTCTTAAACTTTGATAGAGTAGGCACAAAGCATGCTTTATTGTAGGATTGATTTAACCTTCTTATGAAAGTGATACCCATCTGAGGTTTTTACCCCCTGTGTCATGAACTAGAATGACTTCCCTCTCAGGTAGAAAGAAATATGAACTATTCAGCTATGTTAGCGTTTGGAATTATTTAGACTACTGTTTTCTGGTTATTCTCCCACTGCCTTGGGTAGTTTCTGGTGCTTATAAAAATCAGTACTCAAAGACTTGAGGAGACCCCATGAAGTTCTCCAGGCTTCCCTCTCAGTCTTCCTTATCTCCCATCCTCTGTCCCACAGTCTAACCATCTTGTCCTGTGGATACTCCACATGCGGAGTGCTCAGTGCAGCAACATATCTTGATCTGTTTGAATTCTTCCTTTCTGTACCATGGCCTGGAAACTACTTCCATACATTAAGTTTGACCAACAATAGAGCTAACCTTGTTTAATGCTCTCTCAAGTATCACAGTTTTATGCTGCTTGTTTTCCAATGTTTGAAAACTCTTGTTTCATATATTTTGTTCCTGGTTTTCTGAGGATTTTTGGTTTTTGGTTTGTTTGTTTGTTTTTTCTTAGTAGGAAGACAAATCCAGTCCCTGTTACTCCATCAGGGACTAAAATAGAAATGTCAAATTTACTCATTTATTTTCTATATTTTTTATCTTACAATGAAATGTAAACTTTATAAGGGAACAGATATCCTTGATTTATTCACTAAGGTACATCAATCAATCTAGAATAGTTTCTGGCATATAGTAAATGTGAAAAACTATTTGTTGAATGAATTAATAAATAATGCATAAGGCAATATCATTTCATCATCTGAGCTCTCACCTTTTTTTTTTTTTTTTTAGATAGAGAATGCACAGGAACGAGGGAGTGGCAGAAGGAGAGGGAGAGAGAGAATCCCAAGCAGGCTTCATGCCCAGTGTGTCACCCAACTTGGGTCTCAATCTCACAACAGTGAGATCATGACCTGAGCTGTAATCAAGAGTCAGATGCTTAACTTACTGAGCCAGCCAGGCACCCCTCATCTTTTATAGTACCTTATTTTTGTCTTTCAGAGGAGTCACTGATCCAACTGGAGGTTTGGATCTCTATAACAGCTCACAGTTTCACTGTTTATCAAAATCATATAAATTATACCCAGGAGGCCCAAAAAATTGTTAGATCTTGATGGTATTTATGATGAGGAGCAGGAAAGAAGACACTCCAAAAACTTCCAAGTGTTTCATAATACCTCAATTGGGAAATGTGACGTTTGAGGTCAATTTTCTAGTACTAAGTGATAGACTTGAATATTTATGCTCTGGTAATTTTGAAAGCTCCCCTCCCTTCACTCACTGCATTCCCCATCCACTTACAGCTGGTATTCTGCAGTCAGGAATCTCTATTAATATGAAAACTCAGCTGGAAGAAACTTAATCAAACAGTCAGTCAATTTTTAAATTAAAAAAATAATAAAACACCTCTAGCCTTAAAAATTACTGTCATTAATCAGTACTAGGAACAGCAGCAAATAATAAATGAATCCAGAGCACCAATTGCAAAGAAAAAACTTTATGACCCTGTTCAGGAAGATTTGTCCTGGAAAGGCCTCCACTAACAGAGGAAGAATGTGCCATTTGCCTCAGGACTTGAAAAGGAAAAAAAAAAAAAAAAAAAAAAAAAAAAAGGAAAGAAACAGAGAGCATGAGGGGGAGAAATTACCATCTTAAATACATTCCTCCACATGTCAGAAATGAACTGACTTTCAAAAGCTATTACCTGTTAATTGGAAAATCACAGAGCAGATGGAACCAATTAATCTACAATTACAGAATCACCACAATCCAAACAAAAATAATTAACTCGTTTGCAAGATATGATTTTTTTAAGGAAACGCTTCCTAATATCTCTAAAATTAGGTAAAGACACACAGCATTTTATTGTCATAAGGGAATTTAAACCATTCCTGGGGGCTAAATTTCCCTTCAGGATAAAAGGTCTTAATGTGAAATGTGCAGTCCTAACTTCCCAAGAAAGAATACAGAGGTGAAGTATGTTAAGATCATTCATTTAAGAATGCTTATTTGATATCTACTACACATGGGGAACTGTGTCAGTTGCTGATTATAAAGTAGTGATCAAAACCAGATAGGGATTCTATCACCACGCAGCTCATAGTCTAGAGTGTGGCAAATTCCAAATCACTACCCAAACAGTTGCCAGGATGCAATTATGGTTGATGCTGTGAAGAAGGCCTACATGGTATATAGTCTATGTCACAGACTGAATGTTGATATCACCCCAAAATTCCTATGTTGAAACCTGGTTTCCAGGGCAATGGTATTTGGAGGCTTTTGAGGCGTGTTTAGCTCATGAAGGAGGGGCTCTCTTGAATAGGATTAGTATCCTTATAAAAGAGACCCCAGAGGACTCTGGCTCCTTCTGTCATGTGAGGACAATGTAACACAATCAGTAGATGACAGAACTCAGATTCAAACATTTATTTACTGAACAAAAAATAATGACTTCCTAGTACACTCTAATGACTATTCTAGGTTTTAAGAGTATATCAATAAATAAAATAGAAAAGACAAAAAATAAGTCCTGTCCCACTGGGACTCTGATCTAACAAAGAATACTTGATTTTATTACTATTTCCTATGGTTTCTCCATCAAAAAGAGTTGAAATCTTCCCTTTCTAATTTCCCATCGAACATGACTTCAAGAGTATATTTAAAATACTCCTGAAACAAAATCATTCTGAATGAACAATCATGAATGATACTAAAAAAGTCTACTGGAGGGACACCTGGGTGGCTCATTTGGTTAAGCATCCAATTTCGGCTCAGGTCATGATCTCACAGTTCGTGGGTTCGAGCCCCGCGTCGGGCTCTGTCCTCTCGGTTCAGAGCCTGGAGCCTGCTTTGGATTCTGTGTCTCCCTCTCTCTCCGCCCTCCCCACCCCTCACGCTCTGTGTCTGTCTCTCAAAAATGAATAAACGTTAAAAAAATTTTTTTAAAAGGCTACTGGAGGGGTGCCTGGGTGGCTCAGTCAGTTAAGCGTCCAACTTCAGCTCAGGTCATGATCTCACAGTTTGTGAGTTCGAACCGCACATTGGGTTCTGTGCTGACAGCTCAGAGTTTGGAGTCTGCTTCAGATTCTATGTTTCCCTCTCTCTCTACCCCTCCCCTGCTTGTGCTCTCTCTCTCTCTCTCAAAAATAAATAAACATTAAACAAGTCTACTGGAATAGTGAAAAGTCATGTGGTCACAGGATTAAAATGGAGCCTGACCTGCCAGCACAGTGAGTGAGAGGCTGTATGATGTGTTGTGCCCAGTGTTTGTCATCACTCCTGGGAAAAGATGCCTGAAATGCTACCACAAAGAAAATTTAATGTTAATTTATTTTTTTACCGTTGATTTTTTTTAAATTAAGAACTCATTGGTGAGGATTCCTATATCTGTCATAAAATGGGATAATCCTGGAGCAATATATAGCTAAACCAAAATGAGGAAAAGGAGCTCAGGAAAGGGATATTGAAGGTACAGCAAAAATACTGAATCTGTGTATTAGGTGAACATCTTCTGAGTACAACCCCCAGGAATCCAATTCCAACCATTTCAGATACAAAAAAATTACATTTCAGGCCAGGCTTGTTTCAGGTACTCTTACAATGTTAGTCACATCTTGTTCTGCATTTGTCCTGGGTCGGCTTTCTTCTCTCTGGCTTCATTCTGCATATAACTCCGTCCATTTGATAAAATATGGCCACTGCTAACTAGGCTTATGCAGTACTTACAGCTCTTACTCTCCAGGGAGAGCATGCTAAAATTTAGATTTTATAAAGGAGAATTTAAACTGAATATAATTATATATTTTGTTATTGATGTAAATATTAAAAATAGAGTTGAAAATCTTGACCATTTTATAGAATATTTCAAGAGATTGGTTTTCTTTTCTTTTTATTATAATTTGTTTTGATTGCTCTTATTTATTTTTTTAGATATTATTTTATTTTACAGAGAGAGAGAGAGAGAGAGTAGGGGAGGAGCAGAGGGAGGGGGAGAGACAGAATCCAAAGCAGGCTCCATGCCCAGTGCAGAGCCTGATGCAGGGCTCGATCTCATAACAGTGAGTTCATGACCTGAGCCAAAATCAAGAGCTGGACACTTAACCGACTAAGCCACCCAGGTGCCCCAATTGTCTTATTTATTTATCTATCTATCTATCTATCATCTATCTATCATCTACTTACTTTCTTACTGAATTACTTAGCACTAGGGCATTGGAGGCAGTAATACTTACTGGTATTTCCTTTGTGTAAGGAACTGTGATAAGCATTTACCTGAATTGATCACATTGAATTGTCACAACAGCCCTGTAAGAAAAGTCTTAAGTAAGGTGAGTCTTGATTAACATTACAGTGCTTCTCAACACTGAATCCTAAGATCTTTAATTCTTACAAAATACTGTATTTAAGAAACAATGTGGTATAACAGGAGATACCAAACCCTAATAATAACATGACTTCAAATCCCAATTCCACCACTGACTAGCTGTAAAAATTTAGGCACTGAGCTCAACTTCTATATACATGAGTTCCATCAAATGGAAAAGATGGAATAATATGTACAACAGTATATTTTATGAATATTACATAAAATCACCCATTGCTTATATGGTGGGCAGATCGTACAGTAACCAATAAATAGCATGATAGGCAGGTAAAATCTAAAAAGTGTTTATTCAAATGTATTAGAGGGCTTCTGAACCGAGACAGAACTTTTGCATTCTACTGGAATGTTAAATAGTATAACCGCTGAGGAAAACTTGATGATTTCTTGAAAAAGGAACCCAGAGATTCTACTTCTAAGTATTTACCTATAAGAAATGAGTATATGTTCATTCAAAGAGTGGTACATGAATATTTATAACAACTTATCCATGGTATCCATTTGGAAACAACCAAGGTTTCTGTTAACAAGTGAATGGTGAACAAATTATGATATATCCATACAACGAAGTAATGCACATCAATATAAGGGAACTAACTGTTGATACCCACAACATAGATGAATCTCAAAATCACTATCCTTATTGAAAGAAGCTAGATACAATGGAATATATACTATATGATTCTACTTATGTAAAATTGTGATAAATGCACAATAATTTCTAGTGACAAGAAACAAATCAGTTATTGCCTGAGGCTGGGAGCAGAGGCAGGAATGGACTGCAAGGGGATGTTGAGGATCCTTAGAAGGAGACAAAGCATTTTATGCATCTTGATTATGGTGGTGGCTCCATGAGTACATACATCTGTCAAATTTAGTGAGTTGTACACTTCAAATGGATGAAGTTTATTGTATGAAATTAGAGCACAATAAAGTTAACTTAAAATGGGGAGATATTCCATATACATGGATTGGAGGACTCAATATTTTATAGATGTAAACTTTTCCCCAGCTGATCTGTAGATTAAATACATTTCAAATAACATTATCAGTAGGGTTTTGTGTGTGTGTACACGATTCGTGTATGTGCAAGTGCATTTTGTAAAAATTAAGAAACTAAGTCTAAAACTTCTACAGAAATGCAAAGAACACAGAATAACTAAGACACTGTCGAAGAATAACAAAGTAGATGACTATCATATTGAGGCCTATTATACGTAACACTCTAGTAATTAAAACAATGTGGAATTGGCATAAAGACAGGTGAATTGACCAGTTGAAGCCTAGAGAAAATCCAGAAATAGACTCACACATGCATGGTTACCTAAATTTTTACAAAGTAACTCCACAATTCAATGGGGAAAGGATGGTCTTTTTGATAAACTGAGTAGATATTCATATAGAAAAATAATAAATCTTATCCTATTTCTTTCAGTGTATATGAGAATCATTTCTAGATGATTTGAAGATCTAAATGTGTAAGACAAACTATAAGACTTTTAGAAAAAAATATTGAAAGTGTCATTATTACCTTAAGGTAGCCAAAGATTTCTGAAACAAGAACAGAAATTATTCATTATAAGAGAAAACTTGATAAAGAAGTTGCATTAAAATTAGGGGTGCCTGGATGACTCAGTTGGGTAAGCGTCTGACTCTTGGTCTCAAATCAGGTCTTGATCTCAGGGTCGTGAGTTCAAGCCCCACACCAGGCTCCTCGCTGGGTGTAAAGCCTACTTTAAAAACAACAACAACAACAAAAGAACTGACATTAAAATTAAGATTAATTCAAAGATATTAATAGGGGTGTGAAAAGCAAATTCAAATGGGAGAAAATATTTCTAATGCAGATATCTATCAAAAGAATAATATTGCAAATGTATAAAGAACATTATAAATAAATAAGAAAAAAGGGAACTCAGTAGAAAAAATGGACAATATTCTTGAACAGACATTTTTTTGTTCATTTAAATTTATTTTATTGTGGTAAGAACACATGAGATTTACACTCTTTACAAATTTTTGAGCGTACAATACAATATTGTTGGTACAAGTGCAATGTTGTACAGCAGATCTCTACAACTTACTCATTTTGCTTAAATGAAATAATGCTCATTGATTAGTAACTCCCCACTTACCCTTTGCCCCAGCCCTGGAAACCACCATTCCATTCTGATTCTATGAGTTTGACTCTCTTAGATACCTCATGAAAGCAGAATAATGCAGTACTTATGCACATCTTTCTGCGACTGGCTTATTTCACTTAACCTAGTATCCTCAAGATTCCTTGATTTTGTCAAATATTACAGAATTGTGTTCTTTTTTAAGGTTGAATGATATACCGTTGTATCTGTAGATGGACATTAGGGTTGCTTCCACATTTGGACAACTGTTAACAGTATTGCGATGAACACAGGAGTTCTAATATATATTTTCAATTATTTTTGGTAAATACCCAGAAGTAGGATTGCTGGGCCATGTGGTAGTTCTATTTTTAACTTTTTGAGGAACATTCATACTGTTTTCCATAGCAGCTGCACCATTTTGCATTCTTACCAACAGTGCAAAAAAGTTTGAATAGACATTTCATTTTAAAAAACCCAAATGGCCAATAAACTTCGGAAAATGTGCTTAACTTTATATACCATCATGGAAATGCAAATTAAAACCACTGGAATGACTGAAATGAATAAAAAAGTTTTATAATTACAAATGTTAAGTGAGGATGTGAAGCAAATGGGATGTTCTTACTTTTCTGGTGAGAATATACATTGAGATAGCCACTTTAGAAAACACTTTGTCAGTGGATACTAAAACGAAACTAGTTCATAACTAGGGATCCAGCAACTCCATTCCCTAATGTTCACTCAACAGAACTGCACACTATGTTCCCAAAAAGTATTATACAAGTATGTTCAAAGCAACATTATTTGTAATCGATTGATAATGGAAACAACCATTAATCACAGAAAGGGCGAGTAAAAGAAATATTATAGAGTAATGACAATAAATGAACTGCAACTGTATAAAGCAACACGGATGAAATCTCGTAAACACCATCTTGGGCCAAAGAAGTCAGACACAAAAATAGTATATACTATTTTTAGTATACTATCTAGTATACTATATACTATAAATATACTATTTTTGTGTCTGTACAAATGATTCCATTCGCATGAAATTTAAAAACAGGAATATTATTTTTTAGTGTTGAAGTAGGATAGCAGTTACTCTTGTGTGGCTGGTAACAGAAAGGGGACCTGAAAGTAACTCGTGAATGCAGTTGATTCCCTGTTTCTTGATTCGGGCTCTGATTACATGAATGTGTTTACTTTGTGAAAATCCATTGTGCCGCATACTTAGGATAGGTATCCTCTCTGGTACATACATTTCAATAAAACGGGAGAGTGGAAGGACCAAAAAAAAACACACATAAACCTCAGGAATCTACTTTATTAAAAAAAAAATCACATACCATTTCATGAATGATTTAAACTAATTCCAGAAATTATCTGTACAAGTTAGGAGAATTTGGAGTACTTAAAACTATTTTGTATTTGAGCGTTTAACATAAGCAAGAAAAGACACTGGGAAAAAAGGAGGAAGTCAAAGAATGGGTAGAAATAAATACCCACATAAAAAAGAAGCATTTCTGTCTCCAAGTTCTTTAGAAGTTGTTTAGAACTAAATTAGTGCCACATTCTAGAGTGCTACCAACATAACTTTCTATCTTGGAGAAAGATAAATTGGGATCCAAGAAGGTAAGTACAAAATTTCATTTCTGTCATCATAAATACATATTCACATGTGTATCCTTAAACATGCTTAAACATTTTTTTCTTTGCTTACTTGTTTCCTTTGTTCCTTTGTTCTTCCCTTCTTCCCTTTTTCCTCTCTCCTTCCCTCTCCCTCTTTTTTCTTTCCTTCTTTTTTTCCTTTTTTTTGTGATTATAAAAACCCAGCAACACCATAGTTGAGTGCCAACATATCTTGTTCACAGGAACATCATTATCTTTTAGCTATCATCCTCATTTCCCACTGGCCAAGGCAACTTTATTTTCACTGTGGTTTCTAGTCTGTTATGTGCTGTCAGCTTGTCTGTCATCCTGGGATCTTATTATGCCCATTAGATTAGTGACACCAGTTATATGGCAGCATCTCTTGCTATGAATCCCAGCCTTCAGAGAATGGCCAACACCAAGCTTCTCAAACATGCTGGTGTCCCATGCACCACTGTATTGCTAAAGGCTTAGTAAAAGGAGTGTCTGGTAAGCCCTTGGTACTACTATAGTTCTAGTACTATAGTTCTCACCCCAGAAGCACAGTCTCATGGCCCAAATCAGGTATATAGAATCAGAATTTGCATTTTAACAAAATCCCCGAGTATTTTGGATACACTGGCATTTCCTGGGGAACATGTTGAATTGGTAGGTTCTCAAGTTTTATATTAAGAAGTATCATTTCTTTTTTTTTTAATTTTTTTAACGTTTATTTATTTTTGAGACAGAGACAGAGCATGAATGGGGGAGGGTCAGAGAGAGAGAGGGAGACACAGAATCTGAAACAGGCTCCAGGCTCTAGGCTCTGAGCTGTCAGCACAGAGCCCGACGCGGGGTTTGAACTCACGAGATCATGACCTGAGCAGAAGTCAGACGTTTAACCGACTGAGCCACCCAGGCACCCCAGAAGTATCATTTCTAACAGCTTCACCCTCTTGATCTTCTGGCCCTCTTCCATACTCTTCCAAAAGAGTGGGTACCTCCACCTTATTGACTATATAAACCATTATCATATTCAAGTGTAAAAAAACAAAAAAAAAAGCAAAAACAAAAAACCTGTTCTAATAAACATTAAAAGCTCTGGTGGTTCTTGACATAAATTAAATCCTAAATTCTAATTGATTTAAATGGTTTCCATAAATGCTTCCCTATCCATGATCCAACCCTCCCTTCCCCCCAGTGCAACATCTCCAACACTTCACCTTGGTTCATTCTGGGACACATCTGTCAGGTCCTGTGAGTCCTTTAGTAGTGGGCGATTTCTACCTGGAGCAAAGTTCACATTTCCCTGCTTAGGTTGTAGTAAGAGCGACTTTGGCTTTGGTTCTAGAGGCAATGAGAAATATTGAAAGAGGAACTTGAGGAAGGCCAACATTTTGAGAAGCACATACTCCAGATATAGGACTGCCTGATAAAATACAGGCCACCCAGTTAAATTTGAAATTTAGATAAAAAACAAATTTGTTTTAGTCTAAGTGTGTTCTAAATATTGCATGGGGCATACTCGGACTAAAAGCATTTGTTGTTTATCTGAAATTCAAATTTAACTACTGTTTTATTTTATTTTAAGTAAGCTTTAACTTTAGAATAGGTCTAGCTTTACAGAAAAATTGCAAAGATAATAGAGTTTCCATAAGCTCCATTCAGTTTCCCTTATAGTTATTATCTTGTATTAGTATAGTACATTTGTTACAATCAATGAACCAATATTGAGACATCATTATTAACTGAAGTCACACGTTATTTTCCTTAGTTTGGGCCAAAAATGCTTTTTCTGTCCCAGCATACCATCCAGTATATTCCATTTACTTTTACATTTACTTGTATCTTCTCAGGCACTTCTTAGCTGTGACAGTTTCTCAGACTTCCCTTGTACTGGTAAGATATTTTGTAAACTGTCTCAATTGGAATTTGTCTTATGTTTTCATCATGATTAAACTGGGGTTATATGTTTTTAGGAGGAAAGCCACAGAGATAAAGGGCCATTTTCATCACATCATATCGAAGGTATACTCTATCAACATGATAGAGCAATAAACACCTATAAAACCATGATTATGGAGAGTATCTATAGTGAGTTTCCCAGAGTAAAATCCATTTTGTGCAGGTTGTAGTCATCCAGGTCAACACCCTATGTGGATCTCCTTGGGAAATTGCTGAGTCTGGGGAGATATCTTGAATGCTAATCATGTTGCCATTTGGCCATACAGTGAATGCAACTATATCCTTTATCAGTTTAGCAAATATGTATTTTCACAAATATTATCATTTGAATGTTATCCAAGAGCACAAAACCCCATGATATTTTATGCGTATAATTTGCCAATCATTTAGAAGACATGGTATTTTTTACTCAAGACACTTTTCTCAGTTTGTCACAACTTTTCAGAATTTCATAGGTTTTCCTTGTTCTTTTGTAGCCTCTGACTGTCTGTTGTCATCATTAAAATACT
Organism: Lynx rufus; assembly: GCF_022079265.1. Taxonomy (NCBI): domain Eukaryota; kingdom Metazoa; phylum Chordata; class Mammalia; order Carnivora; family Felidae; genus Lynx; species Lynx rufus. Next base: position 94,724,293 of record NW_025814897.1, on the reverse strand, counting down.
CTGTGCCCACTGTTTGAACTTGGACTTATTTAAAAAAAAACAAACGCAAAATAATTAAAACAATAGTTGTTAAAACCCTACCATATGCTAGGCAAAATGGTAGGCTGTCAGATAACAAAAATAAGAAAGAACAAGCAGTGAATTTTATAAAAGTGTGAAAGAAGAGCATGGTGTACCTCAGGAATGATAAGAAGTTTAATTAGATTGAAATGCAATGTACAGAGAAGGAAAGGTAAAAGATAAAATTGTAAACTTAATATCAGGTTAGATCGTAAAAGGCCTTGTTCATCTCCCAAATGTCATGAACTTTATTTTAAGCACCAGTGTGCTAAGATTGAATCTCAACTTTTTTTTTTTTTTTGAAGACTTCACTGGTGGCTGTATGCAGAAGAAATAAATAAAAGGTAAATGACCTACTCTGGGATAGATGAAAATCTATTTGAGAAGGCAAGAGTCATGAACATGAAGAAAGGAATAATCAAAAATGGAGGATGGTCAAGTGGAAAATCCTGGTCTAGAAAATATATGATCTGTATCTACCGGTATTCCATTAATCCATTTTCCTCATTTTTCCAGGTTGTCTTGTGAAAACATAAATCCAATAATTTCAACCTCTGCATTTCATGGCTTCTGAAAGTCTTCACAGATTTTCTAGTGCTTACAAAAAAATTAACTTTCCTTAAAAGTCTGAAACATCTCTATCCCATATTTATAATCATGGTGAAAGTAAATATTGCTGTATGGGACCTACAACAGCCAGTGTGGTTGAAATGGAAAGTGTATTTTCCCAAATAAAAAGCTAATAAACCTCCTTGACCCTATTTTATCTTCCAATATGGCCATTTTCCCACTTTCTGTTACAGAACAATTCCTCAGAAGAGTTTCTACTCATTGTATGTAGTTTTCCTCTTCTCACTCTTCATTGAATCCTCTTCAGCCAGGCTGTCGACAAACTCAGTCATCATTTGTACATAAACAAACACATGGACAAAACCCGATCGTCATTTGTACCTGACATGTCACCAGCAATTAGGATGTGGTGCCCATTCTTTCCTCCATGACACAATTTCTTCCCTTGATTTTTAGAGTACTACAGTTGAATAGTTTCTTATTTTATTGATAGTAGTTTTCTCAGTCTTGTTTGCTGTCTCCTCTTCCTCTCTCTGAGCTAATGTGGGACTGCCCAAAGACGGTCTTTAAACCTCTCCTGAATTCCATCTGTACTCCCTTGTGATTTCATCCAAACCCATCCCCTAAATACTACCTGTATACTTATCACTCCAAGGTTTATACTCTGAGCCCAGAAATGACCTCTAAACTCTTGGATCATATATCTAACTCAAAATTCAATATATTTACTTGTATTTCTAATAGAAATCTCAAACTTAAAAATGAGCTTCTGATCTCTCAACTCAAAACATTCTCTTCTTTCAGTCTTATTAACTACATAATCATCGCCTCAGTTACATGGCCCTCAAACTCTGGGGGTATACTTAACTCTTGTCTCTTATACTATTATGCCACACCTTCAGTCAATTAACAAAGTTAGCTGACTTTACTTTTAAAACATATCCAGAATCTGACCAATTTAATCATGCCCCTTGTTATCAGTTTGGACAAACCCATCATCATCTTTTCAAATTATTGTTATTGCCTTGTAACTGATCTCTATGTTTGATTCTTTGCCCTATTTAATCTTGTAAACATAACAGCTGGAACGATCCTATTAAAAGTAAGATGAAGTTATGTTTGCAGAGATAGTCCTTCCATGGCTTCTCCTTGCTCTAAGAGTAAAGATAAAGTGGTTATCACCTGTGAGGCCCTGCACCCTCTGGCCCTAAGCTGACTCTGATCTAATTTCTTGATTTTTCTTGTTCTTTGATTCTGCATCAGTCACACTGTTCCTCTTGCTGTGATTTTTTTTTCTTCTTAAACTAAGCACTCTCTCAGTGTGGGAGTTCTTGGCACAAACAAAATTAGCTGCCAGGACCCAGTTAATTAACTGAAAGAAGGCTTCTATTCTGGTTGGTGTCTGAATAGTTATGGGTCTGGGAATGGGGTGCCTGTAAGCCTATGCCTTGTTCATGAAGTAGACCAATATAAAAGAGGGCACATAGATGGGCACAAAAAATTCCCATGAGCCTTTCCACTGCCTTGCTGTTGCATTCCCAGAATGAGGATAAGATGTCTTAAGCTGACCAATCTGAAATTGATGATATACCGATATCTGTGCTTAATAATGATACAGGGACTGGGAAGTGCTGGTAGGTAGAAGTTATATTGTGTTTTGGAAAATACTGATTCTCTATCTTGCTCCAATCTTATAGAATAAGAATGTCTACATGATGGGGCTAATGAATCAGTGTTTTAAAGAAGTTAGAAGTTATTATATAATTTGGAAGCTTATTAAGGTGCAATCCTAGCTGCAAAAAAAATTCCCTAGCGATCTTTTAAAAAATGCTAATAGGCTTAGCCAGGAAATGTGCTTTAATAAGCAGCAGGGCTGAGAATCCATGGTCAAACAGAGTTAGAGATCAGTATTTATTGAATGAATAAAATGAGTGACTGATTAAAATGTGAACTATTATATATTCACACTCCTTGACAATTCAGATGAGTTCTTATTCTACTTTTTACTGTCTTTAGCTCCTCACTGTGAAGGAAAGATTAAAAAATAAATCCCTCACTTCTACATCATGGTTAGGACAGTTCTCATGATCTCTTGCCCATAATTTCTGTCCTTGTTTTGTATTTTCCTCCATATTAAAGCTAGAGCTATCTAAAAAGAATCCAGCCATCATATTATGTGTGTATATAAAAATTTGTTGGTGTTTTCTTTCATTAGTCCAGAATTTTTTTGTTGTTGTAAGTGACAGAAACTGAACTCAAAACAGTTTAGATGTGGAAAAAAATGATTTATCAGCTAACTAAACACAACAGAGCTGAATCTAGGATTCCATAGGATTCTATTCATTTCCATTTTTCAGTCTAATTTCTCTCTTTGGCTTAATTCTCTGTCACATTTGGCAGGCACAATCTGTCTCTGCTTAACACAGTGTTAGCCCCAGCAGTTCAAAGAGCTGGAGGCTGGCAGGAAGAGGTCCACTCAGGTCATATATCTTAGGCATCAATCCATTCTCACTGTCACCTGAGTGCTCAGCTGGAACCACTCACAAGGGGATCTTCCTTCCCCTCCGTATGGTTTGGTCTTCTCATAGCATGGCAGCTAGTCTCCAAGGGGGAGAAGTGAATGCTGCCTGTCCTCTGACAGCTTCAGATAACACTGCTGCATTCTCTTACTCAAAGACCAGATTCACAAGTAGGGGAAGTAAACTCTCTTCTTCATACGAGGAGTATGTGAAGAATAACATGCACATTTAAGAGGCGGTGGTAGTGGGGTGGGGGGGGTCATATAGCTCTTCTTTGAATACCACCTTCTGCAGCATAAGTCCAGCTTAATTATTTCCATTTTCTAGTACATTGTCACAATGTCTGAATGACCCCAGGTGAACTTAATAATTTTCTTGTCTCTCTTCAAGAACAGTGTTTCTGATAGTGTGTTTTACAGATGTGTTGGGAAGCAAATGTGCCGTTTATGGAAAATGAAAAAAAAAAGTAATTTTCTTTTGACATATAAGTTTGTGAAGGATTAAACCACCAAACAAATTTTCTCACTGCAGGAATTTTTAGAGTTTGTCATACACTGATATGCATTGTAAACCTCCCAAATGACAGGAGTAAGGAAGTTGGGTAGAGGATGGGGAAGGTTACACAGTAGAGTGTTTCTTAACACATAGGACTTGGAATTCTTTATGTGGAGCAATTTTTTTTAACATTTTTTTAATGTTTATTCTTGAGAGAGAGAGAGCACAAGCAGGGGAGGGTCAGAGAGAGGGAGACACAGAATCTGAAGCAGGCTCCAGTCTCTGAGCTGTAAGCACAGAGCCAGATGTGGGGCTTGAACCCACAAAACCATGAGATCATGACCTGAACCGAAGTGGGACACTAACCAACTGAGCCCCCCAGGCATCCTGGAGCAATTTCTCAGATGGATATTCCATAATATAAGCTTCAGAAACTCTGCCTCAATATTTTTTACATACCTCTAATGGTTCACTTGTCAGACTTTACTGTAATTCTTTGATTGTCAATTCATACATTACATTGTGAATTCTTAAATCTTGAAAATTTTGTTGTCTTGTTATTTTATCTCCAGCTCTCCCAGGGTCTAGCACATCATAGACATTTATAAAACATTTCAGGAAGAAGAGATTTAGAAAAGAGAAAGAAAATGGAAGGCAGGGAGAATGAAAGCTTTAGAACTTTTCATTATGTAAGCCCAGCTTTGATATATGCAATCCGGCCATTTATGTCATGCCTGATTCAGCTGTTAGAATTCAGTTCTGTGAAGATTCTTATGGGAGATTTATCATGATTTCAGATCGGCTAAAACCATGTTGCTGCTGCACATTTCTGTTATAGTAGGAAGACTAATGATACCCTGAATGATGTTCACATCCTAATATTGAGAACCTGCGATAGTTGGGTTACCTGGCAAAGAGAATTAAGTTTGCAGAAGGAATTAAGATTGCTAATCGGCTGGCCTTAAAATAGACTACTTTGCATTACATGGATGGGCCCAATATAATCACAAGAAACCTTAAAATTGGAAGAGGGAGGCAGAAAAGAGAACCAGAGTAATGCAAGGTGACAAGAATTCAGTCAGATGTTGCTAGCTTTGAAGATAGAGGAAGGAGGCAATGAGTCAAGGAATGTAGGTGATTTCTAGAAGAAGCTGGAAAAGACATGGGAATGGACTTTCCCCCTCAACCTTCCAGAAAGAACAGAGCTCTACTATACCTTAATGTAAACCTGAGACCCATTTTGGATTTCTGAACTCCAGAACTGTAAGATAATAATTATCTGTGTCGCTTTAAGTGCCTAAGTTTGTAGTAATTTGTTACAGCTGCCATGGATGATTGCCATATTTTCTAGTTGACTAGTAAATAAAAAGAAATTATATAGGAGCAAGAATAGTGCAGCCCTGGCTGCACTTAATTTATTTTAATAGATTTAGTTTTAATTACCTTGATGCAACTCTGCAGTGTGTTAGTAAATACACCATAGTCCATTTTGTAAAATTGACTAATCTATATTAATAGATGCTCTCAGTATGGTGTTTGGTCCTGGGCTAATTCCACTATAGCAAAATATGCATGAGTATTTGTAGAATATGGAAATGGTTATTCTTTAGGTTATATAGTTCTGAGAAACTTTGTATTTTGAGGACAATTTGCAGTTTACAGAGGCAAAACAGACAACATTTTGTAAGGGAGAAAACAACATAAGCATGTCAAAATAAGAAAATTTTAATAAAGTATAAATAATTCACCCAAAGGATGTTCAATTATTTAAACTCCCTTTCCTGTGATGTTCAGTAAGTCAGGAGTATTACATGCATTTTTGACTTATGATATTTTAAACTTACGATGAGTTTATTGGACATAACCCCAACATAAGTTGAGGAAGATCTGTACTCTTCTTTTCTCAGGTAGCAAAAAAGAACACATATACATCATTTATCACAGTTTAGATTCCTTTTGATGACAATAATAGAAGATGCAAATCAAACTAATTGTAAAAGATAAGGAAATGTAGTCTCACCTATCTAAAATAGGAGTAAGAACTTTGAAGAAGCTTAATATAGTGAGTCAAATAAATGATTCCAAAAATGTTATATCCCCTTTCAACTCTGCTTCTGTTGTCTTCAACAAATGTTTTTATATGACAATGCCTATTAAAAATGTGTCTCAGGGAGCCTTGGTGGCTCTTGCTCAGGTCATGATCTCATGTTTCATGAGTTCAAGCCCTACGTCCAACTCTGTACTGACAGCACAGAGCTTGCTTAGGATTCTCTCTCTCCTCTCTCTGCTCTTCCCCTGCTTGCTTTCTCTCTCTCTCTCTCTCAGAAATAAATAAACTTAAAAATGCATCTCAGTGATTGTTTTGATTATTGCACTAGGTTTATTTTTATTTTTAAATTGTTTTTATATTTACTAGATTGAGATGAAAAATATTATAGGTCTTCTCAATTCCATTCCTTTTCAGAAACAGAAAATAAATGGTTATAATGAAAAGTAAGATTTCCCTGAATATACACCTTCTAAAGTTGAAATATTATAAAGTTAACAATAGAGTTTTAATATTAAATCCTGCATTCTATTTTACCTCTCACAATTAATTTTCTCAAATCTTCAATTACTTTTGTGGGAGTAATTTCAATGTTTCCCTGTTTGTAAGCTTTATTTTTAATAATTGCCACTCATTAAATCTTAGGAAGCTGACAGTTTCTATTTTTGTTTCATTTCTTGAATAATTTGATTAAAGATTTTCAATTGATTTTGAACAGAATGCAACCAAAATTTGAAGATCTTGTTCAAAATTTGAAGATCTTGTTCAAAATTTGAAGATCTTGTTTTCAAAACAAGTCCAATACCACTGTGGAAATCTTAAGTTGCTTTTCAAAGTAATTCTTGAAATTTAAACCATTGCTAAAATCCAGCTGATGGTGGGCAGAAAAGAGAAAGCACAAACTCATACTGAAAAGTTTTTTTAATGCAACATCAACTTAATTATACACACACACAAATAGAGTCTTTTTTAATCTCTGTACATAAAGTAATTATACATTTTGACTATAATTATTTCAACACAATCATTAATTTGTGTGCTATAAGAAATTCCAAGTGTATTTCTGGTCAATAGTTATTTGTTTTGTTTATTTGTTTGTTTAATTTCAATAAGACCAATGATTTTACCATAATACTGTGCTCTAACAAATTAGTATTTCATATTTTTTATCATTGCAAAAACTAAATATTTTAGCTCTGATACTGAGTATTTTAATAGCATTTACACTGGTGTTATGTATTTAAAGAAAATGAATTTGTATAACTTTACTTGAATCCCATGAATTGGATGATAAAACTGAATCCATTTCTGGAATTAACTGATTTTCTACTGAAGCATCTGATAACATTGATATACTACTTGTATCATTTAACTGTGCAGTTCTGCTAATGGAATCAATGGTGCTAATGGAATCAGTAGATCTAAATGAAAAGTCATATTTTATGGTATATTATATTAATGTCTTTTCTGAAGCTGGACATATCTGTCATTTATGGCTCACCTTATTTTATTTTTCAAAATTAAAACATTTTTTTCAATGTTTATTTATTTTCGAGAGAGTGCGATCAGGGGAGGGGCAGAGAGAAAGGGAGACACAGAATCTGAAGCAGGCTCCAGGCTCCAAGCTGTCAGCACAGAGCTGACAGCTCTGTCAGAGCACAGATCTCACCCATGAATGGTGAGATCATGACCTGAGGCAAATTTGGATGCTTAACTGACTGAGCCACCCAGAAGTCCCTATTTTTCAAAATTTTAATTTAAATTCTAATTAACATATAGTGTAATACTGGTTTCAGGAGTAGAGTTTAGTGATTCATCACTTTCATATAACACCCAGAGCTCAATACAACTGCCCTCCTTCATACCCATCACCCATTTAGCGAATTCCCCACCCACCGCCCCTTCATCAACCCTCAGTTTATTCTCTAGTTAAGAATCTCTTACGGTTTGCTTCCCTCTTCCCCGCCCTTCCTCTATGTTCATCTGTTTTGTTAAATTTTTGTGGTTTGTTTAAATGGGTAACACTTTTGAAATAAATACTGATGCTGTTTCTGCAGATTTATGTTCTCTAGCTTTCCTTTCCTGATAATAAATGGTAAGAAACATCAAGCCAATATTTTATTCAACTTAAACATTTACCAACTTTTGAGAAATAGAAATTCTGGAAATAATTTTTTAAATTAATTTATTTATTTTGAGAGAGAGTCAATGTGAGCAGAGAAGGGGCAGAGAGAGAAGGAGAGAGAGAGAGAATTCCCAGCAGGCTCTGCACTGCCAGCTGCAGAGCCAGACGCAAGGCTTGGACTCACGAACCGTGTCATCTTAACCTGAGCTGAAACCAAGGATCAGTCACTTAACTGACTGAGCCACCCAGGTGCCCCTGGAAATAATTTTTTAATTGTCCAGCTATTGCTACCAAAAGAGTTTATTGCAATAATAAAATAAAATAAAATACCATCAAACAATAAATTAGTTAAGTATCTATAGATTTACAACATCAATAAATATAAAAAACACAGCAGGAATGGTAAGACTATTCTATTGATTAGACTATTGATTAGACTATACAATTACTATTTTTTGCACATTTCTCAGGTACACATCAACCTACAATTTCTCATTGACTTGACTAACTGAAGATCTCATGGATTCCATCAAAAGTCATGGCACTAATCCTGTCATAAATGGCTGTATTCAAGTGGCCAGTAGGGGGCAGCTGATCAAAGACTTCTCCCACTATGGCTCTCAACCTGAAAAGTGTAGCTGTTTGCTAGTTGTCCTATCATAATCACTCGATTTTATCAGAAAATATTATGCATTCTTCTCTTGCAAGGGACATGTTATATCATCTGGAAAAGGAGAGAGGAAAAAGGCTGGTAATCTGATAGCCATGTGTTAAAGTTAGAACAGCGTTCAGTGCACATGAGTGTTATCCATTATTGTACAAGATCATGGCAGGAACTGGAAGCAAAATTTTAATGCAACTATTAATAATGCATTACCAAAAAATGAAAAACCTAAGACAAATGTTGAACTGAACAGGACTTGAGACAATAGGCATATATTTCAGACAAACTTGGGTAAATATTCACCTATATATTATGTTTGTTGTGATTATCAATTTAAACTATGTAAACAAATTGTAAAGGTTGAAAAAATAAAACACAAAACACTAAACCTCACATTTATGTTAATGATGCCTACTTTTACCATTTCTACTGTGCTAACATGGTTCAGATTTCAAATTTCCAGATCAGTCTGAAGCAGGTATAAAGGCAAAAGCATATCAGTGAGTCTTGTGGAATGGAATCAAATCTGACTCTGCCAACCCTTTGCTCTGTGACCACTGTCACAGAAACTGTTTCTCTGAAATGCAGCAATATGGGGATGATAGTGCTGCCATTAAAGAGGTTTCATAAGAATAGCATGAGGGGTGCCTGGGTGGCTCAGTCGGTTAAGCATCCGACTTTGGCTCATGATCTCACGGTCCGTGAGTTTGAGCCCCGCGTCAGGCTCTGTGCTGACAGCTCAGAGCCTGCAGCCTGTTTCAGATTCTGTGCCTCCCTCTCTCTCTGATCCTCCCCCGTTCATGCTGTCTCTCCCTGTCTCAAAAATAAATATTTAGAATAGCATAAGTGAATGATAATGAAATTTTAATATTATTGTATTAGTTTAATAACTTATTTTTCCTCTGTATGCCCCTCTTCCTTCACTTTTATGTCAAGCGTGTGATGCTACCCATCCAACTGCATTAGAAAGACTAAAAATCCCCACTTGAGGCTCCGTGCTGACAGTGTAGAGCCTGCTTAGAATTCTCTCTCCTTCTCTCTGCCCGTGCCCCACTCAGTCACTCCGTCTCTCTATCAAAATAAATAAACTTAAAAAACTTCAAAAAAAGAAGAAAGACTAAATTAGAGGTAGTGGCTACCTATATGAAATCTCTCTTCTCTAATTTTTCCTGGAATGGGAACCTACGTAAGTGCTGGCAAAAGTATCTATAATCAGTCTATACTGAACATAACAGTTGGTAGATTTGTGGAAGAAATGACACTGTTTAAAGGTCTAATGGTACATTTTGGATTCTGGGACTCCCAGTGTAGTCTCAGCAATGTCTGGGACTCTTTTTTTTTTTTTTTTTTTCAATTGTGGGCATGAATAATTAGGAGGCCAGTTTAGGGAAGGAAGATTGTGTATGTCAAAATGTCATAGTTTTTTTTAAAGGCACTAGGATTCAAAAAAGCGCAAAGTAACAGTTCCTTTGTGTTTCTCCAGAGATTGACTTTTGTTGAATCTAAATGACCTTGTAACACGTAAAACAAGTGAATTACCAGATATAGAAAGATTTCGCAAAAATCATTAAATAAAATAAAATAACTTGATGCAAAAGCAAGGGTTATAAATATGTCATTTATAGAAGAAGAACCCTGAAATGTTATTACATATGTGAAAAATTTCTCAACCCTGCTGATCTAGGAATGGCAAACATGAGACAAACAAAAATGAAATACACAAATATGACATACCATTTCACGCTCATCAGAGAAGCAAAAATAAAGTTTAACAGTAGCAAGTGTTGGCAAAGATGTGGGGAAATGGAATCACAAAGTGATGTTAACACATTGGAAAGCTATTTGACAATGCTTAGTAAAATTGATAATGTGCAAACCCTATGAGTAAGATTTGTATTTCTGGGCTTACATCCCATAGAAATTCTCTGACATGTATAATAGAATATCTGTGCAAGAATATTTGCGGCAACATTGTTAATAATAGTAAAACACTAAAACTTACCAAAATCTGATACTGAAAGGATGAAAAAATGAAACAGGATACATTGCACAATTCAATACTTGACATTCATTAAAAGGAATGAATTAGGCTTTATAACGTATGTCATCTCAACAACAAGTTTTGAGAGAAATAGCAATTTGAAGAATGATGCATCAAATAAGTATATTTGCAAAGTTAAAACCATATATAACACTATAAACTAACTCACGTAAGTGGGTGTTGCCTATCTATATATCAGTATATATCTATCAGGAATCTTTATGCAGTCATAAATCTATCCATCTTTCTATCAGTCAGTCCACAGATATATCCATCTGTATTTTTTAACAAACTAGAATTATACCCATCAAATTTGTAAACATAGTTGCCCGGGGATGAGAAGGAAGTTGCCTGGAATGGGATGAAACAATAAAGGAAAACACGCTTTAACTTTATCCATAATATATATTTTTTTGCAGTTAGAAAAATAGACACAGCAAATTTCACAAAAATAAGTAGTGTCTATTTTAGGTGCACATACAATTATAAGTTACACCATTCTTCTTTTTATTTTAATCTTCTTTCTTATTTTCTAAAAACAATGCTTTAAATGAAAGAAATCAATATATACAATGCTGGAATTTTAGCCCTTGAAATCTGAATATATTTTTATTGACTAGAGACAGCAAACATGGTCATGTGTTTGCAACATCTGCAATGAGCTAATGGAGCAACTCATAAGGGAATGGAATTTGGCATTTGTCCAGAGGACCCAGATCTACACAAATCTTGTCCTGTTAATTCTGTCTGCAGTGAGAGAAGTGGCTCTAAGAAATAAAGTAATTATGGCAGATCAGAGGTAGAGGAGAACTCAAGAAACCATCCAGGATGATCCTGTCATTTGAGTGATGAAGAAACTGAGGTCCAGGCAACAGAAGGAACTTGGCAAAAATGACATTGGCAATCAGTTCTCTGGACTTCCAGGTAAGCACACCACACAGAATTATAGGTGTTGTCTTCTGGGGACCCAAATTACTTGTTCCTATTCCAATGACTTTTGCTTCTGGGCAAAAGCAAGGAAGTCAGTATCAATACTAATTAACCATTTCTGTATTCTGCCCTGAGCCAAATAGCCAGGGTGCGGACATCAGCAAGGATCTACCTCAAGGTCTGAGCTTCTATCAGCTGCCAGTTCAGCTCATGGGAGCCCTCCCCCAGCTCTGCCCCCAGTCCCTACATCCCCATGCTAGCTGTGTCTCTTATGGCTTTGGCTTCACTCTCATTGATTTTGGGAAAGCTCGAAGGGCGAAGTTTCTTCTTGAGAGATGCAATGTTGCAGGGCTTGGGAGGCTTGGAATGGGCTTATTAATAAAGGCTGGTATTAATTAAGAGAAGGTCAAGGGGGTTTAAACACCTATTGCTCTGGAAGGACAACTTGGCATGAAGTGAGTGACTGTTATTGATTAAGCATTTTGATTGCCTGCTTGGATAGTCAATCAATAGTAAAGAGTCAGATTCTTCAAAATATTAAACAGATGAAGACAAGGATTTTAGCTTGGGGCTTGAATTCCTAATGTTTTGGTAAAAAGTTAGGAAGAAAGCTCTTGCATCCAGGTGAATTACAGGAGAGTAAGTGGAGGCGGAGTGATGGATTATTGAACTACTTGAAAAGCAATAGTTGCTGCCTGTGGCTTTTGTAATTCACTCTGTGAACATGTATCCTGAGGCTTGTGGTAAGAGTACATCAGATGTAATGGGTACTTTTTCAGCATCAGAATGTAAGGGAGATTTTTCTTCCAATTAAGGGTAGGAAAGCAGCTCCTTAATGAGGAATCTATTTCAAACGTTAAAGGAAGGTAGCAACAATTTATCGTTCTCATTTTATAACTGAAAATAGCCCAACAATCCTAAAAATAGTGCTTCTAAGCTCTAAAAGAGAGGCTTTGTCAGGACTGAAGGATCGCGCCATTTCTACCTCCGGAGGTGAGAGTTTGCATTTATATGGTGCTTAGTAGGGACTAGGCAATGTTGACTCATTTATTTCTCACAATAAACCTCTGAGGCAGGTACTAATACATCTTCATTTTATAGATGAGGAAAATATCATATAAAGATTATTTCGCCTAATGTCACTCAGCTGTCAATAGCAGAATTATGGTTTGAATTGAGGAAGTCTGTATTCCTAACCACTCAGCTAGTAATTTTTAAATTTTAACTCACATGGGAATCACCCTGAGGCCTTGTTAAAACGTAAAATACTGGACTTCATTTCCAGATTTAGTAGGTCTGGGGCGGGACCCAAGAATTGAATTTCCAACAAGATCCAAGTTAATGCCAATACTGATAGTTTAAGATATAGGCTTTGAGGACCACTGCACTAGATTCTGTGTGCCATTTCTTTGCTCCCTAAGCTTCTACAAGTATTCACCCTGCAAGTGGTACACATGACTCTCAGCAGTTCCTTTCAGGTGTGGGGTCAAAATTAAATCACCCAAACAGGGGCACCTGGGTGGCTCAGTGGGTTAAGCTTCTGACTTTGGCCCAGGGCATGATCTCACAGTTCGTGGGTTCGAGCTCTATATCGGGCTCTGTGCTGACAGCTCAGAGCCTGGAGCCTGCTTTGGATTCTGTGTCTCCCTCTCTTTCTGCCCCTCCCCTGCTCGTGCTCTGTCTCTTTCCCTCTCTTTCAAAAATAAATAAATGTCAAAAAAAATAAATCACCCAAACATAGCACCATGGATTTTGAAAACATTTTGATCAGTAAAATAGATCAAAAAGAAATACAAAAGCATCAATCAAAGGGTAAGTGTACCAGGTATATTATTATACTTGAGGTCTAGAAATGACATGTGTTGTGACTAAGGCTTATCATTTGTGAATTGAACATAGCCATGAACATAGCTGGGTGTCATTTTCTATTATTTGATGGTAATTGCCCTATACTCAATTATTTGCAGATGGCCCACAATGTATATTTTTATACCCTTGGGCTTCTTCCTTTTTTTTTTTTAATTTTTTTTAATGTTTATTTTTGACAGAGAGAGAGAGAGAGGCAGAGAATGAACAGGGGAGGGGCAGAGAGAGAGGGAGACACAGAATCTGAAGCAGGCTCCAGGCTCTGAGCTGTCAGCCCAGAGCCTGACACGGGCCTCGAACTCACAGACCCTGAGATCATGACCTGAGCCGAAGTCAGACGCTCAACCCACTGAGCCACCCAGGCACCTCGTTTGGGCTGCTTCCTTTGACTGAAATGCTCCTTCACTCCTTAATGACAGACATCCTATTTACACTTCAAGACCCCACTAACCCTCTGTTGTGAAGTGTAAAGTTTCTCATGAATGAGAAACTTTCAGGTTGAGAATGACCTGAAGTGATAACTGTTCTCTAGATCAGTTTGTGACCAAAAAAAGAAAAAAAAAAAATAGATGAACAAGTGAGTAACTTGAGATCATCCCTTATTTTTCTTATTCATCCCTCTTGGCTGCCATATCAAGATGTCCTTATCTTAATCATTGCATTTTTCCTGTTTACTGGCTTCTCTTTGGCCTTGGGTATTGAGTGCCTCCAGTTCAGACACCAGAAGAATGTAAAGAATATGTGGCTGAGGACTTTGTTTAACTTTGTCCATTGTGAGGTTCCAGGAAACAGCCGCATCAGCTCATCAAACAACTCTAAATTTCCATGAACTTCTCTAGAAAGTTCAACTAATGTTGGGAGGTCTCAATTACCTTTGAAGTTCAAAAACCTTCAAATGTCTGGCAAAATCAAAGCTATTGAAATGCATAGAACCTCCTAATAGAGCCTGCTTTATCCTTGAATCTTCCATGGCCCCATTTTTATGGCCTTACAGAAACACTACCTAGCTTTGGAAGTTGATATCAAAAGAACATGAAGATGACTCCTAAATCTTCTGCAAAAAGAATGAAGGTTGACAATGTTGCTGTTTGACTCTGATTCAGACAATGGTCAGAGAGAAGTGACTGGCTTGAGATTGTAGGGAAGAAAGGCATTTCTCCTTTTCTCTTTTAGGTTCTTTGGTTTAATAAGCAAATTGACATAAGACAGATTAACAGGGATAAAGACTAACAAATTTAATTTTTCTCATGTGGGAGCCCCAGAAATATGAGGCTTTCCACTAATCAGGCAGTTGAGACTTATATGCCATCCTGAGCTAAGGAGAAGGGATAGGGGTCTGGGACTTCAAATTTATAGACAATTTAGAGACAATTTATAGGAGGATGAGAGGAGCAAACGTCTGCCACACAAATGTTTACCATGTCATACAAATAAGTTATTCCAGGAAAAAGCTCTCTTCCTGGTACAAGCCTCTTGTCTAAATTATTTTAGATAGTTAAGGGAGAAGTAATAAGCTCTTCTTAAGTCTGTTGAGTATTGGTTGTCTTCTTCTCAAAATAATACACATGCCAAAGTAGCAATTTTGAGGTGGCCTGCCCTGCACCTCCTCCGAATCTACCACTCTCCTTCCTAAGGTGCATATGCTGCTTTGGATTTGATAGACTTTAAGGTCAGAATCAGAAGGAAATTAGCCACTTCCACATCCCCTGGATGGAAGCCAGGCTTCCTTGTGTTCTGCAAGTAATTAGGAAGTTGGTAATAGACTATCCTGGAATTCAGAGGCAGGAGACTTCATAGAAGGAGGTCTTGTCCTGTTAAGTATCAACCATGGCAAACCTCAAATGTTGGTTTTACAGATAAGGACATCTGAGGCTGAGATGTGGTTGAGAAAGCAGAGAAGTGCCAGAGCTAGGATTCCAAGTTAAGTACTTCAGATTCCAGACTCTATACATGCAGTTTCCATTTGAAAAAACAAAACAGAACAGAACAAAACAATAACATTAAAACAACAACAACAACAACAACAACACCCATACAGCACAAACAGTGCAGATTGTCCTGAAACACTGCATTAATCTCAGAGCATTACCTAGACTTTTAAAGATGACACTTTTACTGAGATGATTTTTTTTTGCAAAATTGTGTGATCTCCAGGGACTTCTTTCTTAAACGCTTGCTAATCCATTAAGAAATGCACATCTCTGAAATCTTTTTGGCCTTACAGACATTTATTGTGTGACTTCTAGAAGTCCTACACCGTGGAGAATTTAGAAGGAGGTAAAGTAGTGAAAATAACAGGAGCTATGGGGCCATACAAACCTGTTTCAGTCTTCCACCTGCCTCTTCAAATAGCTTTGTGCAAAATACTTTCTCTCTCTGATCATTAGTTTCCCCTATTGATATTGTGATGTTGAAATAAGGTAATATATATGAAGTATTTCACAGATCCTAAAAAAAAATGTGCATTCTAGTTTATAAGGGCAACTGCTATTATTATTCCTAATGGAAAAAGAGAAGCCTCTTTCACATTAGGCATTTTGTTTGAAGATGTAACTAGAGTATTGATAGAGGAGGAAGTGAGCAACTTCTTTAGGCCAGTTCCCTAGAGGGTGCAATTACTGAGAACAGTTAAGCAGAGTTTTTACCCCAATGGCCAGAGAGCTCTGACTCACAGCTGTTCACTATCTCAGACATGGATTCCGCTGACAGGCTTTAGAGAGAGAAGGATTACCTGACAGAGTCTCCACCAGGGACTAGGTTATCAAAAGCTGCAGCTTTTGCAATAATGCTATTAAAACCTTGAGCCACAGCTCTCTCTGGCCTGTGCTGGGCTCAGACCGTTGGCTTTATTTGCTTCTCACAAATCATGAGACCCTGCATGTTTGGGCCACCATTAGCATCCTTAGTGAGCCGAGAAACTTTAACATTCTAGTCATGGGATAGATAATCACTAGAACTTGGTTCCTAAATACAAGTCCCAGGAGCTGAGTACCTACAGTGTGCTACCCATGACATATCACACTTGACTTTTGGAATTTTCTATCCCCTTAAGGCTCTAGTACAAAGTTGATTTATTGTTTATGGCTTTATTGTTTTCTTATTGTTTATTATTGTTTATGGCTCCCCATTATGGCTCCCCATGTCATGGCTCCTTTCACTTGGTGAAAACATAGCCTACCACTAAAGAAGTGAAGAGGCCCAGATACTCCTTTTTTTCCATCACCTCAAGGTACAGTACAGGCATATGAGCTAGGCTTGGCCAATTGGATATTTCTGTCACTTTGAAGTGGAGCCAGTGGTACAATAAAACATGTTCAGTGCTAGCAGCAAAGATGCATCCAGCATCTGTGGTGCCTGTGGCATCTGGACTGGTGGTATCTCCCGCTATTAACCATGTTGTTCCTATTCTGATGTGACTATAACTGTAGTACTAATCCCTTTAGCTTCCTTGACATTCCGCCTATTTTGACTCTCTAACAACTGAAGTGCTTTCCTTCATTCCTGACCATTCTTCATTTTATGAACTATCCATTATGCTTTCAATACATTATCTTTCTACCCACACAAAGCAGATTTGTTCTCATTATTTACAATCAAGATTGATACAAATATAGTAATATTGAAATAAGTAATCCCAAATTAAAAAAAGAGAAAAGAATGTTATGAAGGGAAATTAAAGGATGCTACCAAGGATTTAAGCCTGACAAATGAAATACATAGGTGCTTTGTCTTCTTTTAACTATAGATTCTGCATTTTCAACAAAAATATCTCACAGGTTCATGGAATTGATAGAGCAAAAGAAAAAGGTCATCTTGTCCAAACAGCCCATTTTAAGGAAGGGTGTTCTGCCCTGGAGAGGGTGACTATAGCAAATCTATGGCAAAGCCAACTCTAGAAAATACAAAACTCGGGGCGCCTGGGTGGCGCAGTCGGTTAAGCGTCCAACTTCAACCAGGTCACGATCTCGCGGGCCGTGAGCTCGAGCCCCGCATCAGGCTCTGGGCTGATGGCTCAGAGCCTGGAGCCTGTTTCCGATTCTGTGTCTCCCTCTCTCTCTGCCCCTCCCCCGTTCATGCTCTGTCTCTCTCTGTCCCAAAAATAAATAAACGTTGAAAAAAAAATTAAAAAAAAAAGAAAATACAAAACTCCTTTTCCCTAACTATGTGCTCCTTCTGATGCAAACCTAGTTTCTTAAATTTGAGAGTGAAGAGATACATTTTAATAGAATGAAAGGTTGATGTGGAATGGAGCATTTTTTTTTGACCTTATAAAACCCAGCCCCATTCCAGGGTAATGGGATGAACATTGAGATTATAAATAGAAACAGTCTGGAAAGTTTGGACTTTAGAGTGTAGGCAGTGGTGATTCATGAGGGAACAGGTGAATGAATAATCTCTTAATAGCGTTATTCCACTTCACATTTATATGATACCTTACAGCCTATTAACAATAGTACTAGGAGGAACAAAACGTTGCTTAACTGCCTCCATTTCCCCTTTCTGACTCTCCAGTAGAGTTTGTGAGCCCCTCTTCTGTTCCAGGGCCATGCCATGCACCTAAGAGAACGTACTGCAGTGTGTTGTACTCTTCCAGTTACTGCAGGGTCAGCTATGAGCTCCTTGAATCCACAGTTCTGCTCCCCTTGTTTCAGACCCCACTGATGATCTCCAAACTAATATTCTACCGTCATGTGATAGGCATGTGTTAGCTATGTACTCAGCAAATGAATACAGGATGAGTGAATGTTAGGGGACAGATGGTCAGTTAAGTTGACACATAAAACTAATCATCATAGCCATGACCAGCAAACATGCACGTTTCTGTTCATAGTGATAACATCTGGCTATCTCTCAATCCTGATTTTTTCTTCTTTTATGTGCTCCCCTCCAAAGTTCAGGTCTGTTCCCATTGTCCTAAGTATCTAAGATCATGCGCCTTCGTATGCCCGTCTTCTGGCCCTTCCCAGCCCAGTCAACCTTCATTAGCTTCCCTTGGCATAATTAATTCTTCATTTTCTTTTTCAATCTATTGTTAAGGCATCTGCTCTGTATCTTTCTTCCTGTAGGGATTTCCTTTGTCTTTTTCAATAGACTTTCTAGGTGTTTTATCAGAAACACCTGCCTCATGCTAATCAAATCTGTGGACTTCCAAAGCTATTGTTTTTATAGGGCTTTTGACAGCCTATATTAAAAATCAAACGCTGAATCTATTTCCCTTTGCATTACTGATGTAATGATCTAATTCTCCTTGACTTTTATCACAGTGTCTAGTATATAAATAAATATCTAACAAATGTGAGCTATAATAAACTCTTACTATCATTATTATTACTAGTATTTCTAGCATTACTGATGAAGGAGAATGTGGCAAGTATTTAAGAATAGAGGAAAAACACAAACTCAGATTTATTGGTTCTAAAGTCTGGCAGTCATTCAAAGAGAAAGAGCTTGTTTTGAAAGGATTAATTTGTCCCAGGGATGCTACATGGACAAGAGGAAATAAAGAATGTAAGAAGCATCTTCATATGGTACCTGACATTATAGCAGGATTCTTGCACAGAGAAACAGGACACTGAGGCTTTTCTGTCCAGGAAGCAACTTTATTCATTATGCCAGGAAGGGCTCAGTGGGTCCATACCTGAAAAACTGAGTCCCAAGTGCAGCTGGGTGTGGCCTCTTGCACAGTTTTTTCTCCTTTGTCTCCCATATATAGTAACATACAGTCTGAATGGGTGGTCTATGTTACAGAGTCGCGAGGAATGTTGTGCATATGCACATAGCCAGGTTGCCTTCCCTTGTCTTGAGGTTTTCACCACATTCCTTAAGGAGGGGATCTACCACAATATAACAGATGCTCTGTAAATGTGGAATGAGTAAATGACTATGTGCTAATGAAAGAGAAATACTAAAATAATGTCCAATGGGGATATATGTGAGATATTAGAATAGTCTGAATATTTTAGACTAGTATGACAGAAAAGTCAAGTTTCACTTACAGATTATCATAGACATACACACACACACACACACACACACACACACAAATGGCTTTAGCACAATAGCTCTTACTCTCAAAAATATGTGAACAAAAAATGAAGATGGGAAATTGGAACTACTGAAAGATAGGAGAAAAAAATAACAGACAGGAAAGAAGGAAAGGAGGATGGTAGAAGGAAAGAACTAGAGGAAATGATGTGATTAAACGGTTGCCTAGCAAACTCACAAAAACAAAATCTCAGTTCTGGATATTGGAACTTTCTAAATCACACTGATTATCTATTTATAGGAGTGTCTCCTCCTCTCTCCTAGACCACAAGCTCCTTAAAGGTAAGCAGTAGCTTTTTAGGCTGATCTTTGTAACTTCCTTAATGTATTGCATATACCATGCCTTTAATAAATTGAGAGAGAGAATGAATATAAGAATAATTGATTAATAAATGAAGGCATGAAAAGAAGCAACCAACTAGAAAATATAAAGGATCAATTTTTTAAAAAGAAATTATTACCAAGCAGGTATAGCTACATGAGTAGGGCCAGAGGCCTTTTAGGTATGATCTGACTGCCTACTGCCAAGTTCTCCAGCTCAAGAAATAACTACTCCACTGCCTATCAAAAAGCTTAAAGTTTTCTAATAGAATTCATTGCTTTGGCCTCAAGGGCTTTTCTGCCTTTAAGGGTTGTCTGCTAAATTACAGATATCTCTGGGATATATAAAATGTGAAGCTATTATCAGCTTGAACCTCAGGGGGGATTAGTTGATGGCTGGTTGTTGGGAAGGTATGTGCCTAGGAAGAAAAAGAAGAGACGAGGAAGGGACCTAGATTACCTGAAAGTTTCATATGTTAGTTGTTTTACATATATTATCTCCTTTCATCCTTAAAAACCAAAACAATATCCAAACAAAATAGTGCATAGTACCTATTATTATTATATCCATTTTTACAGAGAGGAGTCAAGTTTATAGAAGGCGAATTGCCAGTCTGATTAACCCTGCCAGAAGGGAGCGGAGTTGGAATTTGAGTGGAGATTTGTCAGGCTTCTTCCTTTCACTAGGCAGAGCTCTCTCCCAAAGGTCAGGAGGAAACTCCATGTCCTGAAACATAATAATTTTATTTAGTACTGGAAATATTTTGACATTTCCCAGATTCCTTTTTAGAATTACAACTAACCCACCTGTATTAGTTTCCTAGGGCTGCTGTGTAACAAAATACCACAAACTGAGTGGCTTCAAAGAACATACATTTATTGGTTTATGATTCTGAAAGCTGGAAGTCTAAAATCAAGGTGTTGATAGGGCCACGCTCCCTCTGGAGCCCCTAGGGGAGGATTCTTCCTTGTACCTCCCAGCTTTTAATACCCTCAGGGATTTCTTGATTCGTGGCAGTGATAGGGTTTTGGAGCCTTGGGAGTCCAGAGCCAATGGCCAAGAAAAAATTCTTGAGATGTCTTTGGTGCAAAAAAGTGATTTTATTAAAACATGGGGATAGGACTTGTGGGCAGAAAGAGCTGCACTGGGGTTGTGAGGAGTGACTGATTATATACTATATACTATATTAAGGGAGGTTTCCAAAAGGATTTTCATATGCTAAAGACAACTCATAAGATGCTGGAGGCCTAGTTATTGTCAAGCTAAGGTTGTTTTTCCCTTTAGCAAAGCATTACCACTAAGACAATAGGGAGTTCCTTGAGGAATGTTTTACTCTACCTGTATCAAGTGTTTGTCAATGGGCTACAGGTTATAAGGAAATTTAATTTTATCTGCCATTTCCTTCTTGACTTTGTTCCCCACATCACTAGGGAGGGGAGGGTGATGTTGGGACCCCAGGAAACTGAGTCTACAGGTTTCTGTGAAGAAGAGGCTATTGATAAAATTGCGTTTTTCTTGTAATTTACTAAGATATTGGTAAAGTGATGGAGACTCAGGTGTTGCATGCCTGTGATCTCCATCAGCCAACCTTTGGTTTTTCCCTTTCCTTTGTTCTTCAGCAGCCAGGAGTACTTACATAACATCACACGCAGGGGAGGTGGGAGGTTTCAGGCTATCAGCTTCCTTATGCTTTCTCATCAGCAGCATTACCCCAATATCTGCCCCCATCTTATTACGGTCATAATCTCTGTCTTTGTCTTCACGTGGTGTTCTCTTTCCTGTGTTCTCTTTCGCTTCTTACAAGGAAAACAGACATATTAGATTAGAACTCATCCTATCAAATATGACTTCATTTTAACCGGAATATGTCTGCAAATAACCTATTTCCAAATAAGGTCACATTCATAGCTATGGAAGCTAGGACTTCAATGTATCTTTTGGGGGGTACATAATTCAACCTATCACATTTATTTCACTTGATTTGTCCTGCAATTAAGCTTTATATATATATATATATATATATATATATATTCACCAAGTGAGTCTGTTTCAGTGGAAGGTAGAGAAGGAAGAAACAAAGTAGACAAAAAGTTTATGCCTCATTTCTTTAAAGAAGGTGATTTTATTGTCATGCTGTGGGCAAGGGTCTCCTGCATTTGTATTCACTCTAGGAAAAGAACTCCAGAGGGATTAGTGCTTCCCAAAAGCTTGGCTGTGTTTACTGTATGAATATAATCTTGACCAAAGCCTTTCTGGCCATATTTCTAAGCAAAACAACTGAGTATGTTGCCATTTTGGAGATGAAAATGCTATAAATGAGATTACTTTTGCATTGAATCGGGGTTGCAGTTGGAGGTGATTTATCCTTTCAAATGACCGATGGATTTGCAAGGCCCTCTAGAGTGATTGACTTCTATTGCACATTGGCTGTTTTCTTATTTATGGTAAGCAAAAGACTTTAATGATCAGAGCTGGAGCAAGAACAATTTCAATTTTGCATTCAAAAGATAGTCTTCAGGAGGCATAAAACTCCTTGAATTTGTTTGGTTAGCTTCTTTTTTGTTTGTTTGTTTTCACATTTGTGGTGCATAGATTTTAGAGTCTCTGACTATTCCAATCCTGGCTTTATTATTCTGGGGCAAATTACTTATACTCAGTAGCTTTGGGGTGCACTGTACAATAAACAATGTAGAAGTTTTTTGCTATGTGGTGCTTTAGATAATAATTAGTCACAGCAAATAATGGAGTAGATTCTTACCTCTAGGAACTTACCTGTAGGCTCAGCACATTATTTCTGTCCTATACATATTTCCCTACACAGGTCTGATTTCTAAGGCTGATATTTGAGAAGATGGTGGAAGGTCTGTCCCCTGATCAAATTCACTCTTAGTATTGCTATACAGACTTTCTTCCTTTACTCTCTCTTTTGGCAGAGCCTTTCTGTGAGAGAATGGCACCTACTTCCAGAGAAATGTCAGCAAAATAGGCAATTAATATGAGTTGTCAGCACATCTCAGAGGCAGAAGATTAGGGTGAGTTCTTCAAGCATTATTAGAATTCCATCTTTAATACTTCTCATGATGGAGGGCAAATTTGTTCCTCAAAATGGAGAGTAATAGGATGAATTTCGAAAACATTCTTGCACCAGCCCACACCCATATACACACAGAGTTATCATTTCCTAGTATTTGCATTTATTTAATACGTAGTTTATTATTACCTTTTCATTACAATGTCTCATACAAGACATAAATGGCAGCAATCAGACTTTAGGTCTTCACAAAGCTCAAAATGCAATACATGGAATATAACAGATGTGTAAATGGTTTTGAAGAGGAGAAAGCACCAAAATGGCCTTAACTTTTACTCAGCTTGACTAAACATCAGATAGCTTCTTCAGGTATCCATGCCCCGACCTCCCTCTCACTCTGGCCTGTATAGTATCCAGAGGGCCTACTCACAAAGATCTTTCCCACATTTTCTTATTTACTTTAGTAAATCTATAATTGTAAGTTCTTTTTCTACTCCTTTGAGAAGTAACTTGTTTTTAAAGTCTCTCACCAGTTTTAGAACCCATGACCACCCAAGGACTTGGGAGCCATCTCTTTGAAATAAACTCATCAAAGAAGAGAATATCTCTGTCGATCTCTGTAGGAGGATGGAAGCCTAACTTGTCTGCTCCATTTTGTAAAATCCCTCTTGTCATAAAGGTAAACACTTACTTTTATTTTGGGTAAGGCCAATTAACAAACCCAGATGGTCTGTGATCTGTCCCATGTACTCATTCTAAAAAGCTCTCCATCACTTGTTTCAGTGAAGTTGAGTTCCAGCTACATTTTGGTTTCTTTCTCCTATTGCAGTGCCTTTAGCTACATCTGCCAGCATGTTTAACTTTGTCCAGGAGAATTTTTACTTTAATAGGTACATGCCCTGGAAAGTACAATGTCAGAAAAATGTGCATCTTATTGGAAGAAGTCATGAAAAGTTTCAAAACACTAGAGAAACTCAAGCCAAATCTTTGGCTTTTAATGAGTGATGTTTTCAGAAGGAAGATAAGGGGAAAATAAGAGCAAGCCAAACAAGCAAACCTACAAAAATATCATCAATTGCTCAAACATAAATTCAACAAATGATTTCTACCAAACGAAAAAAAAAAGTATGAGAACTAAGTTTTGAGTTTCTAACCTTTCACAATGGATGGTACATGATAGAGGCTGTGGCCACTACAATCCCATTGCTACAAGGTTTGCTGCTCTCCTCATGACTGTTTTCTACCCCTCCAACTAACCATCATTTTTTATTCCTCTGCTTTTTAGTCTTTCTCTTAACCCTTCCCCATCTCCATATCTCTCTGCATCTGTTTTCTTTTTCTTTCTTCAGCTCCTCTTCCACCCTTTCTGCCAAAAAGGATGGAAAATACTGAGCAGAGAAGTGGGGAACTGAAGGATGCTGAGTAAAAATATTAAGAGATAATGTTCAGTAAACAGAGAAAATATGGCACTTCCAAATGAGAATAATTCAAAAAGGCTTATAAAGAAGGACTATTTCAATGATGTTGATATAGGACTAGTACCCCAAGACTACAGTGCCACCCAGTTCTAAGAGTTTAAGAGGAAGGAGAAGTTTCTGGAATCTATGGATGAAAGAGCTGTGTGTGGAGAGCCATCTGACAGGAGCTATGACTTTTGGTCTGTGGACAGTGCCAGCAGTAGCTATCATAGTGGAATAAATATTCCAACCTCTTTCACGTTCTTTTATTTTCTTGCTAGTGGTTTCCATTGGTCTGGTCTGATCCTTCTGAAAGCCAGGGGGCGAGAGAGCCCATTGATGCCATCCCTACAGGTCAGTCTTAAGACAGAGAGTGAGAATGGGAAAGAAAAAAACTTGATCTAGAAGGAAGATGTTTGGCATTGATTAAAAGTAGGAAAACAGAGGCAGTTGAGAAGGAAGACCAAGGGATTGAAAACCCATAGAAGACAGGGAACACCAAGGAGCCAAGAAAAGGTGAGGAGGGATAAAAGACAGAGAGAAGGAAAACTGAAGCATGGAACTGAGAGAAATGGGTAGAGGTTCTGAATGGAATCTAACTCCGCAGCCCTCTTAGAATCTGTCAAATCATTAAATAAAAATTCTCATAAACATTATTAATAGGAATAAAGAAGAAATAAGTCTTTAGAAAGTGGGTATCTTTTGGTGAATTTGGCATATTGTCATTGACAAATTGATCTTTTGGCAAATGGAACAAGCTTTCAGTAAATTGATTTTCCTCACATTGGATTGCTTCCAAATTGTATAATTAGAGAAATTTTGGGAATAACAAGTTTGGTTTGGCTGAATATTTAGTATCTGACAGGAAATGTTGGTGTGTTATAAAGAGAGAGTTTGGAGCCCATGTCAGTCAAGAGGCTATCAGCTTCCGAGTACCTAATCCATGCACAGCCTTATTACCTTGATTACAGTATTACCAACTTACAGTTGATTAGATCAACAGTAAGTACAGAACTGAAACAAAATAATTTTATTAATAATAATAGCTAATATTTATTGAGTGTGTTCTATGTTCCAGGCACTATGCTACATGTTTTACATAGATTTCTTCTTCATTTAATTCACATAATAACCTGACTTATTATTTTCAGTTGGCTTACCCCATCCAGACTCATCCTCCTGCTCTGTTACCCAAATGACTGACTTCCACAGATTTCATTCTTTGTCCTAAATTCTGGTTGGGTTTGACCAGTGAAAGAAGAATTCAGAGAGGTAGGCTCTGGAGACCCTGGCCTTACCCACCTTCTTGTAGTGACTGGGTTCTGTCAGTTCTTATGATGTGGCCATCCATCCAAACCTCCAAACTCTCAACCTTGCTAGCTCTGGTTACAACATCCCCTTAAGGTCAGAATAGGAAATGGAGTGGTAAAATAAAGTCTTGTCATCTTTCTAGCCCCTGGGTGCTTCACCATTCTCTGCTGATTTCCTTAACCTCACCCATCCCTTGTGTAAGTAGTCACTTTATAAACCTTCACTTTGAGTGTACAGTTTACTTCCTCCCAATATCTCAAAAGGTACACAGCCCAAGTAGGAGTATATTATACAAACTTTATTTTACATATGAGGGAATCAATCATTAGAAGTTTAATATTTTTTTTCTAAGACTTTGCTGCTAGTACATGATAGAGCTCAAATTTAATAATGGGTAAATGTATTAGCCGTCAGAATCTTCTATAGTAATCATTATCCTACATTTTTTCTCGACAATCAGGTTTTGAAGTATGGGATTCATCACCATTCCACCTGACTCTCAACTATCCACCAGGCACATGAAGCTAGTAAGTAGCTAGTGTCATTTGTTGAAATGATAATACTTTAGATATAATTTAGACATAATAGTATATCTGTTTCTTTTCCCCTTTTAAAAGATGAAGCTACTAAAATTTTTAAATCACATATGTGTCTTGCATTATATTTTTATTGGACAGCATTGAAAAGGCAACCTACAGCCTTTGTGGTGGGTTGGCATGGTGACTGACTATCCTCTCAAGTATGAATAGTCCAAATTAGACAGAAATTTCGTCAACTAGATCCTGCCGCAGAGAGTTTTGTGTGCATGACATGCAGAACATAACAGAATTATGTACTAGAAATGAAAGTCAAACGACACACAAAGAGAAGACAAGAAGCAAATGTGAGAGTAATTGTGAATTACTAGATGCATGAACAAGCACTATCCATGCAGTAGAGGGAGCAAAGAGGACTTAGTTGGTAGGGTATGATTAGCAGGAACAGATAAGGAGATGAGTTATTCATCATGAATGATGAGAACAGTATTGGACTGAAATGATTGCCCAAGCAAGAGAAAAGAAAATGTTTTGCTAATAAAATTAACTGCAAAAATAAATAAATAAATAAATAAATAAATAAATAAATAAATAAACTGCATTTTTTCCTGAACCATATCCTGATTCTCTATAAAGCCCGATCTTTCAGGAAACCAACACTGTTTTCTACCATTTTTTCTTCCTATATATTCTCATTGTAAGCCCCAGTGATTAAGGGGCCCTCATTATCTGTTCTTCTATTCTAAGAGAGCCCAAATGACTTAGAATCATATGATGCAGGGAATTGAATGCAATAACCTATTTTGGGGGTATGAGTTTGCAGATCCATCCTGATTCTGACACCAATTGCCAGTTGAGGGCTCTCCAAGACCACTGTCCAGTTTGGTAATTTTCTAGAAAGACTCACAGAACTCACTGAAAGCAGACAGTACTTAACTTCTCCCAGCAAAGATGTGCAACAAAATGTATGGGGTATTGCCAGCCATGGAAGTTCAACCAGGCTGTGGTGTTTAAAGTTTGAGCTGACAAGCACAGTCCAACCCACCCTCACTCCTGACATAAATTACATTGTTAGCATAGACGGTCTGGTGTGGCCCAAGTCCTCTGGGTAACAAAGACACTCCTTGGCAGGATATATCAAGGGCTCAGAGATGATCTCTTGGAAGTCAGGACAAAGGGCCAAACATTTCTGTGGAAGAAGTTAATCCTTTACTACACAGAGCACCTTGAATACAATGACATCTCTCTGCACTCACCGGGAGAAGTGGTGGGGGAATCATTGAATAATGGCTTTTTCTTAGTGCCAATATTGATATGGAAAGATAAGAATAAAATAATGCTTTCAATCTGCTGTGTTTTCTTCTATGTATTTTCATTTCCCTTTTATATTATGCCTATTTTAATTGCCCCTCCTCATGTCTATTTCTGTTTTGTTGATACTGTATCCCTTCAGTAACCTTGAACTCTTTGTGGTGACCCAGTGATTTATGCAGAGCAAAGACCAAGCTTTGTCTTCCTTGTGGACTCGTAGAAAATGCTTTTATCTTGTGCTTTTGACCAATATTATAAGAAGAGGGGATATAGCCTTTCAACTGCAGCTCAAAGACATAAATTTTTCCATTTATATTGGTTGATTCCTTTTCTAATAATGGCAATTTCTCTTCCCTGGAGATTCATATCTAAAGAGATGGACAAATCCTTCCCTCCATTTTCATAATATTTTACCAAGGAAATCATCCAGTGACATAAAACAGTCAATCAGTAGAAGATGATCTTTTAATCAGAGTGCTTTTGACTTTTAGACTCCAGATATTTTGTTTTGAGTTGGAAGTATCCCCTCTACCCTAAAATTTCAGAGACAATAGAGAACGGGACCACCAAAATAGTCTCCTATACTCTACATAGCAAATAAAAGGAAGGAAAAACAATCAGTCATGAAAAACTATCACTCAGCCTACAAGATATTCTGATATAAAAGGCAATGCAGAATATTACTGGGGATGTTAGATAATGGAAAAGGGAAATGAGTGGGACAAAGGAGTCTGGAAAAATGGGAGCCCTGAAAATAAGCAGGCTGAGATAAGAATTGTACTGCCATGTCTTATGCTATGGTAGGACCACCTTTTTGAGATTTTCTCATCTTTTTATCCTTCCTTCCTCTTAAAGTTATAAACCTCATGCAATGTGGCTATTAATAGTGCTTATTAACCCATTTCTTCCTTGTTACTCTCCAGCCACTGGATTCAATTGTATTTCTTGGACTCTCTTCTTTGTGTAGGGCAAATGACAGTCCTATCCAGTGAATATTGAGCAAAAGTAATATGTATCACTTTCAGTGGGAGAATTTAATTGCTTGTGCAAAGACCCCCAGAGCTTTCTTTTTCCCTTTTATGACAAGTTTTGATTTCCAAACAGTGGTTCCTCCATCAGCATGGAATGAAATGACAATGAGCAGAGTGAGTCCCCAGCCAACCAGAAATTGACAGGTAGTGTAAATATATCATTGCTGTTTCCAGCCAATGATATTTGGTGTTTCTACAGCAGCATAATCTAGCCTACTTTCATTGATACTTACAGCTATGAGAAATGATAAGCAAAGTGAACCTAGCAATTATTATAAATAAAAGTCACTCATTTTTTCTAAGTTGTAACCCATTTTTATTTTTGTTTTTTAAGTATTTACTTACTTTGAGAAAGAGAGGGGGAGAGAGAAAGAATGACTGAGGGAGGGGCAAAGAGCCCATTGTGGGGCTCCATCTGACAAAATGTGAGATCATGACCTGAGTGGAATTCAAGAGTTGGATGCTTAACTGACTGAGCCACTCATTTAACCCCATGTAATATGAAGCTGGACCCTGTCTGCTTACAGACTTGGAACTCTGGCAATGGTTGTTCAAATTGTGCTGACTGCAGTTGGTAATGAAGAAACCTGCATCCCATCTTATTTAAGTGGACTCCAAAAGTTACCGTGGCTCTAAAATGATACTATTCTGTATATTGCTGGGGACTACTAACAGGGGTGGAGATATGATCTGTGTATCTAATGGAAGCATTTCAAGCATCCAGGAGAGAGGGTTATTTAGGGTGAATGGAAGCACTATTGGATGTTTATGTTTATTGCAGAATGAGTGTGGATGGGTTCTTAGCATTGCACACCTTCTATCAACTTCTGAATGCTGTCTTAGGACTTTGTTTTACATTTTTTTCCCACCAGTTCCCTTGCAGTATGATTTCTCAACATATTTTAAACTGGTCTGATATTTAACTTGTTTATACCTTTCACCTCTAATAAGTAATGACTTAAGGTGGCTAGGAGCCATTCTTGTACATATTCAGTGGTTGGTCTTTGATGGGAGGATCCTTCCATTTTTAGAGAAATAGCCCTTAAAGCTGAAGTATAAACCTGCTGGGTTAGGCTAAGAGAAGAGAGGTAATGTAACCAGTCAGGGTACACATCTCTTAACTCCAGAAGTGTTTAGAGCACCAGCACAGCTTTGTGCAGGAAGGAGTGTGTGTGTGTGTGTGTGTGTGTGTGTGTGCCTTTAATATGAATTGATCAATAAGGTAGAATTTATGAAGCTTCTGTGCTGTTTGACCTCAGATAATGGGAGTTCCCTTTTAACCTGTGTAGTCATCTGGTGAAATATTTAAATAGCTATATATATATATATATATATATATATATATATATATATATAATTTTTTGCTGTCAAACTTAGAAGGCATCTGTTACCACAGTTTTATATTTGTAGATGCCAAGGGGAAAATCTGCATATGCATTACTGCTGAAACAGGTCTCTTTTAAGGCTCCCAGGGTTTCAATATTGTGACCCAAATCAGGCATTTGATGAGTAATAATGACAAACTGTAGATTTAGCAGGTAAGCTTTGGAACATACTACATGATTAATGACAGAATTCCCGGGATTGGTGAAAAATGTCTTTATTAAGGGACTGTCAAACAGCCCAGGGACCATATGTATATTATCATGTCTGTTTACAACACTATCTAAAAACCCATCTTGTTGAGTTAAAGCAATTGTTAGAAGTAAATGAGCAAGAAAACAATAGATTAATTATTATGGTGAGTTTTCCCATGTCAGACAGAGGTTCTAATCTCAGTGGTATCATTTTCTAACACTAAGGCATGAAGCTAGTTCATTCATTTACCAAATATTTACTAAGTGCCTATTATGTATGACTTTCTTTTTTTTTTTCTTAGGCGCTGGGAGTACTCTGTGGAACCAAACAGACAAATAAGCAAGAAGCATGGTTCCTGCTCTCACTAAACTTATAGACTAATACAGGGGAGACAACACCTGTCAAAGAATCAGCAAATAAATGGACCGTCACAACTGTAATAAACATTACCAAGAATATTATATTATGGGAGGAACTGACCTATCTAGATTCTTCTCCATAAAATAGGGATGATACTGATACCTATCTCCCAACATTACTATGAAGAGTAAGAGATACTATATATTTTTTTGATTTTTAAAAATGTTTTATTTATTTTTGAGAGAGAGACAGAGCATAAGTGGGGAGGAACAGAGAGAGATGGAGACACAGAATCCAAAGCAGGCTCCAGGTTCTGAGCTGTCAGCACAGAGTCCAACATGAGGCTCGAACCCACGAACTGTGATATGATGCCCTGAGCCAAAGTTGGACGGTTAACCAACTGAGCCACCCAGGCACCCCAAGAGATAATATATTTTAAACAGTGTACATAAAATAAGCATGGCATACATTTTTTTTCCCTTTGTGTTTTCTTTAGTCTTCAAAACGCATTAATTTTCAGGTGATTTTTCCTGCTAGCTGCTGTTTCTGCAGTATCTTGAACAGGCTATTGGAAAGAAATGCCAACAGTCATGTTTGCTCTCCCTACTGGCCTACTTCCTCTTCCCTGGTCACAATCCCGGCAGCTGCATTCTCCCCTCTCGCTCTGTCCCCAAAGCTGTTTTATTTTCAGAAGGCGACCATTGGGCAAATTCATTTTCCCATCCTTCTCATATAGCAGAATTCAGATCGTGCCTGGACACATATGTAAAATCAGAGAAACCTCCAACGAAATTTGTCACAAACACATTTTACAAATAAGATATCCAAGACGATACAGAAACTGTATAATAAACTTCAGCATAAAAGAGGGAAATTGCAACTGTGTGGAAAATAGAGAAATAAATTGTGCAAGATGAACTGAGATTCGGTGGTAGACACAGAATTCTCATTTAGACTTCACCTAGTTTCTCTTTGAGGTGAATGAATAATGAAGCACGAACAAATGAAGAAGTTTAATAGCTCACTTCTTAACAATTCACAGATGTTTCTTGGGAAGGCTACCAGAATAAAAAACTTGCCTTTTAAAATCTCCTTCACTGTGTTAATTTGGACATAGCGTAGGACTTCTATCATGTTGGTCTAACAGTCCCAATATAGAAAGGCAGGTAAGAAGCTGACGCCACCCCCTGAGTAGTGTTTGGAAATATGATGCCACTGAGTGTGCTTTGGTCTGTAAGAACTGAGGGTTAAATCATGCTCTTTGTTATTGACCTTTCATGTTTAGGAACTGTGCAGTGCTTTACATTTTCAATGGAGACATCATGTGAGAGAGCATGCATTTAGCAGATATTTGGAGACGAAGAGGAAGCAATGCTGAGTGCTTGAGCATCAAAACCTCCTGCCCATTACATGGTGATTAGGATATAGCACTCGAACCTGCAACCAGCTGTCATATACAGATATGGTGACATCATACATGTTCATGACATCATAGCATATATGGTGATTACCATGCTTATAGGAATCAAACCTACAATCTGAACAGTATCCATTTCCCTATCTTGCTCAGGCTAACTGAACTAAGCCGATTCAAAAGCTTAAGGCCCAAGGAAAAATATTTTAAATTTCTGGTCAAGTGAGGAGGCACTTGGGAAATTAGTGGGCCTTAAGCAGATGTCTTTGCTTGTGCTAGTGGAGAAACATAGTAACTAACCCGAAAGAGCTGTAGATAAAGATTTTTATTTTCTACAGCAGTGTCCCCAAAGTGTGGTATGCCTTAGGGAAAGTATGTGAAACATAAGGCAGGAAAGAATGACTTTTTATGACTATGTGGTTTAAAATGCTCAGGCTCCTAAGAGAATCTTACTGTTGGCAAATAGGGAACACTTGGGGAGAAACTGTATGAGAAGTTCCAGTTTACTTGCTCCCAGTTACTTATCACTCCATCCTTTACACGAGGAAAGAATTCTCTAGGATCAAAGAAAAATGAGATTCGGGGGGAAAAATGAGAGTGGAATTAAAGGTAAATCCTGAAGAAAAGGACCCCGTATCCACTCCCTGGGCCAAGTCCTGGGAAGTGTGAACCATTAGATACGATTACAGGATTGGAAGGCAGGGAGGCTGTGCCCTGCAGGGGATAGCAAAGGTGCTTGGAGGAGAAGAAGGGGCCAGGTCTGTCTTGGGCACAGGCAGTAAAGGGATTCCCTGACAAGAATTCAACAGCAACAATAAAACCACCACAAGTCTGCTTTTTTATTATCCCCATACGCAGGCTACTCTAAACAATGTCAGTAATAAAATGCTTCTCCCAGATAAAAAATATTTTCTTAGTCTAAGTTCTAAATAATTGCTGCAGTTAATGTTGAGTTTTAATATATATATGAGCTTACGATTTCTTCATACTTTTTTAAAGCTATCCTTTTATAAATATTGTATTCTTCATAAAGTTTGTTCGGAGAGCTCCCATTTTCCACTTGACCTCTGTAGTGAGTTAATGATACCCCCTCACAAAAGATATGCCAGGATCCTAATTCCCAAAACTTGTGTGAGTTTTGAAAAATGGTCTCGGTAGATGTAATTAGGGTTCTTGAGATGGGACCATTCTGGATTATTGAGGAAAGGGGACCCTAAATCCAATGATGGGTAGACTTTTAGGAGACACACAGGAGAGAGACACATAGAGGAGAGGAGAAGCCATTGGAAAACAGGCAGAGATGACAGTGATGCAGCGGTAAATGCTGGAACGTGATGTCACCAGAAGCTCGAAGACAAGGGACACGATCTTCCCTAGGGTCTAGGGAGGCAGTGTGGCCCTGCTAACACCTTGATTTTGGATGGCTGCCCTTTAGAACTATAAAGAAATAAATTTCTATTGTTTTAAACCACCGAGTGATTTGTTACAGTGGTCCCAGGAAATTAAAAGAGCCTCCACCCACACGCTCAATTGTAAGCAAATTCATTTAGAGTAACTATGTTGAAAGTTCAGAATGCTTCCAGCTTCCTTCTCCTTCCAGGCTCCCTACAGAACCTTTGAAATAAACAATGATGACACAGTGATTGTAAAGGCAAGGAATTACAATTGAATTATTTCACTTTTGCCATAATGAGTGACTCATGAAATTTTTATTTGTGCTTAAACATTTTTAAAGTGAAATAGAGCTTAAACTGTGAGGTGTAATATTTTTGTTGGTTGCATATATATTTTAGTTCAGGCATGAAATATTTTACTGAATTTAACTATCTGTAACGGAATTTTTTGACTTTTTATTATAACTATTATTAAATTATAATGTTATCACAGCAGTAGAGCACGGTTTATTTTAAATTTTCTCCACGGAAACATTAACGCAATTAAAGAATATAAATTCAGGGGTACCTGGGTGGCTCAGTCGGTTGTGGGACTTCAGCTCAGGTCATGATCTCACGGTTCATGGGTTTGAGCCCTGTATGAGGCTTTCTGCTGTCAGAAGAGAGCCTGCTTCAGATCCTGTGTTCCCCTCTCTTTGCTCCTCCCCGACTACCCCTTTTCCACTATCCCTCCTCTGCCCTCTCTCTCTCTCTTTGGAAAACAAATATTAAAAAAAAGTATAAATTCATTCCTACCTCCCCCTTTATTCATATTGTTATATTTATTTTTTATGGTATATGTTCAAAGTTTAATAAGAGACAATTTTCACTGAATGCATTTTTTCTGATCATAATTGCTATTCATGTCATGTTATGATTATTACTGACAATAATTTTGGGGAATCTTAGGGAAGTTTCTTTGCATCTCAGATTATTTTATTTTCACCTCTTGTATGAGGAGGGAAATAATTCAGATAAATGCAGAGATTAGAAATTGCAAATACAAAACATCTGGATCCTAGTAGGGCATTACAAAATGAAACTATTCTATATATTTGATGTGTAAAGGATGAGTTTTAGAAACAAGCTCTAGACACAAATATGCAAGAATGCCCACTGCTGGCCTGTAGTCTTGTTAGAGCCCAGTGGAAAGGCAAGACCTACAAGAGAAATGGCAAGTACTCTACTGGAATAGATGAGGGTGTAGAGTCAAAGAGGATCTCTTGTCCCAGCATGTTTTGGAATCAATTTCTATGTGCCCTGTAGAGGTTATAAGACAGCTATTTAGTTTACCAGAACTTTAGATGGCTCTATGGTAGTTTTAGGTATAAACCTAAATCTAAACATAACACCAAACAATGTTGGTCTTAGTGGATGCTGGTCCAGACAGATATTTGGAACCATTGCTCTTTACTGTTCACCACTGACACCTTTGTGAGCCTTCTCAAATTACATAAGAAAGGGAGTGGGATTGGGCATCCAATGGACTGAGAATTATTTTTTTCTTCCTTTGCAGAGTGAAAGCTGAAAATAGAAATTTAGCTGAGTTGAGAACACTAAGGTTACTTGCTCACTTTCACTGTGGACTGATTTCATATCTGTGATACACATTTTGCAGATGAGTAAACTGAGATTAGGTTTTGTGACTTGCATAAGGTCTCACAGGTAATTGGAGAACTAAGATTCTAACATAGGTCCGTCGTATTCCAAGTCTCCCACTTTTTCTACCGTGTTAGGCTATTGCTTCAGGAGCTACTGAGACTTCTGATCCACGGAAAAAGGATAAGCTGGACTATTCCAGGGGTGAGGCAAAGAGTTGTCCCCTAAGCTTTAGCATTCTGTACCCCTAAAGTAAGTTCGGCTTGCCTTGGAGGAGGAGCAGGGCGGCTCAGCAGCCACTGGATTCACACAGAGCTGGCTTGGAATCACATCTTCCCCTCTCAATTTTGGAACTGTGGGGGAAGTTTCTCTACCTACAGTATCTTTTATTCTCATCTCTTATATGAGGAGCAAAATAACTGAGAGAAATGGGGAGATTAGAAATTGCAAATAAAAAACATCTGGATGCTGGTAGGGCGTTACAAACTGGAACTATTTTATATTATCTTCATGAAGACATAAATTTCCAGAATAGTTGTAAATGTCACTCTCATCGCACACACAGCCTCCCATCACTAGTATTCAAAAAGGTGTCTTGTAGCTGAAAACTACTGTTTTTTATTTATCCATTGATTTATTGTTTATTTTTGCTTACGATGTTGAGTATCCAGACCTGCTTGGTGGAAACAGAGGAGGGTTCAAACTCGATAGGGTATTAATTCCCTTAAATTCTCTTCCTGCTATAACTTGCTGATCCTCTCAGCATGAAATTGATTAAGAAATTCACATCACTTAATTCTTTTTCATAATCACCTAGTGCAAAACTTGCAAGGAAGAACTTTTTTTTTTTTTTTAATGGGTAATGAGCCAAGTGAGGCATACAGGGGAGATAGACTAGGCTATTCAAATGCAAGTTTCTCCTTTGCTATGAAATGCCCAGATAAGCAGTATTCCCTGCTGAGCTTCACAGATTGGAATTTTAGAAGTCCAGTGAGTTCCTACAGACAGAGAAAAGGGGATGAGGTGGAACAGGGAAGACAGGTTGTGAAAAAGGTAAAAATGAACGAAATATGAAAATTAATAACGAGAAACCTCACTAACATGGAGTCGAGAGGTTCAGCAGGGGGAGCACGAGAGCCCCTGTCATGCACTGCCAGCCACTCCTTGTTAACTACAAATTCAATTGGAAGAGACAGACCTCGCAGGTGTATATTACTTCACTACAAGTGCTTGAGGAAGAAAGGCTTTCCTCCGCCCTGGCAACAGCGCAGCCAATGAAAGACAGTCACAGCTCAGCCAATGAGAAGCCACTATACTCCAACTCTCAGTTTACTCCAATGGATTTTTTGTTTACATCAGCCTTCCGCGGCTCCCTGCCCCTACCTTATAAAAGAGCAGGCCTCCCTTTGGCCTCAGGAGAGTTGCTTATGGGTTTTGCCCGTTTGTCCTGCAATGCCATTCTCCGTTTTTCCCGAGTAAACCCCTCTTTTGCTGGTAAAATAACTAGCAGTTTTATTTTTAAAGTCAACAGAGCTAAAACAAGTCATCTTGGCTATTTCTGAAAGGAACCAGTGGAGAGGGGGTAAAGTGTGTATGTGAGAGAAGGCTATCTTTTAAAAAGATGCTCTTTAAAACATTTTCTTCAGGAAAATAAGGGAAAGAAGGAAGATGCAAGCAAATATCTCTTGGAACTTCAAACCTCCAAAGATAGTTTCCAAGAAGTGGAAGAAATCTGTGGTTTTGGTGATGGATATACAGGACTGAATCTCTCCCAATTGCTGTAAGTGTGACTTTGGCTAGTTACTTCTTTGAATTGGTGTCTGCTCAGCTGTTTTAGGTTTGTTATTTCTCCATATACTGATTGTTTAGGGGTAAACTTGCCTGCGCTATTTTATGACTTTAATCACCGTATTAAATTTTTGGCATTTCGTGTTCTTATTTATGCCTGTCTGTTCTGGTTGACTACGCTCTTTAAGGGCCATGGTGGGATTTTAAATGTCTGTTCCATCAGTGTCATTACTCCTCCATTTCCAGTAGAAGCTGATGGCTGTTGCATGATGGCTTTCAAGGTGGGAAGTTAATGATGTTTTCTTTTGTTTTTGACTGTTTGCTTGGAGTTTGTACAGAAGACAGAATACATCTTTTAGACCTTGACAGGAGCGGGCTCAGGCCTTGCATCTGCTCCGTAAAGAGTCTGTTCTGACTCTCCTCCAGTCACACGTTTTCCCACTTAAGTAATAATTCCCCATGGCCCTAGAAATAGACTCGCATTTAGATGATGCTCTCCTCTACATGACACATTGGATATCAGAACACTAGAATACCCTATTTCTGTTGATCCTAACACACCTTCCAAGGCTGGATCTTCCCTTGAGGGTGGAATTTACTGGTGATATGTTGACTTCTAGGCCTCAAGGGAGGTTGTTTAATAGGGAGCATGTGTATAGGGTTAGGGAGTATAGGCTGAGGTGTCTCCCCAAATGCATTGGAGGTCCTCATGGCATAGAGCAAGGTATGGAAAAAGAAGATAGCTGAGCCCAGGCCAGGCCTCCCATGCAGCGAGGTTCTGGCACAGAACTCTGAGGAGTCTGGGAATTCTAAATGCAAACCTGATCTTCAAGGTCATTATAAAGGTCATGGATAGAATATTTTTTTAAACTGCTTGAGTTACATCTCTTAAATATTTAGACATATGGCAAACAAATCTCCATTTGTACTCTTGCCAGTGTTAGGGGAATGCCTGGAGAAACCCATTCCTGCCATCCTTCTTTTAGAAACAAAAGTAGGAAGCTGCCTTCTATAGCATGGGCGATAATTTCCAAGTCACTCTGATAACCTTTTTTTTTGGAGGGATCATCTCCAAAGAGTTTCTTCCCCTGTGTTTGAATCCCATGAGTTTAATTTGGGCCATTCTCTTTAGCCTGGCTTTTATGTTTGCCAAGAAATACTTGGCAACACTTCAAAGGAGAGCCAGTGAAACACCATGGTCTATTCCTGTCAAAACCTTCTAGCCAGAACTGACATAAGGAAGTGTCAGAGAGTGGAGGAAGCCACACAAAATCCAGAAATCTCTGCATCTCCACGTAACCCTCCTATGAATGTTCAAAAGAATGAGGAATTAGGACTCGTGATTCGGAGGCTCCTAAAGAAACGTTCACTAAGAAGGACAGATTCTTAGAGTATTATTGATGAAGTGGGAGGCCGATGTTAAGGTGGAGGGCTTGAGTAGGGAAGGATAATTTGTCTTCATGTTCTTTATACCTGGCATGGCACTTTAGAAAGAAAGAAAATACCTCTCTGGGGAATTTAAGCTTGTACTAGTCCAGGACTGAATGCCAAGGACTTGAATTGGGCATAGAACTTGGTCTCAGCCTTGCTCAGTGAAAGGGCCTCCCTATGGAAGTCCAGGAGAACAAGAAAGTCTGCATTCTGTGGTTAGCTCTTCCCAATGCTCTTGTTGTTTGGAGCCAGAAGACTTGTGATTTTAGTGGCCTAGGCAAATCTTTGCACCTCCTTTAGCCTTAGCTTTCTACCTCATAGAATTGCTGGGAGAATTGCTCTCAGGTAGTGTCTGCAAGTGACCTTTACACCTGCGAATGCTTATTAGTTGGTGGTACATGAATAACAGAATTGGTTATTAGTAAAAAGTTCGTTATTAAGAATGATCTTTTTGAGAGTTTCATCTTCTAGGTTGGTGGTTGTCTATGCACTAGTCTTTCTCTGAGATTTAAATTGTCATAGCAAGAGGTTTTGTTCACCTGCTGTGCTTTCCTTGTCAAATTCATTCTGAGAAAATTCAGCATCCTGAAGTTCTTTAACAAAACACATTTCCCAATTCTGTACTTGGGTTTCTGTAAGATTTTAAAACAAATGTGAAGAACACATATCCTAACTCCTCCCTAATTATTTAGATCTAACATACTGCCGGGGGGAGGAGAGTTTTTATTTTTGCAGACTAAACATAAGGGCAGATCCTGGTTAACATTTGTGGAGGCAGCTTGTGCTATGGTTGGAAAAGACCTGATGGCAAAGTCAGAAAGAGGGCCAGTAATTCAATTGAATTTTGGGCTTTTCGTAATTGTCCATCTTCTGGGAAAGTGCTAACATTTCTGATTGTGAGCTTTCTTACTGTAAAACGGGGATAATAATTCTACCATATAAGTCATCTAGGTAGTTTTGAGAAGTATAGAAGTATAAAAAAAATAGTCATTACTCTGCTTGAAAGTCAGGGTCTAAGGAGAACAAAATTAAATCAAAGGGAGAGAGTAGCCTAGTTGTAAGCACATTGTTATGTAGGAAATATTTACTGGTTTGCTTGAGGTGTTGTAAATTAAGGAATTTCTGTGGAATGTCATTGGCAGAATCATGCAAAGATGTTTCCATAGGTATATGGAATTAGGGTAGATCAGAGAATATGCAGGAGTAAAAACTGATTCCTCAGATTTAAGTGGTTCCCTTGCATACCACACACTGTTACCAGAATACTTTTCCATAAGCATAACGGATATCATGTTACCCTATTACTAAAAAAGTTGAAAATTTTTGCACTGATAATCAAGATTTAAGGTCCTGCATAGAGTAGGTCAATTTTATTTTATTTTTATTTTATGATTTTATTATTATTATTAATTATTATTACTGGCTTGGGGGAAATAAAGAGCAATTGCTAATGGACCCAGAAAATATCCTAAAATTGATGATGTTGATGTACGAACAACTCTATAAATATGGTCGAAAAATAAACAAGCAAAAACAAAAAAATCCACACCAAATGCATATATTAGATGGGTAAATTTTATGGTACTGAATTATATCTCAGTAAAATTCTTATTTTAAAAAAGTCTCACTTTTCATATATGTATATATATAATATATAAATACATATATAATATATATAAATATATATATAAGTTATTTACCAATCCTCATCTCAACACACATAGTCTACACATATTAGCACAGAAGACTACTTACTTTTCCATGAAGGTCCATTTCCCCTTATTCATGCCTTTGTTTGTGGTGTTTACTCTCTGCCAGTTGTACCACCTTTGGCTCTTGAAGTCCTCTACGTGTCTCAAAGCCAACCTTGAATGCCGCCTCTTCCTAAGAACCTCTTGCACTGCCACGTACCAGAACATTAATATCTTCTTCAGGTCATTATAGCACATTCTCCCCAAATGTTCTTATTTACAAAAAATATATATATCTGATTTCAATTTTTGTTGCATTTTAAAATGAAACTGAAGCCAGCCTTAGAGAATTTCTCAGTATGTGTCTGTGATCTAACTCCCTTGATATTGTAAGGTTGAGAAGTCATGGTATTATATTGGCTTCTTTCCCCCAATATCTATCTATCCTGTGCCATTCTTGTCATGTTCATACAATAACATTTATTAAGTTAAATTTGAATGTACTACAGAGAAATTTTCTGGGGAAAAGTGGATGTCCCCACCACTACATTGGCCTGGGGAATATGGGTCAGATGTTCAACGTGTGACATACTCTTCTCATAAAACTTCGTTTACAGTCATTAATACCAAAAAGGGTGACAATCTCACTAAATACTGAAGAATGTATTTTTAAAAACACATGTTAACATTTGGATTCACCAAGCCTTACTGCTAATTCTCACATTCCTTGCTCTTTTTTGCTGTCTCCAATTAAATAAAAAAAATCCTGTTATCCTTTAAGATTTTTTGACATTTTTTCTGGGGCAGATTTTGAATACCATTCTATATTCACTTAAAAGTGAATTCATTTTAGAAAGAGAAATATAAGACAGGGTCTATCTTACACTTACTCTTTGCTTAGGTTATTATTCTAAAGCATTCGTATAAACGGGCTTCAGAGTATTATTGATTTTATATCATACTGCACTTCCTAAAATGGAGGACTATTTTCAATTTATTGTCTCATCACCTTATTAAAGATTATTACTTCCTCACAAAGCAAAAGTTCATTACATTTTATATTTCTATGCAGTGTTCTCTTCCTACATTGACACATTGCTATCACTGCAAAGTTGGAATCCTCAACTGTTTGGCTCCTGATGTACTTAGTAGAGTTCCTGGTTGCAGGGGCTTGGCTACCAACAAAATCTCAGAAAAGTTGCTCTGAGGAGGGTAGACTTTCTCCAGGAAGTGTATATTGTTACTTGATACCTGTTTGCTTATTTGTGTGTGTGTGTGTGTGTGTGTGTGTGTGTGTGTATAAATTGACCCAATAGTCACAGTATTCCTAGTTCATGTAAGATAGATATTATTATTGTTATTATTGTTATTATTAATGTAAAGAAAAGAAAATAGGATCATAGAAGTAAAATGACTTTCTCAGAGTAGCAGCTTGTAAATGACAGAACT
Organism: Lynx rufus; assembly: GCF_022079265.1. Lineage (NCBI taxonomy): Eukaryota > Metazoa > Chordata > Mammalia > Carnivora > Felidae > Lynx > Lynx rufus. The sequence goes on along the minus strand of NW_025814897.1, from coordinate 94,683,189 downwards.
GGGGTTAAAATCCTAGTCCTAGCTATTTCTGTTTCCAAAGCTCATCCATTTCTAACTTGCCCAAACCTTGTGTTCACTGCTAATATACCTTTCTCAATCTCCAGAACTGAGTTAGTTCTTCATGCTTTCCAAGTATTTATGACTTGGACCCCTACATGAAAATCTAGATTCTTTTTTCCAGCTATCATTATATAATTAATATGACATTTTGGTCATTGTCCCAGTGTCATTTTGTCAATGTTCTACTTGAGTTATTTTGTACTTATTCATCAAATCTGTATTTAAGTTAAATTAATTCACATGCTTAGGAATGTTAGTGAAAAGTAAAAAATTCCTTTTATGGAAAATTCGGGGAAAACTTAAATATATTTATTTATTTATATATAGTAACTGTAAACTAATGGGGCATTTGCTGAAATAAGGTCACATTTCTGGGAAATAACTTCATAGAGAATGATTGTATACTTTATATATAGTATCAGTTATAGTACTGGCAGATGTTAGAGTGCAGATATTTTTTTTTAAATACAAAACAAATAAATGTACATTTTGAAATATGGCCATAAATTGACATACAAAAATCTGTTAATTCCTGTTTCTCATTATGTATGTAAAAGGCATGGAAAATAGGCAATGAATCAATGAAGTACTATTACCTTTAAGTAATATTACCTTGTTTAGCAAGTACATCTTGCCTAGACATGATCTCCTGTGCTGTGTTAGGAAGTACAGATGAACTGGAGTTTCGATTATCATTATAGCCTCTTTGTTCATCTTCAGGATTCTATATATTATCTCCTCTAATTCATTCTCCATGTGATTTTAGAGCAGTCTTTGAAATCCCAGGTCTGATGACATTTTTCCCTTGTTAAAACCCTTCATTGGATTTGCACTGTATGTATAACACAGAGTCTTTAATTTGGCTCACAAGGACTTTTGTGATCTGACTCCTTCCAGTCTCTTCAATGTGGCTTCTTTTCCCTCCTCCTCATGCTCTGCTAATCCATCTTATCTGATACAATTATAACTTGTAGTCACCAGGGTCTCTCTTCCTTCTGCGCTATTTTCCCTTAGTCTGGGTGTAAAAGTTAGTTGTATAACAGTATCCATTTCACTCGCCTTATTGCAGTGCTGCCCTGCTAGGTTGTATGTTCCACTATTTTTGCAATCAGGTGGAGTCATAATGGCCTAGTTTCTGCCCGTGGAAAGTGAGAAGTGATGTATGTTGCTTCCAGGCCTGAGTGTGAATATTGTGGGTATGCCTCATTCATATTCTTCGCATTTTCCACTGGTTGGAATCCAGATATTATGTACCAGCTTTGACGGTGATATCCAACAACTATATCTTAGAAAGTTGAGGAGCAAAAATGTGAAAGGAACTCAGGTGGATATTGACATTGGGAAGAAGAGCTGTGTGGCTGACCTAGGCATTCACATTTGGACCGCTTAGAAGAGAAAAATAAACTTTGTTTTTATGTTATTGCATTGTTGGGAAACAGCCTTCATTTTCCTTGCTCTGTGCTTTGCTTGGGAAATTCTTACTTATCTTTTATATCTAAGTTTAGATATCTTGCCTGGCTGACCTCCCACCTCAAGCCCAGAGACTTCACCTATGTTCTTCCAATGGTATCTAGTTCTGAAAAATATTGCCTAATATATATATTGAACCTATGTTATATGTCAGTCATTATTTAAAGCATATATGTGACTGACATTCTATTTAACACAATAATCTGATTAAATATGTATTAATACAATATCTGTCTTATAGATAAGAAAACAGAGTTACAAAGAGGTTAAGTGTGGCCACAGTTTCCAAGAGATAGCCACAATGTGTATGTGTGTGTTTGTTTATCCCATGAACCCTCTTACAATGTAACTTTAACAGTTCTGCTATTGAGAGAGAGGGTCTTTGTTTCCCATTCCTAGATCTGGGGAGACTTATGATTACAGAAGAAGAGACACTCCCTGATGTCTTAAACTGGAGGCTGTATCAACAGCTCTCAACTTACTCTCTTGGGACACTAACTGTTAGACCCTTCAGCAGCCAGAAAAAAATATTTGAGGCCACCATGCTGCCACAAAGTCTAGGTATCACAGACTTTGTGGCACACACCAGTTTGTCCACAAGGTCTCAGCTAGCATGTACTGCTAGACATGTGAATGAAGACATCTCCTGATGACTCCAGCCTTGAGCCTCTAGTCCCCTTAAACTTCTAAGGCTTCTTAGATGAAATTCCATGAATATGGAGAATATGGAATAGGGATAAGTTATCATTATGTGCTTTCTAATCCATGATCAAGAATCTACGAGTGTAATCATGTTTTTAGTTGCTAATTTTGGTATAACTAGAGCATTGCCCAAAGTAATAAATATAGGAAGTAGAAGATCTAAGAGGCAAACATAAGAAGTTTGATTCTAGAGCTCTTAGACATTACATCCCTAGTGCTTAGTTTCTATGTAGAAGCTGCCTGTTTATTTGTAGATGATTTATAAACAACATGAGAACAGGGACTTTTTTCTTCTTCATCCAAAAGAGCAAGTATTTTTTTTTACCTGTTTTCTTCATTTCTCTACCCCATAGTCCAGCACTGTAGCAGATAAGTAGTAAGCACTCAATAAATGTTTGCTTGATGAATGAATAAATGATAGGTTCTATAACTGGAAGTACTAAGAGCACTGACTTCATCTTGTAGAATTCCCTAAGTACCTAGTATAAGTTACTGTTTGTTAAGCATCTACCAGTTATTTAATACTATGCTAAATGCTTTAAAATGTTCTTTAAAAATTTTTTTAATGTGTCTTTATTTTGAGAGAGACAGAGTGAGCAGGGGGAGGTCAGAGAGAGAGAGAGAGACGAAGAGAGACACAGAATCCAAAACAGGCTCCAGGCTCTGAGCTGTCAGCACAGAGCCCGATGTGGGGCTTGAACTTACAAACTGTGAGTTCATGACCTGAACTGAAGTTGGACGCTTAACTGACTGAGCCACCCAGGTGCCCCTAAACTGTTCTTTTTTTTTTTAAAAATTTTTTTTTTTTTTCAACGTTTATTTATTTTTGGGACAGAGAGAGACAGAGCATGAACGGGGGAGGGGCAGAGAGAGAGGGAGACACAGAATCGGAAACAGGCTCCAGGCTCCGAGCCATCAGCCCAGAGCCTGACGCGGGGCTCGAACTCACGGACCGCGAGATCGTGACCTGGCTGAAGTCGGACGCTTAACCGACTGCGCCACCCAGGCGCCCCTAAAGTGTTCTTATTTAATTTAATCCTTACATCCCCATAATAGAGGTGTTTCTGAGGTACCCATTTTACAGATGAGGAGTGGAGACTTATAATTAATAATTTCTTCCAGGCCACATAGTTATTAAAGGAAAGAATTTGAATCTGATATTTGACCCCAGTATATGCTGTATACTCTCCATTTCTCTACCCTTCTTCCTTTTCTCTACCCTTCCATTCTGCTCTATAAGCTGGAAGGCTATACTTTATGTATTGTATCAACCAACCTCTCTTTCCATCTGGCTTCTGATTATATTTATCCAATGGAAGGTACCACCAGGAGATGGGAGAGCAAGAAGAGAGAGGTTTGTGGATTCATTTACCCATTTCTCTGTGCTATGGGTTGTCAGTGACTGCATTTCTCCTATTCAAGGCTACAATGTTTGGAGGAAAATTTTCTTTTTAGCTGATTTCTCTCCAGGTTCTGTTAACAAATCCTCTTCTTTCTCTCAGGCCTAGAAATGGTAGTAGATTCCTGCTGTTACCAGCAATTGATTTCTCTTAATTTCTGTAACAGCTTTGTAAATATTAAGCTTTCTTGACCCATCCCTTTTCAGTGTGCTGTCTGCAGATCTTCTCTAACATATGTGGGGAAGGGCAGAGAAAAATGGAGACCAGCATATTGTATGACTAAATATGTAGAAGATTTAAATCATTCAACCAAACTGCTTAAAGAATGTTCCATCCTCAAGGCACCTGGGCGGCTCAGTTGGTTAAGTATCCAACTCTTGATTTCAGCTCAGGTCATGATCTCATTGTTCATGAGCCCACATAGAGCTCCATGCTGACAGTGCGGAGGCTGCTTGGGATTCTCTCTCTGCCCCTGCCCCACTTGCATGCTCTCTCTCTCAAAATAAATAAACTTAAAACAAACAAAAAATGTTCCATTCTTCTATATTGACAAATGTTTCATTACAAACCATGAAGACCAGGTTTGAATATAGGATTATTGAAACCCTTAGAGTTCCATGCTGAAACATGGAGACACCTTCCGTTCCATGTGGACATCATCTTACACCTTGAGGGGCTTTGTGCACATATGTGTAGACATCTCAGCTCGTGTATTCAAGCTCCATCTGTAGACATACAGCCACATATTGAGCTTATAGGTTTGCATACTGGTAGTATGCTTTGACAAGTTGAATATTTGGAAAGATCTTTGCAGAAATTATAAGTGGATACAAACCATCTGGATAGGAAATTTCAGAGGCACCAGATCCTTGAAGCATGATCTAGAAGAAGAGACAAGGTTTCTGGAGCATACAACTTTGCAGTCTACAAACTCTTGTTTCCATGGGAAGGAATATGTGCTAGAAGAGGACTAAACAGAGTTCTGTAAAACATGGGGCCCCTGTTTGGTAGTCTATGGAAGAATAGGTCATCCCTTCCCTTTCAGGACTCTGGCTATGTAGTACATCTCATTCGGCTCATTGATAGCTCAAGAATGCAATGAATGTTTACTGGAAAAGTCATGGATGATGTGACATCCAGATATTCTTGGAAGAAAGTTTAAGATTTAAAAGTTGGTATAGACACAAATTTTTCCTTTTATCCTCTTTAAGTTTAGGAGATTAGCTAATAGCTATCACCATAAATGTCTTGGATAATGCACCACTTGCTGCAAAAGTAATTTTGTACCAGACAGATAATTCTAATCTATTCCAAATGAGTAAGTCTCCTTTAGATAGAAAAATTCTGCCGGAAACTTTGCCAGGATTCCAGGTGACAGAACACCTACTCATTTGGCTGGTATACTCTCTCTTGTTTAAGAAAAACCCTGACAAAAACGTAACAAGGTTTTTAAAAAAATGTATATGGCCAGCCCTAAGATATAGAGTCCTAATGTTTGAAAAAACTGTTTTGTAGTAATTATTAGTAATTTTAAATATTGGCTGATAAAGGATTTCCTACGTAGAGAGTTTGGTCTCTCTATCTAGATTTTCTAGTAAGATATCTTACTGACAAAGAGAGACTATCAGCAGTTACTCTTAGGTTAGCAATTAGTACCTTTGACAAGATGGGAGACAGATCATCTATTGTCCCCACTTTCAGTTGGAGAGTGCCCACTGTAGCTGAGTAGGCAAATATTAAAGAGGCTAAGTTGATCAACATGGTGGATTTCTACTCAAGGCTTACTTTATGGTTGAGGTGGTCCCACTTTAAAAAGGCCATGGAGGGAGTGGATAAAGGATGATAACTAGCTGTTATCTTTAAACACTGTCCACTCTTCAGGTTACAGTGTACTGGGCAAATGAGTCTGTTAAATGGCACTGCTTTAGTGTACATGTTTTTACTTTTAAAAATGAACTATTTAAGTCCCTTGTCCTACAAAGAGACTGGTTCGATTCCAAAATCTTTGAATTATAATTCTGGAAGGGAGACATGCTGGGGAAAGATTTCCTAAAAAAAAAAAAAAAAACAAAAAAAAAAAACAAAACATCTGAGCACACATCTAAGGAAAGAGCATTCCAGACAGAAGAAACAGTAAGTACATAAAAGAGTTCTGGGAAGGGGCACCTGTGTAGCTCAGTTGGTTGAGTATCTGACTTCAGCTCAGGTCATGATCTCGTGGTTCATGAGTTCAAATCCCACATTGGGCTCACCGCTGTCAGCTTGTCAGCACAGACTGACACACTCCAGAATGTGTTCCTCAGAAGGTGCCCTTAATTGGAGCTAAGGCTTTATAGAAGTAATCAAGTTAAAAGGAGGTCATTAGGGTAGGCCTTAATCCAAGATGACTGGTGCCCTTATAAAAGAGGGACATTTAGACATAGAAACAGACATATAAACAGGGAGGATAATGTGAAGACTCAAGGAGAAGACAGCTATGTGACGAGAGTGATTCATCTATAAGCCAAGAAATGCCTAGGATTACCAACAAACACACAACCATGCTAGAAGAGCAAGGAAGCGTTCTTGCCTAGATCCATTACAGAGAGCATGGCACTGCTAACACCTTGATGTTGAACTTTTAGCCTCCAGAATAATGAGACAACAAATTTATATAGTTTTAAACTACCTGGTTTTTGGTACTTTGTTACAGCATCCTGGGCATTCAATACAGATGCTATTGCAGAAGACCAGGTAAACTATGAGGTAGGTCAGACTAGGATGTAAATGGCAATGAAGCAGAGGAATGGTTCCCAACTCTCAGGTATCTACTGAAATCTCAGGTATCTCCTTAAAAGGTAAAATTGAGAGGGGTGCCTGGGTGGCTCAGTCGGTTAAGCGTCCGACTTCGGCTCAGGTTGCGATCTCGCAGTCTGTGAGTTCGAGCCCCGCGTCGGGCTCTGTGCTGACTGCTCAGAGCCTGGAGCCTGTTTCACATTCTGTGTCTCCCTCTCTCTGCCCCTCCCCCATTCATGCTCTGTCTCTCTCTCTCTCAAAAATAAATAAACGTTAAAAAACAATTTTTAAAAAAGGTAAAATTGAGAAAGATAGATGACTGGATATGATATGGAAGATAATGGAATCAGTGATAATGTATCAGTGATTACACCTAGGATTCAACCAGGTAAATGGCGCTGCCATTCACTGATTTTGGAAACACAAGAAAGGTACCAGATTAGTGGAGGAAGAGCATCTACCCATATTGAGTGCATGGTGTCATTATGAAACCAAAGAGGTAGTGGGAAAGTCTGAAGTTCAAATGAAGAGTCTGGGCAAGAACCATAAATTAAATGTCTTCATAGATGCAGAATAATGGAGGAAGGAAATATAAAGAGGAAAACAGATGAGAGCTTAGGACTGAACCTTGAGGAATACAAACCATTAATAGTTTTATGCAAAAGTGTGTATATGTCATGCAAACTCTGCGAAACCTTAAGGAAAAAGCTTGACTGTATAATATGCACAAATTTCACACTTCAACCTTAGTTCAACCATCTAGTCACCTCATATATAGTATAGGTGTGTGTGTGTGTGTGTGTGTGTGTGTGTACGGATGTGAATTCACTACTATGGAAGTTGAAAGCTGAGGGATTTTCCCTATTGCAGGAAAGTGTGCAGAAATAAAATCAAATGAGCAAAGCAAAGGCTATTTATTAAGAATTTGCTATAGCCAGAGAGTCAGTCACTGTCACTTGTGTTTTGGCACAGACTCAAAGGCAGGCAGAAGAGTGGGAAAACTTGATAATGGGAAAGGAAAAGCTTCAAGTGTGTCCTGAAGGGAAGCTGTTGGCATGGGGAAGTCCTACGTGACTGGTTAGGGGAATCCTACATCACTGGTTAGGAGAGTATATTTAATTTTCTTTGGCTGTTGCTAAGTTGGAAGTAGGGACAAAAATAGGGAATCTGTCAGCTATCAATCCAGTCCTGGCTATTTGGGGCCAATTGTTACAGAAGCTTCTTGAATTGTTCCTGGAGATACCAACCTAGCCTCCTGAAAGTCTGACTTACAGTCGGCTGGCTTCCTGGGCTCTTCATGTAGATAAGAGATTGGTTTCCTGGGAAGATGGTTGCAAGATGTGGGTCAGAATTCTACTTTTATATATGATGTAGATGTTGTGTGTTTGTTTATTCTGTTTCTCAGGTGATAGGGAACCAGGGCACCTCTTGAGGGTACTGTCTGGAGTAAAAGCCTGAACAGGAAGCCAGCTAGTTGGATTCCTGGAACACACACATAAAGCCAACGTTGTGGGTCATGAGAGTCAACAAAAATCATCATTATAACCCAGAGGAAGAACTGGTGGAATCTCTGGTGCAGCCTAGAGGAATTATACAGGATTTCCATTAAAAGTCAAGAGGAGTTTATTGACATAGGTACACTGCACCTGAACTGAGGCCTGGCCACATTACAGAGTCCATTTCTAACTGCTTTTACAACATGCCAGGTATGTTCCTCTTTGTAGTTTCTGCCTGGAAACCTTTTCCCCTAGATATTCACCAGGCTGACTCAGAATTCTGCTCAAATGCTATATAATCAGAAAGGTCTTCCCTATCCACAGATGTAAAATCATTTTCTCCATATCCGTTTCTATCCCAGTTATTTCCTGCTCAGGTCTTTCCATAGCACCTCCTACCACTGTAATATGAATGTATTTTTATGATCTTTCACAGTATGGAAGCAAGCTCCATCAGGGGAAAGGCTTTGTTTACACTGGTATCTCCAGAGCCTAAAATAATGCCAGGTTCTTGGGAAGTTGGAAGCAAATAGTTGATGAATGAATGAGAAGTGTGGAAGGAAGGTCCAGGAGTTTTCTCAGCTCTGTAAATGAGTTTGTATTCAGAGAAATACTGTTTTGTTACTGTTACTTTGCCATGTTTGCTTGCCAATCTGATATGGCCTGAGCAAATTTGTGCAAGGATGATAAAGACAGCATTGACTAAGAAAAAGAATAGCCAATAAGTTACTAATATTCTATCTGTGGTAATTCCTTCTGATCCTGGAAGTGTTGTTGTGCCAAATGCTATCATTAGGAAAAGCTGGCCGAGGGATATGTGAAAACTCTCTCAACTATTTCTGCAACTTTTCTGTAAGTTTAAAATTACTTCAAAATAAAAAGTTACAAAATGTTCATGGTGGGTATTTATAGATAGGAGTTTCCATGGGATTTGATTGATTTGAATGTATTTCTCTGTGTTCTTCAGATTTTCTTCAATGACCATTTAATTGTTTTGAAAGAGAAAGATGTTCTAAGTCAAAATAGAAAAAAAAATTCCACCCAGACATATGCATCTTGTGCACTCAGTCTCTGATTTTTGAAATAATAGCACAGTCAACTGATTAATCAAGTTTGATTTGAAGCTTATGTAACAGGAAATACAAATTTAAAATCTTGATTAATTTTAAAATGTGATTATTCTTGAAAAAAATACCATGATATTCCTTGAATAATAATCATAACTTTTCCCAAATGATAAAAGAAGGTATTTTTATCAAATTACTACATTGAGATAAACCAAAACCCACGTACCAAACTAGGCCATAAACTGAATAGCTCAAAAAATTAAGAATTCATAATAGTTTAACAGTTAAAAAAGACACAATAGAAAAACACTTGATGATGCTGGGATTTGGAAACAGGTGTATAATCAGCGGTAACTCTGAAGTAGCATTGATCAGGACATTATTAGAACACTGTATACTATTAGGGAAATTGCATTTTGAAAGCAAGTAGTTGAAATCCAACTGGGAATTGTACCAAAAATAAGGTGAATATGGGAGGCTTATGGGAATGAGGATTCAATAGGACTTAGAATCTTTCCAGAATGTGCTAATTATGTGGCATGGGGGGCCTACAGGAAACATAAGGCATAATCCCTGACTTCTAAAAATTTAACAGATGCATTAATAAGGCAATATGCACATGAGACAGAGGAGAAATTGTAATGCAGAAATAAATTAGGTATGCTAACATATTCTGTGCAATTAACACCATGGGCAGTCAACAAAGTGAGAAATCAGAGTTGAACAGAGTTATCAGGAGAGGTTTCATATACAGGTGTCAATTTGTTTTAGCTGGAAAAAGAGGAAGAGGAAGATGGAAGTCCAGAGTGGGTCTTAGACTCATGGTCTATGCCATTTCAGAACAAGATATTTGTGGGGAATTTGAATGTTATGCTAAAAATCTTCTGCCCCAGTTTCCGAGCATCAGTGTCTACATGATTATGTACCATATTTAAGATATTCTTCTTTTATTGATAATAATAGTAATAGTAATAACATTATGGACTATTATTTTGTATTAAATACTGTGGAAATAATGTTATGTACATTTTCTCCGTCCTGACACTTGCCCTTCAAAAATAGGCATTTTTGGGGCACGTGGGTGGCTCGGTTGAGCGTCTGACTTTGGCTCATGGTTTTTGAGTTTGGCTCATGGTTCGTGAGTTTGAGCCCTGCATCGGGCTCTGTGCTAACGGCTCAGGGCCTGGAGCCTGCTTCAGATTCTGTGTCTCCCTCTTTCTCTGCTCTTCCCCTGCTCACATTCTGCTCACATTCTCTCAAAAATAAATAAAGATTAAAAAAAAATTTAATAGGTTTTTAAATTTCTATTTTATTTTTATTTTATTTCTTTTTTAAAGTTTATTTATTTTGAGAGAGAGTGCATGGGTATGCAAGAGAGAGAGGAATAGAGAGAATCCCAAGGAGGCTCCGTGCCATCAGCGCAGAGCCTGATGTGGAGCTCAAACTAATGAACCATGAGATCATGACCTGAGCCCAAACCAGGATCTTTTGCTTAAGTGACAGAGCCACCCAGGTGCCCTTATTATTTCTATTTTAGAGTTAATTTTATGTCAATTTCAAAGGTATTAACTTGTTCAAGTCAATAAACTAATGAGTGGGTAGGGTCCACATTTGTCCATTACCAACATCGGAACTCTAATATTTTATATAACTACTCCACTCTTGGAACTATCATGAGGGTGGAGACAGGGACTCCATCCTATATTAGATCAAGGAGAAGTTAGGAAGAGAGTCACATGACACAGGTATTTTACTTGTCTGTACCCCAAATATGACTCTTTAAGCCAACCTGCCTTAATCACAGGCAAGCTCACCTGTAAAGGTAAGATTCCTAGGCTAGATACTGTTTGATGTTGTAATGGAAGACCACGTCCTTGCTCTCTCCCCTTCTTGAGTCCTAAAGATGTGGTCCTCGTAGGAGCTGTCTATGGTTTGGAAAACTTGTCTTTATCCTATAGATTTGACTTTGGCTTGTCATGATGGTTGACTTCTGAAATTCTATGTAGGAAGCACAGAGTGATATATCATTCAGGTTAGTGGGTGTATTGGAGGGGACAGGGATTAGAAGCTTTGTCTTAAATTTGCATTTGCACAGAATGAAAGTAATTTTAGACTTTTTAAATGCATACTTTACATAAGATTTAATAAATCTTAATTGCCCACATCAAAGATTATTGCTATTATCCTTTTATATTGGGTTACAATGGAGAAAGCTGAAGATTTCACAATTACAAATTGTCCCTGACACTGTCTCCATCTTTTGACTTCTAAAACCCCTCTTCCCACAGATGACTACCTATATATCCTATCTATAATTCCTCAGAACATAACATAGTTCTGAGCCAAGGCTCTTTACCAACAATTAAACTATTAATCAACATAAAATACCTTAGGCCTCAACAAGTGACAAAGCACTATGTAGGAGGCACTTATACAGTGAAAAGCATTATTAAGACTGTATTTGGTTAGGGAAAATTATTAATGTGTTCATGAATTCTAGACTTGTATCTAAATGTATATATATATATATACACACACACACACACACATATATATGTATATATATATGAATGTTATTTGTGAAAAGTGCTTTCTGTCATGAAAAAGAACATGTTAAACCGGAATCCTTGATAGAGAATGTAAAATCGGTGGAGAAGCAAATACGCTTTCATTTATAGGTTGCCCTTTGGTGATCTAAGCGCCAATGTAGTACCAATTCTTAGGCTCATGATATGCTCAGCTTTGGATAGAATACCTTCTTTGTGGCACCTGGGTGGCTCACTTGGTCAGGTGTCTGACTCTTGATTTTGACTGAGGTCATGATCTCACAGTACATGGAATGGAGCCCCATGTTGGGCTCCATGGTGACAGTGCAGAGCCTGCTTGGGATTCTCTCTCTCTCTGCCCTTCCTCATCTCTCTCTCTCTCTCTCTCTCTCTCTCTCTCTCTCTCTCTCTTTGTCTCTCTCAAAATAAGTAATAATTAAAAAGAATAATTAAAAAAAGAATACCTTCTTTACAAATCAAAACCATGATGAGATACGACCTTACACCCATCAGAATGGCTACCATTAACAACTCCAGCAACAACAGATGTTGGCAAGGATGTGGAGAAAGAGGATCTCTTTTGCATTGTTGGTGGGAATGCAAGCTGGTGCAGCCACTCTGAAAACAGTATGGAGGTTTCTCAAAAAACTAAAAATAGAACTCCCCTCGACCCAGCAATTGCACTAGTACGCATTTATCCACGGGATACAGGGGTGCTGTTTCGAAGGGACACATGCACCCCCATGTTTATAGCAGCAGTATCAAAAATAGCCAAAGTATGGAAAGAGCCCAAATGTCCATCGATGGATGAATGGATAAAGAAGATGTGGGATATATATACAATGGAGTATTTATTACCCAGCAATCAAAAAGAATGAAATCTTGCCATTTGCAACTATGTGGATAGAACTGGAGGGTATTATTAAGTGACATTAGTCAGAGAAAGACAAAAATCATATGACTTCACTCATATGAGGACTTTTAAGAGACAAAACAAATGAACATAAGGGAAGGGAGACAAAAATAATACAAAAACAGGGAGGGGGACAAAACAGAAGAGACTCATAAATCTGGAGAACAAACTGAGGGTTATGGGAGGGGTTGTGGGAGGGGGGATGGGCTAAATGGGTAAGGGGCACTAAGGAATCTACTCCTGAAATCATTGTTGCACTATATGCTAACTAATTTGGATGTAAATTAAAAAAAAATAAAAATAAAAATGTTTTAAAAATGAAAAAAAGGAATACCTTCGTTGGCCACATTAAAACTATGTTTTATAACTATTTTTTTTCTGTTAAATGTCAAAACTACTTTGAAATTATATCAAGTATTTATTGATAAACATTGATTTTATATAAATATATGAATTGAAATGTTCAAGCTCTGTTGGTATGTTTGTATTCACTTTAAGGACAAGATAAAATAAATTGAAATGTGTGTGGGTGGATGTAAGATTTATGGAGAGGGGCGCCTGGGTGGCGCAGTCGGTTAAGCTTCCGACTTCAGCCAGGTCACGATCTCGCGGTCCGTGGGTTCGAGCCCCGTGTGGGGCTCTGGGCTGATGGCTCAGAGCCTGGAGCCTGTTTCCGATTCTGTGTCTCCCTCTCTCTCTGCCCCTCCCCCGTTCATGCTCTGTCTCTCTCTGTCCCAAAAATAAATAAACGTTGAAAAAAAAAATTTAAGATTTATGGAGAGATGTATGAGAGAGGGAGACTGAAAAGAGAGGAAGGGAGGGAAATATGATAGACAAACATATTTAAGCCTAAAAAAACACTTTCCATAAGTTTTTACATTTGGTGTCCATGAATAACCTCTAAAAGTAGTAATTTCCCATTTCAAAAAGTGAGGAAACTATAGTTCAGATAAATTAGTCACATTACCCAGTTGGTAGAACAGATACTTATCACCAAAATGAGACCCACTTCTTCTCTCCTAATATTGACTCTATCCCATGCTAATAGTAGATACTGTGTCAGGACAAGAGGAGACAGACTTGATAAGACAGGTGAGACAGAGAGTCAATGCACAGGGTTGCACAAGAAAAGGTAAAAGATAGAAGGACCATGGTTTCACAATTCTGAGAGGGGACACTGGAAAGTGAAAGTTACTTACTTCCAGGAAAAGTGGATCTAAGTAGTACCAAAATTTTCTAGGAGCATCCAGGATGAATGCTTATCTGTGATAATAATAATGAACCTTAAAATGTGTATTATATCACATGTAAATACAACATATTCTAGTATACTATATTACATTGTTTCATATTATTGTGTTGTGCTACAATCCAATTTTGCAGCTCCATTGCTTATGAAATGTTTGCCTGCTTCCTTTCATTTTTTCCTCCACTCCCACCCCTAGAATTGCTCCTCTTAAGAACCAGTTTCCCTTTAGTGAGGATTTATGATCATTGCTCTAAAGTGGTCCAGAGGGGAGCCTTGGAAGCTCATTTTCTCTGACACATCGAATATGTACATGCCACAAAATCAGCTACCTAGTGAGTTAAAACCCCATAATTGCAATAGTGAAAGGAAAATTACTCAAGCAGATTTGGTTAGCCACAGTAACAAGACTTATAACCTTTATGAAGGCCTTTGGGCCCTAATTATTCAGCAGCTGCTGCCAGGACAAAAACACCCACGTCTACAGTAGTTAATTTGCATTTCCCTTCCCTTAAGCAGTATCTTGTTGCACCTGACCTATTTTCGAAGCCTTTCTCCCCTATCAATAACAAAACTCCCTCTCTCATTCTCCATGGAAGACAAAATGTTGTGATTAATAAATTTAATAAATCCAAGGGATTCTAAAAAAAAAAAACTTTAAAAAATCACGGGGAAGGATAAGCTGTGGCTACTTTCTAGATGAGTAGTAAAAACAGTATGTCATTAAGCAGTTTCTTAATGGGCCAGGGTTTTAGGGGACTCCAAAGAAGTCACTGTCATATGAGGAGCTGCCATGATAAATGATTCATCAAAGATGATTATCCAAACATTTTGGTTACAATCATGACCATCTGTCAGTTACTTCTTCCTGTGGGAATGTCAGAGCAAGATCAGTTATCTGGCTTCTGTTGTCACCTTAATTAAACATCAAAGGATGAAGTTTTGAATTGAGCCCTTCTATAACCATTTCTTTTTATTTTTTTGGTGGTTGGGGAGGGTGGTGTGGAGGCACCGGGGTGGAGGCTAGATCATTATTCAAATCACTGCACAGATGTTTTCTTGAATGTTGGTGAACTCCCACTCAGGGTTAAACACGTTGTTAGCACGCATTGTCCCTAAAACAATGATCAGTCTATTTTGAACCATAGGAAAGTATCCATAGTGAGGAGACAATTGGATTTACAAGTAGAGCATGTCTCTTGCTTCTCAGATGTTTCCTCAAAAAACAGATGTTCTATTTCCACTCAATAACACCACTTTCCTTTTTAACTGACCAGGGAAAAGAGGGGGAAATGAATTTGTTTGCTGTTTTTTTTTGTTTCCTTTTGGGGAACTGTAGCAAGAGGTCTGACTGTGGATGCTTTCACTGATATATATGTGTGCGCACATACACAATATGTATATAATATATACATAATAATGTACATATATGTGTCCATAAATATGTGTATACTGTACAGATGTGCACAATACATGCATTATATACATAATAATTACATATATTAGGGAGATTATGTTGCTATTTTTTTACATCCATCAGCAGGACTAGGTACATAATTTTTGAGGCCCAATACCCAGTTAAAATGTGGGACTCTGGTTAAAGAATTAAGAATTCTAACGTGACAGTAGAGCTTTAAGCACCATGCCCTGTGACTGAAGTGGACACATGTCCAGTGCCAGTCCGGTCTCTTGGGTTCTCAGTAGATGCTAGTTAAATAGACTAGATCAGGTCAACCTCAATATTTAGCTTGGTTAGATAAGTGATAGGAGGTTAAATAAAAGTGAGATATGTTAGCAATCCAGCTCATTACTAACGTTAAACCAGGGCATTTGGAGATAGGGGAAAAAAATAAAGGTCCTTTTCTAATTTGTAGGGAGAATCTTTTTATTTGGTGATTGTAAGCTGAATGCAAGAAGAGGGAAAATAAGGCTGGTGCCATCTTGTCAGTGATTTAATTATTTTCCCATCTACACTTGTTTTTGAAGCTTATCAGAGCAAAGTACTGTGGGCAGCCCAGCTGTCACTGTTATCATTGTGGCTCCGAGTGCTGTCGTCCTGATTCCCATTGTAATGCAATTAATCTTTTGCTTTGCACTAATGGATGAACAAGCATATTTACTGCAGCATAAAATCCTAATTATTTTCTGAACAGATGCATAAAGGGAATGTAAATTAATGGCAAGTGACAATTGTGATAGATGTGTTCTATAGCTTTAAATGTCAGGGTTCCTGTGGTGTAGACTGAGCCTAGCTTGGATATGAAAGCTGCCCCACTTGCATTCACCTGCACTTATGTGAGGAGGCAGTCCTCATGCTCCACATCTCTTCTTAGAGGGTGACTTATACTTTTAGACCACACAGATTAGAAATTATAGTATGTTGGCAGGGCTGTCCTCAACAGGGCAGCATTCTTTGCAAGTTCTCTTGAGCTGTTGTTACTACTAGCCTTCTAAAAAATTACTGCATTTGTTACTTGTTATAACCTAATACCTGGAACAGCAGCTGTGTGTGTGTGTGTGTGTGTGTGTGTACACAGTTTTATACTTTTATTTGACAATCAGCAATTCTCATCCACATTAACAGTCTGTAGATTTTTGAAAGTGGTGACAGGTATATAGGTAACCAATATATAGAGCTTGTTTGGTGAATCCTCATCCTCGTTACGTTTTCTGGACAACCGCACACAGACATACGGAACATTCCTTTTTCCTTTGATCTAGACAGCTTTGTTGAGCCTGGTGTCAGTGCGCACATCTGGGGTTCCCATCTCCTTCATAGCCAATTTCCGGGTCTCTTTGAGAGCCCGAGGGGCATGCTTCTTGAAACCCACTCCATGGATGCGCTTGGGAATGTTGATGGTGCATTCTCTGGTCACTACCTTATTGATGGCAGAACAACACTTCTTGCCACCTTTCTTTGCGGGAGCCATTCTGCGGGGCCCAGGTTGTAAAGCAGCCGTAATTTTTAATTCAGCTTTTTTCCCCCTCTGTATCAAACATTGCTCTATTTTCACAAAAATTTCCTTTTTTAAAATCTCCACAATTGTAACACTGTGGAGACATTTGATAAGCATAATTTAAGCAAAAGATACCAAATAAAAAACAGCACATCATGTGTGATTCCATTTACATACAGTTCAATTAGAGTAAAAACTGGTTTATTCTGTGAGTGAAAGGATTTCCTTTGGAGCGGGGAGGGTGTGGATGAGGTGCTTCTAGAGTGCTGGTGGTTGTCTATTTCTCCATCTGGATGCTGGTTACAGCGATGTTTTCAGTTTGTAAATATTTGTGGAGTGGTACAATTGAATAGATGTACTTTTCCTTATGAATATTGTACTTGAATTACATCTTTATTTTTTTAAAAAAAATTTTTTTTCAACGTTTATTTATTTTTGGGACAGAGAGAGACAGAGCATGAACGGGGGAGGGGCAGAGAGAGAGGGAGACACAGAATCAGAAACAGGCTCCGAGCCATCAGCCCAGAGCCTGACACGGGGCTCGAACTCACGGACCGCGCGATCGTGACCTGGCTGAAGTAGGACGCTTAACTGACTGCGCCACCCAGGCGCCCCTTGAATTACATCTTTAAAGAAAAACCTTTACTCTTTTCATGTTTTATCAACGGTATTGATTTTAAACGTTTTTTATAATTAATGAATATATTTTGAGAGACACAGAGACAGCACAAGTGGCGGAGGAGCAGAGAGAGGGAGAGAGAGAATCCCAAGCAGGCTCCATGCCGTCAGCGCACAGCCTGATGTGGGACTCAAACTCACAAATCATGAGATCATAACCTGAGATGAAATCAAGAGTCAACATGCTTTCCCGACTGAGCCACCTAGGTGCTGCTCAATGGTATTGATGTTTTGAAATGCAGAACAGTTAAATAGACCAAGGTAGAAAAGAAAAGAAAAAGGGGAAGAGTAATGCTGTGAATCAGCGCCCCCTTTAATGTCAAGGAGTTTCCCCTGCACGTTAAGGTTAGGGTTCACCTCCCTGTTGTTCTGTGTCTCCACACTCAGTGACCAGCAGTACCTAGAGTGTAGCTTGGCATTGTGTATACCATGGAAAAAACTTTCCCATGCAATTGTAGGGGAGTTGAGTCTGCAACTTTCCCCTCCCCCAAACTGCACCTTTTAGATTCTATGTACAATATTTCCAGCACAGGAAAAACAAATGGACTTGTGAGGGGGAAAACCACTACTGTTTGCAAGATCACTTTGCTGGTTCATCGTTACTAGGGTGAAATGCTTTCCATCCATCATTGTTCTGTCTTCTATAGAAGGTAGTTTGTGTGCTAAATAGTCATGAAGTTACTACTTTCATGATACACCAGTAGACCTGTAAAATATTTTGTTGGGAGCAACCCAATTAAATTGTTATTCCCTTACGCGCATTTTCACTACATCAGATTTCTATAACATGCCTCAAATTCTGTTTCATACTGATGTATTCACATTTCTGCCACATTTAGCCAGCTCATCTCTTTCTTGTTTCTTTGCCCTTCTAAATTCCTCCATTGCCATGTGATGGTCATTCTTGGTCGAGGTTTAGTCTAGGGGTGATGATAGAGATGATCCACAGAGTATTTGAGGTCTGTTCTTGTTAACACGTTTAGTAGCTCCCTCTGTATCAGGCCAAAACCCCGAGGAACTGCGAACACACCTGCCTTGATTAAGCTGCGCTGATTCCAGAAAATCCTCTGAGCCTCCTTTCTTCTACATGCCTAGACCCTCCTCCTGCACTTTCTACCCATAGTCCTGGGCACCTTAGTGCCCCATTTTCCCCTCCTACCTATTTATTTTATTTGAATTATGCATTCAGATTGCATATTGTTATCTTCATATGAACATTGCTGCCTCCACAACACTTCATTGCAAACTAGAAAAAAAAAATACCCTTCTCTTCCTTCAATAGACACACACACCAGCAAATGAAATAACACAAATGAGAATGTTTGGCACATTAGAGGCAGATTTTTAATTTCTCTTTTTTTAAGTGTATTATTTTTAGAGACAGCGTGATTGGGAGAGGGGCAGAGAGCAAGAGAGGGAGAGGGAGAGAATCCCAAGATGCAGGGCTCGAACTCATAAATGGTGAGATCCTGACCTGAGCTGAAATCAAGATTGGGATGCTTCACTGACTGAGCCACCGAGACACCCCGGGGGACAGATTTTTAGTTGTTTTCCTCAATTTCTGGTGATCTCCTTCAATATCAGATAATCTTGAATGATAAAGGTGGAATAGTTGGCCCTGTCCGTGAAAAACCATGGAACTTGTAATACAAGCTGGGTTGTTCTCATGCCTTGGTAAATTAATGGAGAAATGACTGCTTCTTCTGTATGGCTGTGCCATTCCATTCAGAGAAATGAGCCAGGCAGAGTCTATTGGGTTGCAAAAATGCCTAATAATGCCCTGGTAAAATGTGCAAAATAAAGTACTACATTGGGATGGAAGTCATTTCACAAATAAAATGGATGTATTACTTTTGAGGGAGTTCTTGACTTTTCAACCTTCCTACTGAGCACTCATCAGAGTGAAAATAAATTATTGTATCTGCTATCTTTTAACAACATTTCCAATGAATTTAGGACTGCTGAAGAAAAATGAGAAATTCTCTTAGTCAGAAAAGCCCTGAACTGCAACTCTTTATATTTGCTTTATTATATCAATAAAAACACAACTAGTATAAATGTCATATACATTATGTTCTTTGATGCATTGTATGTTGATAGTGTGATTTAAAGTGTAAAACATTTTAGGGACACCTGGGTGGCTTAGTTGGTTAAGAGACTGACTTTGGCTCAGGTCATGATCTTGCGGTTTGTGAGTTCAAGCTCCACATCGGGCTCTGCGCTGACAGCTCAGGGCCTGGAGCCTGCTTCAGATTCTGTGTCTCCCTCTCTCTCTGCCCCTCCCCTGCTCTCTCTCTCTCTGTCTCTCTTTCCTTCAAAAATAAATAAACATTAAGAAAATTTTTAAAAATTAGTGTAAAACATTTTAGTTAAAAATGTAAATTCATATGTAACAAGATAATAGAATACTAATATAGTACCGAATTAGAAATATAGCAGTGGTTGAAATGATGTTTATATAGAGTTTTTAAAAACAAGGGAAATACTAAAATATGTTAAATGAAAAATGCAGGGCAAAATGTATGTAGAATTAGAGTGTACGTAAAACATGTACAGTGGGATAGACTGAAAGGCGAAGTACCAAATGTCAGTGTGATTATAGAGGGATACTTTTTTCCAACATGTCTTTTTCTTTTTTGTACTTTCTAAACTTCTACAATAAGCATATATTACAATGATAATAAAAGAAAGGGGGGGAACAAGCAAAAAATCATTGCTTTTAATGTGTAGGAATAAAAATGTTTATTGCCAATTTTTGCTCTGTCACCACAGAGAGAAAGATCAGACTGTGTTTTGATACTAAATTAGGTAAAGTATTTTAAGTTTCTCAGATAATTCCTGGGTACACAGTTAAGAGCTAATCCCCCAATTTGCACTATCCTCTTTTAAGATAGAAGTCAAAGTAATGAGTTAACCCTTTGTAAGTGACAGCTAGACAGAATACTGTCTTGATAACCAATTAGAGAGCTACGACTCAATAACAAATACATAACTTATCTCACACAGAATCACATAAATAAATATTCTATGTATTTTAGAAGGATAAATTACTGCTCCTGGGACTTAAGCGCTTGTCAGTCCTATTTAAGTGAAGTCTAACCTGGAGCCCAGGTTAGATAGCAGGAGCTGAGAATGAACCTCATCCAATCCTAGACACCAGAAAAAAAAAAAAAATGAGCTGAATTTCTTAAGAACTTAGGCAAAATACTTTGATGGGGTGGTTTTACTTTGGTGGTTATCCTATGATGGAGTCTTCCTGAGAATCTCCCAGAAGGAATCCTGTGTTCCTCTAGATAGGCATCTCCCTGAAATAGACACTTTGCATTAATTAGACGTAAGTGAAACTTCCAGGATGGATTTTAGTTCTACATGTGAGTGCTAAACCACTTGTACCTGCAAGTAAGGGTCTTCAACCAGCTATCCTATTAGGCAGGTAGTTAAGCGTGACAGAGAAGAGATAAAGTAGATGCTGGCCACACCCTCAGAGCCACCCCTCAGGGTTAGCAGCCACACCCTTTATCTCTAAGGGCTAACAGAACAGGAAAGGCCTAGCTACAGAGCTGGCTCAAAAACCAAAAAGGAGACTTGTAAAAGCTGAGCATGCATACAAAGGGTGCAACCTGCTCTTAAGTACTTTTAATGTTGCAACAAAAGCTCATTAGACACTCATACAATACAGAAGCAAATAAAATTATAACAGTATGCATCATGGGTAGGCTCATGCACAGAGGCCAAAATATTATATAACTACCAGCTGTCAATCAAAAATGTCAGTCAGAGACCAATTTACATATGCAGAAAGCAGACTTAAAAGGATGCAGCTACAGGTTCTCAATACCATTGCCACTCTTGCTCTGGCAATGGCCTGCTTTCACTCTTGAAAGTGTACTCTACTTATCTACTGAATAAACTCCCCATTCTGGTCTTGGGTCTCCAGTTCTTTGGTGCATCTGGGACAAGAACCCAGTAACAGTTAAACTCAGTCACAGTGAACTGGCTCTTCTCATGTTGTCTTCAGTTATGTCTGACTGGAATGCTCAGTTTCTAATAGAATAGGACGAATATTAGAAAGTTCAGTAAGAAAGAATCTCACTGAACAGACATCGTTAGATCATTCTGTTCCCAGTTTTCTTTTGCGGAACAGAGTCTTTTGCTCTGATAAAAGTTAACTATTATGTAGATTAAAAAAATTTTTTTTTTACATTTACTTATTTTTGAGAGACAGAGCACAAGTGGGGAGGAGCAGAGAGAGAAGGAGACACAGGATCCAAAGCAGGCTCCAGGCTCTGAGCTGTCAGCACAGAGCCTGACATGGGGCTTGAACTCACGAACCGTGAGATCATGACCTGAGCTTAAGTCAGACACTCAACCAACTGAGCCACCCAGGCGCCCCCCATTACATAGATTTTTTATGTTGGTGCCTCACAGATTGGATTATTGCCAGGGTTCGTTTTGAGGCCTCGATGCTTCCTTTTTAGCATTAAACAGTTAAACAGTTGTTTAATTCCTTAGGCAATAAAGGGCATCTTTGTTTTCCAAGCACTGTATCTAAAATAATGACTGAGAAGATATGGTGTGGATAGTGGTCTTTCTGAAAATTTTTCTTGCAGGGTGAAGTATGTCAGAATGATTTGACTGCATAGTTTCTACATTAGAGACTGTGTACTTAGCCATGATAGCCTAATCACTGAGAAATCAAGAAGAAGCTAAGAAATGATGGTCCCTAGGTAATTAAAAAAGAAAAAAAAAGGAACAGAAAATACGGCTTCTCATATAATCAGAAGGAATTTGCAATTTAGAGTAGAGAAGTGAATAGTAAGTGGAAAAAAGTAGTTTCAGTAGATTTTATTATGACTGATAGGGAAATTCTAAGACTTTTTTTTTTTTCTAGTTAATGCCTATCATTTGACTTGAAACTACCAGTGTACTTGGTATGACGAGTGGGAAGAGCATTGCCTAAATGGACCTACTGTGTGGTGGTTACTCATTCTAAAAAGTAGCCATCAGCTTTTATTACAGAAGGAGCTAGTTATCAAAGTCTCAAAACCCTCAGAAATATGACAGGATAACAGACTTGCTGAGCACAGAAACTGCAGATGTGTAGAAACACAGAAGAGGAAGTAGAGACCAGATATTCTCTATGAAGTGAGAAGATATTTTGTAGTATCACAAAATATTTTTTTTTAACTTTATTTTTTATTTTTTTAAATTTACATCCAAATTAGTTAGCATATAGTGCAACAGTGATTTCAGGAGTAGATTCCTTCGTGCCCCTTACCCATTTAGCCCATAACCCCTCCCGTAACCCTCCGTTTGTTCTCCAGATTTATGAGTCTCTTCTGTTTTGTCCCCCTCCCTGTTTTTGTATTATTTTTGTCTCCCTTCCCTTATGTTCGTCTGTTTTGTCTCTTAAAGTCCTCATATGAGTGAAGTTATATGATTTTTGTCTTTCTCTGACTGACTAATTTTGCTTAGCGTAATGCCCCCTAGTTCCATCCACATAGTTGCAAATGGCAAGATTTCATTCTTTTTGATTGCCGAGTGATACTCCATTGTATAGGTATCCCACATCTTCTTTATCCATTCATCCATCGATGGACATTTGGGCTCTTTCCATACTTTGGCTATTGTTGATAGTGCTGCTGTAAACATGGGGGTGCATGTGTCTCTTCGAAACTGCACCCCTGTGTCCCGTGGATAAATGCCTAGTAGTGCAATTGCTGGGTCATAGGGTGGTTCTAGTTTTAGTTTTTTTGAGCAGCCTCCATACTGTTTTTAGAGTAGAGTGGCTGCACCAGCTTGCATTCCCAACAAAATCTTTAATTTTGTAGATGGCCACGTGGGCCCATGCCAAATTCAGAGAGCCATACATAGTAGTTCAGTTAACTACACCAATCACTCTCATTGAACATCAACCTTTTGCCTGGTTCTAAATCAGATGACAGGGATCCCATGAATGAGTAAAGTAGGGCTCTTGATCACAAGGAGCTTAGAGCATGGTATAGTGCCAAAACCTTTAGCGGAGTGTGTAGCTGATTGTTTTTGACTTGATCTATGCTACATTCTCAAAATGGTAAATATGCAATGAATGTATTTTAAGCCACTCATGAGTATTCCATTTATTTATTTGCAGAAAAGCACAGCTATCCTCAAATGGGTGGCTATCAATAGATAAAGCCATGTTATAATATGAATCATATAAAGAATATTTGCTACACCTTTAGGGCTTCTTAGCCACTGTTGAGTGTTTCCAAGTAGGTGAGTTATGATCCACTTAAAAAAATGAGTGGCATGAAAGTTTTGTCTGAAGATAGATCGTTAGTATTTGATAGCATTTTCTTAATTACCTAATACAAGCTATGCCCATAGTGTCTGATTGTTAAATGCTAAATAACAGTCTTCATTAACTTTTACAAATCAACCCTCATAAAATACAAATTTTAGACTAATTCCTCTTTATTTTCCTTTTCCTTGCTAGGTGTTTTTTTGTTTTTGTTTTTGTTTTTTGT
The DNA here is from genome assembly GCF_022079265.1 of Lynx rufus. Taxonomy (NCBI): domain Eukaryota; kingdom Metazoa; phylum Chordata; class Mammalia; order Carnivora; family Felidae; genus Lynx; species Lynx rufus. The sequence continues at coordinate 94,659,370 of NW_025814897.1, read as the reverse complement.
TTTTGTTTTTGTTTTTGTTTTGGTTTAGAGTGTTACATCTGTATAAATGAGTCTTTAGGGGACTGGCATCTTTATTTTATCACATATAATTCATATGTTCCAACTTCATGGAACCCCTTAGGATGTCTACTTTATAAAGATTATGGCAATATCAAAACATCTATATTTCTCCCATCCTATGAGTTTAAGATTGAGCTTTTAAAATATAACCTCCAGAGCAGATGTCAAACACCAAGGCCTAACCTCAATTTCATATAATGGAATGACTGTCAATGGATTATGTTAGGGGAACAGAATCTGTCTCTATTTTTGTGACATTGTGATTTCAGAGGAACCTTTTTCCTCTCCTTCTGTAACATTTTGTCATCCCCTGTCTCTCCTTAGAGCCGTGTGTAAAGAAGAAATATTCTTGCCTTATAGCTCTTTTCGTTTGCCTCACTCTCAGCAATACTTAACAAACTGGCATACAGGAAAGAGGTTAAATAATTTAACTGTGCAAGATGAGTGTTCATGTGGGAATATTACAACACTTAAAATAACTCTTCCAGAAGAGTTTTAGTGATGTGGGTTTTGGAGATTTAGATATGAATTTTAGACTTGAAAATAAAGTACTAAGAAATCATTTATGAAGTATTACTGAGTTACTAAGGGAATAACAATAGGTTTGGCCATTTATGAGACTAGTAAGTGAAGCCATGTATCTAGATTGGCCTCCAACAGAGCCATTCAGGTGCAGTTTACTAACACTGATCACATGAAAAAGCTATTTCCCTTTCCATTTCTTGCTCTCTCATCAGCTATTACAGATCAACAATAAAGTTTGTTAAGGCATTTGGGAAAAACCCATGTAGGTAGCTCACAAGTTCATCTATCAGTTTCTAAAATGGTTCTGATTAAGAAAAATGTGTAACAAATATGTTAATATATTAGAATATATGTTATGTTAATATATGTTAATATAATTAGAAATGGGTAATTAGTAAATTTTGAGATCCAAAGAGGCAAATTGGACATTTTTGGGAAGGCAAATTGGATAGCTTTTTTATGTAACATATGTAATGGAGTCATTCATAACATGATGAGTTCCTATTCTCATCTATTTTTTTATCCATTTTTAAAACGTTAATTCATTAATTCAACAAATAGTTTTTGCATATATACTTTGTACTTAAGGACTGTACTAAGTTCTGGGATACCTGTAAGCCATGAGCCAAGACCAACGTGGTCCCTGATTTTATACAATTTATGGTCTATGACAGAGTCTCCACCAAAACCTTAAGAAAATCATATATATGGTCCTCTCTGTGTAGCAGGGGAAGCAATATAATGATGATTGTGTATTGCAATGTTAGAAGGATGTAAGAGATCTTGTGAGAATATCTAACAGAGCACTTCCTCAGTTTGGAGATTTCTTACAAGGATTTCTGGTAAAGGTGGTCTGTATCTTTAAAAAGAAATCTTGAGGGGTGCCTGGGTGGCTCAGTCAGTTAAGCATCTGACTTCAGCTCAGGTCACTATCTTGTGGTCCCAGAGTAAGAGTCCCGAGTCCTGCATCAGGCTCTGTGCTGACAGCTTGGAGCCTGGAGCCTGCTTCGGATTCTGTGTCTCCCTCTCTCTGCTCCTCCCCCACTCACACTCTCTGTCTCTCTCTCTCAAAAACAAATAAACATTAAAAAGAAAATCTTGAAAGGGCACCTGCGTGGCTCAGTTGGTTAAGTGTCCGACTTCAGCTCACGTCATGATCTCATGGTCCCTGAGTTCAAGCCCCATGTCAGGCTCTGTGCTGACAGCTCAGAACCTGGAGCCTGCTTTGAATTCTGTGCTTCCCCCTCTCTCTCTGCTCCTCCTGCTCATGCGCTGTCCCTTTCACTCTCAAAAATGAATAAATGTTAATAAGAAAATAAAAAAATCTTGAGAGACTATACCTTACACTCACCTTTTCATTAATAAACATTGCCTGCTCTGTTCAAACTATTGTGCTAGTCTCAGGAGAACATAGGAGAGAATAAAGCAAAGCATGTACCCAAAGGAGTTTCATAGCCTAATATGCCTAGTTTATGAAGACAGCCATGGGAGGAAAATAAATTACAATAAAAGTGCCTGGAAACCTACAGAGAAAAGAGTGTCACCATCAAGGGAAATGGTGTGGTTGGTAAGATTTACAAAGGAAGGGTCCTTATATTCGAGTCTTAAAAGATGAAACAGAGACTTTTCATGCTGCAAAGAGAGAGTAAATGTCTTTTTCCGCATTTTTTCTTTTTTGTACTATTAAAAACCCTGGACGTTATATATAAAACAAAAGTAATAATACACTAAAAGAAGAGAAGAAGGAAGACAGGCTAGGGGCCTCAGGCTCCAAGAGATGACATGGTGGTGAAATCAGTGAGCTTTCTTTTGTTCTTCATACATCCCATATGTGGAGATAAAAAAGCTGGCAGCTCAGAAATACCGGCATTGGAAAAATAATAATAATAAATTTAAAATAAAAATTTAAAAGCCTGATAAAAGCATGCTAGTAAGACCAAAAATTTCTGACAACAAGTGCTTTATTCCAGTCAGACACCACACAGAAAACTGTAATCCTCCCCACTCCCCCCCCCCCTTCCAAAAGTGATGTGTGAGAAGGGAGCAAAGAGCTCCACCCTCTTTAAATTGTAACAAGATGCCCCACCCCCTGAAAACCAAGGTGGTGTCAGAGGAGGCTAGAGAACCCATTCTCCCTGCTGGATGAGGTTAAAGGAAGCCTAATGTAGAATCAGGACTTTTACCACTGCCCAGCAGTAACAAGCCCACTTCCATTTTATCGGTGCAGTTTACAAGGGTAGCAGTAATGAAGGACTCTTAAGCCATCTCCTCTAAGCGGAGATCTGGTGGGGCACCACAACTCTGAATTGCACCCAGCAGTAAGGAGAGGCTACCCTTTGAATGTCAACAGAAGCTGAGTGGAGAGTTTTGGCATCTAGCTCCATGTGGCTTTTTGTTTGGGACAGCAAAAAGGAAGAAAGACCAACAGGGCTAAAAATGTATGCACATACATGTTTCTTCTCCTCTTGAGTTTCCTAAACTTGAAGCGAAATGTTTGGTACTTGAAGCAAAAATGATAACACTTTTAGTGATTCTCAATGTATGTAGAGAAAATATACTTTTTTTAATGTTTATTTTTGAGAGAGAGAGAGACTAAGCACAAGCAGGGGAGAGGCAGAGAGAGAGAGAGACAGAATCCAAAGTGGGCTCCAGGCTCTGAGCTGTCAGCACAGAGACCAATGTGGGGCTCAAACCCACAGACCGTGAGGTCATGACCTGAGCCTAAGTCAGACGCTCAACTGACTGAGCCACTCAGGTGCCCTTGTAGAGAAAATATTTAAGAAAATTATATTATAAATGGAAGATGTAAGGAACATAAAAGGAGGTAGGATTGCAGTACTTCACTTTGGTAAAGCATCAACACCAGAAGACTGAAGTTTTGTATTACGGTGTAATAGTACAATCACTAATAAATCTATATAAAAAGATACAGTCAAAAACACTATAGAAAACCAATCTGCAGATCAAGTAATCTGCAGGAAGGTAGGAGCAAAGAGAAACCTAAAAATATAAAAACCAGGAAAAAAAAATCAAATGGTAGACTTAAACCTTAATATATGAATAATTACATTATATGTAAATGGTCCAAGTGCAATAAATAAGAAACAGATTGGCAAAGTAGATTAAAATATTTAACACAACTATATGAAGACTATAAGAATTTTTTTCAAATAAAATATAGAAAAATTGAAAGAAAAAATATTTAATGCAAGCATTAATTAAAAGAAGAGTGGCTATATTGGTAACAGTTAAAGTAAACATTAAAGTTTTCCAGAGTCAAATAGAGACATTCCATAGTACTGAAAAGGTCAGTCCACCACAAATGGCATTCTAAGTATGTATGTACCAAACAACAGAGCTGCAAAATATATGAAGCAAAAATCAATGATACTAAAAGAAATAAACCCACGATTATGGGTGGAAGCTTTTTTTTTTTTAAAAAAAATTTTTTTTTCAACGTTTATTTATTTTTGGGACAGAGAGAGACAGAGCATGAACGGGGGAGGGGCAGAGAGAGAGGGAGACACAGAATCGGAAACAGGCTCCAGGCTCTGAGCCATCAGCCCAGAGCCCGACGCGGGGCTCGAACTCACAGACCGCGAGATCGTGACCTGGCTGAAGTCGGACGCCCAACCGACTGCGCCACCCAGGCGCCCCTGGGTGGAAGCTTTAATATTACTTTCATGATAATTGATAGAAAAATTAGAAAATCAATAAGAATATGCAAAATCCATCGAGCCACTGAATCAACTTGACGTTTATAGAAAACTCACCTAACAATAGCAGAATATAAATTCTTTTCAAGTACCAGTAAAACATATACCAAGATAGACTATCTCATAGGCCTTAAAACAAAGTTGAAAATTAAAAATAGAGAAATCATATGGAGTATGCTCTCTGACTACAATGTAATTAAACTAAAAAACAATGACAGAAAATAATAGAAAAGTCTCCCAATACTTGGAAGCTAAACAAAAACTTTCAAATAATGGGGCAGCTGTGTGGCTCAGTTGGTTAGGCATTTGACTCTCGGTTTCGGCTTAAGTTATGATCTCACGGTTCATGGGTTTGAGCCCCACATCAGGCTCTGTGCTGATAGCGAGGAGCCTGCTTGGGATTCTCTGTCTCCCTCTCTCTGCCCCTTCCCCGCTCACTCAGTCTCTCTCTGTTTCTCTGTGTGTCTCTTTGTCTCTCCCCAAAATAAATAAACGTTATTTAAAAAAAAAACAAACTCTTTAAGTAACTTGTGAATCAAATAGGGAGTCTTAATGAAAAGTAATGCTAAAACACATTAAACTGAATGAAAATGAAAATACAATGTAACAAAATTTGTGGGACACAGCTAATCAGTGCAGAGAGGGAAATATACAGCACTCAATGCGTACATTATTGACTCAAATCAGTAATTTAAGCTCCCATCTCCAAAGCCTAGAAAAAGAAGAGGGCAACACGAAGTAAGCAGAAAGAAGGAAATAATACAGATAAGAGCAGAAATCACGAAGGCTGAAAATTCTGATGCAGGCTAACAATAAGGATGAATCTTGAAGACATTATGCTAAGTGAAATAAGCCAGGCATAAAAGGGTAAATATCGTATGCTTCCAGGTATATGAGGTACCTAGAGTAGTCAGATTCATGGAAAATAAAGTAATATGGTCATTATCAAGAGATGGTGGAGATAGTATGGGGAGTTACTGTTTAACAGGTATGGAGTTTCAGTCTGGGAAGATGAAAAAATGGCCTTTTAAGGAGGAAGAAAGGGAACAAAGTGGTTATGGCTATCCAAGGCAACGTGAGAGATCTTTATGGTGATGGAGATGTGCTATTGTACTAGTTTTGCAAGATGTTGCTGTTGGGAGAAGTTGGTAAAGGGCACATGACAGCTTTCTGTATTATTTCATACAACTGCATGTAAAGCTACAGCTGTGTCAAAATATAAAGATTAATTTGGGAAAAAAATAGCAAAACATGTCTGGCAGAGAACATTCCAAACAGAAGTAAAATAAAGTTAACATTTTAGAAAGGGTTTGAAAGGCATGGTGGAATAAATGGTGATATCATAGCTTAATATATGTTTTGGGAGAGTGATTCCAGATGAAAATTTGGAGAATGTGGCTTGGCTTCTTCTCTGAAGTAACACCCTGTCTAGCAGTGGGCAGAGTAACAACTAGAAGAAATAACATTGATATCTAAGTTAGTTTTGTTCAGAAATTATAAATCTGAAAATTAGAATAAGGTCAATAAAGTGTTCTGGTATTATCTTGATAGTCTTCAAATTGATTAATCTTAGAATGATTGACTGTTGGTAAAATCTATCCTCTTTGTTACTGAAAGCTACACAAATTGTATACCAACTTGATATCACTTTGTGGATTCTGAACCATGAGATAGAGTATGAACCAATTATCTAACCTTCTTATAATTGTTAACTGTTAAATTAATGGTGCATCAGAAGGATGGACTAATTTGTTTATACTAAATTGTGATAAAAAATAATAATGTGACTGATGACGTTTTAAAATGTGCTTTTAAATGCATTTTATGGCTTTAAAAGTCCAAATAGAAATGATGACATTGACTCTGTCTATATCTGAGTGGAAGCATTCCATCCACCCTTAATGAGCTGAGTTTGCAATACAAAAATTAGTTTTCCTAAACCACATGGCTCTCTACTTTACAGAGAAGCTGGCCAGTGAGGTACTTCTGGTCAACTTGCAGAGATTCAGCCATCAGCACTGTGCTGACAATTCTAATGCAGAATGGAATTCAGTGTAACCAGCCCATTGCTCTTTAGAATTTGCAATGCTAGCAGGAGCATGATGTATTTTTGTAGGTAAAGTCAGCAATTGTAGCACTGAACTGCGCTTTGGAACAAATAGGAAAGTGGCACTTTGGAGACCATAACTGCATTTTAATGGCGTAACTTTCTGCTCTCTAAGCATAGGTCAAATCGGAGAATCGAAACCAGAGGGAAATATTAGGAGAAAAGATGGTGGCATCCATAAATCTCATGCTTACCTGACAATAAACTTTAAATTAAACCTTATTTTGTCTGTGAGAGAGGACTTTAGAAATTGCATATGTATATACATGTATATATATCCAGTTATATTTATAATGGGGTTTAAGATAATAATAGCAGACTAGAAGATACTTATTACGTTAATGAAAAGTTACGTGTATGTGTTAATAAGTGAACTAAATGGTGATTTGCTGGGGGGAGCACTTGGTACATGTTATCAGAATACCTGAATGTGATTTGTAGATCTTCCTCTTATTATAGATGACATCCAACTTGGTGTACCTGGACCAGCAGCCCCATTGTGTCTGGCAGTGTGTTAGAAGTGCACATTCTCAGACCCAACCCCAGACCTCCTGAATCAGAATCTGCATATTAACAAGTTCTCCAGGTGGTTTGTCTGCACACTCAGTTTAGAAGCAGTGCTCTTAGTTGCATGTTCTTGACCCTTGTACTGGAGGTAATATCTTCATTGCAGGATGCTTATGAGTAACTATATGGTCAAATATGAGAAAGTGCCTTTTCAGTTTAAGGAAGGGAAAAGCCAGGATTGAAATTAGCAACGGAAATTAAAGTAAAGATAAACTAAGTTTTTCTTTAATTACAAAAAAAGAAAAGAAAAACTATAGCAGGTGTGAGGTTAAGCTCCTAAACTGTCGTCTTTCAGCTCCGCATCTCTGTGATGCTAGGGCTCTTGCTTTGCCATCTGTCTTATTCCAAGTTCCTGCCATTAGGGAGCACTACTAGGAAAGTGGGAGGCAGGGAGGGCAAAAAGGACTAGTCCTTTCTTTCTTCCTTTCTCTTCCTTCCTTCCTTCCTTCCTTCCGTTCTTTTTCTTTCTTTCTTTCTTTCTTTCTTTCTTTCTTTCTTTCTTTCTTTCTTTCTTTCTTTCTTTCTTTCTTTCTTTCTGTCAACATCTCAGCATCGCAGAAATACCCTTCACCTCAGCAGTAGCTGTTGTTTGAGCCTCTAGCTTCTTTGTTTTTTATTACCTTCAAGTTTTCATAACTCCAGCCACTACCCTTCATGTCCCAGCTTTATGGATGTTAGTTGCTTCCTTCCGTTACCATCTCTGGTTAATTTAGTGTTTTCTTTCGCTTGTCAATTCTCTGACATATGCTTAAGAAACTGCCTATATTAACTTATGTCTATTGAAATACATAGCATGGTTTCAGCTTTCTTGAATGGATCCTAACTGATACAAGAGGCAGCAGAGGGGTGACTGGGTGACTCAGTCAGTTAAGTGTCTGACTTTGGCTCAGGTCGTGATCTTGTGGTCCTTGGGTTCGAGCCCCACGTCAGGTCTGTGCTGACAGTTGAGAGCCTGGAGCCTGCTTCGGATTGTGTGTCTCCCTTTCTCTCTGCCCCTCTCCTGCTTGTTCTCTGTCTCTCTCAAAAAACAACAACAACAACAACAACAACAACAACAACAACAACAAAAAACCCACGTTAAAAAAGGTTTTTTAAAAAAGGCAGCAGAACTGAGTGGCTAATTATAATACCTGGTATTTAAACATATATTTTTTTTCAGAATGCATTCAGAAGTATTAAGATTCTGTACATTTGTAGGATCTCTAGGTTGTTTTTGTTTTCAGGCGTGCAAATTTTCTTTATTGTATCACATCACATCACATTGTAAAACACTTTCACATCCCTTAATAGACTTTTTGCTTTCTTCTCACTAATACAATAATGATAATAAGAATCAAAAGAATAATGACTGAAGAAGATTTGTAAGGCACTAATCTTATTCCAGGCACTTTCAATGGATTTTACATTTAATCCTCACTCCAGTCTTAATGTAAATTCTACTAGAACCCTAATTTGACAGTTGAGGAAACTGAAGTTGCTCCAGATTAAGTAATTTGTCCAAATCACACAGCAAAAAAGTTGTGAAATTGAGATTCAATCCATTGGTTTGACTACAGAGCCATAAGGTCCTACAGCCTTCTTTTCCAGACTTGTCATGTGTTTTATTTGTTACTTGCCACTGTTAATGTCCATTTGTTTTTTACTTCTTCGTTACTCTCCATTCATTCTTAAGCATGCCACCTGACTAATACTGAAGCAATGCCTGTTATGCTTTGGGCATTGGAGTTAGAGTTACAGAGACAAATTAAACCTGGGTTCTGCTCTGATGAATTTACTATTTATTTTGAAGAGATTTTAATGTAAAGAGAGAAGTGTGAAAGAGCAGTAGATTTTCTTACATGCATTTCCCTTGGGTGTACAGGGGGAGATGGACAGGGCTGTGTGAATCATAGTTTTGTGAGAAAGTCAGTGTTGCTGAGGAATGGCTTTTCACAGAAGATGTGAAGGCAGTGGTAGAAATATTCTTTAGAAACTCCAGGGGATGAACTTTGTCCTTCTAGAAGCAGATATGTTCTTGCTAACTTGATGTTTTTGGTTTACAAACTAGGTGAGCTCAATGTTAGTAAATTTTTTCTTGGGTGGAAGTTTATAGTTTTTTTGGTGTAATTATGATATAAATGTGAATGGCATACTTATTACAGTCCAGGCATTACTATAAGTATTTTGTGTATATGTTTATACGTTACAAATTACTTTTAAATGAAAAATAGTGCTTTCCTTATTCTATGGATGAAGAGATTGAGGTACATGCAAATTAAGACAGTTGCAAACAGCTAGTCCTACAGCTAGTCATAGAGCTACTGCTCCTAATCACTATTTTCTAGAACTGTGATACCATCCTTTGGTATAAAAGAACAGGGCCACAGTTAAGTACTGACTACTTCAGGAATAACAAGATCTTACCTTTCTCGGACAGTGTTACTAGCCTCTGCTTATCTCTCTTTGGAACTTGAAAACAAAGGAAGCTTCCCTGAGATAATTGCTTTGATCTGCCCTGCATCTGTAGTCACTTTGCTTCCCACAAGTTTGCGTGCTTGGCTAATTAAACTCAGAACTAAATCTAACCTGAATAGGTATTGCTTGAGTGTGTGTATCTGTGTGTGAATGTAACCCATACTTACTGGAAATACTACATTCGTACCCACTGCTTAGGCTGAGCTGTACCCACTGTTCTCTTTCTTTTTGAGTTGTCTCTTTTCTTTTACAAAAAGCAGCAACCATGGGGCACTTGGGTGGCTCGGTCAGTTATGCATCTGACTTGACTCTTGGTTTCATCTCAGGCCGTGATCTCATAGTTCACGGGTTTGAACCCTGCATTAGGCTCTGCGCTGACACTATGGAGCCTGGTTGGGATTCTCTGTCTCCCTCTGTCTCTGTCCCTCCTGCTCAAGGTCATGCTCTTTCTCTCAAAGTGAATAAACATTTAAAGCAAAAAGTAGCAACCTATTTTAGCTATCTTATGAAAGAGAGGTTAATTGGATGGATTCAGCTCAACTTTTGGTAAAATGGCAAAGCCATTATAAATCAAGCAGCCTCCTCCGTCTCTGCCTTTCTTCTGTTCTCTGTAGCCACCCCTATGTCCCCTCCCTCCTGTTTGGTACATTCTCGTGTATTTTCTAAACTAGCTCTCAGAGGGAGCCAGACACCATGCAAATCTCCTTTCTATCATCCCAGTTTGGAGGACTCTTTTTGGGCAGGCCACCTCATGGGTGACCTAAATGCCTACTGAGAAGCCTTTGAGGCAGGGGTCTAGGGATCATTTGTTGGGTGGTTCTGCAAGCTCTAGGAAGCCTCTATTGACCCCCGTGGTGGCACAACTCCCAGTTTCCTAACTGGGGTTTACTCAAGGAACTAGAGCAAATTCAAAACCTTCATTGAGCCTCACTCTTTTCTTCCCAGCTTCTAGTACTTGCCAGACTTTGTCACTTTGTTCTTAGGCCTGCAGGCTCTAGTATTCAGCAGGTACACATCTCCTCCTGTGGAGGGAAAACATCAACATTGGTATGACTAGTGCAGCCTGGGACTGTCCTCCCAGCTCACATATGGGAATCTCATTTCTCCCTTGTGACTCCACTCCAATGCCATCTCCACCATGAGGATGCTTACTGAAACAGTGCGTAATACTCTCTCTCCTCCACAGAAGAGGACTGTACACAGTGAAAGGGAGCCTGGTTTGTGTTCTCAGAGTCTTAGGAGAGGGACCACAATATCTTAGGAACTCAAAAAATGTTGATTGCAAAACTTGAGTGAGTGCAACATCTCAATTTGGTTTGGTTAATTTATCTTAATGTGTTTTGTTAGGAATTAGAGAGCATTGTCTCGTCTTGACTTCTATTACCTGGTTAGAGAATCTTGCTTTGGTATTATTAGTTAAATGTTAAAACAGAAGGAAAACAACATTTGTTTGGTGGTTTGTGTCCTAGTGACTGCATGTTGACCTTCAATGATCATTATTTTCCAGTTGCATGCAAACAGTGGTACTAATAATCCATTCCAGGGACTAATATCAAACTTTCATTTGTGGTAGGATTATCCAAAGTTTTCCCCAACACAGAACATGGCCATAATATGTATAAGATACATTGGAGTGAACAGAAGAATGTGATGGCAGTAATAGCCCCTTCGCTGCCCCAGGGGATGAAGCAAACAATACATCAATACACTCATCACCCACTATACAAGCATGCTGAGCATCCAATTGGAAACATTTGATTATACTATGGATAATTTAGAAATCTTTTCAATGTTTTGTTTTTTAAATCAGGAATTTTGTTTGCCCACCTTTAAAGAATATTAAGTCCCAAAATTTGGATAAATCCTTTCCTACAAATAGTGAATTTCTGGAAATCAAGAGCAGTGGAAGAGCCAAAATGTTAGAGGAAGACAAATTTCTGAATGGTTCCCAATGTCTACCAGAAATCTTTATAGATAATAGATGCTCAATAAATACTGTTTGACTTAAAGTACACCATCTGCCCTAGTGATTTCCTCTCCTATTCTTTTTCCCTTTTTGTATGGGTAGAATTGCAAATGCCCTTCACATTGGCCGTGGTACATTGCAGATGGCTTCAGGTATGGACCACCTATCTATATCATAGGGCGCTCCACCCTGGTCATTTATTCTTGCTATTTTCACGTTGTTGTGTACATAGCTCTTTTTTCATTTACTGTGACCAGTACTAATTGTTTCATATCTCAAAAATCTCCCTTCTATCTTCTTCCTTAAAACAGTAACCTGCTATCTTTTCTCAGAAGAGGCAGGCTAAGTTATTGGTCTAAAGATAGGCATATAGGGGCACCAGGGTTGCTCAGTCAGTTAAGCGTCCAACTCTTGATTTTGGCTCAGGTCAGAAGCTCACAGTTCGTGAGCCCAGCACTGGGCTCCCCATTGACAGTGTGGAGCCTGCTTGGAATTCGCTCTCTCTGCCCCTCCCCAACTCTCTCTCTCTCAAACATTAAAAAAATAATAAAGATAGGCATATAGCTATTCTGACCAATGAGACATAATAGCTCGCTAATAGGCAGTCCCTTAGGAAAAACTTCTGCTCAAAGAAAGTGAGAAGAAGGAGGTCTCTGTATTTTGAACCCCATATTTTTTGACTTTGAATATACTTGAAAAAATGTTCAAATGATGCTATTCCAACCATCTTGATATCATGAGGGAAACTTGACCCAATGAGCCTTCACAAACAATTGTCAACCTCTAAATGTTTTGTTACATGAGAAAAAGAAAGCCCTATTTTTAAAGCCATCTTGGTGATGTTTTATCTTACTTGGAACCAAACCACATAATGATTAATGGATGATATGTGGTTAGTTATACAGCCATTATACTATTTCCTTACCATCTCCCATGACTCTTGTGATATTTTCCATATTAGAATTCTTCGGATTAAGGTTTCTGATGGGCATTGACCATACATTTTAAAATTTAATTCAACAAATGTTTGCTATCTTACTTCTCTGATAGACTGAGTTGTTCAAGGATGATGTTTTATTTATCTTTTCATGTGCAGTATTTTAATGAAACATGCAATGAATATTCAGTAAATTATTCTTGAATGAAGAATTCTTCTTCAATTAATTTTTTCTGTGTGCCAGGCATTGTGTTAGATTCAGAGGTACAAATATCAATATAACATGCTGATTTCACTTAATGATGTATTTCATAATTTAGATGATAGTTGCACTTTTTTTCCTTTCCAAAATACTATAAAAAAAAAACTCTGAGGGAACAGTCTATGTCTGCTTTATTTTTTTTAGATCATAGAATTTCTAACAAATGGTCTTCTATCTCTAAGGCTTCAAAAATCCAATGGAATTGAATAAATGTCAAATAAATATCTCCATAACTGCCCACCCCATTATAATATCTGAACTTTGTGTTTATTACTCTTAGGAAATTGTCCTTGTGACCTATTTGGGTTACTTTTATCATACTTCTCCAATGTTTTATTTTCATATTTTCCATCCTCTTACTTTCACTGAAAAGCTTGCCAGCTATATTCCATACATAGTTTCAGTTTTTCCCCCTCTCTTTTTCTCTCTCTGACAAGGACAAACTCTTGTATGCATGATATAGTATAAGTCTATTCTTTAAAGTCTTAGGCAGTTTTATTTATTTGTCTCATAACATTTCAAAGTACTTTTTTCAGTCATCCTTTGCAATCAGTATAGGAGAATTTGAGAGCATAATTGTATTTCCAGCCCTCTTTCTTGGGTTTTTACATTAACTGAACACCTTTTCACATTTTTTTTTTTTGTTCTTTTGCCAGACTGATTGCCCTTTATAGCTGGTAAGAAGTGAGACTAGACGTTGTCAGTCTTATGCTAGAGAATGACCAGAAGTGGTTTCAAATGACATTTGATTACACTTGTCTATAAACATAAAAAAGAAAATAAGTTGTCTTACCAAAAGATGATTGTACCTGACAAGGAAAGCTTGTGGTTTATTAATAATTAAAAATATTTCTGTGTTCTGCTACTGATGGAATAGTTAATCACTTGTTCAGTCAATACCAATGTAACATTTATTATTCATTAAAGATAAATGTAGTGAAATGGCCTTGAATTGCACTGTGTTACAACGAGATTACTAAGGGCACAAAAAGTTGATTTATTATTTAGGAATTGATTAAACTTCTCTACTGATCTCAGTGACTAGGATAACCCACCAGATCCCACAGTGACACAAAGTTTTAATAAAAAAAACAGGTAACTAGCTGGAGTCTAGAGTTTAAAAAAATTTTTTTTAATTGTATAGTTGACATAATTAGCTAGGGACAAGGTGTTCAAGATAGTGACAAAAGTGAAGGTTCTGCTTCCAGAGTTAATAAGAGTTTCTTAGAAGGGATGTGATACCCAGAAAGGACTCCCACATTTTCCAGGAGTACTTTCTTGATTTTTAGTGTGAAACCATCTTAGGCTCTTGCTTTTCACACATGCTGTGCTGGGTCATTATAACTCAACCAAATTTTATTCAAGAGCTTTATGTTCAGGTGACATTTTTTTCCCCCTCTCAGGTAGAGTTGGTTGAATTTTTTAAGGGTTTTATGAATGATTTATTCCCCTTTCTCTCTAGTTCTTCTGAATCTTCATACTCAGATTAGGGCCAAATATCAGGAAAGGATGGCCTTTTCTCCAGTTCTTATTGTAAGTTTTTTTTTTTTCCTGCTCACAGTGCTACTAGAAGTGGAAACTCTCAGTTGAGGGCTCACCTGTCCCTTCTTTTCAGGACCTAAAAAGTCTTTTCCTTATAGACTATGCTACCTCCATATTTTAGGGGCCTTTCATTTCTTTCTAATGAGGTGATGACAGAAAAAGTAGGGAGGGAGGAAGAGAAAACATCTATTCTAAGTAAGGATGGTCTTCATGATTTCTCCAATGGATGTGAGTCCTATGTTTGGTTTCTAATAAGACTGGGTTTTGATTTAGGTCAGGTTGCTACTGTCTTCGAGAACAGATGGACTTGAGCCTCAGTATGCAATGAAGAGGACCTCTCAGTATCTCGGGGTATTTAAAATTCATAGTAACAGCTGCAATCAAGAAGCTTATGATCTGGTGCATAAATAGTCATATGCTTGTTCCTTGCTATAGAGAATCATTTGTGTGTTTTTGGGAAAAATTTCATATAGCATCCTGATACATAAAGATGATTTTATGGAAGAGGATTAGCATGCCCATTCCCAAACTGCCCCCAACTGTAGCAATGATATATCAAATCCTATGCTGGATAAGAAATTCCTGATTTTAGAATCACATATTGAGTAACTACTGGATACCAGACACAAAGTTAGACTTAAAGCCGGTCCTGTGATAAAGACAAAATGATGTGATGGGAATAAGGAAGAAAGGAAAGGAAAGGAATCATCTTATTAGAAATGGGACAGACTCCCTGTGACAATTCTCCAGTGTTAGAATATAAACTATTCTAAAATGAGACAGTATCTGAAGATTTTTTATATTTGTGGATTTTTATTTTGTTACATTTGGAAAATTGTAGGTAGTCTGTACTCTGTCTCACCCGCCACTGCCTAAGCCTTGGATAATGTGAGAGGGAAATGTACTGTGGAATGCACTAAGTTCTTACAGTGACTCCTGGAAAGTTATCAAATGCTTGGGTTTGCTTTACGACCATTTATTTAATATTCCCAGGCATAAATTATTTAATTGATTCAAAGAGCTTTAATATGTGACATTTGAAGATACTTCTCCTTCATCCTGTGTTCATTTATTCATTCTAGTTTCAAGAGTTAATTAATGTGGTTGGTTAGCCTTCTCTTGTGACGATTGCCACTTCATGCTCCAACTGATGACTCAGTTCCTAAAACCATTTTTCAGAACTTTTTTGTGTATGTTATGGTTCCAAATATTCTCTGAACCCTTGGGGGAACTTAGGTCTACCTGCACCTACGCCAGTCCCAGAAACCATTGATTTGCCTTCCAAAGATAAACTTTTATTTTCTACCTATTTTACAGTCTTTCTCTGACTACCATTCTCACAATTTCTAGTGAAGTAGGATTTCAAATCACAGCCCTTCCCCCTGGTTTGGATTTATACTTATTCTTAAAACAATACATGCTATGTTCCTGTTAGGTGCTAGATACTGTTCTAGGTGCATGGAAGCATCAGTAAACATGAAGGAAGAAGGTTCTGTTCTTAAGGAGTTTATAATCCCCTGGGAGGTTACTAGAAACAGAGGTGAAAGAGAGACAGCAAACACGGTAATCAGACACAGTAATTAAAATTATTCATAGAGTTATAAATGGTATGAAAATAATTAAAGCAGAAATTGTAGTGCAGAATGGTAAGGCATTTGTTTAGATTTAGTAGTCAGGGGAAGCTCTTCTGGGGTATTGGTATTTGGACTGAAGTCTGAAGGATGCAAAAGAGCCATTAATGCAAAGACCTGGGAGCAGACAGAACAGCCAGTGCAGATGCCCTGTGATAGGCACAAATTTGCAAGTTCCAGTTACGAACAACAGGGCAGTGTGGCTAGCACAATGTGAGTGGAGTGCCTCGGTCTCTGTTCCCAAATATGAGGCCCTGAGCCAAGGGCTATGCGCATGCATCTATTAGAAAGTGAAAACCCAGGGAGAAGACACAAGGGGAGTGGAGCATAGAAGGCAGCAGAACTAATATGAAGATGCATTTTCAAACTGATGCTAAGAGTGACTGTTTGCTTGACCTTAAAAAACATCCTCTGAAAAGTCACTTGAAAAACTGGAATGGAAGGAGAAAAAGGGAGAAAACTTATCCACCTGCTATCCTTGCCAGTTGATCAAGGGTTTGTACCATGCAGTATGACTCCCTAAATTTTGGGAATGTACATGCTTTGGGAAAGGAATCCTGTTTTTTCACACTTCAGCATCAATAGAAAAGCCACGGGGTGGGAGGTATGAGGCCCCCTGTCGGGCATAATGGAAGTTGCTGTCAAGTTGTAGCTGTGTGAATTCAGTCAGGGCCCACCAAGAGCTGGTGTCCACAATAGTGTCTGGAACAAGAGGCCAAAAGGATCCAGATATGGTGTATAAACCATATACTGCAGAGTGACATTCACGATGGCTTAGGAAAATTAATCAAGGGCCAGCAATCTAGAGGGCATGGTACAAAGTCTTGGAGGTCTAAGAAGTCCTGATACAAAGTGTGGAGTTGATCCTAAGTGTGTTGGAAAGACATTGGAAGTTATTTATCACGGTTATGATATGATCTGTTTTGTATTTTAATTTTTTTTTTCAACGTTTTTTTTTTTTGTTTGTTTTTTTTTTGTTTGTTTTATTTTGGGACAGAGAGAGACAGAGCATGAACGGGGGAGGGGCAGAGAGAGAGGGAGACACAGAATCGGAAACAGGCTCCAGGCTCCGAGCCATCAGCCCAGAGCCTGACGCGGGGCTCGAACTCGCGGGGCTCGAACTCACGGACCGCGAGATCGTGACCTGGCTGAAGTCGGACGCTTAACCGACTGCGCCACCCAGGCGCCCCTGTTTTGTATTTTAAATAGATTACTCTGGCTTTCATGTGGAGAATTGCCTGTCAAGGAGTGAGATTAGAATAGTTACACCAGAGCAGTAGTCAGGAAACTGGGACCCATGGGTCAAATCCTGCCCATGTCCTGTGTTTGAAAATAAAAGGTAATTGGAACCCAATCATAATTAGTCATTCCTATGTTGTCTGTGGCTTTTTTCACCCTATGGCAACAGTTTGTAGTAACTGCAACAGAAACTATGTCCTGCAAAGGTTTAACTATTTACTATTCGACCATTCACAGGAAAAGTTTGTTGAACACTGTATTAGGGTAATCTTCCTACAGCATAGTTGGACAATGCCACTATCCTGCCCAGTATCCTTCAGTGGTTGTCGGTTCTCGTAAGGTTGTATTATTACAATAACATTCATTAGTAAATAGTAAAACTTTGTTTGGAAAGCAGAGCTTTCTTCTTTCAAAATACATACTATTTTCTATACCCTGTATTGTTATCTTATCCACAGCTGAACCATATGCTGGGCAGTACCACCAGTGCTTTGTGTATGTTAAGTAAATTAGTCAACTTTGTTGCCGTTAGAATCAAAAAAGGAAGAAAAAGTCTCAGTTGCTTATAAACATTTCTTTTCTCTCACATTACTTGTCAGCCACTGTGGGGGAGATACTGAAACTCTGCCCCATGAATTTTCTCATTTTGGCATCCAAACTGAACAGTCTCTATTTGAGATCTATTGTTTTTCTGGCAGATAAAAAGAATAATGACTGGTGGGAACTCAGAAGGCTTCTGAAAGCTTTTGCTCTAATGATGCATACATTGCATCTGCTTGTGTTTCATTGGCCAATGTATGTCACATGACCAAGCCCAATATCAGTGAGGTGAGATGTGGACTATTCTTTGGTGAGGGGGATGTGGCAAATCACATCTTAATAGTCAAGGATGTTACACACACCCCTTAATAAGGTTGTGGGAGAGGGATTATTAATGTTTCCTATTATCAATGTATTGACTCAGCTCCAAATCTGCACTTTATTGACTTACTTATGTATGGTACTGGAGCTGAAGCCTGTAAACATGTTTGGCCAATGGGCTCAACCTTAGGCTTTGTCAATAGAGGGCGCTGGAGGGCTATTGCAAAGCCATAGCAGGTGCAAAAGGTTTTCCTTCTTAGTTAAGTGGCCAGATTTAACAAACAAAATAAAAGATGCCAGGTTAACTTGAATTTCAGATAAATAATGAATATTTTGTAGCATAAGTATGTACCAAAGAGGGCAAGAGATCTACTTACACTAAAATTTCATTCAGTGTTTATCACCTACTGAAATTTGAATTTCATCTGACAACCTTATTCTGGCGACCCAGTTCTAGTGCCAGTGTGCTGTTTTTTGTTTTTGTTTTTGCTTTTGTTTTTTTTGCCATAGAAGACAGAGAATCAGGTGTGTAGGAAACACGGCAACAGTCACATCAGAGGCCCACAGATCAGCTACAACCTTTTACCCTCCAACAAGTTTCTCTACATACCACCTGCAGATGGGACCTTCAGGCAGCCGCCTTCACCACCAGGAGGATGCCTGTTCCTATGCTGGGGCAGCCACACCCTCTCCAAAGCATTCGAATCTGAGCTTTGAGGGGAGGGAGCCTTCTCCCTTCTCCGCAGATTGTTCATTCTCCCCCGACATTAAAGGTAGCAAATGCTGTCTGTACTTGCTACTTGTATGCCCCTTACTTAGAGTCCCTGTTTATCTTTTTTCATAGTTAATCACCTTTTACTAGTTTATTTATATTAAAATTCCTAGTTACTGATGTAGTTTCTCTGCCCTGGCAAGACTCTGACTCACAGACTGGGAACAAAAAATAAAATCTACCACACAAGATAATTTAATAGTCAACTATCCTATGAGGAAATATTTTATCCCATTTTACAGAGAAAGAATCTGAACCTTAAGGAGGTCACATAATGAGTGAAAAGTCACAGATCTGGTGAGTAATGGAGTCTTGATGCCAAAGTATGACTCATGTTCATGGTTTTATGCCCTTAATTTTGCCTAGCTATCTTTCTAGCCATTAAATGGAAGAGTGTTTCAACATTGACTCCAAATAATTAATATACGTCTTTGCAATTATCACCTGGGGGAGTGATGTCGCTTCTCTGTTCATGCCTGCTCAGTGTCATTGTTTCGTTGCAGTAATTTCCCCATTTTATAGGCAGAAGATTTGGGCAGAAAGAAACAACAGGGGAAAAGTTCTGTTGTGAGTTGAAGTTCGTCCACCTCAAATTTTATATGTTGAAGTCCTATCCTCCAGTATTTCAAAACATAGACTTATTTGGTGATAGTGCCTTTACAAAGGTAATCCAATTAATGTGAGGTTGTTGGGATAAGCCATAGTCTAATATTACCGGTGGCCTTAATGAAAAGGGTCATTTGGGAACCAAAAATATACATAGAGGAAGGTGATATAGGGAGATGTAGAAAGAAGATAGCCGTCTATAGGCTATGCAGACAGACCTGGAAAATTCTTCCCTTATAACCCACAGAAGGGATCAACCCTGCAACACCTCAACTTTGGATTTCTAGCCTCCTAGAACTGAAAGCTAATAAATTTCTGGTGTTTAAGCTATCCAGTCTGTGATACTTTTTTATGGCAGCCCCAGCAAACTAATATAATTACTCTCAAGTATTGTCTTTTTATAGGAAGGTGCTGTTGACTTTTCTCTTCAGATGTTTTTCTAACGGGAAAGACAAAAAAGTTGGTTTACACTTCTGTTCTTTTTTAAAAACTGGCAGAGATTACAGTTGAATATGGTAGGAATATGTGTGAAGCAAGATGTAACACCAGATACACTCAGAGTCTGATATAAGGATTGAATTTTTACCAGTCTGAGTCCTATTCCTCTTCTCTGTGCCTTTGCTGTTGTAAATGTAGTCCATAAACCAGTGGCATCAACACACCTGGGGGTGGGTTACAAAGGCAGAACGTCAGGCCTCATATCAGATTTACTGAGTCAGAATTCCATTGTAATAAAATCCTTAGTTGACTAACATGCATATTAACATTCAGAATCCTGAACACCAGATAATATCATTGTCTATTAGATCAAACAAACAAATAGACAAACAAAAAACTATAGAACTTACCTTTCTTTGTTTTTATTTTTGGAAATGCCTAAAGTGATTTTAGATTGCTGAGCTAGCTTTTAGGAGGCACTAGAAACGTTTAGCAGGTCACAAGTATATCTGTTTGATTCACAGCTGGCTTGAAATCAATTACTTGAAGCTGAAATGCCTCTCAAAACTCAATAATGTGATAATTGCTCTTAATTGTTTCACTGTGACTTCCCTGCCTACTTGTTACTTGGATGTTAATGAACGGGCTCTCGAAACTAGGAAGAGCCTTTTGCTTTACCATTGCCAGATGCAGGGTAAATTCAGCTTGTTGCTGTAATATATGGACATTGTGACACTATCAATAAAGAAATAATCTATTAAAAATGATGCCAAGTAAACAAAAACAAAAAAAAGGAACTTCTAGCTACATTAGTCTACCTTTGTTACCCTTACATTCAACGTAAATAAAGTTGGTCATTGGCAAAATTCTCACTAAAGACTTAACAGATATTTGTTGTTGTAAATGGAATTTTGAATCCATTGCATTTGTGTCTATTTTAAATTATGTTTTTCTGTGATCAGAGAAGAAACTTTATTTTTGTCATTGAAGTTGTATGTTTTTGTTTTAATTGGGAACATGAAAGAATTGTCTTTTATTTTCTGGCTAAGAAACAGATATATTTACATAAAGAATGAAAACCTCACCATTTTTCCTATTGGATTTGGAGACCCAAAGTGTTGGGAAAAAGACACCTCATTCACTCTTGGTTGATGTGCATATTTGTAAGAAATAATGGAGTCAATCTGACATTAGTTACTAAATTTATAATTGCATGTGTCTTTTAACATGACAATTAGATTTCTTAAATTTATCCTCAACATATTCTTACATAGGCCCAAATTACACATGAACAAAGTTATTCATTGCAGTGTTGTTTTGTAAAGATCAAAATATAGAAATATCCTAAATGACTATAAATAAGAATTGGTTAAGTAAATTTTAATACACCAAAATAATAGAATACTATACAACCATATTCAATATCAAAGTTCATTATGTACAGATGCCTCTTTCTATTTTTGAGTGAAAAATAATAGTTTCAAAAAGTATTTTTTGCATACCACTATTTTTAGAAAAAGGAGAAAATGATTGTGTCATTTTAGCTGCCTATATATGAAGGACATATCTGGAAGGTTATATGAGAAACAAATGCATATGTGGAAAAAATATGGATGAGGATGAGAATCCTTACCTTATACTGTAATTTGCTTTTTGGTTTTGGAAACATTCAAAGAGAAATTCAATTGAAAAGTAATAGCAACAGAATAGATGATGTCCCACAGCAAGAGCAACAAAACCAATTGTAACATTCTATGATATTGGATCAGTCTTGAAATTTCTAGAATAATAATCTGGTTGCTATTATGTAGTCTGCTAAAGCCAATGCCCAGATTCCTTTAACTTAAGTTTAATATTGAAACTATGCAAGGTATTTGTTTTAATCTTGTGTATGGAGTAGGTACACATTGCAAAATGTTCTGGGATAACTTTACACTTGTTCTGAATTGTAATGAACATAGCTGTCTTAATCTATTTTGCTTGTTTGGTTCCTCCGGTGTTCAGTGTTTGCACTACCAAGCTGTGCTGGGCAAATTCCGGTGGAATAATTGCATAAATAATGAGAGATTCCCACTGTCCCAAAGAACCTAAACATGGTTCTGTCTATTTTGTGCCTCAGGGCCTCTTGGCCACTCCCTTTCCTCCAGTAATTAACTTTCCACCATCATTATTTTTCAGTATGGCAAGCTGCAGGCATGGGCCACTCACAGAACACCCTCCTGCTGGTGATTAGCCATCACTGGCTTCCTGTAAGAATATTCTCCATAGATAATGCAGGTTATTAACCTAGACAGAAATATTAGATTCTCACTGGAGAAAAAAAATGCTTTCTAATCATTTCTGAGTTTTTGGAGAAACAAATCAAAACACAGAGCAGAGATAATATAATAAATAGGCTTTTGTGAAGGAGCTGTATACAATCTTGGGTTTATTCACCTATAGAAAGAAGTATATAAGCCCCACTCCTTCTCCTTACATTTATCAAGACATGAAATTATACAGAGCAACTGTTTTCCCTCCCTCAAACATACCATGCTGTTGTACCTTTCTAATAAGCCTTTGAGCATTATGTTTTCTCTGACAGGAAAGCCTTTCTCCTTCTGCCCCATCTGTCTTCTCAACTCCTACTTCTCCTTCAAAATAGGTAGAACCTTCTCAGTGACACCTCCTAGAATTGGCTGTGTCTCTCATACAATTAATCCTTCCTTCCTCAGTACTCTTGTCTTTTGAGCTTGCTATTATTCTCGCAGTGATGGCAATGTTGACATTATTTGTTCCCATACCAAGAAAATGCATTTTCTTAAATGTGTATGTGTTTTAATAGACAGAATTTTCAGATTTGTACATTTGATTCTTTGAAAAAAATGTAGGCTATAAATATGAAATCATATTGTTATACATTTCATGATTCATTCTTTTTAAGAAGTATACTTGCATGATATGGACTGTCCCATAAAATATGGACTATGTATTACTGTAGCTTAGAGAGTCTATGAAATGGTGTTCATATCTAAGAAAGGGCATGCTTTCATGCTATCAACAATAGCTAAATTATGGAAAATGCCCAAATGTCCATAAACTGATGAATGGATAAAGAAGATGTGTGTGTGTGTGTGTGTGTGTGTGTGTGCGCGCGCGCGCGCGCGCGCAATGGAATATTACTTGGCAATCAAAAAGAATGAAATCTTGCTATTTGCAACAATGTGGATGGAACTAGAGTGTATTATGCTGAGTGAAATAAGTCAGAGAAAGACAAATATCATGATTTCACTCACCTGGAATTTGAGAAACTTAACAGATGAACATAGGGGAAGGGAAGGAAAAATAAGATAAAAACACAGAGAGAGAGACAAACTATAAGAGAGTCTTAAATACAGAGAACAAACAGAGGGTTGACGAGGGGTGGGGGAATGGCGGGGTGGATTAAAGGGGTGATAGACATTAAGGAGGGCACTCTTCAAAGTGAGCACTGGGTGTCATATGTAAGAGATGAATCACTGGCTTCTACTCCTGAAGCCAAGACTACACTGTATGTTAACTAACTTGAGAATTTAAAAAAAAAAAAAAGTCACGCTTTCCTGACCTTCTGTATATTCTCTCATCATCCCATCATCACTTCTCTCCAAGCTGAGGAAGCTCTGTCTTGATTGGGGAGACTCAGAACATTGATTGGGCTGTATTTTTGAATGGGTGGAACCCCTGGGCTGTAAAGGGTCACACATAATGATGGATTTCTGTTTCTGCCTCTTTCTCTGTTGGAGGTGGCAGGCAGTGTGTACCTAGATTCTAATTTGGATTTATCCCTTAGGCTCATTTATTGAGTCCCATCCGGCTCACCCAAGATTTTCATTGATGCATTGAGGCTCAAAAACAACTTGGGAATTGACATTAATTTGCTCTAATTTCTTGGGTTTTCTGTTCTTTTAGAACCTTGTGAGTCTGAAGAGCAAAATACCCCAAGGCAAGAACCTGGAACTTCTGGCCTCTTTAACCCTACTATCCTCCTACAGTATCCCATTCTCAACATTTCTTCTGAATTATGGATAACCCTTATTCCTTAACTAAATGTTACAATGGAATCCTATTATAGTTGTTTCTTCTTTAAAATACTTTTATACCATCTAGTTGGATATATATTTGGAAACTTATAAAAAGTTTGAGTTGACCTGGGCACCTTCAGGCTGAGGTTATCAATGGAGTCTATCACTGTTCAATAGTCAATGGGAAGAACCCCAGTATTTATAAGTGTAGGAGTTCTGAGTTAGAGCATTAGGGTGGTCAGCACATTTATTTCTGTGGTAAGAATGAGAAAGGTTGGGTATAGAGACCCCTGATATACATTATCCACTAAGGAAATTCTGAAACCCTTTCCCAAGGGTTCAGGACTTGAGAATAGAAAACACACAAATGATATCTTAGTTCCTAGCACAAACTGAACACAGATTAATCATTCAATAAAAACTTTGTTGATGGATTGCAGAGTTGAATGTTTTGTCTTTTCAACACCTGGCACAGGTATTAGAGGGTACCCTAATTTCTGAAGTTTGAAGAGTTTCATTTTTTTCCCTTCATTTCTTGAGGGAGCATACAACAGGTCCTAGGACTTTTCCAAGAAATCCAGGGAATTTTATTGCAAGATTTCAGAGACCATTTGTACCACCAAAATTCAGGTTGACTAATCTTTAAAGAAAAATACATCACCAGTGAGACTCTGAATATAATATGGAACTTGGTAAGATGTGAAAGGAAGACTTGTTTAAGACTTTGTCTTAACTCAGTCCCAGAGGCTTTGACAATTGCATTATTTTACCAACCAAACATAAAGTGTAAAAAAAAAAAAAAAGATCCTCAAAATGACTTTAACAGTACTCAGGCTGATCTATGTAACTCATTTTCATATCAAACCACAGTTGTAAAAGAAAAGTCTTAAGCAAACATCTAACAACAAGGCACTCACAAACAAATCAAAATGTAAGATTGGGTAATAAAATATTCCTTCAGCAAGAAACGGCCTTGTTATGCAGAACTCAGAAAGACACATGTGCTGGAGATTTTCTTAAAGACAAGGGTGTCATTGTCTCCTTGACATGCATGTGTCTGGATTTATAATTTAGAATTGGAATTTTTTCCCCCCAGAAACACATATCTCTGTGTGTTCACCTGTAAATGGGTGGGCAGAGAGTATATATTGAATTTAACCCATGCAATTTTTGCTTGGTCTTCACAGGACCAAGCTCAATAATTATTAAAAAATAGAAAGTATTTCTGTGGGGCGCCTGGGTGGCTCAGTTGGTTAAGCATCCAACTCTTGGTTTCGGCTCAAGTCATGATCTCATGGCTTCAGGGTTCGAGCCCTGCATCGCGCTCTATGCTGTCAGTGCAGAGCCTTCTTGGGATTCTCTCTTTGTCTCTCTCTCTCTCTCTCTCTCTCTCTCTCTCTCTCTCTCTCTCACTGTACCACTCGTGCTGTCTCTCTCTCAAAATGAATAAATAAACTTAAAACAATTTAAAAAATAAAAAGTATTTCTAATTAGTTGTCAATATTTTAGAATTGAGAATGATCACATTATTTATAAAAAAACAAAAACCGGGGTGCCTGGGTGGCTCAGTCGAGTGTCTGATGCTTGATTTTGGCTCAGGTCATGATCTCATGGTTGGTGAGTTCAAGTACCTCGTCAGGCTCCGTGATGACAGTGGGGAGCCTGCTTGGGATTCTCTCTCTCCCTCTCTCTCTCTCCCCCTCCTCTGCTTGCTCTTTCTGTCTCTCCCAAAAAATAAATAAATAAGCTTAAAAAAATTAAAAAGACAAAACAAAACCACCAGAATTTCTGGCTTCTTTTAGAAAAACCTTTAGAAGATCTGGGTACCCAGAACCTTGAATTAATCCTTTAGGATAATAAGGGTAATTGAGTCGTGCCTGTCCCTGTTAGAATAGGCACAGGTTTCTCCACTGGTCACAGTCTCATCATTTTCCATTGATTTCAGGGCGCTAACATTTAGGAGTGTTTGGAACTTTCCATGGAACTTTGCCATTGCTTTTCTTACAGTTCAATTAAGAGAAAATGAAAATAATTCTTGAACTCATGCTTCTATCTAAGAAGAAAAAAAAAGTAGAGAGGGTAATGGGCTTTTAACACAAAGCTCATTTCACTGGCTCCTCTAAACAAGGGTGTTTGCAAAGTCCTAGTATAGGAACTCCCAAGAATTTGTCATTTATAAAGAAAAGACTACCAACCTATTAACCACATTTCTATAGCTGTTTCTATCACAGCAGCCTTTAGAGTGATCTTGTGAGGTGGCCATCCCATGCTGGAGTTAGTGCTGTTCTGACAGAAAAAAAGAAACAAAGAAAGAAAGAAAAAAAAATCACTGACACGAAGGCATGTTTGCTGTTTCTGTTCGTCTAGAGCAAGCTAAAAAAGTAATCTCATTGAGGGGCAGCTGGATGGCTCAGTCGGTTGAGCGTCCGACTTTGACTCAGGTCATGATCTCACAGCTTGTGGGTTCAAGCCCTGTGTCAGGCTCTGTGCTGACAGCTCAGAGCCTGGAGCCTGCTTCGGATTCCGTATCTCCCTCTCTCTCTCTGCCGCTCCCCACTCACCCTCTCTCTAAAATGAGTAAATGTTAAAAAAAAAATTAAAAAAAATAATCTCATGGTGGACAACTGGGAATCAGATGAAGGTACTTTTTCCTTGAAAGAGTTGATGGATGGTGATGATCACCAGATACTGCTTATCAATGGAGTCATGCCATGGTTTCTCTTTGGCTTTACTCCTGCCTTATTCCAGTCTTAGCTATTAAGGTCTTCACACTCTGCATATGACCCTCCTAACCATTTCTCTCTATCCTTTGATTATATAGTGGGTTGAATAGTGGCCTCAAAAAGCTATGTCTAGGGCATATGGGTGGCTCAATCAGTTGAGCATCTGATCTTGGTTTCAGCTCAGGTCATGATCTCATGGTTTGTGAGATCGAGCCCCATGTTGGGCTCTGTGCTGACAACACGGAGGCTGCTTGGGATTGTTTCTCTCTTTCTGCCCCTCTCCTGCTTGCGCTCTCTCTCAAAATAAATAAACTTAAAAAAAAAAACTATGTCCAAGTGGTAACTTCTGGTGTCTATGAATATGACCATTTTGGAAATTAGGTCTGTGCAGATGTAATTAAGTTAAGGATTTCAAGATGAGATCAGTTATGCAATTGCAAAAACTGCAATTATGGTGGGCTCTAAATCCAATGATGAGTGTCCTTATATGAAATGAGAGTGGAGAAAACACAGAGACGTAGAGAAAACTAGGTGAAGACAGAGGCAGACTTAGAAGTGACGTGTCTATAAGCCACAGAATAATAGGTATTGCCAGCTACCACCAGAACCTAGGAGGCAGGCATAGAACAAATTCTCCTTCAGAACTTACAGAAAGAACCAACCTTACTGACATCTTGATTTTGGCCCTTATTTTATTTAATTTTATTTCATTTCTTTATTTCTTCTGTATTTATAGCTTAGTTTAAAAGTAGCCTCTGCACCCAACAGGGGTGTCAAAATCACAACCCCAAGGTCAAGAGTCATGCTCAGGGTGTCTGGGGGACTCATTTGGTTAAGGTCTGACTTCAGCTCAAGTCATGATCTTGTAGTTCATGGGTTCAAGCCTCGCATTGGGTTCTGTACTGACAGCTCAGAGCCTGGAGCCTGCTTTAGATTCTGTGTCTCCTCTCTCTGCCCCTCCCCCACTTATGCTTTGTCTTTCTCTCTCTCAGAAATGAATAAATATTAAAAAAAAAAAGGTCCAATGCTCTACTGACTGAGACTGCTAGGTGCCCTGATGTTGGACTTTTAGACCTGTAAACTGGATTTTGGACCTCTAGAAATGTGACAACAAATTTCTGTTGTTTTAATCTACCCAGTTTGTGGTGCTTTATTTCAGCAACCCTAGGAAAATGATACAGGATTCTTAGGGACTTTATTATAATTAATATACTTTAAATTAAAATGTTTTTATTTATAAAGATTCATAATTTTGTCATTGAATACAAAAAAAACTTGGCTTTGCAGTTTTTAATTTTATTTATTTATTTATTTATACATTAGTTTGTTAACATGCAGTGCAACATTGGTCTCAGAAGTAAATTCAGTGATTCATCATTTACATACAACACCTAGTTCTCATCACAACAGGTGCCCTCCTTAATGCCCACCACCCATCGAGCCCATCTCCCATCCATTTCCCTCCATCAACCCTCATTTTGTTCTCTATAGAGTCTCTTGTGATTTCTTATCCTTTTTTCTGCCCTCCCCCACTTTTCATGTGTTTATCTGTTTTGTTTCTTAAATTCCACATGACTGAAATCATGATATTTGTCTTTCTCTGATTGACTTATTGCACTTAGCATTATACACTCTAGCTCTATCCATGTCATTGCAAATGGGAAGATTTCATTTTTTTTGATGGCTGAATAATCTTCCATTGTGTGCGTGTGTACACATGCATACCACATCTTCTTAATCCATTCATCAGTCAATGGGCATTTGGGCTCTCTCCAAAGCTTGGCTGTTGTTGATAATGCTGCTATAAACACGGAGGTGCGTGCATCCCTTTGAATCTGTATTTTTGTATCCTGTGGGTAAATACCTATTAGATCAATTGCTGGACTGTAGGGTAGTTCTGTTTGTAGTTTTTTGAGGAACCTCCATACTGGTCTCTAGAGTGGCTGTACCAGTTTGCATTCCCACCAGTGGTGCAAGAGGATTTCCCTTTCTCCCATCCATGCCAACACCTGTTGTTTCTTGTGTTGTTAATTTTAGGCATTCTGACAAGTTTGAGGTGGTATCTCATCAAGATTTTGATTTCTATTTCCCTAATAATGAGTGAGGTGGAGCATCTATTCTTGTATCTGTTAGCTATCTGGATGACTTCTTTGGAAAAGAGTCATGCCATCTGCCCATTTCTTAACTGACTTGTTTATCTTTTGGGTGCTGAGTTTGATAATTGTTTTATAGATTTTGGATACTAACCCTTTATCAGATATGTCATTTGCAAATATCTTCTCCCATTCTGTTGACTGCCTTTTAGTTTTGTTGATTGTTTCCTTTGCTGTGCAGAAGCTTTTTATCCTGATGAAGTCCCAGTATTTCAGGTTTGCTTTCATTTCCTTTGCTTTTGGCAACGTGACTAGTAAGAAGTTGTGCGGGCCAAGGTCAGAGAGGTTACTGCTTATATTCTTCTCTAGGATTTTGATGATTTCCTGTCTCACATTTAGGACTTTTATCTGTTTTGAATTTATTTTTGTGTATGGTGTAAGGAAGTGGTCCAGTTTCATTCATCTGCATGTTGCTGTCCAGTGTTCCCAACACTTTGTTGAAAAGACTTTTTTCCATTGGATATTTTCTCCTGCTTTGTTGAAGATACATTGGCCATATAGTTGTGGGTCCACTTCTGGGTTTCCTATTCTGTTCCGTTGATCTTTGTGTCTTTTTTTGTGCCAGTACCATACTGTCTTGATGACTACAGCTTTGTAATGTAGCTTGAAATCTGGAATCATGATGCCTCTAGTTTTTTCTTTTTCAAGATTGCTTTGGCTTTTCAGGGTCCTTTGTGGTTCAATATAAATTTTAGGATTGTTTTATCTAGCTCAGTGAAGAATGCTGGTGGTATTTTGATAGGGATTACATTTGCTTTGGGTAATGTAAACATTTTAACAATGTTCTTCCAATCTGTGAGTATGGAACGTTTTTCCATATCTTTGTATTGTCTTCAATATCTTTCATAAGCTTTCTATAGTTCTCAGAGTATAGATCTTTTACTTCTTTAATTAGGTTTATTCCTGGGTATCTTATTGTTTTTGGTGCATTTGTAACTGGGATTGATTCCTTGATTTTTCTTTCTGTTGCGTCATTATTGGTGTGTAGAAATGCAACAGATTTCTGTGTGTTGATTTTATATCCTGCAACTTCGCTGAATTCATGTATTCTAGCAATCTTTTGGTGGTCTTTTGGGTTTTCTACATAGAGTATAGTGAAAGTTTGCCTTCTTCCTTCCTGATGTGTTTGCCCTTTATTTCTTTTTGCTGTTTGAATGCTCACACTCAGACTTCCAGTACTATATAAAATAGTAATGGTGAGGGTGGGTGTCCTTGTCTTTTTCCTGACTGTAGGGGAAAGGCTCTCAGTTTTTCCCCCACTGAGGATATTAGCTGTGGGTCTTCTGTATATGGATTTTATGATGTTGAGGTATGTTCCATGTATCCCTACTTTGTGAAGGGTTTTTATAAAAAATGATGCTGTATTTTGTAAAATGCTTTTTCTGCATCTATTAACAGGATCATATGGTTCTTATCCTTTCTTTTATTAATGTGGTGTATCACGTTGATTGATTTGTGAATATCGAACCAGCCCTGCAGCCTAGGAATGAATCCCACTTGGTCATGGTGAATAATTCTTTTAATGTACTGTTGAGTTCGATGTGCTAGTATCTTGTTGAGAATATTTGCATCCAGATTCATCAGGGATATTGGCCTATAATCCTCCTTTTTAGTAGGTCTTTGTCTGGTTTTGGAATCAAGGTAATGCTGGCTTCATAAAATGGATTTTGAAGGTTTCCTTCTATTTCTATTTTTTGGAACAGGCTTCCCAGATTGAGAATAACAATTAACTCTTCTTTAAATATCTGGTAGAATCCCCCGGGAAGCCATCTGGCCCAGGATTCTTGTTTGTTGGGAGATTTTTGATAACTTATTCAATTTCTTTCCTGTTTATGGGTCTGTTAAAATTTTCTATTTCTTCCTGTTTGAGTTTTGGTAGTTTGTGAGTTTCTAGGAATTTATCCATTTCTTCCTGATTGCCCAGTTTTTGGCATGTGTATTTCATACTATCCTTTTATAATTATTTGTATTTATTTGGTATTAATTGTGATCTTTCCTCCTTCATTCATGATTTTATCTACTTGGGTCCTTTCTTTTTTTTTTTTTTTTGATAAGTCTGGCTAGGGATTTATCAATTTTTTTTTATTCTTTCAAAGAACCAGCTCTTAGTTTCATTGATCTACTGGTTTTTGTTTTGTTGTTTTGATATCATTTATTTCTGCTTTAATATTTATTATTTTCCTCCTTCTCTTGGCTTTACACTTTATTTGCTCTTCCTTTTCTTGCTTCTTTAGGTGTAAGGTTAGGTTGTGTATTTGGAACCTTTCTTGCTTCTTGCCTGAACTGCAGTATACCATCTTCCTGGGACTGCCTTTGCTGCATCCCAAAGGGTTTGTACTGTTGTATTTTCATTTTCATTTGTTTCCATGTATTTTTAAATTTCTTCTTTAATTTCCTGGTTAACCCATTCATTCTTTAGTAGGATGTTCTTTAACCTCCATGTATTTGAGGGCTTTCCAAATATTTTCTTGTGGTTGACTTCTAGTTACATAGCACTGTAATCTGAAAATATGCATGGTATGATTGCAGTCTTTTTGTACCTGTTGAGGGCTGATTCATGATCCAGTATGTGATCTATTCTGGAGAATCTTCCATGTGCACTCAAGAAGAGTATGTATTTTTTGTGCTTTAGGATGAAATATTCTGAGTGTATGTTCGGTCCATCCAGTCCAATGTGTTATTCAAAGCCATTGTTTCCATGTTGATTTTCTGCTTATATGATCTGTTCATTGTTGTAAGAGGGATATTAAAGTTCCCTATGATTATTGTATTATTATCAATGAGTTTCTTTATTCCTTTTGTTAAATCTTTTTAAAGATTTATTCATGTTTTGAGATACAGAGAGACACAGAGCATGAGTCGGGGAGGGGAAGAGAGAGAGGGAAACACAGAATCTGAAACAAGCTCCACTCTCTGAACTGAGAGCACAGAGCCCGACATGGGGCTTGAACTCAGAAACCGTGAAATCATGACCTGAGCCAAAGTCGGATGCTTAACTGACTGAGCCACCCAGGCTCCCCAAGTTTTCTTCATTCTTGTGATTAATTGATTTATACATCTGAGTGCCTTCAAGTTGGGGGCATAAGTATTTACAATTGTTAAATGTTCTTGATGGATAGACCCATCAGTTATGATATAATGCCTTTATTCATCTCTTGCTACAGTCTTTGTTTTAAAATCTAGTTTGTCTGATATAAGTATGGCTACTCCAGCTTTCTTTTGACATCTATTAGCATGATGGATGGTTCTCCATGCCGTCACTTTCAATCTGCAGGTGTCTTTAGGTCTAAAATGAGTCACTTGTAGGCAGAATATAGATGGATCTTTTTTTAATCCATTTTGATACCCTATGTCTTTTAATTGGAGCATTGAGTCCATTCACATTCAGAGTGATAACTGAAAGATGTGAATTTAGTGCCATTGTATTACCTGTAGTGTTGGCATTTCTGGTAATGTTCTCTGGTCCTTTGTGGTTTGTTGCTTTGGTCTTTTTTTTTCTCCTCCACTCAAAGTGTTGCTCTTTAAAATTTCCTGCAGGACTACTTTAGTGGTCACAAACTCTTAGTTTTTGTTTGTCTGGAAAACTCTTTATCTCCCCATCTATTCTGAATGACAGCCTTGCTGGATAAAGAATTCTTGGCTGCATATTTTTCCCTTTCATCACATTGAATATTTCCTGCCACTCCCTTCTGGCCTGCCAAGTTTCAGTAGGGAGGTCTGCTGCTAACCTTATGTGTCTATCTTTGTAGGTTAAGGACCTTTTGTCCTTAGCTGCTTTCAGAATTCTTTTTATCTTTGTATTTTGCAAGCTTCACTATGATATGTTGTTGACCTGTTTTTTTTGATTCTGAGGGAATTTCTCTGTGCCTCTTGGACTTGAATGCCTGTTTTCCTTCTCCAGATTAGGAAAGTTCTCAGCTATAATTGGTAAATAAACTTTCTGCCCCTTTTTCCCATGCTTCTTTTGAGATGCCTGTGGTATGGATATTATTTCACCTTATGGAATCACTAAGTTGTCTAAGTCTCCTCTTGTGATCTCATAGTTTTCTTGCCCTCTTCTTTTCACCTTCATTATTTTCCTTTATCGTCTATATCACCTATTCTCTCCTCTGCTTCTTCTGTCCTCATTGTAACTGTATCTAGTTGGTTTTGCATCTGAGTCATAGCATTTTTTATTTCAGCTTGGATTTTAGGTCTTTGATCTGTGTGCTAAGGGTTTCTCTGGTGTTTTCTATGCTTTTTAAAAGCCCAGCTAGTAGTCTTATGACTGTTGTCCTAAATTATTGTTCAGATATATTGTTTATTTCTGTTTTGAACAATTCTTTGGCTGTGATTTCTTCTTGACCTTTCTTTTGGGGAGAATTCCTCTGTCTTGCCATTTTGGCTAAGTTTCTGTGTTTTGTGTGTTTTAAAAGTTTGGTAAGTGTCCTGCACCTGAGAGTACTACTGTATTAAAAAGGGATCATACGCTGTCCAGGGCCTGGCACTCCAGGAAGTGTTTCTGATATATGTTATGTGCACTCTGCTATTGTGTTTTGGCTGCTCTTTTCCATTGGTCAGTCCTCTGCAGAGCTCCTCCTTGCTTGTAGTGGTTGAGTGTTTGGACCTTTAACTCTTGTGCTTTGAATTGTTTGTTAAAATAAGCCTGGGAAAAGGGGGAGGGGAGCCTGATCCCAAAAAAGGAGAAAAGGAAAGGTAATTAAAAAAAACCCATAAGGCTGCTTCCAAAGAAAAAGAAAGAAAAAGAAGATAAAAATAAAGAAAAAAAGAAGGCTGATCAGAGAGAGAGAGAGAGAGAGAGAGAGAGAGGGGGAAGGAAAGGAAATAAACAAGAAATTATTCCAAAAGAAAAATAGAAGAAGAAAGAAAGAAAAGACAACAAAACAAAACATAAGCCTGGTACTATTTCCTCCAGATCTGCAGGTATCATTTTGAAGCACTTGATTTTCAGTACACTTGGTGCATATGTGGTACTGCCTGTGTTGGTCTTCTGGAGCAGAGGCCCACTGCATTGGCTCAGAGTCAGTCTTGCCCAAGCGAAGAAGCAGTTGACAGGCACAGAGGGTCAGGGTTTGGTGTAAGTGAGTCCTGCCTCCACTGGGGCCACTGTGTTCTTCTCTGAAGTCACACACTGTGTTGGGGAGAAAGTGATGCCACCTCAGTCTCTCGTCCCTGAACAAGGGATCTCACACCCCCCACCCCGCTGTTCACACAGCCCTCATGGAGTAGTGAGGGCCATCAGCATGCTGTGGGCCACAGTTCTGCTGTGTTTTTAATTTGGCCAGTCACTGGGATTCACACTTGAAGACTTAAAATGACACAGCGCCCTCCTCTGGAGTAGAGCCTCTCCATACTGTTTCTGATGTCCTTTGTTGCAGAAAAACAGTCCCACATCTCCACAGTACACAGAATCTATGGTGTAGCACCACTAAAAGCAGCAAAAAGATTTTATGCTCTCTGGGTGTGCCTCTGTCCCTTGCCAATGAAAGGCCTTTTGCTGGAACCTACAGGATCTTTTGTCCTTGGAGAAGCAATATACCCTCTTCCAAAAAACTACTCCAGGAAGGGGAATGTTCTCTCCCAATGTGTCCTGGCCATCACTACACCAAACTCTGCATTCCTGGGCCAGCTCCCTCTTTCTCCCCAGGAGCGTGCGCCATAGCTGCAACTCTAGAGAAGGTCACACACTTCCATAACCTGAATTTGGATTCCAAATGCCTTTTGTAAAAATACCTGTGACACTCAGTATTCTTCACTCCCCAGTCCTTGTTCCAGAGAGATTTTCCTCTTGTGTGAACCTGATGTTGTTCTCTTAAAACCCCTCTTTCTTTCCCTTCCTTTTGTCTCTCCACGGAAAGGCTTCCCTCCCCTCTGTGACACTGCAATGTTTCTCTCCCTCAATTCACTTATTATGCACCTTGCACCTGCCATGCTGTCTCCTTCCAACTGTGGAGATCCTTCTGCCATTCTATAGATCGATTTCCTGGGTCTTCCAAGTGATCTGGCCTCAATACAGCTGTTTGAAGGAGGAGGAAGGCCCAGGGTCCTCCTACTTCTCTGCCATCTTAACTTCTCCACCCTTGGCTTTGCATTTTTATTTTAATTCATTTTTCAATGTTTGTTTATTTTTGAGAGACAGACAGAGCATGAGCGGAGGAGAGGAAGTCAGAGAAGGAGACACAGAATCTGAAGCAGGCTCCAGGCTCTGAGCTGTCAGCACAGAGCCTGTGGGGCTCGAGCTCACAAACCATGAGATCATGACCTGAGCTGAAGTCGGACGCTTAACCGACTAGACACCCTGGGGCCCCTGGCTTTGCATTTTTAAGTCTACCTATAAATTTGGAGACTTTAGAGAATTTTGACTAACATTTAACATTGAAATCAATTCTTTTAACCTTGGGTGACAAGAACTGCCTGTTGCCTATCTAATAACCATCTCTCTCACTTCACTCATGAACCACTCATGTTGGCTATGCAACAAAGTTTTAATAAAATGCAGTCATTGGTCTGGCCTTCTGGGAAATCTTTAAAGTGGAGCATGCTCAGGTGTCACAAACTTTGAGTTTTTGCCCCTTCTCTTCTTTCCTGGAATCTGAACTTGATGCTGGAATCCAAGCAGCAATCTTGTGACCATAAGCTGATAAGCATGGTCTTGAAAAAGCATAGCAGGATTCCTAGTTTGCTCACTTAAAATCAAGTCTGAACTGCCTATCTCTGGTTTCTTCGTTACAGAGAGGAAAAAAAGAACATCTTTCTAAAAGCCTTTGTTTGTTATCGGTGTCTGTTTCTAGCAGCTAAACTCAATCATTGATGTTTTTGTCTAGCCTGTGGTCACTTTTGTAATCTTAAGAATTTGTTTTCAGTTAATACTATTAAATTCTTACCATATGCCACAAAATTTGGGTATAGTTTCACATTTAATATAGACCTAAAAGTTGGTATATTCTTGCACCCAGCTTAGAGACAGAAACAGAGGCTTTAAAATTTTAAAAACTGGTCTAAGGTAGGATCTTGGGAACATGATTTTATCTCTTCATGACTCAGTTTTCTTTGTAAAATAATAATACTAAGCTACCATATAGGTTTGTGGTAAGGATTAAATAGACTGATATATGTAAAGTACTTAGAACACTGTGAACTAATGAGGACCATATAAGTGTTAGACATTATTAAGTTTTCAAGTATGTCTGACTACAAAACATTTTAATCACCAACTACACAATATGTTATCTTTTTAGAATTGTTTATGAAGAGGGATAAATAATCTTGATTTGTAATGGATCTTTGCCCTCATTTTCTGCAGGAAAGATCTGGAAACTACTATTACAATAAACTAGATACAACATTAGGTACTTTTATATCTTTCATCTCATTATACTTCTCAGAACAACAAAGTAGGCATTATAATCATTTAATGTAAAACAAGGCCTGTATAATTATGTAAATTTTCTAAGTGCGAGTAATAAGGAGTAAAACTGGTTCTCAAACCAAAGTCTACTGTTTTTGAGTTGTGAGTTTTTCCCCACTATACCATGGTTGCTTCAGCTTCTGTACATTGAACTTGAGTGTGACAGATGTGTGTGTGCCCACAAAAGCTCACACTACATGGTTTGCGATTTAAATGTACCATAATATAGGGATGCCTGGCTGGCTCAGTCTCAGTGGAGCATGTGACTCTTGATCTCAGGGTTGTGAGTTTGAGCCCCTGCGGGGAGTAGCATTTACATAACAAAAAACACCATCTATTAGAAGTAACTCTATTATAGCAATTTTTAAGGCAACCAGTATCTAATTTTTTTTAATGTTTTTATTTATTTTTAAATTTTTTTTTTCAACGTTTTTATTTATTTTTGGGACAGAGAGAGACAGAGCATGAACGGGGGAGGGGCAGAGAGAGAGGCAGACACAGAATCGGAAACAGGCTCCAGGCTCCGAGCCATCAGCCCAGAGCCTGACGCGGGGCTCGAACTCACGGACCGCGAGATCGTGACCTGGCTGAAGTCGGACGCTTAACCGACTGCGCCACCCAGGCGCCCCTGTTTTTATTTATTTTTGAGACAGAGAGACATATCATGAGCAGGGGAGGGGCAGAGAGAGAGGGAGACCCAGAATCTGAAGCAGGCTCCAGACTCTGAGCTGTCAGCACAGAGCCCGACGCAGGGCTCGAACTCACAGACTGTGAGATCCTGACCTGAGCCGAAGTCGGACTCTTAACCGACTGAGCCACCCAAGCACCCCAAGGCAACCAGTATCTAAATTACCTCCATGAAAATTTCTACAACCATAAAATTGTTTTAGGTTTTGAATTCATGTTGTCAGTATCCTTACTCTTTATAGTTAAAATTGCAAATTCTTTTACAATGACAAATGTCCTGTATCACCCCATCATTTTAAATTTCTATTTTTTTCATTTTGCATTTAGTATCCGTAAAGAATCTCTCACTTTACCTATTGGAAATATCGCACAATAATATGTACATACCTTTCTGTTACTTTTTTATTCTAGTCAAGCTATATAGTTTATATAAGAAATAATAATTTTTTGTTTAGAAGACTAGGCTGTTCATGATTTATCAAGAATGGACACAAGAATTTGCTGTAGTCTGATCAACATGTATTGGTGCTGGTGTCACAGATAAGAAACCATGCAGAAAAGAATGCCTTTTTACTTACAACCCCTGATTTCCCCCAAAGGACCATGTGGGTTTTTTGTTGTTTTTGTTTTTGTTTTCCTAGAGGGGAGGCCAAGGACCAACTTAAATTTCAATGTCAGCATAACCTTGTTAAGTCCTCTGAAATTTCACTGGCAACTAGCTTCCCATTTGTAATTGGAGTGAGATCTAGATGTCATTTCTCTGTAGGCAGGATCCATGGAGAATTGCTTTTCACATTGGAGAGGAGTTTCCTCTCATTAAAAGCAAAAGAAACCAACTGTAAATAGCATGGCTATTAGGAGCAACCACATGACCTTGGCTCTGTGTATCCCACGGGCTATTCTCCAGTTCCAAGGTGAGTAGAGGATGGAGCAGGAAGAACATCTCTTTCCTTTGGCTATTAATACCCAAATCACAGGAGGCCCTAAAGATGCAAGCCTCAAAACAGTGGTCTTGGATGACGAAAACAGAGAATATACTGGTATGAAAAATATTTGGACAAGATAATATGGGAAATACATCAGTAGTCACCTTTACTTTAAAATAACTCTTCAGTCTTTCTACATTTTCCTGTGTTGAAGATTATTACCCCTAATTCATAAATACAAGTATAAATTGAGAATCTTTTATGTTCCTATTACTTTATAGGCATTATCACGTTTAATCACAGGCAAAGCAGGTGAGAAATATGTTAAAATACTTAAGATCTTGTGCATTAGAAGTAAACTTCTGAGGTTCAGATATCTGCAAGATCTTGGCCACAGCTTATTTAGTCACCTTAATCTTTGTTTTCATCATTAGCAAAGTTGGTGTACTAATGGTAGTATGTTATGCCTTATGACTGTGATGAGTTCTAAATTATATAATTCATGTAAAATATACAGAATGGCACCTAGAATAGATTAATCACTTAAATGTTAGGTTATTGTCATTATTTCTATTTTTAAAATGAGGAAATTGTACAGAGAAGTATAAGAAAGGCCCAACACTTTCCCAAAATAATGAGTTGTGCTAGATGGGGGTTTAAACACAGTTACTCTTTAGCTGTTTTAAATTCTATTTTAAATTTTCATAGGATTTGTATGAGGTTTTAAAGATGCATTGTATACTCTAATAGAGTGTGATTTTATTAGGTATCTAGCTGGATCCAGATAGACTCTGTCCTCTAGGTTTAAATAATTTTTTTCATCTCAAAATATCACATGTTTTCATATTCACCTCCATTGCATTAGTAACAGATGCTAAATACAACTTTTCCTTTGGTTTCAGCAGATGCACCAAAGGTCAGGAAAACAATAGCTACCAAGTTTCTCCACATTCCACAGTGATATGCTAGAACTTCCAATAAGAACTTGCAAGGCTACATCTGCTGGCATCAGTCATTTCTACACTTTCAGTGTCTATGCCAAAGTAAAGAGGCTATTCATTTATTAACTGTATACCAGAAAGGCTTTGGGACCACTCAAGTATATAATTCACTAGAGCCAAAATAATTATCCCACAGAATGAATGTATAAGAACAGTGAGGGAAAGAATGAGCTGTTTTCTGTTAAAATTCTTCTGAGGTCAGCCCATGTGATAAACCAGTAACATAATCAGAATTGTTTTCTCTTTTGTCTTATATTCATAATCTCCACTAAAGTTGTATGTAAGTGGAGTCAAGAAACGTGCTTCTTTTCGTACTGGTCTTCAAAGTTTATGCCAGGATCTGTGCTCCATCAATATTGCCCACAGACTGGAGATACGATTAGTTATTCAGAGTGTCTAGACAATGATAAACTCATTAAATTAGACTATTTTGGTGATCACTGAAAAAGAAAAAAAAAAGACTGGTGTGGATTATAAACTACCATGTATGTATCATGATATCTGCTTTGGCAGTTCTTGGGACTAACTTCATACATTCACAAACAATTCCCACTGACTGCAAGTATGTGCGTAAAACTAATTGAGGGGAGAGTCTTGCCTTCAGTATCATTAACTTGAAATTAAGTATTCCATGTGATGCATCCTTAGATATTTATTATCCCACTTAATTATATAAGCTTGTAACTGCCTTTCATATGGGCAGAAATGAAATGGTGTTGGCAACATCAGTATCGCATACTGGGTGGGACTGCAAACTCTGTAGAGAAAGCACATCAGTAGAAGCTTGTTGTTCAATGATAGTGCATCTCAAATGGTGAGAAAATTAATTGTGTATAAAAAGTAGTCAGTGTTTAAAAAGTGGGAAGTTTCACATTAACATTAAAATATTCAGCTTCTATTGAAACATTGGTAGACCTGGAAACACTGGATTGGTATCTTCCATAGCCACCATTTGCTTTAGTCTTGGAACAGCTGAGTCCTTTAGACTGGTACTTGAGCCCTTCAAACTGGACAGTTTCCTGCAGTCACGTTCTTTCACACAATTATGCATCATCACTTATGTGTAGCCTATTTCACCCCTGTTCTTTTCTGATCACTCACTTTACAGCCTTTTGCCCATGGAATTGATCTTGAGTATAAGAGTTTATATGTGGAACATATTACTTGTTGTTTCTCATTGTGAAGAGTGTGAATTAGAGTGGATGGATAAATGTCTGGTGTATTACTTCTCATAAATGTACTCCTTGAAAACATTGCTAGTACTTTATGGCACTTACTCTTTTTGAGACCAAATGTGACTTCAGAATCCTTCTTAACCTTAGTGATTCAGGAAATTTAACTAAATGCCCAGAGTTGGCATATGTTATGTATGCATTATCTATGAATGTGTGACCATATTACCACAAACATAGTGACTTAAAACAACACACATTTATTATCTCATAGTTTCTTTAGGTCAGGAAGCTAGGTATAATTTACCTGGGTCTTCTGCTTTAGGACCTCACAAGTGTTCAATTAAGATGTTGGCTGGGGCTGAGTTCTCATCAGAGGCTTGACTAAAGAAGGATTTACTTTCAAGATCAAGTGATTTTGTCTGCTGTCCATTTCTTGTATATTTTTGGACTAAGATCCTCAATCTGTTATTAACTTTTTGCCTGAGGCACCATCAGTTTTTGCCACATGGACCTTCCCAATGGCAGGTTATTTCCTCAAAGTCGGCAAGGGAGAGAGATACTTCTTCCAAGATGGCTGTTAAAATCTTAAGTGATATAATTATGTACACATAATCTTGTATATTCTGTCATTTTTTCCACACTTTACAGGTTAGAAGCAAGTCACAGGCCCTACAATGCTTGAGGAAAGGGGATTACACACAGGAGTGAAGATGAGACAGAGATTATAGTGACCACCTCATAATCTGTCCACCACACAAGGTGAAACCAGTACCTATCCTTGACTAAGACTCATTAATGACAGTTACAGAGACACAGCTTTTGACTTAGGTTAAGACAAACAGTTTATTTAAAAAAAATTTTTTTTTCAACATTTATTTATTTTTGGGACAGAGAAAGACAGAGCATGAATGGGGGAGGGGCAGAGAGAGAGGGAGACACAGAATCGGAAACAGGCTCCAGGCTCTGAGCCATCAGCCCAGAGCCCGACGCGGGGCTCGAACTCACGGACCGCGAGATCGTGACCTGGCTGAAGTCGGACGCTTAACCGACTGAGCCACCCAGGCGCCCCAAGACAAACAGTTTAAACAGAGCTACTTGTGAACTAAGTTTCTAACAAAGGGACAGTTCAAATAGAAACATGAAGCAGGGAGATCCAAGCATTTAATGAGTGTAGTGGGGCTGAGATTTGGCTGCTGGAAGTTCCCTTCAAGCCTTAAAATCTCTGCAACTTATGAGCATTAGAAAAGTAGTATGTATTTTGTGTTTGGCACTGGGAAAGAGAATATAAATGCTTTTGATAAAATGTGCATAATTATGGATTCCTAAGAATTGCCAAATGGAAAATATCACTTTCTAAAAGTATTTATTTGATATCTACAGTATGAATGGAACTGTATTTACAATGAAGAATAGAGGCATTAAAGAAGGAAATTTTTCTTGCCTTCATGGTGTTACAATTAGAGCTATAGAAATGGGGCTCATAAGCAGCATTAAAATAAAGTAAAATATAAGAGAAAATTAAATCAAATGTCATGCTGTGATAGAGGCACACTGATCTGTCCCAGTTTTTTCTTTCTGACTGAGAAAGTCAAAGAATATTTAGAAATCAAACTCTAAATCTATGAATAAGGCTGGTGCCTTACACAGGGAGTCACTAAAATAGTTGGGATAGATGCCTTTAAAACTACACTTCAGAAAGAGCATTCCATTGAGGCCTGATGGAAGATACCAGGAAAAAGACAAAGACCTTACTTATTCCCTGTAGCCAGTGTATCTTGGTTATAGCTCATACAACTTTTGAGACTCAAGAAAAGAGAAGAGAAGAGAAAAGAAAAAAGGGGCACCTGGGTAGTTCAGTTGGTTGAGCGTCTGATTGTGGCTCAGGTCATGATCTCACGGCTCGTGGGTTTAAGCTCCGTGTCAGGCTCTGTGCTGACAGCTCAGAGCCTGGAGCCTGCTTTGGATTCTTTGTTTCCCTCTCTCTGCCCCTCCCCAACTTGCATTCTGTCGGTCTGTCTCTCTCTATCAAAATAAATAAACATCAAAAAAAATTATAAAAGGAAAAGATGGAAGGAAGGAAGGGAGGATATTAGGCTCTTCCAACATAAAACATTTTGATACTTATACATTTTGATTCCAGTTAAAAATTCAACTAACTACAATGAGGTGTCATCCAAAATTAATAGCAAAAATAGAAAAATGAAAACAATCAGTGAAGATTTTAAGTAGGACATAAGCATCATAAAGAAGGAAATTGTATCTGTGTTTTGCTTTTTGGTTTTGCTTTTCACTGATGTATTCTTTTTTTTTTGTTTGTTTTGTTTTTTTTTCCACGTTTTTTATCACTGATGTATTCTAAGAACCCTGAATGGAGCCTGGCACATAGCTCTTGCTCAGTAAATATTTGTTGACAAAAGGCTGGAATTCTGACTTCTCTTTCTCAGCTATAGGCAGTACTAACCTCTGGGAAGGGAAAAAAAAAAAGCCATAGATTAGTGAAATGGAGAACCTGGAATGGTTTTACTCTAAATGCATTGTTCTGACTGTGATTAAGGGTTTATGTTTGTGTTGGCAGGTACATGAAATGTGATTTGCTTCCTCACAGAGTGTACTGAAACCTGTGTTTCTGAGTCTATAATTAAATGTGTCACTTATCTTAATGAGCACATGCTACTCCTGTCTGTGCAGACCACTTAGTACAATTGAAATGGCCCAGCGATTGCAAAGAGCACACTGCAGGATCCTGTAGCATCCCTGGATACGATTAGTTTCTGTGACAGTGTAAAAAAAAAATGTGTGTTTATCTTTATGATGTATACAGTGGCAGTGATAGGTGGCTCTGTGACACCGAAAATGGTTCCAAGCCAGGCTGCCATTTGGAGAAGGATCAGTGGTCACAAAGAGGTTAAATCTTATATGAAACTGAAGGAGGCCAGGTTAATCTAAAGGATTCCCTTGGACTTCTCTTCACAACAGCCCCCAACCTAGGCACCCACCTTTGCCCTAGAATTCAGTTAGTACCTGGTGTGGAATAAATTGTGCTTCCCCAAAAGGATATATTCAGTCCCTCATCCCTGGTGCCTGTGAATATGACCTTATTTGAAAGAAGAGTCTTTGTAGATGTAATCAAATTAAAATGAGGCCATGCAGGATTAGGGTGGGCCCTTAATTCAGTAACATACCCTTGTAAGGGGAGAGAGATTTGAACACACAGAGGGAAGTCAGCCATGTACTGAAGAGGGCCGAGATTGGTACTAATGAAGGTGCAAGGTAGTGAATGGCAAGGATTTCCGGCCATATCAGAGGTTAGGAAGTGACCAGAAAGGATTCTTCCCTAGAGTCTTCAGAGGGCGTCTGACCCTGGCCAACACCTTGATTTTGGATTTATGATCTCCAGGCCTGTAAGACAATAACTTTGTCTTGTTTCTAGCCATCTAGTTTGTGGTAATTTGTTGCACCTCTAGGAAACTATGGCAGTGGTTACCTCCTTGGAGCACTTAACATCCAGACCATTGTTATCTGCGTGGCAACAAATGCCTTGAAGTCGGTCAGCCGCCCAGCACAGGTCTGCTTTTGCACCGGCATAATCTTCAGGACCTCTTCCTGGAAGGACGCCCCCAGGAAAAAGTCAGTGATCGCAGATTCCTTTATGGGCAGGGAGAAGAGATAAATCTCCTCCAGGGACTTGATCTTCATGTCCTTGACCAGATGGCCCAGCTTGGTGATGGGCATCCAGTCGTTGTCCTTGACCTTGCCTGCACGAGCTCCACTGTCTTAGGCCTGGACCCAGATGCGTCTGCCAGGGCCTCAGCCAGAGCCTCTGTGGAAACCACCCCGGGTTCCCATTTTTAGGCCCCCGGGCCCTCCCGCAGCACTGCGTCATTCACCATTTGGTGTTTTCCCGAAGTGCCTCATTAGGAAAATGAACTCTATACCTAGAGGCACCTTATCTGCCTAATCCCTCTTCTCTCAATTCTTCAAACCTACTTCATTTTAGTGTGAATAAACTCTGACTTTGAGGGCTGGGGCAGGCCTGTGCAAAGCTAGTGCTTTCCTTCTACTTAATGTAGAAGAAAACAACTCCATCTTGAAACACAATATTCTGTGATGAAGGCCAGCTAAACCTAAAAGTACACAGTATAAAGCTGGAAAGAGAATTAGTTGGAACATTTTTTTGGGGGGGAGGGGGGGAGATTGCAATTTGGACTAATCTGCTAACATACTTAAGTACTTAAAAAACA
This sequence comes from Lynx rufus, assembly GCF_022079265.1. Taxonomy (NCBI): domain Eukaryota; kingdom Metazoa; phylum Chordata; class Mammalia; order Carnivora; family Felidae; genus Lynx; species Lynx rufus. Next base: position 94,615,333 of record NW_025814897.1, on the reverse strand, counting down.
TTTTCATTTTTAGGAAACATCACTAAGGAAATGATTAATAATGTACACAAAAAGTTACCTTCACAGTTGCTTAGCCCCATGTTGTTTGTGATAGTGAAAAAGTATAAAAGATTGAAAAAAAGCATAAAAGATTGAAAAGTCTAGGAATATCAGATTCTTAAAATGCATTATGACATTCTCATACAATGCTTTAGCATATAGCTATTAAAAATGAGGTTGTCCAATAGCCATTTTTGAACTGTGCTTTGTGAAAAATGCACACATCTTGGGATTTCATGGGCTGTATGGGGAGATAAAGTCAGGGTCAACAATGCTTTGCATCCACCATCACTTAACCAGATCTGCTCGATTTTACCTGTTTTATATATTGCGTTTCTGAGCAAGATGCGATTTGAAAAAAACACAAACATACAAAAAAACCAAAGCACAGTTATTGTTATGGACTGAGTTGTGTGCCCCCCACAAAAGATTTTGAAGTCCTCACTTCCCCGTACCTGTGAATGAGACTTTATTTCATAATGAAGTCTTTGAGGTTTTCAAGATAAGTCATTAAGGTGAGCCCTAATCCAATATGATCATGTCCTTTTAAAAATGAGAAATTTGGGGCGCCTGGGTGGTGCAGTCGGTTAAGCGTCCGACTTCAGCCAGGTCACGATCTTGCGGTCCGTGAGTTCGAGCCCCGCGTCGGGCTCTGGGCTGATGGCTCAGAGCCTGGAGCCTGTTTCCGATTCTGTGTCTCCCTCTCTCTCTGCCCCTCCCCCGTTCATGCTCTGTCTCTCTCTGTCCCAGAAATGGATGAATGTTGAAAAAAAAATTAAAAAAAAAAATTAAAAAAAAAATAAAAATGAGAAATTTATGGGATGCGTGGGTGGCTCAGTCAGTTGAGCATCTGACTCTTGATTTTGGCATAGGTAATGATCCCAGGGTCATGGGATCAAGCCCCATGTTGGGCTCTGCATTGAGCTTGGAGCGTGCTTAAGATTCTCTCTCTCCTTCTGCTCTTTACCCCCTGCTTACATTCTCTCTCCCTCTAAAATAAAAAAAAAAAATAAAAATGAAAAATTTGGACATAGAGGAAGATAAGCAAATAGGGAGAAAGCTGTGTGAAGATACAGGCAGAGTTTGGGATGATCTGTCAACAAGCCAAGAATGCCAAAGATTGCCACCAAACCACCAGGAGCTAGGAGACAGGCATGGAATAGATGTGCCATTCCAACTTGAAGAAGGGATCAGTTCTGTCAATACCATGATCTTGGAGTTTCAGCCTCCAAAACTGTGATGGATAAATTTCCATTGTTTAAGCCCTCTAGTTTTTGGACTTTATCTTGGCAGCTGTAGGAAATTAATACAGTCCTGCTGCTAAAGAGTCTGAGACTCATTTATTAGAAGGCCATGTACACATTTAATATACCCTACCTTAGGGTAACTTAATAAGGTTTTCCCTGGCTCCTGAAATTCAAGGACATGCTGCATTGGTAAGCCAGGTTCTCCCTAGCCATGAAGATCAGAAGGAGGGTGGGTGCCTGAGTGGCTTAGTCAGTTAAGTGTCCAACTTTTGATCTCTCCGGTTGGGTCATGAACTTGGGATTCTCTCTCTCTGCCCCCCCCTCTGCTCACATGTTCTCTCTCTCAAAATAAATAAACTGAAAAAAAAAAGAGAGAATTATGTGAGGAATAAGGAGGCTTCTTCTGTGCTGCCCAGAAAGGGGATTTTAACTTTTTTCTCCTATAATACCAACCATTCCATCCCAGAGGAAACCACTACCTCATAAAGTACAACAGCCAGATGTACCCCAAATGAGCCAGCAATGAAAAATGTTGATATTTCTTTAGAGTAACAACCAAAGGAGATCAGTCAAACTAATAGAAAAAGTGAAATGGAAGTATTGAACAAGGGAAACGAAAAGATGATCCAACAAAGGACAGTGATGTTCACGTGCTGCTCAAAAATACAACATCTGAAAAAGGAAATTGGATTTCCTATGATACACTCATGGCTTGAAAGTGAAGTAGAAGAAATATATTAATATAAAAAACAGAATTGAGTGAAGACATAAAATATGAGAGAAAATATAAGAGACCTATAGAATAGATCTGCGGAGACTCAGCAGACCAAGCATGTGAGTTTAAGGACATCCAGTAGAAGCCTCCCACAAAGGAAGAGGTGAGAAGAGGCAGTTTTGAAATACATAAAGAATATATCCTAAGCTGAAATTATTAAAAATTACCCTAAGTTAAAATTAAATATGGTTTGTCAGAATAAAAGAGCTCACATGGCAGGTTGACTTGGTGATAAAAAAGATATATCTAATCATAGCTTCATACAGTTCCTGAACTATAAAGATAAAGAGAAATTCTTGAAAGTGCCAAGAACACTAGACAAGACCAAACCCCATAAGGCATACAGGCAGATGTTGAAATTAAAAAATAATGTAGCTCAAAGGAGAGAATAGGAAAAGATTTCTAAGAATACATCTTTCAGAATTACCAGCTAATTCCAGGTTTTCCTTGTAATCTACAGGCTCCCTTCCATATCTTACCAACACACACACACACACACACACACACACACACAGCATATTATACAAATACTCTGTTACAGTGGCTTAGGTGATTCTAAAATGTTGCATTAAAAGATATTTCTGCTCATGCAAATCCTGGACAAAAAAATTCTGCTTTGTGATTAGCTTAGGATATCACATTGTACTACATGGCATGTTCATTTCACAAGGGTAACAAGTTCATTCAAATTCCACTTGCCAATGGACATCATTATCACAGTATCTGTTGATTGCAGAGCCATAGCTTCTAAAAAGGAGTCCTGGTATAAGTAAAAAATATCTCAGCCAATAGGCTATTTCCCAAGTCTGAAATTTTGAAATACTTTTTCAAGTACAAATCTAGGACATTTACATGTGTTCTTGTTTAACGATGATGTCTTGGGTGGGTTTTGTTAATTTAAATCTTGATTCAGTTTTCACTGAAGTTTAGTGTCATTCAAAGCATGGTTTATTATTTTATATGTAATTTTTAATTCATTTCAAAATATTTTAAATAGAATGAATTAGTGATAAAACTGAAAGGTAAATTACGTGAAACCTTCCTTTGATTGACATTTCCTACACCCTACTATACCAGGTATCAAACTTTATTATTCAACAGTTTCAGACCGAATACCACAGATTCCCGGGTCAGTAGCAGACTATCTAAGTTTAAGCAAACCTTGGAAACATGCATTTTTAAACAACTCAATAATTCCTCATAGGTGGTTCTTATACCTAATTTTGTAATTTATTCCTCGAAAGGGAAGTGCATTAGACCTAATGTGTAAATCTAAAGAGGCAGACATCCCTCTTCTCTTTCACATCATCATATTCCACCACCGCATTAATGACAAAGATTTTCTATCTCTGTTGCTCCTTTTGGGATCTCATTGTTATTTTTCTTGTTTTTGGCTTACTTTCTTCCAAGTCGCTAAAGTTCATGTATCTACCAGAATACACTGATGGTTCAGAAGCATTTTTTCGTGTCTCTATGGTCTTCTTGGGCTGCCACAACAAAATGTTTCGAACCAAGTGGCTTAGACAACACAATTTTCTCACAGTGATGGGGGCTAGAAACCCTAGGTCCAGCTCCAGAGCAGGGTCAGCTTCTGGCAAGGGCTCTCTTCCTGGCTTGTAGATGGCTGCCTCCCTGCTATGTCCTCACATGGCCTTTCCTCAGTATGTGTCAACAAAGAGCAAGCTCTCTGGTGTTTCTTCTTATATGGACACAATCCCATCAGATCTTGGCTCTGACTTTGTGACCTCATTTAACCATAACTACTTCCTTAGATGCTCCATCTCCAAATATAGCCAGACTAGGGATGAGGGCTTCAACATGTACATTTTAGGTGGCACAGACACTCAGTCCATAACTATGCTGCTCATCTTTTCCCCTATTATCCTCTAGTATGGAGTCCCCTTGCATCCATGGAAACCATCATAAAGTCAGGAAGTAAGCATGTCACATGCTACACAGGCACTCAGCGCTTTCCTGGTCTCAGAGTTTTGGGCATTCAATGGATATTCATTATGCATTTAATGTCGTGGAAAATTTCAACATCTGTCACCATCCTAACAATTACTTTAATTTGCTTCTGGATACTTGAAAACTATTTTAATTTCAGGCAACAAATTTTTTTTTTTTTAAAATTTTTTTTTTTAACGTTTATTTATTTTTGAGACAGAGAGAGACAGAGCATGAACGGGGGAGGGGCAGAGAGAGAGGGAGACACAGAATCGGAAACAGGCTCCAGGCTCTGAGCCATCAGCCCAGAGCCCGATGCGGGGCTCGAACTCACGGACCACGAGATCGTGACCTGAGCTGAAGTCGGACGCTTAACCGACTGCGCCACTCAGGTGCCCCAGGCAACAAATTTGATCTCTAATATTTCCATCTCTTTTCAGTGGCCTGCAAGCCCTTGGCAGATCCCCAGCAATTATATTATTCCACCAGGTGTGAGTTTTAATAAGAGAGTTCCTAATTAACTAAATATTACATTGACTAAATATATACCTCAGCTGCTCCATTTAACTGAATGTGATCTTTGTTTTCATATATGTATGGATATTTATAAACACCAATATTTTATTTTTATTTTTCACAAGTGCTGTCATGCCAAATCCCAAAAAAGTACCTGCCAACAAAATTAATATCACTCATAGATGAGGCAGTCATTTATAGACAACGCGCGCGCGCACACACACAATGGTTGGCAAAAAAAAAAGTAAAAGCTTACATCTTTTTAATACAAGAATCTGAGATCATTCACTTCCAATTTAAATTATTTTCAAAAAATGTTTCCAACACCAAAAGTATTCCAGAGATCTACATCCCCCTTCCTAGGATGTCGGTCACTAGGAGAGTCATCTGGGACAAATGACAATTCCATTCTTGACTTTCTTCATCTGTAAAATAAGCGTTTTGCATTAGATAGTCTCTGAGTACTTCTAGACTTCTAGTTCTATGCTTCTGTGATTTTATTTTATGAACCAGGTATCTATTCTGACTAGAAAAAAAATCCATAGATAGACTTCTATGTACCCAACAGAATTTGCCAACCTGCCTTACATCATAAAGGAAGTCAAGAGATAAAATTAATCTCTCTAGAAATTTTCATACACTATGGAAAGGGTATACACAAAATGCTACAACAACTTCAGGCTTCATTTTTTGAGAGGATAAGATGCAGTCTGTTTTCTACTTGGAAAATAAAAGGTAAATACAAGGGACATTCCACGAATGGGATCAACTGGGATTTTATCACTGCAGGTCATATGGAGAGGCTTTTCTGACTCACAGTCCCACTGGTGGGACATGCATCCCATGGTAGAGTGAACTGTACTCTGAGGAGTACAGGAGCAGAAACTGGAGAGGATGCAAAGGACATTATTAAGAGAGAAGGCATTTGAGCTCCATCTGAAGGTTCTGGGTCTATCTGGCCATTACATAACACTATGGTGACTGCTATGTAAACAGTGACTTTATTTCTTGTTTTTATTTTTTAATGAATTTAGTTTATTCCTATAGAGAAGTGGATATGGCCAGCTCTTGCATAGTGTTGTTTTAGGAATGTTGCCAAAGAACTACCATAAAAATGGCCTTTTGTGGACCAAATTATGTTTTAATTATTTCAAGCCTCGAAAATTTACGGCAGTCCTTCTAACTGGTTTGTTTAATTCTGGTCTCTACTCTGGTAGCTTCTAAAGCAAAGTTTTGATCAGTTTAAAAGCTGCAGAGAAACTCCATTGTCTGAGAAAACAGGAAATCCAAACAGTATTTTTGATACTTTCCTCCCATATACAATTTATCAATCAATTCATGAAATTTTTATTAAGTGCCTGATATATTTAGGCTGGACATACCTTAAACCTTTAGCCACAGTAAAATACCTTGGGTATGTTTAGTATGATTTATATTTATAATTTTTCTGTCTGTCTTAGCACTCTGCTTTTTTTTTTTTGAAAAGTTTTCTTTTACTTATTTCTTTCACCACCTTGATACCAGATATATACCTACTTATTTACAATGCTCAATATACATGCAATCTCTGTGTATTTGATTCATTTTCTTTGCTTTGTCAAAGTATAAATAATTTTGTATTTTTAATTAATTTTGTTTTTAAGTTATAAGATAATGATACATTTTTTTTTGCACCAAAAAGAGGGGTAGCATGTGAAAGAAAAATAGAATGTTCCCTTTCATTAATCTTTCCAGAGCACATTTCATGTGTATTTTTTTAATGAATAGTACACATACAGAAAAGGCAGAAATCATGAGTCTGCAACTTAGTGGATTTTCACAAAATGGACATACCCAGAAATCAGCTTCTGGATCAAGAAACTGTGTATTAGCAGCAAATCAACAGTTCCTTATTTCTTCTACTGGCATGTCCTCTCAAGGGTAATTGCTACCCCAGTTTCTATGATCTTAGATTGGTTCTTCCTCTTTTGAGATTTTTGGAATCATACATTATTAATTTGTGAGACTCATCAATGGACTTGCATGTGTTTGTGTATGTATGTATACATGCACGTGTATTACTTTGAAGTCTAGACCAAGAAATAGAAATGCTAGGTATACACATGGTGAATTTTAGTGAATATTGCCACTCAACAGTAGTTGAACAATTTGTAATCACAACATCAGTTTTGAGTTTCCAGTTGCTGAATGTTGGCTGGATCCAGGTTTATAATGTGTATTTCTTATCCTTATTATATCAGTGGACTGACTACCTGGAACATTTTCTTCTCATGACAGCGGAAGAATGAAAGAGGAATAAGTGTAAAAATACATTGGTTTTCAGTCTTGGTTGAGAACTAGCATACTGTTACTTCTGTCTATGTTTATTGGCCAAACGAAGTCAAATGGCCAAGCTCAACATCAATATATGCCCTGTCTTTAGTGGAAAGAGTTGAAAAATCACATAATAAATATGTGGATACTGAGAATAGTGAAACATTGGGAATATCAATGCAGTGTATCATAGTTTGCTCTCTTGATGGCATTTATTTGTATCTCTCCAGCACACAAAGTGTATTCACTCCCCAAGACATTCCAGAAGTCTCATCTGATCATGGTGTTAGGCTCAAAACCAGAATTTTATGCTTTATGTCAAGTCAGCATTTTCCTCTTCCTGTTTTAAAATTTTTGGGAAAAAATACAGTTCAGCCCTATGCATGCATAATGCCAGAGGAGAATAAATCACTTAGAAGGATGATGAATAGGGAACACATAACAATCACTGTTTCGTAGAAATTCTGAAATCTCAGTGGACAAATGTTGCTTCATCTGGCTATTCTTGGGACTTGAATGTTTTTTTTTTTTTTTTTTAAATTTTTTTAATGTTTTATTTTATTTTTGAGACAGAGAGAGACAGAGCATGAGCAGGGGAGGGTTAGAGAGAGAGGGAGACACAGAATCCAAAGCAGGCTCCAGGCTCTGAGCTGTCAGCACAGAGCCCGACGCGGGGCTCGAACTCACAGACAGTGAGATCGTGACCTGAGTCGAAGTCGGAAGCTCAACCGAGTGAGCCACCCAGGTGCCCCAAGGGACTTGAATGTTTTTTGATTGGGCAATGTGTCTGTTCATTGGGATGGTTCCCAAGTCTGTTGGTCTCCATGACTCTTGGATTCACCTCTGAGAGATTGTTTTTTCCCACCATTTCTCTTGACCATCTCTTAAGAGACATTATAGAATATATCATTTTTGGAACCCAAGATGGCTTCTTATGCTGTTTCCTGGCTACTGAAAATTTTAGGCCAGAGGATATTGTTTGACTTTCAACAGGTTTAGTCTTTGTAGTCCAAACTAGGGATGGCTTTTCCAATACAACTTTTCAAAATCTTTGTGGATTTTGTATGTATTGGAATTCAGTAAACTCTCTGTGAGAAACTACATCTACAGTTATTATCAAAACATGCCTCTCTTTTTAGATTCATTTGTGATTTGTTTTTATTTTCTTAGGGATTTTATGATCCCTACTGAGAAGTCAGCTATCGGTCTCATTCTTGTTCCTTTTATGGTTATTTATCTTTTTTGTTGTTGTTTTGTTTTTTGCTAGCAGCTTTTAGGATTCTCTCTTTTGTTTTGGATTTTTAGCAGTTCTGTTGTGACCAGTTGATGGTCCAATTTTTGTTTTGTTTTTTGTTGTTTTTGTATTTATTCACTTGGGGTTTTCAAAACTTGTTAAATTTTTACATTTATGTGGGTCATAAGTTTTGGAATAATTTCTTCATCTTTTTCCTCCATCTTTTCCTTGATTTAAAAAAATGTATGATTTTAATGTTCTTTTCAATTAACTGCAGTATCTTGGTCACCTATAGGTCTACTTTTATAGCTTCTTTTTTCTCCTTGTTTCAGTCTTGAGTTTCGTTAGTTAAAAACTGTAGAGATTGTAGATAATCTTATCTCTCTCAAGAGTTCACCCATTCCTGCAGTAGGCACACAGCGTAGTGACTCATGATGTTAATCAAATCTTGAGTGGTGCTAGTCAAGGCTAAGCTGAAGCCCTGTTAAGACTGAGTCAACTTTGGTTTTTACCCTGTCTTTCTAGGATTTTTGACTAACCTACTCTGTTCTATGGCATCCTGTCCTCTGAAAGATCACAAACTCCAATGTTTCTCTGTTTAAATTTTTATTTGATTTCTGCTTAGGTTATGGCCTTCTCCCTATCAAGCAGACCTAGAGCTCAGCAAATATACTAAGAGGATAATTAGCCATGTGCTTCTCATCCCTTTAATATCTGCCAAAGCTCTTTTGTTTTTCTGTTGCTCTTCTGGGTTCTAACTGAAATTTTTGGCCTTCTGCTCATAGACAGAATCATTAAATATCCCCAGTTTCAGAGGATCAGTTTCTTTCTATGGAGATCTTTCTCTAATAAATCTTAGTCATTCTTTCTCATGCTGCATGCTGCTGTCTCTTAATTGTGTTCAAATAGATGATTTATGTATTTTGTTCAACTTTCTTTTTGCAGTAGGTGTGTGTACTGGGCTGACACCAACTACTACATTGTATACACAAGTAGAAGGCTTTCCTTCTATAGCATTTATTTAAAAATATTTTATCAGATTGTATGGTAATCTACCTATATGCATTCATTTCTTTGAAGAAGTCATGAACTTACTGAGGGCAGAAACTGCCACTAACTGAATATTTTATCGTATACATGACTCACAATAGATTAGATATTTTACATATTTGGAGATGAATTATAGCACAGATTCCCTGGGGAATACAATAAATCATGTGAACTTCAACCAGAAAAAAATTCACGTACAAACATATCCTCAAATATTTGGATATAACTGTTGCTGGTTTAACAACCCCTCAGTTTTGTTTATAGGCTTTAGAGATCATAGGTTAAAAACCTCTCCAAATGAAGTTACTGACAAATCAGTCAGTGACTATCCCTAGTTCCTGTTATCACACTGTCAGAAACCTATATTACTATGCAGAAGCATTATGTTTCTACAGCTATTATTTAAAAATGGAAATCCAGTGGCTGGTAAGATAACATAGTTAAATGAGCATTTGTGGATTTTGGTGGCCCAACATTCATATTTCCATGCTAAAATGAGCTTAATAAACTTTGGAGAAATTTTATCTATTCAATGTACAGTAAATAAAAATGCGCAATGCCACCATTACAAAAGTCAACAAGTATCCTGGAGGTGCCTTCTGCCATATGGGTCCTTTGTCCAATTAGTACTGTTAAGAGATTAGACCATAGCCTTTGTTTCATCAGTTGGAAGCTCTCTTCCTGAACTCTGATATTTTACCTGAACGAGGCAATGATACAATTAAAGGTTGGACTTCATTCTAGTATCATTGCCTGGAATAGACAGAAGAACAATTCCTGTTACTAAGGCTTTCTAGAATTTCCTAGTGGAATTCCTTCTGTGGCTTCTCCTCTGTATTGAAAATTGCCCTTTGTATCTCCTTAATAAACAAATTCTCTTTTTCGCTTAAGTTAAAGAGTCAACCAACATGCCCAGATACACCATTAACACATTATCAGTCATTAAGTTCCATCCAACCATAATCTTGATTCCTCATCTGCTTCCTTCCAGAGCAAGCAGAAGGAATCCTTGAACACATGGAATAGCACAGGAATATTTTAACTGGTAGAGGGAGAGATGAATACCAGAGAGGATAGTCATAAAGTTTACCACATGGGGGCAGCAGATATTATTGTCAATTGAAGAGATTGCCAAATTCTGTAAGCTTAACCTTTATCCCCATAGAGTTAATTTTGAAGTTGATAACATCAACACAATTATCTTTGTCATCTCTATCCTTCATATCTGAATAAAGCATAATAGTTTCTGAACAGTTTCTAATGATTCTAATTTGGGATAATAGAAATCATTATAATATCAGAGATGTTAAGACAAATTTTACAGTCCAAGTCCCTGTGACCTCCTTTTCAAAACTTTAGATTCTTTATCTTTGAAATGAAAATACTTACATAGTAGTGTTATAAAGACTAAATGAAATGGTATGTATAATGTGCTTATCACGGAGCCCACTGTGTGTTAAAGACTCAAAAATGCTCAGTGTTACTATTTTGAAATTTTTTGTCTCCATTTGAAAATTAAATAAATCAAAGTTTTAAAATCCAAATTCACAAATAAGGTATGTAAAAGAATAAGGCTATTGTTTTGTCTCTGAGTTCAGAATTTCACTATTCTTTGACATGCATATCAGTTAATTGGCCATCTTCCACACATGAGGAGAAGCAGCAAAATTGTATTAAAGGATAGAATGTTGTCCTATGAGAATTATGCTGTTATTCTCATGTGGGAAATAATCTGAGAGAAATGAATCTTTATAAGAGACATTGGTCTTTACATCTTTACTCTAAATATCCTCCCAGGAAAAGACATTATTGAGTGTTGCTGAATATATCTGGAAATCCCTGCAAATGAAATCAAAGCCTTCTAGAATAACTGTATATTCGTGGAAATATGAAACAAGCCAAAACAGCCCTACTTGGAATGAATGGTTTTTGAATGCTTGAGAGACCACAAAACATAAAACGGTTTCTCCATTTGAGGAGGGAGATGTGTCTAGTGCATGAAAAATCCTACACTCAATTTACTGTAAAGAAGAAAAATTTAAAGATGCTAACCTTGTGATTTGAATTGACTTTATTTATTCATTTCAAAGAAGCCATTCAAAAAGTAATAGGCCCTTGTAATGAAAATAGGAAAATGGCATGAATAGGTGAGTCGTAGATTGTGGGTAAGGGAAAGGGAAGGGATAGGCTTTGAGTTTGTGGAAAACGAGTAAGTAATATTTTCATGAAATTTTAGATGTCGAAATAATTTTAGAGGTGCTAGTCCATTATTTTCCTTTATGAGATGAAGAAATGGGTAATCAGAGAGGTTCATGGCATTTCCAAGTATGTTCCATACTACTAGTTAGGGACACAACTAAGTCCAGACCTTCTTATTCCTGTATCATTATTTTCCATTTTTCAACAGCATTTCCTCTTTCAAACTGCTTATCTGTTAACTTTGAAGACTAGCTAGAAAAACCAAATAACTATTTAATAGCTTCTTCATGGATTTTTAAAAGGTTAGTGAATATTTGTTTAGATCTGGTCCCAAATATGATAAGACATGCATCACATGTCCAGATGTTGTATGTTTTCAACAAATGAAAACCGTTGTAATGGGACATACAAGTATATTTGGAAACACATACACAATATTTGGGGATCAAAAGTGTGGTCTAGCAAAGTATAAATCACAGAATTAAAAATTCCAAGGAAGTCAGGAAAGTGGCTTTCTGGTAACAGCTAATTTCCATTGCTGCTTGAATCCATTTACTGTCTCCAGTTCTGCATAAAAGTAATAGTAGACTTAATTGAAATGTCTTTATCTAAAACTTGTCTGCAGTTTCCCACTGATGAGCCCAGAAAATATACACTAGGTGAGTTGAAGAATGAAGATGGATCTCTCATACCAGCTGCAGAGTCTAAGTCACCATGATTTTTCATCTGACCATCTGGCTCCCCTTCTCCTCTACCCCCCCCCCCCATCATCCCCCTTTAGTTAGTTATCATTTAATAATCCACTTTTGATCATGTCTTTTTTTTTTTTTTTTTGGTAAAAACATTTAAAGGCTCCTGTTGTTTTTCAGAGATGTACTGTGTTGCTACTGCCTCGAACATTATATCATTTGCTCAATACATTGCTAGATCTTTGGAGTCTGAATAGTATTTGCTTAAGGAGAACTTAGTCCCATAGACACCTGCATATTTTGTGAGGAAATTGAGAAAGCAGTGTCGTTTGAATACCTCATGTAATCTATCTGATTACAAAATTACCAACTCTTTGGGTTTTTCATTCTGTTAAATGTGTTTCCTTTGACCATCTACTGGCAGCTGGACTGAAGAACATTTTTAATTAAGATATTTTTGAGGAAATACAGAAAATAGGAAAACATAAATGGGATTTGACTACTCAATCTTTAGTTAGATAAAGCTTGTTAGTCACAAGCTGAATGACTTAAACCAGCAGAAATGTATTCTTTCATAGTTCTTGAGGCCAAAATTCCAAAATCAAGATGTAAGCAGGGCTCTGCTCCCTGTGTGGAAAATCCATTTCTGAGTTCTTCCAGCTTCTGGTGGCTGTTGGCTTTTGACCTTTTCTGATCTATGGCTGGTCTATCTGCTCATTTTTCACATCTGTCTACTTCTCTCTGTGTATCTGATATTCTTGTGTCTTCTTATAAGGATACATGTAATAGTATTTAGGGCCTACTCAGATTATATAGGCTAATCTCATGTCAAGATTCGTAACTTAATTACATCTGCAGAAGGTCACTATATAAGAAAGTAGTCACAGATTTTAGAAAATAAGGTCTGGTAACTTTGAAGGCTACTATTCAGCTCATTATCCAGAGTTAGAAGGTATTATCTCAGAAGTCTACTAGAACCCCTTCCTGTATGAATGTTTGCAATGGCCTGCTAAAGAGGTGACTTGTTGAGAGTTTAAGCCACTCCATGGAATTGCTGCATTGGCATCCATTTTGTTGGCCAAGTGGCCTTTGAGGGCCTGAAATTAACACCAGCCCCCTCATGCAAGTACTTTCCGTAGATAACAGCCTGCAGAGTCACAAGCACATGTACTTTACGGATATGAATTCCCCAATAGCTCTTGTGATCAACAGTCTAACTTGCCTCCCAGAGCTTTCTCCTTGTGCACTCCATAAGACCCCCATGGAGCTTAACAAAATACCACTCTTTTGATTTGAATTGAGCAATCTGGACTTAATCTGGAAACCCCAAAGCACTCTACCCATAGACCCTAATAAAGTTATGTGCCCCAGAGCTATTGCTTTCTTTCTCTGCACTCTGTTTTGACCTCCCTGTATGGCCTCTCGAGATGTACTTTTTCCAGGACCTATAAGTAATAAGCTTATTTATTTCAACTTCCCTTATAGTCTTTATTGAATCATGGCTTACCATCCCACACTCTGTATTCTACTTAATAAATATTAAGTTAACAAAGTCATAACATGGCCTCTAAAGTTTCTGTATGAGATTTCCAGAAACAGGGTACTTAGTACCTCCCTGAAAACTTGCTCTGTTCATTTTTACTGTTAAAAAAATAAATGTGGGGCACCTGGGTGTCTCAGTTGGTTAAGTGTCTGACTCTTGGTTTCGACTCAGATCATGATCTCACAGTTTATGGGCTCAAGCCCCACCTCAGGCTCCATGCTGATAGCACAGAGCCTGTCTGGGATTCTCTCTCTTACCCCTCTCTCTGCCCCTCCACCATTCATGTGCCCCCCTCAAATAAATAACCTTTAAAAAATAGAATAAAATAAAAATCAATCGAGGTCTTCCTACTAGTTCAGCCATAATCATGGATAAGCTTCACCATGTATTTTCTAGTACCAAATCCTGCAGTCCATTTAGTCAGGGCTAGGGGAACACAGGGAGCCTCAGTACCACATGAAGATATAATCTAGAAAGTATCTGAAAAATTCCTAAAAGTCAGTATGGCAAGTGAGTCTACCCTGACTATTCTGTGTTCGGCCAAGAAATGTGGCTGGGTTTATGCCTTGGTTTCTTCAGCTGGGACTAAAGTTCAACCTAAACCCTAGCTTTCCTCGGCAAAATCTTAATAACTTTTTTGATTTTGTAATTTTAATCTTTCTTCAAGAAATTGAATCTTATTTCCCATATATGCTTTCCTACATAATTCTTAGCTACTAACTTGGATCTTGGTTTGAATAGACAGATCAGTTGAATAGACACACTTTTGCTATGTTGTGTGTAAACTATTGGATTGACCACTTTCAGTACCAGATTTATCCTGGATGAAATATGAATTAGCATTCTACCCTTTTTTCATGCTAGGAGCCAGCCCCATACCAGAGTTAATTTCCTCAGCCTTAGTCCATTAATTTATGTTACTACAGTTATCTTATTTCATATTTGCAGTACTTTGGGGTAGGTGCTGTCATTATTCCCACTTACAGAAGACACTTGGAAGCACTGTGAGGTATAGTATGGAAGTCCATCTCCGACATATATTCTTATTTCTTCTCCTTTCTAGGCTTAACAACAATTTAACAGGTCTTCATCTTACGATGTTTTCTATGTCTTTCCTTCCTTCTTTCTTTCCCCTACCTTCTCATCCTCTCTCTGCTTTCTGCTCCCCCTCTCCTCTTCACTGCCTCCTTTCTTCCTTCTGTCATTTGTTACCCACAACACAAATTAACATTCTGTCTGACATTCTCTGTCTTTTCCTTTGCCTCAGTCTCTCAGTCTCTCCCTCTGTCTCTCCCTTTCCTTGCATCCCCAAAAAAGGGTATGTCTCTAAGTCTGATGTCTCCAGTCTGTCTGAACAAAGAACCAAATTCTATCCCAGATTTTCTTGTTTCTCTATCATTTATTCAGGACCCAAGCAGGGCCTCCTTTCTTCCATTTGGAAAGGTATAATATTTAACGACCATTCTTTCTTCTATTTAAAATCACTGATGGCCTACTCTAGTCTCTTTCTAGAAGTGTGATAGCATCATAGCACTGTAGACCCTTTTCCTTCCTTATTGTGATTGAGGTTCAGCAGCCCTTTTGTTCTTACTGTAACAGAACAAATTCAGACATTTGAAATATATTCCCTCTTAGGCTCTTTGCATTTGCTGCTTCTTGTGCATAAAATGCTTCCTATCATGCTCAAATTGGCATGGCTTATGTATACTTTTAGAAGTGCATCCTTCCACTCTGTGCTCAATGCTGCCCTATTGGGTGGGGGCCTTCCGTGACAGCCTTATTGAAAATACAATGCCCTTTTATACTCTCTGCACCAGAGTTTGTTTTGTTTTCCCCCTCTCTATGAGGATAAGGAATATGTCTGTTTTATATTCTGTTGGATCACCAGCTCCTAGAATAGTGATGGTGCATATTAGGTGCATATTTGTCCAATGAATAAATGAAAATATAATAAGCTTTTATGAAGGTCATTGTTTGAGATTGGAGTAAGGTAGGAAGAGAACAAGTTAGAGTCAAGGAGAACTTGAGTCTGAATCTTTTTCTAGTTCTGCCCACCTTACCTGTACCTTTGGCAAAGATGTTAGCTTTCTGAGCCTAATTTTTCTCAAGAGTAAAACTGATATATATAAATTTTTTTTTGGAAAAAAAGAAAACGACAGGTGAGCTTGTGGTGGTGTTGGCACTCTTCCATGCCTCTACCATGACAGCTGCACAGGGGTCTGTGGCTTGTGTTCCTGAAGGTCCGGTGATCACTGAGTCATTTATTAGATTTCTTTGGAGTGGTGGGTAAATTATAATGTGTTATATAGGAAAAGCTCTTGCCTTGGTAACTCAATATATTCAAAGAAAATCTTAAAAGATTATTCATCTATTATATGTAGAATATATGTACACATGTGTATTAGAGAGAGAGATTTAAAAAATAACATGTATAAACCACTTGCCATAGCACATAGTCCCTGGGACTTGGTAAAGATGCCTTCCCGGGCTGCCCTTGTGGTCGTCCCCTCTCTGTGCATCCCAGTCACCTTGCCTAGATGATATGTCAGAAGAACTTCCTTACTATCAGAAAGAACCCAGTTGAGACCTGTAGGGCTCCCCCCATCAAGGTAATTGGGGTATCTGTGCCTGTGCTTGTTTGTAAGCTTGGCTTGTTACAATCTGTACACATGTTTTTCAGCAGATGTTTGACATCATTTGTCTCTCAGCACAGACGGTATCTACCTTGATTTGTGGTGAGATGCAGATTTGGGCCGGGAACTGCCATTCCAATCAGTGCTGCAAGAGGCAGTTTCCCTGCGCTTCATGCTGCTGCTCCTAAAGGGTGACTCAAATCCTCACGCTGTGTGTGGGAGGGAACATGACAGTTTAGTTTAAATACTTCTGCCAATGCACTCAGTTCTGAAAGACACGTTCTCTGCTGTGCACTCGTGTTCCTGTGCTGTCACTCTACCTGTGCAGTCTCACCTGCAGACTGACAGAGAGGAGAAGAGATGGGCTTGTGTTCTGACTCAACATGCTATATCACCCGAATAGTGGTTACGGGGTTGGCTTCTGGAAGCAACCTGAGTTCAAATGCTGACTCCACAACTATAGCTCTGTGGCCATATACAATCACCTTAACCTCTAAGAACCTCATCTGTAAAAGTCAGAAAACCCATAATACTATCCATTTCCTTGAATCATTGTGAGGATTAAGTTGTACCTTTCAAGTCAAACACTTAGAACACTCCCTAGAATATAGGAAGTTGTAGTAAGTATAAATGATTGTTATCAGGCATAGAAGTGGAAGGGGAGCAGTAGTTCAAAGAGCAATCAGAAAAGACCATTTAGAAACCTACAATGCCTAATGCATACAGGCATGTAAATAACATTAGTGCAGAGCAAGATGGTATCAGAAACCAAATGTACACAGGCAAAGGCATGGGCTATGTGTAAGGGGAAGGAATAATTGATTGGAGGGTGAGGATGTAAGTGATTAATGTTTCATAGAGAAGGAGCTGATTTCATTGAGACCTAGAAACAGTCCAATTTAAATAGAAGGAAACAGTAGTTGACATTATAATCAAAGAATGAGATGATGTTAAAAGCCTATTTCTTAATATGGGAAACCCTGAGTTTAGAGCTTTGGTTCCATTTGAAGGATCTTTCGGGCTTCTAAGTGAGGAAATTGTATTCACATATAGCCATGGTCACAGTGAACTAAGGGCAGGGAATGGAAATAACATTTATCCAACACTTACTACACACTGATAGTGCCAAGCAATTAGTTTTTAACCCTACCATAAGCTTCCAGGAAGGAGGGTGGCTGTATCCATTTTATAGATGAGAAAACGGAAACTCAGGAGGGTTAAATAAGCCAAACTTCCCCTAGCTGGTAGAATCTGGAATGTAAACCCAGATTAAATTGTTATACATCCTATTTCCTTTCTACATGGTCATACTACCTGCTATTAGATGCTAAGATCCATCCTTTCTGAATGGATGTACCTTCCAGATTCCCTCTTATTAATTAGTTCTGTGTGTCACATCTTTTTTCATTTCACAGCATGTGTAGGACATAGTGATATTCATTAGGCACACCGAGAAAACCAGATGAGGCTACTTCCAGTCTCTGGCTTCCATGAGCCCTGTCTGGTCTGAGGAAATACATAGCAAAGATCGCTTTTGACCTTTGTACAGTTGCATGTTACAATTCTGGGATACAGGAAGAAAAAACATTCAGTTGAATCCTTTTGTGACTTCTGCCCCTGTCACTTCCTCTGGGTTTCACTCAGCCACAAGAAAATAGGTGGCACTAGGAGGTCAGTGGCCCACCAGTCCAAGAGCCCTGCCATGAACCCTGCTTAGGAAACCACTTGCAGTTGTCTTTTGCCACATGAGTGACAGCTCGACGGAGGATGCATTTCAGAAAAGGAACATTCTCTGCAACACCATTCTACAACTTGTGCCATGAGTACCATATGTATTTATATCACACCAGTGGTAATGTTTAAAAGAAAAACCTTTTAAGTCAGTTTTCACATTATTCCAAATGATGGAAAAAGATCATTTTGTTTCTCTCTTAGGGCTAGGAAGGCAATCTTGTTATTCCTCACCAGTAGTCAGAAGGATCTGGTGTTTCTGCACTTGTGACGGGCATTGTTTGGGGCGTGCAGAGAGTCTGGGACACATCTGGTGTGATCAACAGTCCTTGTGTAACTAGGCTCACAATGGTGTGCCTTTCTTCTTCCTGGCTGAGCACACTGAGCATCCCTTCCACCACCTTTGGGTATATTTGTAATCCTGTATCCACTTGTGCTTGGGAATTATTTCATCATCTGCTCACTGAAGCTGTTTACTCCATCAGGTCTGTTCTGTAGGGTCAGCCCCTTTCTTCGAATTGAATTATTAGTCCTTGACCCTTACCTGTACTGCAAATGGAATCTTATGTTTTAGGCCTTCTCTCTTCCAAGGATTGGAGTCTTATTCTGTTCCATGACTTTCAGACATACACAGACACATACTGACATACACATGTCCATGCCCATCAAGTTGCCTTCAGATACAGCCTAGACAGAGTTCCAGGTCTCCTGATTACCTGGGGAGCAGCCCTGGAAGAAGCAGGACATTTTTAACTGTCTCTCTCTCTGTCTCTCTGTCTCTTTCACACACACATATTATGTTTATATATAATCTGTTTTGCTTTTGAGACAAAATGAGACTCAGGAAAATTAGCAAATTCACTAAAGGTAAGGACAGGGAAGACAAGAACCATTTCAGTATTGGCAGCTGGGTAGAAAATGTAGGAGGAAAGTGGGTGGATTCCCTATATATCACGGCTTCTGACTCAAAAAAGAAAAGATAATTTAACTTTTATACAAAATGTTAAAATTTGTACAGTGCTTCTTATATCCTACTATCTCTGTCTTTTTTGAACACAAAAAAGGTGAGTTTTGTATCCATATCTAGGGGATTCAAAAAGAGTCCTTTCTCTACTCTACTGACTCTGAATTGTCAGTACCCACCAATGGCTATGGTGTTTTTACGAGGCCAAAATTCTAGAAGCACTAGTGTCTCATGCATTATCATAAACTTCCAGGAAGGGGGGTTATTGTCTAAGCTAAGAGAATTCAATTACTAAGATTGTTGTATGGCAAATTCAAGTTACAGAAAACATTGAAAGGGTTTTCTAGTGACAGCTGAGGGATGGAAAGGGACTGAAGATCCAGAGGGATTATAAAAGTGCAGTTTATTTGGACTTTGAGTGGGGAAAGTAGAGGAAATTCTTTGGTGTTCTTATCAAGAAAATTGACAATGGGTTAAATGTAATCTTTGTATTAGTAAGGGACATGTAAAGAGGTCAAATAGTGTGATTATAGTCTCTTGAACATTAGGATATGGAATTATGGGAATATAAATTATATATTTACAATGGAATTATAAATAATATTTCAATATCCAGAATTGACTAATAATATGGTAAGTGGCAGAATTCTGGCATAGAGGAAAGAAATACTAACCTTGTTTGAAGGCCATTCTCCCACTCCCCTTCTGAATGAGAAGGAAGAATAAGAAAGAGGTTTACGGGAACATAAGCCATTGCCGTCAGCATCCTGTGCATCCCAGGAGGCTCTATGGAGTATCAAAGTCGTGTAGGGAGCAGGGGAAAGATTCGTTATTATCAGCTACTTTTGGCTAGAAGGCTAAAAACTGCTACCTTTTAGTCTTCTTGGAGAAAGTCTCTCCTATCACTCAATTCCTTTTCACTTAAGGAATAGAAGAGTAGTCTTTTGGGAATATATTTTCTGGTTTACTGTTGTCAATTAATCCACACATGCGTGCGCACACACACACACACACACACACACCCTTCTTGCTCACGTAGACTTCTATAGATTGCATTCTGTTTCTAGAGAGAGAGTTGCCAATCCTTAGACCCTCTAACCTCTAACCTGGGTTCAAGGTGAGAGAAAAAAGGAACTTCCATATCTCCCGAACCTTAGATCTGTGAGAACTGGGGAGAATATGTACAGAGGTAGATGGTGTTTCAAATTATAAGGCCTTGCCTACTAAGTATCATAAACGCATGACCCTCCACCCCAGATCTAACATCAAGAGATGAGAGGAATTCTGAGCTTTCAGAAGACCTAGAAGGAACCCCAGTCTCTCTTTTTCTCTAGATCTTTCAATCTCCATAAATTTTGCACATTCCCTTTTATTCTGTGGTGTTCCCTCCTGACTTAAATTTCATGGTCAGTCATTATAATCACTTTGTTTTTGCATTCATCTTGAATTCCCTTGACTGTTTCTCATTAATTTTTTTTTGACAAGAGAAACATTTTGACTAAACCCAACTCATCCCGTCCCCAGTGATATGCCCATGCAGTCGACTGTGCCTGGAACAAAACTTCTGGATCATACTGCTTGGTCCCACTTTAAACTCATGACCACATACTTTAAGTGTGTCCTGAAAGGTCCTCAGCAGCCATACCATATACTGTTAGTGACTCACTCTCTTACTTTCTTACTCTGTTCTTTGTGTATGACTTTGCTTCTAACTTCACTGAGAAAATTGAAGCAATCAGAAGATAATTTTCCACCCACATCCACCCCACCTGTGGACTCAACCAAAATATGACTCTTGTTTCTGTAGTTGAGCTATCCACATCCCTAACTAAAAATCAATACCTATTTGCTCACTAGATTCTATCCCCTTCTGCCTACTCAAAAGGTATCAAGCAATTATGCCCTCTCTTTCCAATGTAGGAGACCTTTTCCTCTGTGCTGGACCATTTCTATCAGTAGTCAAACATGCTGCTATTTTCCCCCTGTTGAAGAAAAAAAATCTTAGGCTGTTTGCCTCACCAGGTTTTTTTTTTTTAGTTTTTTTTTTTTTTTTTTTTTAATGTAAGTAGTCTCTGCTCTCCGCATGGGGCTTGAACCTCACCAGATCAAGACTCCCATGCTCTTCCATCTGAGCCAGCCTGGCACCCCTCCCCCACAAGTTTTATAATTATTTCTTCTCTTCCATTTGTATTCTGTGTCCTTAAAACCATTGTCTATTCTCTCTGCTTCTGATTCTCCTTCTCCTTTTCTCTGTAAAATTTTCTACCTCAGGCTTTCCATCCTCTTCAGTGACAACGTCCTTGTCAAGATCTTGATGATACTAAAGCTAATGGATTCTTCTCAGTCTTCATCACATTTGACTTAGAGAGGCACTTACTACTCAAGGCATGGTGGTCTCCCTGCTCCTTGACACACCCTCATCATTTAGCTCTCAGAACATTATTTTCTTTGCTTTCTTCCTATCTCACTTGTTATTTCTCTTCGACCCTCCTTTGCGGGTTCATCCTCATTTTCTGAACCCCTTAGAGTTGTTTTGTCCTGGAGTGCAGCCCTTAGTCCTATTGTTTTCTTCATCTCTACTCACTCCCTTGGTGATCCCATCTGGTCTCCAGTCTAGTGCCACAGTCTGCCAGATTGACACCTCCAGACCTGGCCAAGATCCTGAAATCCAGGCTGATAGGTATAGCTTCCTGCTCAACACCGCCAGTTGGATGTGTAATGGATATCTCAATCTTAATGTTTCTAAAACTGAAATTCTGATCTTCCTCCCAAATTCTCTTCCATCTCTAAGCTTTATGAACTTAATTATGAAAACTCTAGCCTTGTAGTTTTGGAGATCAAATATCTTGGATAATCCTGGATTTCACTTTAAAAAATTTTTTTAATGTTTATTTGTTTTTGAGAAAGAGAGAAAGAGAGTGTGAGTGGGGGAGGGGCAGAGAGAGAGAGAGGGAGACACAGATTCTGAAGTAGGCCCCAGGCTCTGAGCTGTCAGCACAGAGCCCAACGCGGGGCTTAATCTCACGAACTGCAAGATCATGACCTGAGCTGAAGTTGGACGCTTAACCAATTGAGGCACCCAGGTGCCTGCCCCTCACTTTTTTTTTTCCTCCCAAACTCTACATCTGATCTCAGTGGAAATTTTATTTGCTCTACCTTCACAATATATTCAGAATTTATCACTTGCTATCACCCTGTGTGAGCCTTCTCACAGGTGTCCCTATTCCCACTGTTTTCCCCTACACTCTGTTTTTAATATAGTAGCCAGAGTGATTCTCTCTAAAAGTAAGTCAGATGATGTCATTTGTTTGCCCCAGAACTTCCGATGGCTCCCATCTTATGCAGAATAAAAGTCAAATTCTTTCCATTAGCCCACATTACTTCTCCAAGCTCAACTCCAGCTATTCACCACTTTACTCATTCTCCTTCAGACATATCTGCTTCCTTGCTGTTTTTGTTCTTCAATTATGCAAGACACTCTCCTACCTTATTGTCTTTGCATGAATTGTTCCCCTTCTTGCAAACACTTTTCCTGCAATTTCCATCTGTCAAACTTCCTTACCTTCAAATATTTGCTTAAGTGTTACCTTTACAGTTTGACCACTCAACTTAAAATTGTGTCCAGCCCCACCCACCACATACATGCACCACATATCCCATCCCCCTTACTCTGCTTCCCTGCACTCCTCCCCATAACACTTATCACTTTCTAACATGCTGTATATTACTTTTTTAAAAACTGTGTGGGTATGGTCTATTTACTCTTTATGTCCCTTCTCTATAATGCGGGAATCATAATAGGAGAGGTTTTATATTCTTTTTCAGTGATATATCCTGATTTTCCAGAATAATGTTTGGCTTACATTAAGGGCTCAATAAATATCTATGGAATAAATGATTGAGTGAGTGCATGGGCTGGCTATTTTTAGCTTGTTCTGAGCAGTCTCATATGTAGAGAGAAGATACAATGTTTGTCATCTAAATGAACTAGATTGGAGTCCCTCTACTGCCATTTTTAATAGTGTGAACTTGGGTAAGTTGTTTAAGAAAATCGACATAATAGTATACAAATCTTAAGTTTGTTCTAAGAAGGAAAAAAGAAATACGTCAAGCACCTTTCATGGTGCCTGATACATAATAAGTACTCAATAAATGTTGGCAATTACTATGTACTTTGTAAGTAGTAGCTGCTTTCATTTTGCACGTCTTTCTTGCTTCAGAGAGAAGTAGATAGTAACTGTGGTCCTTGGAGACACAAGTCAGCATTTCTGAGGCATCTGGGGCTAAGAACAGCTTCTTATCAGTTTGTGTCAATAGTGCACCTGAATTTAATGGGTGAGCACATTGTTTGCACAGAAAAAAAAAGCAATTGTCTCTGTGTGATATTTGTGCTGATTAGCAACAACAATTGCTTCTCCATTTTCAAGCTCTGGTTCATATCAGAGTAATGTTTCTGCAGTATATATTAGATGGAAATGAGATTGGGTTTTCTTTCTCTGACAGGCTGAGTACAGGCCTTTTAAAGGCAAGAGCAAAATACTCCTACACAGGACACAAGTTCCATTTCTTTTAAATAGGCTGTCACAATATCAAGAACATAAAACAGCTCCAGTAAACAAAGAGTTTCTTACAGTGGCATGGGATGGATAGACAGAAGTGAAGAAAAGTGTTCCAGTTTGGTTGGGCCAAATGTTCAAAATGGAAAATGGGCCAAATTGAGGGACCCTCTGGTAGGATTTCAGCTGGATTTAAAAAAAAAATTTTTTTTAAATATTTACTTTTGAGAGAGAGAGATAGTGGGAGGAGGGACAGAGAGAGAGGGAGGGAGACACAGTATCTGAAGCAGGCTCCAAGCTCCGAGCTGTCAGCACAGAGTCGTCCTGATGTGGGGCTCAAACTCACAAACCGCAGGATCATGACCTGAGCTGAAGTTAGACGCTTAACTGACTGAGCCACCCAGGCGCCCCTGGTTTTTTGTTTTTTGTTTTTTAAAGTAGGCTCCATGCCCAGGGGGCACCTGGGTGGCTCAGTCAATGAAGCATCCGACTTTGGCTCAGGTCATGATCTCACGGTTGGTGGGTTTGAACCCAGCATCTGGCTCTCTGCCATCAGCATGGAGCCTGCTTCGGATCCTCTGCCTCCCTCTCTCTCTGCCCCTCCCCTGCTTGCACTCACTCTCTCTCAAAAATAAACAAACACTAAAAGAAATGTTTTTTAAAAAGTAGTCTCCATGTCCAATGTGGGGCTTGAACTCACAACCCTGAAACTGAGAGTCACATGCTCTGCTGACTAAGCCAGGCAGGTACCCCCTCCCTCTGGTAGTATTCAAGTAGAAACAATACTGTTTCTAAGGTCTCTAAATCTCTCTCTCTTTTAAAATTTCTAATTCAGAGAGATCACTTGAAAAAGAAATAACAGATAGTAAGGATTTTTTTTTTTTTTTAGAAAATTACACAAACAAAATCTCACTCAAATCTTGAGTTTTGATTATGTTACTGTGTGGAAACAAATTACAAATGCAATGAGAATCTCATGGAGATTCATATATATTTCTCTGAGTTTGGCAAAGACAGTTTGGTAAAAAATGATAGACTACAGAGAACAGAAAAAAACTATATAATTAAAGACTGTGTCCCTAGAACAAAAATAAAGAAAAAAATTGAAACTTAAAACCAAAAAAAAGTATTTAAAGGAAAGAAAGATATGTTCTTTCATGGAACCATAATATATTAGAATGGAAAGGGATCTGTTGAATCATTAGTTTTTAGCCATGTTTTTAGGTGAGGAAGTTGAACATCAGCAATTTTAAATGTCTTGTCCAGTGTCACATGGGAGGTTTGCTAAGCACCAGTATCCCTGGTTTTCGGGCTCAGCGCATTGTTCCCCACTCATGCTTCCTACCCTTGTATATCATAAGAGAGGTGGGGACACTAACTTGGTGACTTCTGAAATAGACAAAAAATGACTCAACGGGAAAAGTGCTCTTCTTGAGTGTGGATAAGCTTCTTAAGCATTGGTCATAAAATATCAATGTTAAAGCTTAAAAGGAAAGAAGAAAATTATATTCAGGAGGATTTTTGCCAAAGCTAGACTAGAATCCAAGCCCTTAGAAGTGTGGCAGTGTGATGGCAGGATACTTATCATGAAATGGAGAGTAAGTATCTAGCTCAGATGATTCATGACATGATTCATGCAGAATCATTTAACCTTGTACCTGATACATAAGAGGTGCTCAACAGATGCTCCATGACCTTCACTTATGCGCTCTTTCAACTACAACAACTTGTCTCTCACTAAGGGCCTCACCTGAGAGCTCAAGGCCAAGCCCGGTGAGAATCATATTTACATTTATACCATTCAGAGTCTTGGAAGGAAACAGATGGAGTAATGCTTTAAAAAATGTATTATTGGGGCGCCTGGGTGGCTCAGTTGTTAAGTGACCAACTCTTGATCTCAGCTCAGGTTGTGATCTCACAGTTCATGAGTTCAAGCTCCTCGTGGGGACTGTTAGTGCAGAGCCTGCTTGGGGTTCTCTCTCTCCTTCTCTCTCTGACCCTCCCCTGCTCATTTTCTCTCTCTCTCTCTCTCTCTGTCTCTCTTTCAAGATAAATAAATAAACATTTTTTAAAGACTAAAAACAGCATGGAATTGTTACCGGCTGTAGGCCTCAAGGGGCAAATGGATCTAACAGTTATTGTAAGCCAGAGAAAGAGGAGCTATAGCAAGAAAGTAGACCTGGCTAAGAAGAGATGCACCTTATTATTTTTTAATTAAACTTTTTGTTTTGAAATAACTGTAGACACACATGCAGTTGTAAATAATATGTAGAAGTCTCAAGTGCCCTTTATCTAGTTCTCCGATTGGTAACATCTTGTAAAACCAGTACAATATCACAACAAGGATATTGACATTAATACCACCAAGATACAGGACGTTTTCATCACTATAAGGAACATTCATGTTGACTTTAATAGCTATACTCCCTTTCTTTTTCATCCCCTCACTGTACTTCACCACAGGAAGCCACCAATCTCTTCTATAATTTATATAATTTCATAATTTCAAGAATATCAATGGAATTTTGCAGCCTGAAAACTTTTAGGATTGACATTTTTTACAAAATAATTCTCCAGAAATTTATGTAGATAGTTGTGTGTATCAATAATCTGTTCTGTTTTTATTGCTGAGTAGTATTCTGTGATACAGATATACCAAAGTTTGTTCACCCATTCATCTGTTGAAAGACATTTTCATCTTTCTAGTTTTTGACTATTATGGATAAAGCCAAATAACATTCATACATAAGTTTTTGTGTGAATGTAATTTTTTGTGTCCCTGAGATAAATGCCCAGGAGTGCAATTTCTGGGTTATAAGGTAGTTACATGTTTAGTTTTTAAAGAGACTGTAAATCTGTTTTGAACATAAACATTTTTTATGTTCCCTCTTACATATGAGTGATCCAGTTTACCCATATCCTTGCCAGCATTTGGTGTTTTCACTGTTTGTTTTTAATTTTAGCCATTCTTATAGGTGTGTATTGATAAGTCATTATAGTTTTACTATGTGTTCCTCTCGTACCTGATGATGTTGAACATCTGTTAATGTGCTTTTTTGTCATCTTTACTCCCTCTTCATGAACCATCTCTCCATGTACATTTGCCTGTTTTGTAATTAGATTGTGTTTTTTGTTGTTGTTTAATGGAATCTGTGTATGTTTGTACACTAAATCCCCGCATCAACTGGAACCAGATTGATTTCACTTCATAGATGTATTAGACGCCACCCAAAATCTAAGTATTTTTTTTACCTAGTGGTCCTTATCCTCTTATTTTCTGAAATACTCAACTTGGCATTTCTGATAGTTGTAAAATGAATCAAGCTCTATTCAATGCCAAGGGAGTACTGTACAACTTGCAGAAAGGGAGGTGTTCCCAGGAATGAAGCACCTGGGAAATTAGAACTCTTTTTTAATTTAGTACTTCAGTGAGAGTCTTACAAATGGAATATGAATTTCAAAATGTCCCTGCTGAAAAAAAGAATGTTCCTTGCTATTGTTTAAGTCTATTTCGAATGTTGCTTACTCTTTCTTGATTGAGAAAGATGGAAAGAGCCTGTCAAATCTCCCAATTAGTTTTCCATTTTATTTTACATTCCATTAAGGAAAGACATGGAGTAATGCATCCAGTGAAACATGTGCTTAATCATGCAGGGCCATTGCCTAATTCCTGTGATTCTCTGAGAAAGCTGTTTAGGGACTTAATTATATGCAAGTTTATTTTTGTAGGTACCACAGAGAATATTGGGCATTTAAAAGGAGGTCATGACTCTTTATGTATAAATATACAGATCTTTCTTGATTTACATTGCGGTTATGTACTGATAAATGCATTGTAAGTTGAAAATATCATAAATTGAAATGCATTTAATATACCTTAATCTATCAAACATCACAGCTGAGCCAAGACTACCTGGAATGTGCTCAGAACACTTCTGCTAGCCAGCAGTTGGGCAAAATCATCTAATGCAAAGCCTTATTTTATTTATTTTTCTTCACAAAGCCTATTTTATAATAAAGTTTTGGATACCTCATGCAATTTGTGCAATACCATACTGAAAGTGAAAACTAGACCGGCTGTGTGGATACAAGATGGTTGTGAGTGCATCGATTGTTGACTGGCTGTGTGGGTACAGAATGGTGGTGAGCACATTGATAATTTACCCTCCTGAGCACATCACTGACTGGGTGAGGCAGCTATTGTCCTGCCCAGCATCAGGAGAGAGTGTCAGACTGCATATCACCATCCCAGGAAAAGATCAAATTTTAAAATCGTAAGTTCAGCTTCCACTGAATGTGTATCACCTTTGCACCATCATAAAGTCAAGAAATCATAAGTTAAACCATCATTAAGTTGGTGAGCATATGTATTTATAAAAGGAGCCCCAAGAGAAGGTGAGGATGATTTCTTTTATTTCACTAGAAGGAAGAGTAACCCTGAAAGAGATTTTGTGACCTACCTGCTCAATCCTTCCTTAGTACAGGTGATTCAGTTATTATTCTAAATCATAAAAATAGGGGGAGAAAGAGGAAGTTTCCCTGACCTAAGACTTCAGTGATTATAACTTGCCTACAGGGTGAAGCCAATACTGCCTATCAGGGCATGTAGAGACTGTCATTTGAGCCCATCCTGCCTTTTAACTGTCTACTCTGTCTGCATTTCTGTGTCTCCCATGTGATCACATGGTCACACTTCTTATCCGCAGTTCTGTGCATTTGATCTCTGCCTTCTGTAGATGCTTCTCAGTTGCATTCCAAGGACCAGGGACCTATGGCCACAGGGCAGACCTTGCAAATTTTTATTCTTTCATTCCATTATTAAGATGGACTTTGAATACACAGATTATTTTATATATCTTACAAATGCCTAAACCCAATCTGAAATGAAGTAGAATCAGGGCACCTGCATGGCTCAGTCGGTTAAGCATCCAAGTTCAGCTCAGGTCATGATCCCACAGTCTGTGAGTTCCAGTCCCACACTGGGCTTTCTACTGTCAGAGTGGAGCCTGCTTCAGATCTTCTGCCCTCTTCTGTCCCTGCCCCTCCCCCCACTCATGCTGCCGCTCTGAAAATAAATAAACTTTAAAAAAAAAAAAAAAAAAGAATTGCCCACTGAACTCAGCATGCCCCTGACTGAGAAACATAATATTTTTAAAATTTTAATTTTTTTAAAAAAGGACTAGAGATAGGATATAAGAAATCTAGGAATATAATAGCTCAATAAATGGCAACTGCTCAAATGATGCACAAAATAAACATAAAATACAAATATCTATTTAGATAGTACATAAGTTGAGAAACAATGAAAATAAAAAGAATAAAAATCCTTTCTACAACAATGCTCTAAAGTTAACATTAGATCTTTAGCAAAGTGACAGAATCTTTTTCCAGTCCCAATTCAGTTCCAGGATTCAAAACCATAATGTAACTTACTCTGTGCTTTTGCTGTCTCATTTGTAAAGTGGGAACAATAATAGTACTTAGCTAGTGTTACTATGATTATTGAGTTAATTCAGAGCAATGACCGGTATACAGAAGCACTATATAAGTGTTTAACATTATTAGTATTAGTGTTACTGAGAATCTTTTTTTTTTTTTTTTTTAAGTGTTTATTTATTTTTGAGAGAGACTGGGGAGGAGTGGAGGGTGGGACAGAGGATCAGAAGTGGGCTACCTGCTGATAGCAGAGAGCCCTAAATGGGGCTTTAACCCATGAGCCATGAGCCCATGACCTGAGCCAAAGTCAGACACTCACCTGACTGAGGCACCTAGGCACCCCAAGAATTTCCTTGATTACTTTAGGCACTGTCATTTCCCAGTGCCAGAAACTCCAGATAAACAATACATTTTTTTTTTTGCTTTTATTCTAAGTAAGTCAAATGTTGCATGGTGTATACTTATGTGAAATTCGAATTTAACTCAGTGTGCTGTCATGGTAGACCCCCTCCTGAAGGATTGTGGTGGAGGCGTTCTCAGAACAAAGGAAGGCAACATGGAACGTGGCCCAGTCAACTCCTTTGATAGGGAAAAATCTGTTACAAGATGGCTGACAGGACTGATAGGGGAATTCCAGTCCCTACCCGAAGACTCCTCTTCCGGGCTTTTCTTCCCACCCTGCTTGCCATGTTCCAAGAGACTATAAATTGTCCCAGGTGTTGATGCTCTGGGCTCAGACCTCTGGATAACGATCTCCTCTGAGCCCACTGGTGTAAAATAGATCTCCGAGTGCTGCTTGTTTCTTCTGCCGGGTGATCCAGACCAGTTTCTCTAACACCTTTACATTTATGCATAGCTCTGATGTAACTCTGTAACTTGGACTGTATCCAATCAGACTTTATGTGTCACCGTATATGGGAGACAAAGAAGTAGAAATTGCATAAAAAGTTACACCCTGCTGCGCTTGGAGTTTACCCTTTTTGGGGTCTTAGACTGCTGAGCCCATGCCGGCACAAATAAAGCTGCTTCCTGGAAAGAAGGCCCTCAGTGTCCCATCTCTGTGTGCAAGAATCCTGCTACACTCCATTATTATTTGATAAATCTGGCAATTCTAGACTTAACTAGACCACTTCCTCATCAGTAAAGTAGGGAAATAACACTACAGGGTAATTTTGTATTTAAAGTGCATGGTACAAAATAACTACTCATTTTCTGTACGTCTTTGCTCAAATGCTGCCTTTCTGGCTTGACCCTGACCAACTTATCTAAAATTTTAATAATCTTCCCATGACCTTATATTCCCCTTCTCGACACTTTTTTGTTTCTCCTTAATCCTTCTACTGCCTAACAATGTTATGTATTTTACTTTTTTATCTGTATACTATCTATCTATCCCACTAGAACATAGCTTTTTGAGGACAGAGACTATTGTCTGTTTTATTCACTGTTGCATCTGCAGTGCCCAGGAAGTGCCTGACACTTGTAGGCATTCAATAAATAATTGTTGCTGGAATGAATGAATGAACCTATCAACTAATCAGTGTTCATTTTGCTATAACCTTTCTATGCTATACAGCAAAAAATACAAAGCACTTGCTTAGTGAATGTTTTGGTACTATGAGCCACAAAAGGTTTGTGGGCAGCAGAGGAATGAGCTGATAGACTTATCATGGTAGATTTCTCTGATAGCCCTAGGCACAGTAGTTTGGGACAAGACAGTGACACAAACTAGAATGCAGGTAAGGGAGGTAAAGTGATGTGGGTATATGATAGGAAATGTAGAACTGAAATTACCATGGGCAAAACCAGCTACGATTTTAGACATGATTGGTCAGTCATAGGGTTCTTCTTTCCTAAAACATTAAGTGTTCTTTAGGAGACACGATTAAAATACACAAAACATTTTTCAGTTGAAGGAACTAAGCGTAAATCTGAAATAAAAGATTTGAGTTCACAACTTCAACAGGCTCCAAGTCCACCCTTCTTTCTAAAACAGCACAGCTTCTTAAGCCCTAAGGAGCTGAGACAAATTTGCCTCTAGCCTTGGGCAGATTCACAAGCCTACATTCTATAGAGTGCTTATCCATAAAATGGGATAATGCCACAATCTGCCTCCTAGGGGCTATTAGAGAGATTTATTGGTCAGGTTTGCTAAGTACTTTGAGGAGGGAAAGCACAGTGCTGCTTAGGCATGAGTTGTCATTCTGCATACCCTAATACCTGAAATTCGCAGGTTCCGGTCAGTTCTTTTATGCTTGTTTGACCAATGAGCAGCGAACTCCATCCTTGCTCCCTGTCTCCTGGCAGAAGCATGTCTGAGAAACTCAGCATTATTTATATCTGAAAGTTAGCTTTTCTGGGTCCCTCAATGGCATGAATCATTGTTGTGTATACGTGATTATATATATTTATATATCCAACATACAGTAATTTCTTTGGGTTCTCAATTTGATTTATAATCTTCAGGCAGTTTTATAAATGTCTCTGTCACTTTTCTGGAATGGATAGCCTCGTTGGGACCATTCCTTGTTGCTGAGATTTCCCACTGACTCAGGCCTTCCTTGTTTGCACGTATGCCTGACCATCTTAATGTTCAATATTTAATCAGAGTGAAATTTCTTTTATATGTAGGGCTACTAAAATATGTGCTATCCATAATTGAATGAAGAGTCAGAAAGAGAGTGAAAAGCTGACAATGCATGGTCAAGGCAATGGGAAAGCTGGCCACATCTTTGTCCTTATGAATGTTATAATTAAATAAGAGAGAAGGGTTTTCATTTCAGGGCCGTTTGCCAAGATTATTTTCTCTTTCTCATTTTCTTCTTTATTTTTTTCCCTCTTTCATTCAATACACAGAAATTTGGCCTCTTTGGAGAGGGAAAAAAAAATGTCCGGTCTACCTCCAAGAATAGATATTCCTCTTCAGATGAAATAAATGTCAGGGAACTTAACCCTTTACATGTCCTAAATCACTGAACAAATTCATTGCTAGCAAGTTGTATAGCATAGAATCTATTGTAAGAATGGGGCAGTATTTACCCTGAATGAATTTTGTGTGTATCAGATTGAACAAGTTTGGTAAACATTATAGTTACTAACATTTATGTGGTGTGAATTGTATGTCAAGCAAATGCCTTAAGTACTTTCATTCATTAAATCATTTACTCCTCTGAACAACCATATAAGGTAGAAACTTATAAATTGCTTCCATTTTACAGATGAAAAAACTGGCACAGAGCAGTTAAGAAATTTGTCCAAAGTCCTGTATTTTGTAAGTGGTAGAGCTGAGGTTTGAACTCAGGCAGTCTGATTCTCATTCTCTGTGTCATATTGCTTATGCCATAAACATGATGTGGGAAACAAAGGCAGAAGGAAATGTAGATAAAGTTAAATGTCCTTATAACCTGCAGCCTATAGACAAACACTTGAGGCAGCCAAAGTATAACTTTCTTCCAGGAATTCCTCACTGTCTTAATGTTAATGCTTTGCTATAGGGAAAAAAACACTTTAGCTTGACAATAGCTAGGCCTCCAGGATCCTAGCAGTAGTCTTTAGCATATGAAAGTCCTTTCCGGAAGCTTCCTCTTGACTTTACTTCCCCCAACTCCCAAGTATACAATCAGTCACTCCTTACAATCCCTGGGCAGCTCTTTCTGCCCACAGGTCCCAGTCCCTGTGCTTTAATATAACCACCTTTTTGCACCTAAGATGTGTCAAGAATTCTTTCTTAGCCATCGGCTGGAACCCCAACACTTCAAACCACATCAAACAGACACTAGCAGGTAAACTCCTTATTGCCCTATTAAAGGTCAGTCCAAAGATATTAGGGTGTATTTTATAAGAACTTTATTCCCAATGGCCATCACCAGCTGAAATTCCGAGTTTTGGAGTAGCAGATTACTGGTTTGATCAGTCTTACATTTATTTCTAAGAGAAATAAACTACAAATAAAGTAAAGTCAATGTACTTGATTGGGTGTGTTTATTTGCTTTTCATAATACAGCAGTAGAATAAATTTGCTAAGTCACTACTCTAGGTCAGATAAGCCACTGAGTGAGCATCTTCATAAGAGTGCTGAATAGAATTGTCATAAAAGACTTCAAAGTAACACATATAAAACTTAATTAACTTGCCCAAAGTCACATACCAATTAAATGACTGATTGGACTTTAAAACTATGTCTTCCTGGCTCTAGGCCATGTTGGTCACGATGCATGATGTCATTAATAGAAAACTACAAACGGCTACATATATTTGTATGTGCAAGAGTACACATTTATGTAATACATAGAACTTTTGAAAAACATGAAAATGTTTGTTTTCCCATTACTTTAACTAGGACCTCTGCATTCTGTGGCTTATATTCATGGGAACTGGTCAGGGATGAGGGACATAAGCTCTCTTGTGACTACTGCATGGCTGTGTTATGTCATAGATCCCTTTTTCATTTATGATTAGTTTGGAAGAGAATAAAAACAGAGTCACAAAATATAACCATTCTGATATCCCTACTAGGGCAGTCTCTATCCAGACTGGAATATCTCTCACAATTATGTGGTGCATTTTGCATTTTCTCTGCTAAGTTTTCATTAGTCCATGCTTGTTCATTCTTAGCCATGATAATCAGTGATTGACATAAGCCTGCTTGAAATGACGTCTCTTCTTATTTGTTTAATTTCATTTTTCTTAAAACCTCCTTAAAATGTTTTTAAACTTGCACCTCTTTTCTGCTAAATATTTGAAATAGGAGCTGGTGAAAATATTGTAACTCATTATGTAGTGATTTTTTTTTCCATCTGATGATCTTTCTTTGAATATCCTTGCCCCAACCTACCCCCCAACCCCGCCTGTCACCTTTTTTTCTGGGATATAATGTGTGGCAGGATTCAGCTAGAGATCTTTGTGTTCATCATCTTCAGAAAATTTATTATTGATAGTCCAGTTTGCTTGGAATATGTTACACTAAAAGGATAAGGTAGTTTCACAAATGTGCTTTATTATATCAAAGGAAAGCATATTTAATAATAAAATGCTGAATGCCAGTATCTATATCTGAAACTTCAGAGACTTCTTTGCAGGCCTAAAATAGTGATGGCCAAGTTTTTGTCTCCTGTGTCTGCTCTGATCTATTGCTAATATACCATTAAAGCACAACACTGAGAGTAATTCTGTGGCCATGTCTGGGCTCAGTAGGATTTCTGAGCTCAATTAGTGATGTCTGTCATGATTAGGGAACTGGGGAATGGTGGCACCTAGGCCAGATAGTTACCCTATTCAGGTCTAAAGCTTTCTACACAGTGATTTCCTGTCAACGTATCCCTAAGGATGACCTGGATAATCCTATACTGTCATAACCTGGATCCATGTCCAGCAAGAGTTTTATTATTTGACAGTTCTTACTAATGTCCAACCTGCATGGATTTGGTGTAATTTAGAGTTATTTCCTCCTGTTCAGCTCTATTCAGGAGTAGATTTGCCATACAATAGCCCTTCTTATATGTGAAGGCTGTCATTAAAGAATGGCCCTGGGGATTGTCCAGAGAGGGATGGCGGCTGCAAATTGGGACATCCGCAATTGGGATGTGCA
The DNA here is from genome assembly GCF_022079265.1 of Lynx rufus. Classification (NCBI taxonomy): domain Eukaryota; kingdom Metazoa; phylum Chordata; class Mammalia; order Carnivora; family Felidae; genus Lynx; species Lynx rufus. The sequence goes on along the minus strand of NW_025814897.1, from coordinate 94,580,874 downwards.
TTGTGTTATATCTCCAGGCTGAGAAGCCGGTCTGTTTTCCATGAAAACAGACCTTCCTGTTTTATCACAGCAGGAATGAGAGGAGCTTTGTGAACAGAACAGAGAGGTACCACAGCACCGACTTACACAATGCAGACTCATAATGGAAAACAAATTTGACCCATTTTATAACAAAGAACCCACTCCCCTTGGTGCTTCCGTGGTCCCATTAGCTGTGAGTCTTTGGGCTCATAGAAATTAACTACACCATATTGCCTGATTATTCTTCATCCTCTCTTTCATTTAGGCTTGCTCAAACTGGTAAGAGTCGACAAAACCTCATTATCAGTTGGGTCCCAGATTATGTAGATGGACAGAGAGATTTGAAAAAGAATGCTCAAGGAGTTTGCCAGAGATAACTGATGTGTTATTTTAACCTGATGACATGCCATGTAATAGAAGGAGTGGAGAAGAGTTTGATTTTTACTCCTTTGAATAGTCTTTAAATCATATGCAAAAGAGTGGGGGGTATGAAAAAAAAGGTCTTTGAGTCTGTATGTTAGATGTTTCAGCTTAAAATGGAAGACAGATTTATTAATTGCCTGTTCCATGCCAGTCACTGTCACATTTTCTCTGCATTACTGTTGGGGCTGAAGGGGCCTGATAAACAATATCCCCTCTTTGCTCCACTTGAGTTCAGAAGCAGTTGGGGGACAGACACAGGATATTGACAGCAGGAGATGACAGTATCAGCTTTATGACTGATGAAGCTGTTGGAGAATGTGATTTAGATGCAGCCAAGTGAAACTGCAAATACTCCACCTAAATGGAACTTATTCCAAACTAGGGGTCCATTCCATGGAGAAAAGAGATGAGAAAGTAGAATACACAATAAGAGAAATGATAGGGAAGGAGCCAAAAGTCTTCAAGCCAAGTTTATTCTTAGAAACTTAACAGCCAGTAAAGTAACTAGCCTTCATGTGGGAAAAAAATAAATAAGGAAATCAGTGGTGTTATGCTAATGGCAGTCCTTCCCCATGAAAACATGAAGAGTGGGGGAAAAAGTGTTCCCTGCTAATGTTTTCCTTTACTTTATTGTTACACTATTAAGAAATGTTTGTTAGAGGTGAACATTTCTATTTCCCAAGAGCCACACTTCCATGCATGGGTGAGATTTTCTACCCCACACCTTGGGAGGGAAAAAGAAGAATATTTCTGGCTTCTCCTTACTCCCTCCTGATTTCCATTTTATCCCCAAAGGAGGAGAGGCACCTGATGTGATTGGTGAGTTTAAGAGCAACCAAACAAGCTTAGTTTAACTTCCTCTCACTTTTTCATCTGGATCTGCTTGCCTTCAAAGGTGTGCATCCCAACTTAAGTGTATGTCTGCTCTTCCTTTTGGGGAGAGCTGAGGCTGTCCTCCATGCTAAGGACTAGGTAGGTTAGTCTCAACAATTCTGGACTGAATATTTGAAAGCCCATCATGACTGCTTATCTTAAGTGCACTTCCCTTGTGCTTAATCAGTAATCAAACCGGGCATTTTTTAGCATTTTAGCATATTAACTAGAGGGCTTAATTATCAATCAATTCTTAGGAAGAAAAGAAAGGAATATTTATGTATTCACTTGCATCTTGAGCTTTAATCTGCAGCCTTGGGAAGGTAGGGGGAGCAAAATGGCACAGATTTGAAGGCTACTCATAATTTAGAATGGTGACCTCAGTTTTAGGATTTCAGCACGGGTGACAGAAAACTATCCACTTGGATAAGAAACAGCTGCTAATTCGGTCTAGTTTTTGTAGATGCACTTATAATTTTTAACCAGAAGCCAGCTGCTTGGGCTTTCATGAGAAGCAACAAGGCATCGGAGAATAAGCCGCTGCATGTAGTATTGACTGACCCAAGCAGGAGCAGATTTTACCTGAGCAAATGAAACTCAAGATTGGAATGAAGAGTAACACTTTTATTACTTTTCACAATTATTTCGGACTAGCAGGATTCTAGCAGGTAGGCCTCTTGGTTTGGTCTCTTGGAATGGGAAGATGGAACAATATATTGCTGCTTTTATTTGGTGACTCATCTGTGTCTGCAAGCTGGGTTTATGACACCAGGCTTCCACAGAGCACTAGACTGTGGTTTCTGCCAGGTTTAGTAGACTAAACTAAATCCCACGTCCCAAGTGCTCTACCTTTTTTATGTTTTTTTTTTTAAGTTTATTTATTTATTTTGAGAGACAGGGGGAGGGAGGGAGGGAGGGAGAGAGAGAGAGAGAGAGAGAGAAGAGGAGAGAAAGAATCCTAAGCAGGCTTTGCGTTGTTAGCTCAGGCCTAGGCAGGGCTTGATCTCATGGCTCTATCTTACGAATGGTGAGATCATGACGTTGAGCCTACATCAAAAGTTGGACACTCAACTGACTGAGCCACCTAGATGTCCCCTTTTTATGTTATTTAGAATAGAATTTAGAGCCAACAGAAAGAACTGGAGGGAGGTGAGGTGCTAAGATCTTTGACTCACAGGCTTTGTCATAGCTCAGGATTCAAACCCTTACCATATGGTCTCACGTTGGCTCCAGATAGGTTAATTACATAGTCTTTGAGTATGATTTAAAATTTCAGAGTTTTACACTGTGGTTTTAGTTGTTGGAGGATGAAAATTTTATAAAAAGGAATGAAGGGGGGCGCCTGGGTGGCGCAGTCGGTTAAGCGTCCGACTTCAGCCACGTCACGATCTCGCGGTCCGTGAGTTCGAGCCCCGCGTCGGGCTCTGGGCTGATGGCTCAGAGCCTGGAGCCTGTTTCCGATTCTGTGTCTCCCTCTCTCTCTGCCCCTCCCCCGTTCATGCTCTGTCTCTCTCTGTCCCAAAAAAAAAAAAAAAAAAAAAAAAAAAAAAAAAAAAAAAAAAAAAGGAATGAAGGCCCTCATTATAAACAGCCTATTGGCTGTTTTTGTTTTGTTTTGTATTAAACTTAAAAAGCAACTTCATGTGTTTTTATTCCAAGCCCAATGCCTAATAAGCCAATAAAGATTAGAAAAGTTAGAAAGTCTTATAGACTTTTGAAAGAACGCTCTCTGAAAGAATCCATTTTGCTCAGGAAAAAAGGAGGAATTGGATTGCTTAGAAAAAAAAAATATATATAAATTTCACTTTAACTACCAGAATCAGACCACTGAGATGATAACATGAAGGCGGGGGAGTAGGCAGGACACATAGCATAGTTAAGCTGAAAGAAAAGAGATATTTCACATGAGAAAGATTGACATGTAGACTAGATAGATTTGCACAGGAAATTAGATCTTGGGAGGCAGGGTAAATACACTTGAAAGGGAAAAGAAAGCACCTAGGGTGAACTGCTTTTAATAGGGGGCTCGAAAAAGGGCAGACATTTTGATTGTCCTTAGATAAGAAAGCATGGCTAAAACCAAAACAAATCTAACAGCAAAGGAGAGACAATATCTCAGTGACACTGAAATGCACCCCCAAGAGTTCTAGAGGAACCATTCAGAGGTGTCCTCTTAACATTGTAGATAGAGACCGCAAGACCTATTGGGACGATTCTTCAAAGAATAGTTTAAAACCACAAAAAGAAGGAAATGAGAGGTTGGAGACGGGAAGAATGGGATCAGTGTAGAGGATCTCAAGCTCTGTGAGATGATCACTAAGTTGATATAGATATCATTAGGGAAACGTGAAGTTGTTCTCTGTGGCCTGGGGGAGTAAGTTTAAGAAAGTTATGGAGTTAGTTAAACCTTTATGGAAATAGGATGATGAAACCTAGGAAAGACTAAGCCAGGCTGAGAGAGACTACCCCAAGCTGAGACCTGAGTCATTTGTTGTTCTGCAGGCAGAAAAGCTTTGAGTTTTTCCATCTTAAAGTGTTAAGCTTGGATGGTATTTGTTTAAATAGTGAATTCTTTTAGCAGGCCTCAAATCATCAATATCTTATCTCTTCAAAATTGAGGATGAAACAGGATGAACTCTAGAGAAATGACCTCCTAAAAATAAAAGTGATTTTACAATGGAGGCCAGAAAGTAATGCAAAAAGCAAGAAAGAGTAGAATTCCTGAGATGCAACCATTCTTACTAGTCCTACCTATGGGAGAGAAGGAAAGGGGCAGGATAATTTGTGAAAATCTCAGCTGAAGTTCCCCCAAAGTGAGAGACTCGACAGAAGAGAGCATTAGAAATCTATTCATATTTAACTATCTGTGGACAAAAACATCAAAAATATTTTGGTAGCCATTGAAATAGCATAAGTTAGGTTCAGAACATTTAAAAGTTGGGGAAGGGCAAGGCACCAGATAGGAAAACATGGCAAAGGTATTCATTCCCATGGTGACACTTGGAGTGGAAACATCAGAAGTATCAGCTGACTCTGCTGGGAGTGATCCTTCACCAAGATCTAAGGCAAGAATGAAGTGGAAACCTTTCCTAGGAGGAGGGCTTTATAAGGAAGGAGTTTCATTAGGCATTTTAGGACCAGGCTGAAATTGCCTGCTTGAAAGTGATCTTGCAGACCATAGCCCTGTGTCCAGTACTAAAGTGACTGGAAGAGGCTTGCAGGGAAGCAGGACATTAAAGAGTTCTGGATGTCCTGGATAAGAAAGAAGAGAAACTGTAAGAAGATCAGGTGACTGCGAAAGCCACCATTCCAAGTCTTTAAAAAGCATAAGGTATTTGCTTATGTTTCTAGATATGGTAGATACAAGCTGGTGCCGTGACAGACGTTTCCTCTGATTGTTCTGTACTCTTTCTTATTTTTAATGTTAATTTATTTAGTTTTGAGAGAGAGAGAGTGAGGGAGAGAGAGAAAATAAGAGAATGCGAGCAGGGGAAGGGCAGAAAGAGAGAGGGAGACAGAGAATCTCAAGGAGGCTCCGCACCCCCAACGCAGAGCCAGACACTGGGCTTGAACTCATGAACCATGAGAACATGAGCTAAGCCAAAATCAAGGAGGATGCTTAACCCACTGAGCCACTCAGGTGCCCCTATTCTGTCTTCTTTAAAGAAATGAGACACCCTAATGTAATGTACTGAGAAAAATACAGAACTTTGAAGGATTCCTGCCAAGAATGTATAATCAGAATCTAATATTAAGGAAACACCATGCAAACCCAAAATGAGGGAGAGTGTACAAAATTACTGGCCTATAATCTTTAAAACTGCCAACCTGTAATCTTCAAAACTGAAAGACAAAGAAAATTTTTGAAAAATAAGAAACGTGAAAGACAAAGAGAAATTCTACCAGGCTGAAAATGAGAGACAAACTAGACATGAGAGTAGCTAGAAGATGAGAGACTAACTAGAAAAAGTGCAAGATCCTGGATCCAGTGCAGGAAACAAGATATTGGTGGGACAATTGGTGAAGTCTAAATAAGGCCAGAGATTAGATAATACTAGTCTGGCAATATTAATTTCCTAATTCCTAAGTTTCCTATACTGTGGTTATGTAAGACAAAATATACTTTTTTTGAAGGCAGAGTGACATCATGTTTTCAACTTACAACTTTGTGTATTTTTTTTCCTTGAGAGACAGAATGATAAAATAAACATGGTAAAATGCTAACATTTGGAGAATCTGGAATGAAGAGTATACAGGTAGGGTTGCCAGATTTTGCAAATAAAAATACAGAACACCCAGTTAAATTTGAATATTGGATAAATAACATATTTTTATTACAGATTTGCCCTAAATATTGAATGAGACATACTCATATTGTTTTAAAAAATGTTTATATGAAACTCAAACTTATCTGGGTGTTTTGTTTTATTAGCAGTATTGGGGACATATTTATACTGAAACAGTTATTCATCATTTACATGAAATTCAAATTTAATTGGATGCTCTGTGTTTCTGTGGCAGCCCTACATAATTTCTTTGGACCATTTTTTGCTACCCTCTCATAGGTTCTCAGTTCTTTCAAAGTAGAGTTTAAAAAAGGTCAAGGACATAGAAGACTGGGAGTCAAATTCACTCTGTTTTTAGTGATTTTAAGAGATATGCATCCATTGCAGTAAAAAAAAGCCTCAGTTGCTACCCTAGAAGGGACCATCCCTTTACCTAGACATGTGATTGAGCTGTCCTAGAGACTGGGTAGAATAGAAATCCAGAAGTTCTATAATACATGTGGGATTTCATTTACTTGAATTTTATCATACAGTATTTTTTTCCCTCAAATCTCCACTAGACCTTAGATAAGGGGAGGGAAGTTATATTAAATTGATGGGGGGGTGGCTTGTTTTGTTTGCATTGTCTACTGGAGTTTCTGCAATCACTTAAAATCATTGTCTAATCTCCAAATATGTTGCAACACTTGAGTGTGCATATTGTGAGATGAGAAATGGAATCACGTGTTTAATTTTCAAGCTTGGGGTTAAGTAATGCGCTGTTGTGAAATTCCTCTGAGCTTTCTGGAAGCAAGTGGGGTGCAAACTGCTGCCCCCCTACTGGTGGCAGGAGAATCACCAGAGGAATGGTGGATGGTACTGGGGCAGGCCTGAAGTTGTTCAGCCTAACAGGGCAGGTGAATCTGTCTCACTGGGGGAGAAATGTTAACATTTCAATCAGAGCTTCTTATTTCATCCACCTCCTCCAATCAGCTCTCTCAGTAACAAAGCAAAATTTTCATATTTACTTTCCAAATTCTATATTCTATCTTTCATTTTTAACAGCTTTATTGATGTATGACTTATATACAAAAAAAAACACCCCAAACCCCTGCACATGTTTTTTTTTAAGTTTATTTATTTATTATTTCTGAGAGAGAGAGAAAGAGCACACGCGCACCAGCATGCGCACAAGCGTGGGAGGGGCAGAAAGAGAGGGAGACACAGAATCTGAAGCAGGCTCCAGGCTCTGAGCTGTCAGCACAGAGCCTGATGCGGGGCTCAAACCCACAAACGGTGAGATCAAGACCTGAGCCAGAGTCAGATGCTTAACCGACTGAGTCACCCAGGTGCCCCTCACATGTTTATATAAAATAATGAGTTTGTACGTATGCAGATGCCCATGATATTCTCTGTACAATCAAGGTAATAAACATTTTCATCATATCCAAAATTTCCTTGCCTACTGCTCTACCTTTAAAAATTTTGGGGTGTAATAACACAACATGGCATCTATCCTTTTAACAAAATTTTAAGTGTGCAATAGGGTGTTGTTAACTAAGCACAATGTTGTATAGTGGATCTCTAGAATTTATTCATCTTGCATAACTGAAACTTCTTACCCATTGAACAACCCCTCCCCTTATCCCCCCCCCCCACCTGCCTCTGGCTGCCACCATTCTATTCTCTACTTCTATGAATTTGATTCTTCAGACAGCTCATGTGAGTGGAATCCTATAATGTTTGTCCTTGTGAGGGTGGCTGATTTCACTCAGCATTATATTCTCCAGGTATATTCTATTTTTCAATCCTAAACTTTGGATGGGGAAGATAAGAATGTTACCCATTGTCCTTCCTCCTCCCAGATTCTTACCAGTATCTATAGGTGAGGTAAGAGTCACTGTGGTGAAGTATTTTTCCACAGGTTACATTTGTACAAAGTCTTAAACTCCAGTTTAAATCCTGGTTTAGCTCTGTTGTTCATACTTTTTTCATCTCTGTGACTACCATTAGGAATATAATGCCACGATTTAATATTCATATGATAATTTAAACATTCACATCCAGCATCCATGTCCATTCTCTTTCCCTATACTACATGGCCTCTCTTTAGTCACTATGCATTGGTCTTCATACGTGTACAACATTTAATGGGGAATCAATAATTGAATGAGATACTAAGTCCTTAGTATTTCAAAACTGCTATTGTCTTATTCTATCAGTAGAGTGAAATCTATGAATTATTTTAAATAATTATAATTTATCTCAACTTTACAAATTAGTGCTATAAAAGCCTCAGTTTACCCATTTAGCTTCTGATTCATTTCATTATTCTATGCCAAGTTATTTTAAGGTTTTCTCTCAAGTTATGAGCCTGAAGGCAGACTTTCTATTACTTACCAAACCACTGTTCTTTCTGTGACAGATACCAGAAGAGCTTTCAGCACAAACTCACCTGCAGCCTGAAGCAATGCCATCTCAACCAACTTGCAGTCTTTTTGAGAAGGGAAATTAAATGTTCCTATTGAGCCACTGAGGTTTTATGGTGATTTGTTAGGCAGTATTATTGCCTAGCTGACTCTTACAAATTGCTCCCAATCTTGTTTGAGAAGCCACTAGGGAAAATGTCTTCTGTAGGGAGCTTGCATTAATACATTCTCTCTGTTGCTCTAATGTTTCTAACTGCTGTGTACTTCAGAAAGAGTGAGTGAATAGTAATATGTTGTGTGGTAGAATGAGGGGGAGGCTACCTGCTGTTATAGTTCTCAACTGTCTTCAGTGGAGAAGGGCATGCTGGATGGTGTTTACATGAACGACACATTCCCATGCAGGTCCTGGGGAATTCTTGGCAAGCCAACTGTAATTCTACCAGCCCTTTCTCTACAGCTCAAGATACCATATGGTAGTAGATGCAAAAGTGAGTGCGATGTTTTCCTACAGAGGAGCTATTGAATCTCCTTTAAAATGTATATAAAAATAATTGTTCATGACCATCAGTATTTTAGTATCAATCTTCCCAACAGCCAGTTGTGATTCGAAGTGGGTGTGGTTACAGTAAAGAACTGTTTGTCTACCCCACACCTTATTCCTCTCTTTTTCTATGCAAGCTTAACTTCGACCTCAAGAGTTGAAATCTTCCCCTGTCCTCTTGTCTTTCCTTTCAGTGGTCTTCCAAAGAAAAAGATACGATGTTTGTTGTGTAAAACATTGATTTTGACCCCTGAAACTACTTTTTTTTTTTTTGCTATGATCTCATACTTATTCAATTTTGTGAAGGAAAAAAAAATGTGAAACCTAACTGCACTACCTACTCTGACAGATCGCTTTCCTGTTGCACAGTGTGCTTGTTAATGACATTTCATTCCAATATCAGGCCATTTCAGGTACTTTCAGTTATTAAACCAGACTCATTTCAGCTGTCATAACTTAGTCTGGCCTATTTAAAATTTTTCTCTTCCTATGTTCCCTAAAGCTCTCCTATTCCCCCAGAGATAGATGAGACTTGCTGTTCTAGAACAGGGCTTGGAATGGAGAAGGGTCATGTACGTCTCATTTTCTCTTCTTGCTATACAAAACTTCACCTTCTTTCCTATGTTTATTTCTCTGGTGTCAAAATAGGGAAGACAGAGAGGGAGAGATGACATTACCTAATGTCAGGTTAGCCGTCTCCTTCTCCCTCAGCAGTAATTGCCATGGACTTTGATGGCCGTTTGCTCTTTGAGGGTGATGCCGCACTAACACTGAATGGTTGTCTTACTTTCCTTTTGTGAAAAAAGTGTTCAACATCTGGTTCTTCCTTGGACATATATTTGTTGGTTATTTTACTTAGCTCTTGTGGTGGCCTCCTCCTTAGTCCCTTAGTCCCTCTGACTGGACTCAGCTTTCCCATCCCTAATTCTCCTTACCCGTGATTCCGGTTGTTGTTTCTTCAAACTTTTGGGTTGTGATCTAGTCCAGAAGATGCCCCCTTGAGGAGGCAATGCAATGTAAGCCCTAGCTACCTGCACCTCTAGGTAACTTGTCATGCCAGATGGCAGCAGTATAGGCTGCTTCTTTAGCCCTTCCTTAACTCTTCTGGGCCTTTCTCATGTTTTTCTGTCCCAGTCTTATGTGGGTAGGTCCACAAACTCTGCAGCTTAATAGGCATTGTGTCAATGAACGAAATCCCAGGCTTTCCTTCTTGTAGGATTTAGCACACTTTACTCATTTGTCTCTTCAGCTTCAGAGAGAGGAAACAAATTGCGTGTCCTAGGGTTACATTCTCTCTCTTAAGCCCATTTTTTTCTCTCCCTCCTAATTCCTGTCTTTTAACTGTCTTTAGAATATGCAGACAAACCAATCAATGCCTTTGGCACTTGAGGCTGCCTGGAATCTCAAGCAAAGAACCAAACCTTCTCCAAACACTTCCTAGATTATTCACTAATTAGGTTCTCAATACAGTACCATCTCAACCATGGTACACTATGATAAACTATATGACAGTTTAGCAAATACTCTTCCTTCCCACTTCCATGAGATACGAGTATTCTCATCCTCACTGTAACAGGACCAAGGTTCACACAGAGAGTCATGACACTGAGGCTTTTCTTTCCAGGAAGCAACTTTATTTGTGCCAGCACAGGCTCAGTGGGTTTGTACCCGAAAAACTGAGTCCTGAGTGCATTGGGGTATTGCCTTTTATACAATTTCTACTTCTTTGTCTCCCATACATGGTAACATACAGACATATGGTCTGATTTGGCAGTCTGTGTTACAGGGTGTGAGGAATGTCACATTACAGACATGCAGCATCGTGAGGAACGTCGTATGTGAGCACATAGGTTGCTTTCCCTTATCTTGAGAATTTTCACAACATTCTTTAGGGAAGGGACTCTACCACATCACCCCACCAACTTGAGCTTGGTTGTGTGATTTTATTTGACCAGTGGAAGGTGGATAGATGTGACTCAGCAGAGGCTTTAAATATTTTGGCCTATACTCCTGCCATGGCCCTGAAGAGACTGTTCACCAGGTACCTGTTCTTTCAGGTTTGGTTTCAGAACAAAAGACCTAGAGAGCAGACTTGAATCCACACCCTAGCAAGCCACTGCTGACTCTTTGAGGAAGGAGTGAAGAATTGATGAGGGACCATAAGGCAAGCTGAGAATAAAGTACAGTGTGGGATATATGTGATATTCCTTGGGAACTCCTGGCTGCCCAAGAACAAAGGAAAGGGGAAAACAAGTGGTTAACTTATGGAAATCACAGGCCTGCAGGACACGAGTCTCCTTCAGTTCACCAGTATCTTAGTAAATTACAAGAAAGACAATATTCAACAGACTAATCTCCACAGAAACCTATAGACTCAGTTTCTTGGAGCCCCAACATCACCCTCCCCTTCATAGTGATGTGTGGAACAAAGGCGAGAAGGAAATGGCATATAAGATTAAATTTCCTTATAACCTGCAGCCCTTTGACAAATACTTGATACTGGCGAAGTAAAATAATCCTACTGGAACTCCCTACTGTCTTAATGTTAATGCTTTGCTAGAGGGAAAAACAACCTCAGCTTGACAATGGCTAGGCCTCCATTATTGTGTGAGTCCTCTTTGGCATATGAAAATCCCATTGGAAACTTCCCCTTGACTTTACCTCCCCCAACTCCCAAGTATATAATCAGTCTCTCTTCATGGTCCTAAGGCAGCTCTTTCTGCCCACGGGTCCAGGTCCTCCTATCCCCATGCTTTAATAAAATCACCTTTTTGCAGGCAACCAAGGGAATGGGAAAAGATATTTGCAAATGACATATCGGACAAAGGGCTAGTATCCAAAATCTATATAGAGCTCACCAAACTCCACACCCAAAAAACAACCCAGTGAAGGAATGGGCAGAAAACATGAATAGACACTTCTCTAAGCAAGACATCCAGATGGCCAACAGGCACATGAAAAGATGCTCAACGTCGCTCCTCATCAGGGAAATACAAATCAAAACCACACTCAGATATCACCTCATGCCAGTCAGAGTGGCCAAAATGAACAAATCAGGAGACTAGATGCTGGAGAGGATGTGGAGAAACGGGAACCCTCTTGCACTGTTGGTGGGAATGCAAACTGGTGCAGCTGCTCTGGAAAACAGGGTGGAGGTTCCTCAGAAAATTAAAAATACACCTACCTTATGACCCAGCAGTAGTACTGCTAGGAATTTACCCAAGGGATACAGGAGTACTGATGCATAGGGGCACTTGTACCCCATGGTTTATAGCAGCACTCTCAACAATAGCCAAATTATAGAAAGAGCCTAAATGTCCATCAACTGATGAATGGATAAAGAAATTGTGGTTTATATACACAATGGAGTACTACGTGGCAATGAGAAAGAATGAAATATGGCCTTTTGTAGCAACATGGATGGAACTGGAGAGTGTTATGCTAAGTGAAATAAGCCATACAGAGAAAGACAGATACCATATGTTTTCACTCTTATGTGGATCCTGAGAAACTTAACAGAAACCCATGGGGGAGGGGTAGGAAAAAAAAAGAGGTTAGAGTGGGAGACAGCCAAAGCATAAGAGACTGTTAAAAACTGAGAACAAACTGAGGGTTGATGGGGGTGGGAGGGAGGAGAGTGTGGGTGATGGGTATTGAGGAGGGCACCTTTTGGGATGAGCACTGGGTGTTGTATGGAAACCAATTTGACAATAAATTTCATATATTGAAAAAAAATAAAATCACCTTTTTGCACCAAAGAAGTCTTCAAGAATTCTTTCTTGGCCTTCAGCTCCAAGCCCCACCATTACCCCAAAACCTCATCAGAATGTCTGTAGTTTTAAGCCATTGAGTTTTTGGGATTGTTTGCTGGTAAGGCAGAATCTTTTTCATATGTCAAGTCAAATGTCTACACTAATCTGGAATCTTTATCAATGCCTCACACTAAATCTGTTATACATTCAGGGCCAGTTCCTTGGGTATGTGATCTGTGCATTTCCACATGGCCTGACACTTGGTTTAAGGCTGTGCTGCCACTGTCTTGCAATTAGTAATAATTTTTGAACAACAGGCCCCCTATTCTCATTTTTCACTGGAGCCCATCAAATTGTGTAGCTAGTTGAGGCACCTGGGTGGCCCAGTTGGTTAAGCATCAGACTTTGACTCAGGTCATGATCTCACAGTTCATGGGTTCAAGTCCCACATCAGACTCTGCGCTGACAGCTCAGAGCCTGGAGCCCGCTTCAGATTCTGTGTCTCCCTCTCTCTCTTCCCCTCCCCCACTTGTTCTCTCTCTCTCTCTCTCTCTCTCTCTCTCTCTCTCTCTCTCTCTCTCAAAAATAAATAAACATTAAAAAAATTGTATAGCTGGTCATGTATCTGATTTGGGTATTTTAAAGGGTTGGCTAAGAGCATACAGCAGCCTTTTCTAGCAATATGATAACTCTGGCTTTAAATACACACATGCATGTGCACATACACACAGCATTGGCTTGGCTGGCATAATAGTTTTTACTATGCAACTTAGTAGCTATAGAATCTTGAAAAATTGCTTAAATTCTTTTAACTTAAGTTGATTCATTTGTAAAATGGTTTTTATAGCAATATCTATATTGTGCATCTTTGAAACAAAGCTCTTGAAGATTGTTGATGGATGGATAAGGTTAAGTCAACAAATAAAAGGTAGAGTTTGGCAAGATGGGAGTAAAACAATTGGAGGAGAATAGGAGTGCGTTAGCTTTTGCTGTTCAAATTTCATAAAATGTCTTCACCTGTTTTACATGTAAAAGCATTGTCTAGTTGTCCTTGAGGGATTAACCCAATT